>NC_084485.1:88202670-88833087 GCF_030035675.1 Rhineura floridana | reverse complement strand
GGCTGTTAGTGTTATAATAGTGCTTTAAATGGTGTGGACGTAGCCTAAACCTAGGCCACGTATTTGCTGAAGTTCTACTGCCCTCATGCTGTTGCATGTGAGAAGGAACACATTCTATTTATCCTTTCATAGCTTTCTGGGCGCCTGTAATGGTGGATTGCTCTTCTACCTCTGGCTGGTTATGGCTGTTACAGAGGTGAGAATGGCTGAAAGCTAAACTTCCCAGTATCTCCTTGGATAATTATGCAGTGCCAGATACAATAGAAGCACTTCTGATATTATTTCTAAAAAATGAGTATCCATGTGGATTTTGATTTGGGATGGACTGATGGGGGTGGGAAATCTGTGAATACAATACAAGGCACTTGATCATAGAATTATATCAGTGAAATTCATGCAGATAACAACAGAGAACAGAGAAACTCCATGAAAGCAAGCATTGTGTAAGAAGAAGCCCAAAGTCCATGACTTGCTTTTAGCAAGAATTCTTGGTAGTATTTGCTAGGAGAGTTAGATCACAATGTGGCAAAACTCAAAACTATTCAATTAGTTCCCAAACAACTGAAGCAGCAGAGGCAATTTGAGATACAGAGAGCGAGTGAGTGTGTGTGTGTGTGTGTGTGAGAGAGAGAGAGAGAGAGAGAGAGAGAGAGAGATGTATCTTCCCTTGTACTAGCTGCTGGAAGCATAGGAGAAGAAAGGCAGTTTGCAGGAGGGATAAAGTGGTGGCCAGCAGCAGTCTAATCTTCAGGGTTCCAATTCCTGCTAGAAGGGCGCATGAGCAGGAGTGAGGAGGAAGCAGCAGCCTAACTAGGGAGCAGTGTGTAATGGGCCACTATTTATATCCAGCTTAGACTTTGGGTGTGTTGCATTTTTGTGCTATTGATCTCAGATATAGTTTCTTCTCACAGCATTATATATTCTGCTGTCCTTAGATGTTTCTTTAGTATGTGCTTATGAGAGACAGACTGCACTATTTGAAATAGTCTGAAAAAGCCTACCCATAGGTGGTGTTAGCTACCTTTAGTGTTCTCCTCACATGCAGATTTACAAAGCAGCACTGATTGTATTACTAGCCTCCTGTAGTTCTATGTCATTTTATAAGCCTTCCCCTGAGCTGCCACTTCCTGGGGGAAAGTGCTTCTGTAAGCAGCGACAGGACAGCCAGCTGTCATTTTTGTAGGCCTTTATCTGCTTTCTGGTAAGTTGCAGGGTTTACTCTGCTATAACACAGTATTTTACAATAACATTCTTGTTGCTACTGCTTATTGCCCTTCCTTCTTCATCATTTGATTCTGCCCACTTTCTTGCAGTTAGTGAAGCTGTTTCTAGAAGCCAGTCTTTATCTTTAGATGGAAAAATTTCAAATCACATACAATGTGTATGCAAACCCTAATGTCCTGCTGAGAAGCTGGTCTGCCCTAGTGAAAATTTCCCAGAGGTCAAGGGCCGGAAGTGTATTTTGCAACACAAACTGATTCCCTCGTGTCACCATATGGCTATATAAGGGCTTATTGGGAACCACACCATATGTGGGCTCTTCTCAATAACTCTCTGTGATCCCATTGGCCCAACTGGAAGAGGGAACAGCTGAGCCAAAGATGCTGCAGTGCCATGAGCCAGTCAGCCCAAGCACATAGAAGTGGCAACTATCTCTGCTGGAACAAATGTCTAGAGGCAGGAGGGTGCTTCCTTGGAGTGAGGAGGAGAAGGGTGTTCTGTAAAGGAACCCCCACATTTCTGAAATCTCCCTTCTCCCAGAAACACACAACAGCTAGTGACAGATGGTTATGTGCACCTTAGCTGTGGACCCTGCTGGAGGACACACCAATCTCAGGTAGCAATTTTTGAAAGTAGGGCAGTTAGAGGCTTTATGAGGCAGCATAACTTTAAATGAAACGGACTCTATTTATTTATTTATTGTATTTCTATACCGCCCCATAGCCGAAGCTCTCTGGGCGGTTTACAGTAACTCATGAAAGACTATTTGGGCTAATGATGAGGTAACTCTCCCTTCATACTAAGTAACAGATCACATTGTGCTAAGCAGATATACCCTATTCCCCCAAGACCCCTTACCTTCCACATCACAACAGGCTTCAGAGTTATAGACCCCATGCCTCAAGCATAGTTTGGGAATTACAAAATCCAAAGAAAGATATAACATTGATGTGTGAGCTCTGTTTCTTGTAACCTGAAAGCTCATTATAGGTAAAACTGTGGGGAACTCTGTCTCACACCTTGATTAAAATTAGAGATATACTTTGCTTGTCAGTGCCAGTTCAGTTCTCATTTTGCTGAACTGGCAGATAGTTGTGGTTAGTGTTTATTCGTTTCCCACTACTTTTGCTTTCACTGGTTTGTTTTTTCCTACCCCCCGTTATTGTTATTCATCTTTCTACCAATATTTTCCTTCTTTCTACCAATAATCTATTTTTTTTGTATTTAAATGTAAATGAGGCAGATCATTGGCATTGCCCATCAAGTCTGTCTCTTGCCTTAGGCTTACTGTCTGTCTGAAGACAGTAAACTAATTCCCCCTCGTCTTTGCCTCATCCACCAGGAGCTGCTATCACAGCAGTAACAGAGAAGAACTGTCTACAGACACAGCACTCACTGTCTCCTCTATATAACCCTTGTCCTAGCCTCTCCAGGATGCAGCTACCCCCACAGATTGCCACCAGCTGCCCTCTCCCTCCCCCCTTTTGACAAGCCACAGGGAACTCTTCCTCCCCTCACACACACATTATTGACAATGAGGGGTGCAAACATGACAGTAACAATGGCTGGTGGACAGTTCTGTGAGTGATCAAGTGAGGGTAGTTCTCAGCTGAAAGCTCCTGCAAAACACTGTGCAAATTGCAACTGTTCAATTGAAGATAGTGGAAGAGACACAAACAAGTGTGAAAGAGAAGGCATATTTTGCTTTTGGGTTAGCTGTTGCGAGCGAGGGGGAAGAGGAGCCTGAGCTGGGCTGGGCTGCAAATATGTATCTGCAGAGCTTGGAAGATTACTTTTAAAAAGTAATAAATTACAGTTACAATCACTTGGCCCAAAAAAGTAGTAATTACCGTTACAATTACAATTGCTCTGAAAGTAACTGATTACTTTACTTTTTCTCAAAAGTAATCACTACAATTACATTTCAGTTACTTTTTAAAAAAAACTCTTACAAGGTGCTGGCCTTGGCTGCTGCACATCTAAGAAGCCTAAAACAATATTAAAAATAAACACACACACACAGGGGGTAGTAGAATAAAAAAAATTATCCATAAGATTAACATAATGGCATAACAGAATCTCACATCCCCCAAGCAATGAAGATACCCCAACTCTTGAAATCAAATTTTACACTTGAAATGCTTTTATAATATGTTTCTGTTATGTCTCAAAAGAACAAGATGCTCAAAGAGCATGTCAGACAAGGAATGTCTTTTTACAGTCATTACGTTGCCACCAGTACTGAACAGGCGTTCTACTGCGGCGCTTGAAGGCATGCCTGTGTTGTGCTGCAAAAAACACCGCAGCACACGTGGAAAGCCATGGAGTGATGACACTTCCCTGCTGGGAGACCTCAGGTACCTCACCAGTTCCTCCTCAGCAGTGTCCACTGCTGACTTCTTGCCCTGGGGCAGAAAGTTAAAGAAGTCATCTTCTAAGTCATCTCCTTCCTGGTCTTTAACTGAAGACTGATCACTGTCCTCATTAAGTACACCCATCTTTATTTCAGCTTTCAGCAAGGCTTCCATTGTGTATCTAAGAAAGAGAGAGGATATGTTAACACATATGTTAGGAAACCACCATCTGCTCTTCATTTCCTGATGCTTGTCATGTCCCCTGGTTCAGGGTCCAGCCTGAGCCTGTGGATGATGACATGGAAGGTAGGAAGGTGACCAAGTCACCACACTCATGGGGCAGCACAGCAGACCCTTAAGGATTACCTGCAGCAACCCAAGGTTGTGATGAGGAGCCCCAGGAAGAAAAGGCCCAGCCCCTGCCTACCACCTTAAGCCCTCTGATGCCTCCCTTGAGACAACATTTCCCTTGGAGTAATCCACCCAAAGGGCTTCCCTAATGTTCTTACTTGTTGGTATGGGTGGCGGCCTGACACGATTCCAGCCAATCTAGTTTGAAGCGAGGGTGTAGGCAGGCTGCCAGAAGAAGCCTCTTGTCCTCCCAGATAGCTGCAAACCGCTTTCTTAGGGCTTTGCGCACACCTCTCAGCAGCTGAAAACAGTATGTGTACCTCTCAGGTTTGTTTTCCAGTCCTTCTAACTTGCGGTCCAGATTGCAGAGCGTTGGTAGCAAATACCCCATGAACATGCTGTTCTCCCATTGCAGGATATCTAGGGACTGGGCTAGTGGCTCCATAATCTCTGTGTATTCCTGTACCACTTCAATCTCAGCAGCTGTGATCCTGGACAAGGAGCAGCGGTCCATTATGGCATGCATTTTTAGTGGCACAGTTGACAGGAGCTCATGTAGTTGCTTCAACGCATCAAAGGTGGAATTCCACCTGGTCTTATTCGGTACCTTCAGATACACACCACATTGCGCATGGATATACTCAGCAATCTGGGTTGACTGGTTCTGCTTGGACCACAACTTGCTGCACTTTCCCATCAAGGAACGAAACTGTTTCTTGAAAGGACCAAGAAGACTACTTTTGGAGGAGTCAGAAAGCAGGGGCTCTATGTCTTGTGTTGCCACAAGGTTGAGGGTGTGGCTAGCACATCTCTGCTGTGGTGGTAAAACAAAATCCTCTCCTGAGTCTGCAGCTTCTTCCTCTGCCTCAGGTCCTGTGTCCAGGATCTCACAGATAGGCACAAACTCCACCTCAGCCTCCTCCTCCTCCTGGTTATCACCATCATCATCACTGGTGCCTGCAGCTTCCACTGGTTCTTTGGCCATGAAAACTCTGAACGCTTTCACAAAGTTGGAGCCATTGTCTGTAGTAGTGCACATAACTTTGTTGTGGATCCTGTACTGCACATGTACATCATGCAGTGCTTTTGAAAGGATATCGTATGTATGGCGCCCCTTCAGATGCTTACAAGCCAAGGCCCCGATCTCACGTTTCAGGGTAGTTGGGTTGATCCAATGGGCTGTTACCCCAAAGTAACTCTTCTTGCCATTGGTCCAACAATCTGCAGTGGTTGCTATATATGCCACAGCACCCATTCGGTTTGCAAGAGTTTCTCTCATGTGGCATGCTCTCTTCTCAATTCTGTCTCTCAGAGTCTTGACACATATGATGGTGAGATCTTTGGGGAGTCCAATGCGAACCAGATTAATGAATGATGGTTTGTCCACAGTCTGAAGTGGTAATGTCTCCTCTACAATGAAATCAATGATTCTCCTGTCGAGATTGCTCTGGGTGACAGGCTCCCTGCCAGATCCCCACCTCTCAAGGGTTGTCTGCTGCTGCTTCAGCATTTTGGCAGGAGGGGTGTCATGCATTGGTTCAGGAAGGCCACGTGTCCTTGCCTTTATTGCTTCTTCAATTGCTCTCAGCTTCGCAGGGTGTGCCCTCTGAGGAAGAAGAACAAAGCATGAATCCAAGAAAAAATGGAAGAGGAACTTCACAATTTAAACATAAATAGACAGTGGACACTCTTTGAGGACCAGCATGACAAAGGCTTACCTCAAAATGTTTCTTCACATTGGATGAGGAGGAAACAGCTGATCTCAGATTTTTGATCCTTGGAAGGCAGTAATTGCATCGTACAACAACATTTTTCCCACTCTGGCTCACAAATGTACAAGCTTTCTCAAAGCCAAACCATGGTACTTGCTGTTCTGCAGATGTGGCTGTGGGCAACTGGCACTGCTTCATGCCCTTCTCCTCCTCGTGCACAGGGCCTCCTTTCTGAACCTCACTTTCTAGTTTTGCCTCCTCAGGATCAACAAGCTGTGACTCAAGTGGCCGCACTAACTGACTGCTGCTCTCAGCAGCAAAACCTGCAACAGGCGTCTCTGTAATAAACGAGGTAATGCTCCTATATGGGTGAACTTCAGCTGTGATGTGCCCCCATCTCTTCCCCATGCTGCAAAATGCCCCAGTCAGAGTGGAAGTAAGCAGGTCGATAGTACAATTAAAAGAGATCCTATTTGCATCATTTTTGCTCACTGAATAACCCTGCCTGGGCCAGTCTAACCTACTATCTCACAGGGTTGTTGTGAGAAAAAAATGAGACTAGGGTTCAAATCCCCACATAGCCATGAAGCTCACTGGGTGACCTTGGGCCAGTCACTGCCTCTCAGCCTCATGAAAACCCTATTCATAGGGTCACCATAAGTTGGAATCAACTTGAAGGCGGTATATATATATATATTTTATTTTGAATATGATGATTATGATAATAAATATGCAGCATTTCAAATTAATTCTGTATGAGAAGCATTCCATGCCAAGCTTGGAAAACCAAGGATGAGGTATAAAATGTAGACAAAAATACTTTTGACAAAATGCCGTTTATCTTTTATATCTATATCTATAATTAGCAATACAGCTGAATGATGTATGTAAAGTATTTTTTCTTTCCCTTTTCTTTTTTATTAATATTTTAGTACTACTGCTAAAGTTCTGATGAAAGAATAAAGCATCCATTAGCCAAATTCAAATGATTAGAACACATCACATAAATTCCACTGAAGCTGGAGTTTTTGCCATAGAAAATGAAAAAAACATATAACCTATGATAGCCCAATCAGACAATCAGAACTAATATAAAACCCTATTGCTTCTCATTTGCAAATCTTGCAAGATCTAAGGTAACTCTAGATCATGTGAGTTCAGGTGATGCATGTTATGTACAGTTGTATAGATATTAGCAGAGATTGTCAACAGTCTATGATGCTTGTGTGTGCCAATGTGTGTGTTTGTGGCAGGCTTTTACCCTGCACTGAGATCACTGAGACGTAAGACTTAGTAAAATAAGAAAAGCTATTTCATTTATAGAAATACATCGTAGATAGGAAAGGCATACCTAGTTCTAAGTAACTAACTTGGAGGCGTAACACCCAGGTTTGGGAGTTGCCCTCACTGCCCCTTCTTCATGTGTACTGGAGAGTGACAGAATAGGGCTAGAAGCAAATAGAAAGCAAAAATGGAAAGTAGGGTAACATCTAAAGAAATACTCCCCTTTACATCTCTCCTTTCTTTCTTTCTGTATATATATATATATTTATATATATATAAAGTATCTTTTAAAATTGTTCTTTTCAATTCACTCTTGAATGAACATCATATCTAGGGCAGATCCACACCATTCCTTTAAAACACATTCAACACCCATTTGAAGCACATGAATCCCACCACAGAATCATGGGAACTGCAGTTTGTTAAGAGTGGTGAGAACTATAACTGTGAGGGGGAAATGACACTTCCCAGAATTCTTTAGGGGAAGTCATGCGCTTTAAATGCGAGTTGGATGTGCTTTACACATATTGTGTGAATCCGCTTAATAAATTTTGCCTGCATGTAAATTGTTTTAATTAATTTTTCAAAATGGAAATAAGCTATAAAGTGTAGTGGGTGACCATGGGCTACTCACCATTTCTCAGCCTATCTGCCCCTCAGGATGAAAACAATGGAGAACCATGACTACCCCAAGGCATACTTAAAATGTAAAGGAAGTATTGTACAACCATAGTATGCAATTGGATACTTATAGGGCAGCATGACAAAACTGGGTGGAAGTAATGAGTGGGGTACCACAGGGCTCGGTCCTGGGCCCAGTGCTCTTCAACATTTTTATTAACTACTTGGATGAGGAGGTACAGAGCATGCTTATCAAATTTGCAGATGATACAAAATTGGGGGGCATAGCTAATACCATGGAAGACAGAAGGAAAATTCAAAGGGACCTTGATAGGCTGGAGCATTGGGCTGAAAACAACAGAATGAAATTCAACAGGGATAAATGCAAAGTTCTACACTTAGGAAAAAGAAAGCAAGTTATAAGTTATAAGATGGGGGATACTTGGCTCAGCAGTACGACATGCAGGAAGGATCTTGGAATTGTTGTTGATCACAAGCTGAATATGAGCCAACAGTGTGATGTGGCTGCAAAAAAGGCAAATGCTATATCAGGCTGCATTAACAGAAGTATAGTTTCCAAATCATGTGAAGTATTAGTTCCCCTCTATTCAGCACTGGTTAGGCCTCATCTTGAGTGCTGTGTCCAGTTCTGGTCTCTGCACTTCAAGAAGGATGCAGACAAACTGGAACAGGTTCAAAAGAGGGCAACAAGGATGATCAGGGGACTGGAAACAATGCCCTATGAGGAGAGACTGAAGGAACTGGGCGTATTTAACCTGGAGAAGAGAAGACTGAGGGGAGATATGATAGCACTCTTCAAGTACTTGAAAGGTTGCCACACAGAGGAGGGCCGGGATCTCTTCGCAATGATCCCAGAGTGCAGGACACAGAATAATGGGCTCAAGTTGCAAGAAGCCAGATTTCGACTGGACATCAGGAAAAGCTTCCTAACTGTTAGAGCCATACAACAATGGAACTAATTACTAGAGAGGTAGTGGGATCTCCGACACTGGAGGCATTCAAGAGGCAGGTGGACAGCCATCTGTCAGGAATGCTTTGATTTGGATTCCTGCATTGAGCAGGGGGTTGGACTTGATGGCCTTATAGGCCCCTTCCAACTCTACTATTCTATGATTCTATGAAAATATTTATATAAGCATGACTATCAAATATGTTTATTTATATAACCTGTAAAGATATTTATAGTGCAATCCTATGTTTGTTTACTCAGAAGCAAGTCCCAATGTATTCAATGGGGCTTACTCAACCAGGGAAAACTGCAGCCTCAAGTGATAAGGAACTTGTTCTTTTAACAAGTCCTTTAAGTTGAGACCTTATCCCAGTCTGCGTCTGTGTTGAAATTGCTTTTTAATATGTTTTTAAACTTTTTCTTTAAAAAAATGTTTTTAAAGCTTTTAAAAATGTTTTTAAAGATGTTTTGTTTTAATATATTTTAAAGTCTGTTTTTATGATTTTTAAAGTGTTTTTAGTGCTTTTGTTTGCCGCCCTGGACTCCTACTGGGAGGAAGGGCAGGATATAAATCAAATAATAAATAAATAAAAATAAATAAATAAACTTCATTCATTTTTTTAAAAAACACAAGTCTGTGCTATGTTTACTCACAAGTCCCATTAATTTACAGCACAATCCTAACCATGTCTACTCAAAAGCAAGTCCTAATGGAGTTCAATGGTTTACTCCAGGTACATGCTTTACTCCCAGAAATGGCTTTACTCCCAGAAAAGCAGATATTGGATTAAATACTTTCATATTTCATAGCCCAGGGTCTGACTCTTGGACAGAAGAGGAAAAAAAACCATTAAGCCATATTACTTACGCAAACTGCAAAAAACTCAAAGCCACCATATTCTGATGTTCAGCCTAGGCATGCCAGGATCAACAAGTCACAACTCTGGCGCCATTGGCTACAATCATGAAAGGGTGGGGTTACAGCCAGAGCTTTGAAAAGTTACTTTTTAAAACTACAACTCCCATCAGCCCCAGCCAGCATGGCCACTGGATTGGGCTGATGGGAGTTGTAGCTAGAGCATGGATCTGTTTAAAAAAAAGTTGTGCGGGGGGCAGTTGACGTTTTGGTGTATATCTCGGGAATTAGACCACCTAGAAACTTTTTTTTTAAATTGAAGCTGAGAGTCTGGAGAGTAAGGGGTGGTAGCCAGAGAGCCGGAGCCCCCCCAAAAACCAGAGACTCCAGCCAAAAACACACACACCGGGGCGCACACACACACACACACACACACACACACACACACACACACACACACACACACACACACACACACACACACACACACACACACACAAATCATCATCACTCACCTCCACAGCTCTTCGCCATTCTGCTGCTGCCTTCTTCTCCTTGTCCTTGCCCTGGCTTTGTCCTCCGGCGTCCATTTTTTCCTCTCAGAGTCAGACGCTAGCAGCCCCCCCCGCCTATTCACCTCTTCCCTCGTGCCTCCTAACACAGATCACGAGGGAAGAGAGAGTCTGCACAGAGGTCCAATCAGTGTGAGGCACATGTCTTGTGTTAACCAATCACAGCCAGGAGCTGACTTCCCCTTGTTCCCGCCCCCAAGTAACGTCCAACCTAACGTGGAAACGTTAAAGTTGCAGCTGAAAAGTAGGGAAATTACTATTCGTTCCGTTACTTGCCAAATGTAATGGAATTACCCACTCGTTATCTAAAATTGTAACTAATTACAAGTAACTTGTTAAAAATAACGAGTTACTTCCAAGCTCTGTGTATCTGTGAGAAGAAAGGACAGAAGAGAAAAGAGGTTGAAAAATCAGGAAACCAGAAGGAGGGGAGATCAGCTTCTCTTCCTCCAGCCAGTTTCTTAACACTTGGAAATCCATGATTGGGGTGGTGGTGGTGGTGTGTGTATGTATATACACCTGTTCCTTTGCCACTTGTGAAAATGACCAGCATACATCTTTGCTTTTATGAAACTAACCAGGGTCTGATTTGGAAGGAGGAAGAGGTAGAAGGGAAGGTTGGGTGGGCAGAGAAAGCTGCTCTCTCGCTTGCTCTCTCCAGGTTTTGCAGGGCTTTGCAGAGCAATGAATGTTAATGTGACCGCCATCAATACCTCATTGACAGAAGTCAAGGGGAATACACAATTCAGCATTTTAGACTGAAGTTGTCAACGATAACAATATTGTTATATTCAGTGCAGATTTTTTTTTAAAAAAAACAATCCACTGTTGGAAAAAGCCGCAGAAGCTTGCAGCATTCAAAGTTGGTCCGTATAAGACAGAGAACACGCGAACTATAGGGAAGTCTGATGCCAGCTTTGCTTGCAGCTAAATTCTCTCACATTCCTAATTAAAATATGATGGGGACATCATGGGTTAAAAAGAATTGCTTCATGGTCTATATCTGGCATGCAGGATGCCAGTTGAGTATCCTGAATCTAGAAGATTGGAAATCTGAATAGGTTTGGAAATGACTACTTGCTTGGTCAGCACTGGAAAGTGAAAAATGGATCCAGCAGGGAAACTTTACAAAGTTAGTGCTCTCTTTTCCTCTTCCTCCTCTTTTAGACTATACTGAATGCAGGCTTGTAATTTTAGTGGACTTTTTGCAGGACTAGATTGCTGTCTAGCAGTAATGTACTCATCCCAATGCCTACAGTTACTGGAATCTGAAGAGAAAATAAGGATTGTGAATTTAGATTTGAAGCAAAAGAAAAGGAAAACTTGAACCAGGTTGAGAAGGGGTTAAAAACATTAGAGAATCCTAGCATGTGAGCTAAAGTTTCTGTTGAGAGTATAATCAGATATTCTTGCTGTGCATAAATAATCCTCCTTCAACTCTGCTCATAGCTGTAACAGGACTAGCAGGAGACAGTGTTTGAAAACATACTAATTTCTTACAGCAAAATTCTCTTCTGCAGTGTTATCAATGAAATCTAGAGTAGATGCTTAAGCAAATAAAATGTTCCTCCACTGTGCATAGAGGTTAATAAGGTTAATGCCAAAAAACAATGTAATGCAAGAAAAATAGGTTTGTATCGATTGGCTTCCTTGCTGATATGTGACAAGTAGCTTTCTACAGGGAGTTGGGAGAGCAGAGTAGCTCTGGCTATTACTTAGTAGATTACATTAGTGTAATGAATCAGTAGCAGCAGCAGATGTTGAGGTGATGGAAAGTTTAAGATGGATGGGGCTGACTCAGCATATATCCACGGTTCCAATTATTTTCTTCTCTCCCCTTTCCTTACTTGCTGTATGTTACCATTTCTTTCATTAACATGCATTAGCATATCATTGAAACAAAAAGGTATAGAAATGTGGCAAAATAAAACATTATGTGTCTTAACCATTTATTATGAAAGTGGTATGAAAAGTGTTGAGAAGGTGTATTCACAAAAATGAATTTAAAGCTATATCACACATTTTCACCCAATACTCCTGAATGGAGCCAGAAATAATATTGTTACACAGAGGAGACATTGAAGGCTGTGTTTGTTGCCTGTCTTTGTCAACTTGAAAAAGAATATGTTTGCTTGCTTGGAAGCTATAGTAAAGTTTATGATTCAGCAAATGAAAGTCAATATTTGCCTCCTATTATCCAAAATTCATTTCTCTGTGCCCTGCGTCATTGTTAATTTTCCCCAATCATTTTCTCATGGCTATCATTTCTGTTCCTGAAATGTTTTGTTTCATTAAAAGACAGTACCTCGGGAATAGATTTGTTTATCTTAGTTTTTTTCAGCACTTTTTTGTTTTGCTCCAGAGTTGTTCTAACACTTCTCTGCCTGCCCCCCCCCCGGCCCTGGTTGATGTCTCAAAAATCCTAACTGGTTATGTAATATCAGCTCATATGCATATATTTATATTTATTTTAAAGATTTCTATGCCAGCATTTAGTAAAAACCTCCACATCCACCCATGCAGAGAGGTTTTCTTATAAGAAGATCCTGAGAAGCGGTTTTGGGTAGGCAGAAGGCTTCAGCTCTAGCTTGTGTGGACTGAGACTGGTCACGCCGCACCCAAGTTGCAGCTAGGGACCCATCTGGAAAGTGGTAGGCCCTTGATTCCCATTTAACTTTCTTCTCGTTCCCCCAGTCAGCAGGCTGGGGTGAGAGCCATTGTCCAGCAGCTGGGCTGCCCAGTATCACAATCCTTGTCCTATGCCACACCAACCTGAGTTATGACAGTAACCAATAATAAAGCTGGGCCATGTTTTTCCCAGTTTTTGTCTTTGTGTGGTTTTCTACTCTTGGACTCATGCAGTGTACACTGAATAGAATTAAATGGGATTTTGCACATTTATTAGCCCTATTAATTCTTTCTTCTTCACATGATTCCAGTCACATGAGTGAGAAGAGCAGAACCTCACTTACTGTCCCTGGCCCTGGCTCACTGTCCTCACTTCTGTTGTCCTCCACATGTTGAAGGGCTAAACATCTGCAGTGGGGAGTGGCTTTTCTTGTGGAGATAACCTGTGCAATTTACAACCTTGACTGTGTCATGTTATAAATCTCGTGGGGAACCTCTACAAGCAGAGCTGGCAGATATTCAGCCCCAATGTATGGAGGCTGGCTGGGCCAGAAACTCATCAGGGGAACTCTTGAACAGGGTTACTATCTCTGTTCAGGTGTGTAAAATACTAGTATAACTAATAGTTATGGGTTTTTTATTTACATTATTTTAGCTGCTAAAATAATATAAAGAAAAATATGTAACTGTTAATTTACCCCAGTGGCTTGAGAGTAAATAGAAAGTCCTGAAAAAAATGCTTTTGAAAGCCTCATGATGTTTATAGTGGTCTTGGGATTTTTCTAGACCTGACTTTATAGCTGTTTGAACATTTAAGACTGGCAAACTTGAATATAGGTATATTGAAACTGATGGCCTCAAAAAGCTTTAAGAATGGGCTTGCATTACATGATACAAATTCCTTTTCATTATTTCCATTTTAAGAACCCTTAAGGGATCAGTAATGGGATTATTAACATACAGGAGAACTGAGCCTACAGGTTCAAATCCAAAGTGCCGAAAGGTCATTGGAAGATTTCCTCTGCCTCCAGCATGTTTGGATTAGACTAAATTTGAAACAGATGACTGAATATGAAACTAGGATGAACCAACAATATTGGATATGTTGGAGTAGCAATGAAAGAATAAAGAAAGTTTATAACTTGAACTTCCGCATAGCAAATGTGCTTGCTGATATTACTAGATTTGGATAGTTAAATGGCTTTGGAGGCACACATCTCTTTCTGTTCTCTTCACAAAACGTACATGTTACAAAATCAGTCTCATTTGGTACTTGGTCAAACCAGTACTGATTACATATGTGTAAAAACACTTAAAGAATTAAATCCATATGTTCTTTATATTTTAAGAAGCCACTGCAAATTGTGACTAATCTAGATCTAAAATTAATAAGAACATTTAATAGGTAGGTGATTTCTTCCCCTTTTGAGACTCGCAATTTTGTCCTTGTCCAGATAATTTTAGTTGGCCTTTCTGCTGATGTTTAGTGATACTACCTAGGAGATGTAAGGCATATACAAAATATTAACATGTTATTGGAATGACAAAGAATCATGACAAAGTACATCATTAATCGTAACATAAAATATCTATGGTTGTGGTATTCAGAGTTCCATGTGTATGTTTAAAAAAAGTATTTCAGAGATAATGTTGATATAATGAACAATTTGCAAAGTCTTTCAGAATAGTAATTACAAATGTCAGTATCCAATTAGTAGAAAAATACAATCAATACACACAATGAAACCTAACTAGTAAGAAAACAATTAAGACAGTGTAGTTAGAGCAGAGATCAACACTAAGGCTGCAATCTAACACACACTTACCTTGGAGTAAGTCCCATTGAGCCCAATGGAGCTTACTTCTGAGTAGACATGTATTGAATTGCAGCCTAAATCTATTTTCCTATGTAAGATTGCATGTTAATCACAACAGGATTTTGGATATAGAACATATAGTTGGTTCTGAACTGCTATAAAATGGAACTCCCTCTTGAATAAAATCAGGTTGTCCTCTGCTCTAGCTATGTGCAGACACAAGTTGAAATCTCACCCATTAGCCCTTTGGGGTATAACTGGTGTTAGGCAGGTATTATCTGCAGTTGTTTTTGGTGATATGGATCTGTTTGATGTTTTAAATGTTTTATGATTAATGTATTTTTGATTTTTTGCTCTATGCACCCTTTTGGAAAGAATAGCAGGATATAAAAATGACAATGAAATGTGAGATTTACCTTCTAGGGTTGCCCTACAAACCTGCACATCTACACTGATTTGGAGTAGAATACCATACTGTTGGCATACTACACCGTTTTAGAGGACTTCTTGTAGAGAGTTGTGAAAAATTGATGTTGGGGTTGCTTCATTTTCCTCTACTGAGTGGTGGCTTCCATGCATAAACCCCCAGCAGTGGCAGGAGAGATGCAGTAGTCAGAACATCTGCAGAGCAAACGTTTGCCACCTATTATTGCTCTGCCTTTGTTACTGTCCTCCCAGTAAGGACAGGAGAGCCCTCAGCTATCTCTGGAGGAAGACCTACTCCCCCACTGATTTGCAGCAACTGGCTGCAAAGTCAGGACTCCGGGGTGGGGGAGGGGTGGGAAATTCCCAAAAGAACATAATTGACCTTGGGCTGGGGAAGGGGTCATTCACGGTCTTGGTTTATTTTTTTTTATTTTTAATCTGCAGGAGGGTGAGTGAGGAATTATTTGTTTTGTTTTGGCAGCCAGGAGCTGTTATAATTATAGTCTACCATGTGCCTAGGAGAGTGAATTCCGGACTGCTTTGGGGTAGCAAAGGGGAGCCCAATTTCAGTGGTCTTGGGTAGGGGGAGATATGGTGTTGGATCAAGGGTGAGTCAGTGGATGGGACCTTGATCCAGATGGCTGAAGTCTGGACTGGCAAAGACAGTTACAGCCTGTGCCATGTTCAGACTCCTTTTCCAGCCAAAGGTTTGGTGCGGGCTATGCCAATTTGTCCTCAGGTCTCCGGGTGCTACTTGTCAGTGCCAGGTCAGTCCATAATAAAATCTTTCTCATCCATGATTTAATCGAGGATGGGGATGCTGACCTCGTGTGTATAATCGAGACTTGGGTGGGAGAGCAGGGTGGAGTTAGTCTCTCTCAGTTGTGTCCACCCGGTACTTGGTTCAGTACCAGGGTAGGCTGGAGGGGTGGGGGTTTTTTTGCTGTGGTTTATAGGAATACTATCTTGCTCTCCAGGCTCCCTGTTCATCTGAGTGCCAATCTGGAGTGTTTGTATCTTGTGTTAGGCCAGCAGGATAAACTGGGAGTCTGTTGGCGTACCGCCCACCCCACTGCCCAACAGTCTCCCTACCTGAGCTGATGGACATGGTCTTTTACACGGTGCTGAGGACCCCAAGCCTGTTATTCTTGAGAGATATCAACATTTATGCTGAGTCTGCTCTGTCTGGGGCAGCTCAGGACTTCATGGTCTCTATGACAACCATGTGGCTGTCCCAACATGTCATTGGGAAAACACATGTAGCAGGCACACTTTGGATTTGGTTTTCTCAGTTGGGCAGAGAGAGGATGATCAGAAGGTGGGGAACATAAAAACAGTCCCTGTATCATGGTCAGATCATCTGCTGGTGAATTTTAGTCTCACAGTGGCCTTTTCCCTCTGCAGAGGTGAGGGACCTATTAAGATGGTCCACCCCCAGAGACTGATGGACCCTGTTGGTTTTCAGAGGGCTCTGGAGAGTTTTCCAGTTGGCATGGCTGGCTGTTCTGTCAAAGCCCTGGTTGGACTGTGGAATACATAAATGACCTGAGTGATTGACATGATTGCACCTGAGCATCCTCTTCCAACTGGCAGAGCTCAAAAACTAATGTAACCCAACAAATGTAACCGAACACTGGTATGTGCTCATGTTTCAGCCTACTCAGTGGCAGTGAAGGTGGCAAAGAAAATTTACTTCTCCATCTCCATTGCATCCTCAGCTTGTCATACAGCTGAGCTATTTAGAGTGGCTAAGGGCTTATTACAGACTGGCCTTGAAGAGGTGGTAAAGCCATCTAAAGCCCACTGTGACATGTTTGCTAAGCATTTTGAGGATGAAATCGCTTCTGTCTGCCAGGATATGGACTCCATTGTTGATGCTGATGATCCAGGTGAGGTGTCTGGAGTGCTTTCTTGTCTGATGTCATTGGATGAATTTCAGTTGTTGCAGCCTGAGGACATGGAAAAGTTTTGGTCTGTGCAACCACTTGTATCTTGGACCCTTGCCCTTCATGGCTGATAAAATCTTCCAGGGAGGGGACAGCTGGATGGGCCAGAAAGATAATTAATGCTTCTCTCCAAGAAGGAGTGTTCCCAGGATGCCTGAAAGAGACAGTAGTAAGACCACTCCTGAAGAAGCCTTCCCTGGACCTGGAAGATCCTAATAATTTTAGACCAGTAGCAAATGTCCCTTTTCTGGGCAAGGTTATCAAGAGGGTGGTTGCCAACCGGATCCAGGTACTGTGGAGGAGACAGATTTTCTACATCCATTTCAACTGAGATTAAGGCCTGGGTTTGGTATGGAAACTGCCTTGATAGTCCTGTATGATGACCTGTGTCAGGAGAGAGATGGGGAGAAGTGTGACTCTGTTGATCCTCCTTGATATTTCAGTGGCTTTTGATACCATCAACCATGGTATCCTTCTGGGGCAACTGTCCAAGTTGGGCATTGGGGGCACCACATTGCGGTGGTTCTGTTCTTACTTGGATGGATGGCTCCAGAAGGTGGTTCTCAGGGAGCTTTGCTGGGCTGCATGGGCACTCCAGTATGGAGTCCTGCAAGGGTCAGTTCTGTCCCCCATGTTGTTTAACATTTACATGAAACCACTGAATGGGGTCATATGGAGTGTGTTGTCACCAATATGCTGATGACACACAGATCTATTTCTCCTTTTCATCTTCTACAGGCATGGCAGTGGATGTGCTGAATCAGTGCTTTTAAGTAATTTAATAGCTTGCACTCAAAAATCCTATTTAGGCATTATTAAATTATAGGCCCCCTTCCACCCCTGAACTTGCTGTATTGAACAAAGTGTGACAGAGACTTGTCTATATGCTCACAGGGAGGCTTGTAAGCATGTTCAGGCAAACATACTTACAGACTTTAAAGGGAGCTACAGGTTTTTTTGCATTCTATTGCACAAAAGCCTGCAAAAATGTGGAGCGGCTCCCACAGCTTGTTCTCTATGGTTGCAGGCACCTGCAAAGGACATTCAGGGATACTATCCAAGTATTTATGTGTGGAATTAAATGTGCTTTCTGAAAAATGACTACCAGATTATCATTGGATTTTTTTAAAAAGCCTGAGATTAAACTTGCTTTCACACAACATCATGGCCCTACCAAATCACCTGTTCCCTGTTGTTGTGTTTCAGAGAAGAAAATTATGTGAGGAAATCCAACCATGGTTTTACCACATAATGTCTAGTATGCCCAGTTAGGGATGAATTCCATCATATCTTTAGAGATGCCACCAAATGGAGAAGGGGAGCCAGTGGCACTTCTTAGTCTCATCCTTATGGCACAACCTATATACTGTTTTGCTATAAGGAAGGTGATGCTCTTTTTTGCTGCTGAAGAAGGGAAAGAATTAAGCTGACTGCCTAGCAGCAGCAGATCATGTTGATGAGAACACATACAAATAGATCAGCAGGAAGCGGTATATAGGGATATTGGAAATTTTTGTTTGGTCCATATTTTTAAGCAAACTGACCTAATTTGCAGTCCCCAAAGTAATTGCACACCTCTCTGAATTTTGCTGTGCCATTCTCAGCTCAAAAAAGTGTACAAAGTGTATATTTTAGGGGGAACTGTGTACAAAGATGCATATTTTAGAGGAAAATATGCACCATTTGAATGAAAATGTTTATGTTTATTAAAAAAGAAAAACAGAAAATAAGAAAGAACAGACTTATGACTGAACACATGCAAAACTGATACAGACCAGAAACAGAATGATCCATACATCCCTATGTAGGATAGTATCAATAAATAGAATGCCAAATGTATAAAAAGCTATGAGTACTAAAAGAAAGCTTTTGGCAGCATTAGGGCTTGACATGCTACTTGTTCCTACATGAGAATTAATCAATGTCAGAAAAAACTATGTATTTTATAATGCCTGCATGGTGTCACAAGTGGCTTTTGGCTATGTTAACATGGATTAGAAGGCCAATCGGCACAGCAGCTGCCTTGGTGGAAAAAGTAACATATACAGCATTTTTTTGATGCTGTAAAAAACAGGAGCCCTCACAAATGTGTACAAGTCCTGGAGTGGTTGGGCATTCTTTCAATATGTGACATGTACAAGACTTAGGACACTGTTCTTGTTACATCATGGAGAGCTGACACTATGTCCATCTTATGTGACCTGCAGAGGCTAATCATTGGATTTGTGCAACAACTGGTTAAAGGCGGAAAAGTGAGTAGGGAACCAAAGTGGAAGACCCTTGCATTTGAGGAAAATCAGCACTGAAGTCCTGGGAACATTATGTTAATGGCATTGCTCAATTTTTGAAAGCAATGCTGATTAAATATTCATTGACTTTGATTATACTGAAATTAGGATGAAAGCGTGAACTCAAATTGAGTGGAATAATGGCAGTGTAAATAATGCATAGTTTCTAAATTGAAAACACCAGCTTGCACAGTTCTCTCCCACCTCCCTCCCTGTTTTGTCATTGTGCCATTTGTTTAGGAGAAGACTACACTTGTGCACACATCTAGCTATTATTTTTACCAGCTGGGAAAAAATATGAAATTAAAGGTTTTCTGCATTGTTTGCTTTTCTTTGGTATTGAAAAAGCAGGCGTGGCATAGTGGTCCTTATAGCTTTGTTTCACAAATGAAAGCTAAAGTCTTTATTAAAAGTGATTAAAGGTTCTTAATTAGGTTGCTTTTAACTGGGCAATTGGTTAAAAGAAATCATACAATATCTCACTATCAAATGATATTTTTGTGCAGATTAAGCTAATATCCAAGAGAGTAAAAAGATCCCCCCTTAGAGCAAATTGCACAGACCAAGAGATGAAAATAAATGGTTTAAAATAATACTGAAACCAGGATAGCTCAGATTTAGAATCCATTTATAAATATATGATTGTTTAATTGATTAATTATATTGATTACATTAATGCTTTAAGTCCTAATTAGAAGCTTTGAGGCATTAAAGAGCTGTCTGTAACTTTTACAAGCTGAGGTTGTTCCTGTCTGACAGCTCCTGACAGGAAGATAATACAATGTCATAGATCTGAATGACCTGGGAGAAATGGAAGATTCCGCTAACAAGACATTTTATTTATTTATTTATTGCATTTGTATACCGCCCCATAGCTGAAGCTCTCTGGGCAGTTTACAACAATTAAAAACATTAAAAAGAAATATACAAATTTAAAAACACATTTTAAAAAAGCAATTTTAAAACACATGCTAAAATGCCTGGGAGAAGAGGAAAGTCTTGACCTGGCGCCGAAAAGATAACAGTGTTGGTGCCAGGTGCACCTCGTCAACTAAATCATTCTATAATTTGGGGGCCACCACTGAGAAGGCCCTCTCCCTTGTTGCCAGCCTCCCAGCTTCCTTCAGAGTAAGCACCCAGAGGAGGGCCTTGGATGTTGAGCATAGTGTACAGGTGGGTTCATGTCGGGAGAGGCGTTCCATCAGATATTGTGATCCTAAGCCATGTAAGGCTTTATAGGTTAAAACCAGCACCTTAAATCGAGCTCAGAAACATACAGGCAGCCAATGCAAGCAGACCAGAATTGGTTTTATATGTTTGAACCGTCTGGTCCCTGTTACCAATCTGGCCGCTGCATTTTGCACAAGCTGCAGTTTCCAAACTGTCTTCAAAGGCAGCCCCATGTACAGCGCATTGCAGTAATCTAACTTGGAGGTTACCAGATCATGGACAACTGAAGCCAGGTTATCCCTGTCCAAATTTTGATAATTTTGGAAAGTATGAGCTTTATTTGAAGCCTATATCAAACATACCTACTCGGCAGGAAATATAGCCTAACTTAAGACAATCCTGAGATACTTGCTTATGTAGCCTTTGTATTTTAAATGATTTTAAACATAACTGTAAAAATATCTGTCTGTTTGTCTAATGTTTTATGTTTTGTAAACTGCCTTGAGAAGGTTTTTAACTTTAAACAAAACAAATAATAATAAAGGCCTACAGGTATAGAAGACGTTACATGGTTTAATTGTAGTTGGTTGTATTAGGCCCACTGAAATTATTGAACCTATGTTAGTCATGTCTGTTTAGTTCAGTGGGTCTACTCTGAGTAGGATTAGCATTGCTTACCAACCACTCAGCTGTATGCAACCCACATGGTTAAGGATGGCTATAAATGCCTATAAATAAATACATTTTTTAAAATGTAGGCAGGCTTTTTACATGATTTTCTAGAGTATAATTTTATTTATATAGATGCTGAAGCACACTGATGTTCACTTCAATGAAGTTTTGTGAAATTATATGTTGAAGAACAAGAACATGTACAGACAGGGAAGCTCCTTAAAATCAGGAGCATTAGCCAGATCTGTTGTTCAGTGACATTATCTGATGGCTGTAGATTGGTAGGAGAATACTGCTCTGAGGTCATAAGACATGAGCTGCCTCTTCTCTTTAAACCAAACCAAAGCTCACCTGCTGATTTACAGATGAAAAGCTTATTAAAGAGTAAATTGTTTAAGGCTCAAGATTCTTTTCAAACCCCAGGAAGCTTGTTCTTCTGACAGGGTGATGAAAGGGGTTCTTATTCATGCTCCTCTGTTGCTTTATACACATCAGGGCTTTCTTGCTGTTTCTAGTTTACTCTGCCATGAATTTCATGCTGAAAGATGGAAAAGAATACCCTCCAACACTGACCTTTTTAATGCTATTTTTCCAGCCCCACAGAGAAGTGCTTCAGAGAAACTATGATATGTACACAATGTCCTATGTTAGTGGCAATTCTGCAAGCCATTCCTTCTCAGGGCATATACGTAAGGGCAAGATTGTAAGGGCATTTCCCCTCAAGGGTAGGCCAAGCCTTCCTCAGAAATGATAAAGACGTTTCTGTGTTTGAGTGATAGATAAAGGTACTTCATGGAAAATACAAGTAAGTGACATGATGATATATATTATGCTGTTTCATATGTTGGGGATTCCTTGAGTGTGTGGTTGTTCAAGAAACAGACACAATGTTGGGGGTAGAGCTAAAAACATGGCCCCACTTTCAAGTCAACATGCCATTGCCCTACATGTGCCTGATGCATGTATAGATCTAATAAGTAGGTCTAGGCCCAATTCATATGACTCAAATTGCCAAAGAATTAACATATATACAAGTTGGGAGCCATGAACATTCATGGAAGAGAGGGAGACTCAGAGGACACAAGTCCCAGTTCTGAGGAAAAGTCAGGATATAAATGAATAAAATAATTATGTCCACTAAGATACATGGCCTTTTGTGATCCATGCCACCAAATAATAATAATAACTTTATTTATTTATTTATTTATTACCCAGTCTTCACAAGAAGGTCCCAGGGCGGGTCACAACAATATAAAATATAAACAAATTACATTCACAACTAGAATGGGCCTTGAAATCCCTTGTGATTATTTCAGGAACACAAGGACAGCCCCTCTGCAGAAGGATCATGTGGACAGGACAGAGATTAGTTTTAGATGATGCACACTCTGGTTTGCTTGGTCCATTCCCCATATTTCCCAGTCCTTTCAGCAGCTAGGCTGTCTCTTTCACCTTAAAAAGGATCACTATAGAGTGCGGACGAAACTGGGCTCACAGGTATAGGCCCTCCAGTGCCAGTCCCACTTGTCTGTAATTCTGTGTTGGAATTTTCAGAATTTGATAAATATATATGAGATTCTCCACCTAGGACCTGGCTTCCACTTACCAGATGAGATCTGAAGCTTACTGAATAAGGTCAGTGCTGAAACATCACAGTATTTAGGCCAGCCTCATGAAGGAACTGGAATTTTTGTATTCAGTAAGATTTGGGGAGTTTATCTTTGCCCTGCCAGTCCTCCTCATTTGGCCTATGAGACCAATCTGAGCAAGCTACACCTGTCTGTGTAGATACATGACATCAGGTGTTGGGCAAGTAAGGGCGGGGCTTCATTGGACCAATCAGGAGTTTAAAGTGAGCTCCCAATTGTCCCTTTGCTGGAGCAAGGTGCACTCCTACCACCTATCAGGTGATGGAAGTATGCCCTGCTCCAGGAGGGAGATGTGGTTTCCATTGAAACTCTCCATTTTAAGCAGTGGTTTCAATGGAAACCACTTCTCTCTCCCAGTGCTGCTGCTTGAATCTCTGAAAATGGAGATTCAGAGAGCAGTATGGGGCTTTTGTAAACAGCCCTGCACTTCTCTTTGAACCTCTTTGAACCTCCGGCTTTCATTCTGGTGACTAGAATGAGCTGTCTAGGAAAGTTATGGAATCTCTGTTCTTGTTGGTTTTCAAGAAAATGACTGAGGCTTCTGCCAGGGATGCTTTAGACATATGTTATCCTGCCTCACATCTGAGGTTGGAGTAAATGGTTTATTCTTCTCTGTTCAGTGGCTACCCAACTGCTGCCCTGAGCAGCATTTATATAATGATTTTTTCCAGAGCTTTAAGTTTTGTGTTTCCCCCTCACTTTTCTCCCATCTTCCCTCTCTGCAGTATAGCAGGGCTCACAGATCCTTAATAACCTAGGCTTGTCTCTGTGTAAATAATTAATCAGAAAGAGAAAATAATATAAATCCCAGCTTTCATACTGCTATTAAAATTGCAGAAGCATTAATGCAGCCAATAAGTATTGTTTCAGTAATTAGATAACTTTCATTGTGTGTAGCAGCACTCAGGAAAAAAAAGTCACAGAGTAGGCAGCTGGCAGGAACTAACTTGACTTTGGTTGTGAAGGAGAAGCCTCTGCTAAATTATTTTTCATTCCTGTATTCATAATCTATAGCATTCTTGTACAGTTAGTAGAATTCAGAGAGAACTATCTATATTGGCATACAAATAAATAGATTTTAGCTTGTTAACTTACTACTGATTTTGCATGAGGCTGAGTCATTACATGACTAACAAATATTCGTAGCAATAGTAAATTATGTATTATGTTTATTTTTTATTTTTTTTATTTAAAAGATTCCACATTAAATAGTATTTTTATTTTTCCTTCACTCAAATATTTTGTTGGCGATCTTCCCCCTATATTACAGTGTCTTTTTAAAAAAAAAATTGGAAAAAGCGAACTTTAAAGGTAGCTAACAAGAAATACCCTGGAGCTACCCATCTGTAATTTGGCAGAATTAATTTCCTCTACAGGGGCTACTATGTCACCAAATTTCATGTACCTGTGCAGAAAAACAAAACCATTATGTCCTTAATTTAAAAACGTTTTAAAATTTAAAGGTGGTTAGCATGAAAACCAGGTGACTTCCGGGAAGGGTGACTTAGCCTGTGCCTGCTTTTGAGACGGGCTCCTGCCTCAAAAGAAGCTTATTCAGATATATCAGTCAGTTTTTTCTTTTTTTTTTGACTGATTAAACTTCTCCCGGGTAGGGAGAAACGAAGAGATTAACCTCAAAGCCTATTTTTGTTGGGACGACCAGATCTCATTAATTTATGGGACGAGGTCCAGCCGACGAAGGTGGGACGGATTTTCAACAGCAAGCTCTATCTGTTAAAGCGAAAGTTCATCTTATCTTCTAAGAGAGAACGCACTAACAGGCAAGCACCCTTCTTTCTATATTTTTCTTTTACTTGACTTAAATTGTTGCTGTTTAAAAGAGATTTGCCAGATTGATCGGTTTTTGACATCTCACTGGGGAGCCGTAACTTCTCTCTGCTACGCACTAATTAATAGCTTATCTCTGTTTTTGTTGCAAAAAGCTGTCCTGGATTTGCATTCTAAAGATACACACAGAAGAGGGATTTCTATTCCAGATTTTTATTTTGAAAAATATTATACTGTTTTGAGACTACTCTCTTTTTGGTCTATTTTATTTTGACGAATCTGTTTCTTGACGATTGCCATTAATTGCTTCGATCCTGGGAACTGCATTTTGTTTACTTAACTATTGGAGAGATAAGGCTGTCTGCTCTGTTTATACTGTGATGTCACCAAGTTTGGAGTATTAACCCAATTGTTGCTGAAATAAGAAGTGGTTTTCCTATATTTTTCTTTTAAAATGGCAATTAAGAAAGTGGCTGAGAATCTGGAAATAACTATGTTTCAGAGAATAATGAATGAGATTGAGATAACGAAAATTGAATTGAGTAAAATGAAGCAGGAGATTAAAGATATAAGGGTCCCTGTGAGAGAGGTGACCCTGGAAGGGGTCCCTGTGAGAGAGGAGACCCCGGAGATTGGAATAGGGGTCCCTGTGAGAGAGGAGACCCTGGAGACTGGAATAGGGGTCCCTGTGAGAGAGGAGATCCCGGAGATTGGAACAAACGTGGAACAGGAACAAGATTTGGAGTCTATGGACTTTAGAAATAAAATCTATTGTTTGGAACTTAATGTTATCTCTGAAGAAATTAATGAAGATTCTAGAGATAAAGTTATCAATGGCATGGATTATCTTCTGGACTGGAATGATGTGATGGAGCCCAATATAGAGAAAATCTATGGAATTAACTGCAGCCATGTGACAATGGAAAAACTTTTAAGAGATGACCCAGTGTATTTTGAAAAAAAGAACAGAGATATGATTTTACAGCAGTATTTCAGCAACTTATTCAGAATGGATGGCAAGAAAATATTTGGGATAGAGGTAATTCCCATCAGACTCTTATTATATGACTATGGCTTTGACAGCAAGATTATTATGGAATACTGATAATGGAAGATTGGATATTGAAATTACTGGACTTAACAAGACTACTGAAGATGGAAGATGGAAAATGGAACTAATAGAGATAATAGAACAATGGCTACTGAAATTACTGAACCTAACAGATTCTGATGTGATGGATTAATTGAAATGTTTATTTTGACTATGGTTATGACAATAAGATTATCATAATTAGTAATGAGATGGATTAATCGATATGCTTATCTGGAAAAAAAAATTGATAGATATATTTCTTAAAGAATTGAAACCTCTCTTTGACTTTTTGTGGAAAGAATAAAGTAATGTTTATGAGATTTGATGATTAAGTAAGATAACTACTGGAGGAAAGTGATTTTATAATATGACTTAAGAGACAGGATTGCTATATATTATAGACTTATAACTGATTTGATCTTTGACAAATGGGAAGTCAATATTTTACTCTTTATTTTTTATTTTTGTTTTTTTTTTTTTCTTCTTTTCTTTTTTTCTTTTTGTTTAACTATTTTTGATTTTGTTTTTTGTCTTTGAATGTTTTATGATTTTGTCTTGTATGTTTTATGAAAATCTGAATAAAAATTATTGAAAAAAAAAAAAAAAAAAACCGCTAGAGCTACTCACCTGCAACTTGGCAGGTTTAATCCGCTGTATAACAGTTACCTTGTCTCCAAATGCCATGTCTCCAGGTTGTAAAACAAGAAAATTATGGCTGTTTAGGTTTTGCGATTAAGTCAATGGGATTTCCAGAGAGTTGTAATATCTGGATTGTGACAGATCCAAATCGGGTCAGATCATGTCCAAATCTGTCCAGACCAGATTGGGCCTGATTTGTATTTATTAACCAGAGCTGCAAATCAGATCGGGCATCTGTTCACACCTCTGGTAGTGGCCATTTTGATGATGTCATCACAGCTAGACATAATATTTTCCAGGAGTGTCTCTCAGCTGATTTTCAAAGTACAATACATATACAACTTGCAATTTGGAGCTAGAAGCCAGAAATGTTTTTTTTAACACTATTTGCTGCTAAGGCTGTGCACTATTATCAACTTTATCCAGCTGATCTGGAAGCACTCTCCTACTTCCTCTCTTCCTATCTCTCATCCAAAAAAACACATTATTTCACACTCCAGCAATCCTTTTGCCTATTGATAACTGGGGTTGTGAATTATATGAGTGGAACTGGGAATGGAGATTTAAGCAAGGTTCCAGTTCTCTGCTACACTTTTGTAAGTGTCCACAGGGTCTGTTTTGGACTTACAGTACATGCTTTAAAACTCCCAGGAGTCAGTTAGCCTATTAGTTTCCATTGCACATTGCAGCAAAACTTAATTGTGCCATATAATTATTTTGTTGTTTTAAATCGTGGTTTGAAAATGTCACAATTCACATGTAGAAAGAGTAGCCTAGCTACTAAAAGCAAAACACTTCCTTTTTAAAATTAGAATTATGCCCTCTAATAGAGAGAAGGAAGCCGCTTGTTTTTATTTTTTCCTTGTACTTGTTCCAAAACCTTTTACAAGATCAGACAAAAGAGTGCAAATGAGTAAGGAGCTAGGAATGAAAGTAAATTCACAGGAAAAAGGAAAGAAATGACAATTTTGAATAATTTATGTTTATGAAATAAGTGCCTGGCATCTGGAATTACACTTTTAGAGATAAAATGTCTGAAAAATGATTTCTCCACTCAGAGTTAATATTCAAATGTGTGGTCTTAAATGTAAGGACTATCCAAGCAATATTTTAAAAGCCTTCCATGCAATGATTTTGCAGCTGATACAATTGCATCACTGTCCTGGACATTTTAACTCTGCCATCTTTAGGCTATGGTCAGCAAAAACCTCTCTCCCTGTTTTCTATTTTTCTAATTGCTTTAAATAGTTTTAATAGTAGAGCATATTCTTTACTAATGTTATATTTTTGGCAAGCCAGCATTTGTTTTTATTAAAGTGGTGAGCCTCCATTTCCAAATAATTTGTCTCCCAGTTCAGGAACCCAAACTAGAGGCACATTTCCAAGGGGAAACCAGCTAGATTGGTCTTACCCTAGGTAGGAACAACTGGTTTCTCTTGATGCCTGGCTGATCTGTGGAACAGCTGGCTGCACTCAGTAATTCATCTGGTGGCTCTCCACTATTATCCACTATTATCTGCTTTTACTACAGTATCATAATCCCCTCTGAGAGAGAGAAAACTAGTAGGTTTCAGTTCTCAGGAAAGACAACTGACCAAACAAAACTATAGCATTGCAGAGGCAGCAGAGAAGACATAATTTTACTCAGCTGCTATTGCACCTACAAAGTGCCATCTAGTGAAGCTGGTATCTGTTGCTCATTGTGATGAATTTGATTTCTACGTAGCAGATAAAATCAATCATTGGTTTGGATACCTTAGCTAGTACAGACTCGGAGATAGTGAAAGCTCAGTCTTGTTCTACCTATGGTTGTAATATCTGCATGTGGCCATCTGCTGTATCTAACTAGTGGGAGAGAGCAGGACGTAAGATGGAATCTACTGATGTGCAAACAAACAGAGTTGTATCCAAAGTTAATTTTACTTAGAATAGACTCACTGAAATTAATGGGCGTGACTAACTTAAGTCCATTGATTTCAATGGGTCTACTTTGAGAGAGCCAATGTAGTGTAGTGGTTAAGGTGTTGGACTATGACCTGGGAGACCATGGTTTGAATCCCCACAAAGCCATGAAGCTCACTGAGTGACCTTGGGTCAGTCACTGCCTCTCAGCCTCATGAAAACCCTATTTTTAGGGCGGCATAAGTCGGAATCGACTTGAAGGCAGTATATTTACATTTTACTTTGGGTATAGCTTAGATCAGCCTTTCCCAACCAGTGTGCCTCCAGATGTTGTTGGACCACAACTCCCATCAGCCTCGGCCAGAATAGCCAATGATCAGGAAATATGGGAGTTGTGGTCCAACAACATTTGGAGGCACACTGGTTGGGAAAGGCTGGCTTAGATGGATACAACCCAGTGTGTGTGTATGTAGCCAAATTGACACTCCTCCCTGAAAATGGATCCTAAATTCAGTTGTCCACATTTCTGCAGTAATTAGTGTGTGTGTGTGTGTGTGTGTTTTAAAAGCCCTCTTGAAGATTTGTCAACATTTTGGTGTGAATTTCTTCTAATAAACACATTTTTGTATGCAGTTTTAATGTACACATTCTTGCAAGTAATTTCTCGTAATATAGTGCATTTTTATGTTACACAAATATATTCATTTTTATGCACACTTTCCGCTAATAACGACATTTTTGTAACCATTGTTTGGTTGGAAAACTGCATCACAAAATTTGGATAAGTGCGAATTTCAAAGTATGGCTGTGTTTCGGTTATCATATTGTTTTGGAAAGTGCCAGTTTGGTAAATTCAGCTTTAAATGAGAACTGAATCAAATTTTTCCCTCATTCCTAGTCCCAACTTTTTTTCTTTTTGTTTCATTTGATATTGCCCACAAATGGACAGTGTGTGCTTGGGGTGGGTGAGTTGAAATATGCCAGTGCTTCCTTTAGAGATGGCAAGATGCTAAACAGCTTAAATGTTTGCCAGTCATTCAGAGACTGGATAAAAGGCAAGCCAACTGTAGCAGAATCCCGACAACTAATACAAGATGCTTTTAGCATGGTAGGGTAGATCTTCTCTCCCCTGTGCACCAGATTTGTTGTGTTTAGATTTAGGTTGCTTTTCACCACCTGCATCTGATGAGATGACTCTGACCCATTCAGATTGTTTAACTCTCACCCACACCTTTATAATCTCAGTGTTGAACATTAGTGTGGTTTATATTCTGGCACAGCATATGGAAATCTGTATTCCGGGAAATTGCTGGGAGTACATTATTTATTTATTTATTACATTTATACCCTGCCTTTCTTTTTTCATGAAACCCAAGGTGGCTTACATATGGTTCCCAGGTGGTCTCCCATCCAGGCACTGACCAGACCTGACCCTGCTTAGCTTCAGCAGGGAGTTGGCCTTACATGCCTTCAGACCGTAGTGACCTGCACAGTTTGGACTTAGCATACATTGTCCCCTCCTTGGTGTTCCATCTTGTAGATACCTTAGATCTGCTGAGAAAAGCCTTGTAATGATTCTCTGTGCCTTAGGTTTAGATAGGAATGGTCATAGGCATAGGAAGCTGCCTTATACTGAGTCAGACGATTGGTCCATCTAGCTCAGTATTGTCTAGTACTGACTGGCAGCATCTCTCAGTACTGACGGGCAGTGGCTCTCCAGGGTTTAAGACAAGGAATCTCTCCCAGCCATACCTGGAGATGCCAGGGATTGAACCAGGGACCTTCTGCAAAGAAGCAGATGTTCTATCATTGAGCTTTGACCCTTCCCCAAGCCCACTGGATTTGTTTAGCAAATATACATTCTCATTCCTTCCCTCAGAGACTGACCAAATCAAGAGCCACTGTACCTTTTAAGAGCATAGCAATATTGATCCTGGATTTCAGAGGTTAGGCTTAAGTGTGTAGGCAAAGAGGTTGAGCCTTTAATAGAGGTTTAAGAGAGGTTATCGGGCATGTTTTATTTGCCCTTATTCTCATTTGGTTGAGGTAGGCTAGATGTCCAAATATTTGAAATTTGTGCTGTGCATAATGGGATTGTTGGTCTTCTGACAAACTAGCACTGCTGGATGGAGCACCCCCCTATGGAGAATTCATTTCATGCATCTGACAAAAGGGGCTTGTGCCATAATAAATATATTAGTCTTTAAGGTACCACAAGACTTTGTTTTTTGCTGCAGGAGACTGGCACGACTATCTCTCTGGTAATTCTCCATGAAGGAGCCAGTTTACAGCTGAGCCAAGGAACTGAGTACAGGGTAGGGTGTGTGTACATTACAAAGGTCACAGGCCTGAACAGAGGGTGGGAACTGCTCCCAAAGCCTGTGTTGATGGAGAATAGCCAGTATATACTATGACTTACTTTGGTCTGTGCAGTAGTGGCTGCTGCCCATTGGGACTGGTGGGGCGGAAGCAGGGAGCCCAGCAGTAGGCAGAACCAGAGGCAATGACAGGCAGTGGCAACTCATTCAACTTTGTCCCCATCCTCCTCCTCTCTCTTGAGTTCTACAAGGACAACACCAAAACTAAGGAGGAGGAGGAAGCTGGCAGGCAGTGCCACCTCCTGGACAGATTGTAAGTGAGAAGACAGGCAGGCTGAGGTTGGTGCCCACTTCCACAAATAGACAAGCCTCTGCTAAAAATATTCTTTCAGGCAAGATGCAAAAATACTTAAAATGGCAGCAGGGCTTCCCCTCTTGGTAGTAGTACCTTGATGTTGCCCCAGCTGCTGTTTCATCCAGGTCATTCTGTGATGTTACTACCTTGTGTTAGAGGTTTTGTTTTCTTAACACCTAATTGAACAAACACTTTGGAGTGTCATTGAGTGTGTGGTGCAGTATGGTCTGGATGCTGCTGGGCAATAGAATCTCTACTCTACATACCTACCTCTCATTACATGCTTGAGGGGAAATGGCCATGTCCAAAGATGTGGAGAAATGTAAAACAATGGCAGCCTACATGGCAAGAGAAAGACAAAGGCCCTGATTGTACATGAAATATGTATTTACTGGAAGTATTCAAAGCCCCAGCCCCCAAGCCAATTCTGAAGTGAGGGCAGGCATCCTGAATGTCAGACCTGATTTAGGTAGGGCTTACCTAGCACTGTCCATCCCTTACCATGGCTGCTGCAATTTCCTTTACTTTCTCTCAAAGTTACCTTTTGCCAACTACAATGAAGAGATCTCCTTGTGGAGCCTCCATTGAAATTGTCACAGTATCTGAGTGCAAGGATGGATGGGAAATGTCATTCCCATTGATCCTCGTGGATCCTGATATCCCAGTAGTGTTGTCAGGATTCATAGGGATTACATTTCCCATGGATCTTTTACCTAAGACTGTTGTAAGAATGCACAGCAGTGTCCTAGGTTTAACATTCACTGAAATGAGCATGTTGGTGAAACAAGTTATTTTCCGTTTTTTAAGAATAGGGTTTTTTTGCCTGAGCCGATTCCAGTCTGAGGTTCCACCATTTATTATTATTATTATTTATTAAATTTATATACTGCCCGACTAGCAATAGCTCTCTGGGCGGTGAACATAAAATAGCATAAAAATACAATGAATAACAAAATAATGCTAAAATACAATCAACAATCCAATACAATAAACATTTTTAAAAGTAAATCAGTGTAACTTAAAATGCTTCAGAGAATAGGAAGGTTTTGACCTGGCGCCGGAAGGAGAGCAGAGTCGGCGCCAGGCGTACTTCCTCGGGGAGCCTGTTCCATAGTTCGGGGGCCACCACTGAGAAGGCCCTAGATCTTGTCATCACCCTCCGGGCCTCCCTGTGAGTTGGAACCTGGAGGAGGGCCTTCGTAGCAGAACGTAGTGCACGGGCCGGTTCATATCAGAAGAGGCGTTCCACAAGGTATCGTGGTCCTGCACCGTATAAGGCTTTATAGGTTAATACCAACACTTTGAATCTAGCCCGGAAACATATTGGCAACCAGTGCAAGCTGGCCAGAACAGGTGTTATATGCTCGGACCGCTTGGTCCTTGTCAGCAATCTGGCCGCCGCATTTTGCACTAGTTGTAGCTTCCGAACTGTCTTCAAAGGTAGCCCTACGTAAAGCGCATTACAGTAATCCAAACGTGAGGTTACCAGAGCATGTACCACTGATGTAAGGTCCTCTTTACTCAAATAGGGACGTAGCTGGGCTACCAACCGAAGTTGGTAAAACGCATTCCTAACCACTGAGGCTACTTGAGCCTCAAGTGAGAGGGAAGAGTCTAAAAAGACTCCCAGACTACGAACCCGGTCCTTTAGGGGGAGTGTAACCCCGTCCAGGACAGGGTATATATCCACCATCCGATCAGAGAACCCGTCCACCAACAGCATCTCAGTTTTGTCTGGATTGAGCTTCAGTTTGTTAACTCTCATCCAGTCCATTGTCGCGGCCAGGCAACGGTTCAGCAAATCGACAGCCTCACCTGAAGAAGATGAAAAGGAGAAGTAGAGCTGCGTGTCATCAGCATACTGATGACAACGCACTCCAAAACTCCTGATGACCTCTCCCAACGGCTTCATGTAGATATTAAAAAGCAGGGGGGACAAAACTGACCCCTGCGAGACCCCATATTGGAGAGCCTGCGGTGTCGAGCAATGTTCCCCAAGCACTACCTTCTGGAGACGACCCGCCAAGTAGGAGCGGAACCACTGCCAAGCAGTACCTCCAACTCCCAACTCCGCGAGCCTCTCCAGAAGGATACCATGGTCGATGGTATCAAAAGCCGCTGAGAGATCAAGGAGAATCAACAGAGTTACACTCCCTCTGTCTCTTTCCCGACATAGGTCATCGTACAGGGCGACCAAGGCTGTCTCGGTGCCAAAACCGGGCCTAAAACCCGATTGAAATGGATCTAGATAATCAGTTTCATCCAATAGTGCCTGGAGCTGGCCAGCAACCACCCGTTCCAAGACCTTGCCCAGGAATGGAACATTTGCCACTGGCCTGTAGCTGTTAAAATTTAAACAACATTTGTTGTTGTTGTTGTAGCTTTTAGAGCTGGACAAATCTATCACTATTGGTTTCTACTCAATTTCTCATTTTTCCAATCTTAAATTCATCTGCACATTTCCACATGAGTTTCCTTTAAAAAAAAAAAAAAAAAGGTCCCCGTGAAAATGCATCAGCATTTTAATGTGGATTTCTCCTAATATACACATTTTGTATGCACTTTTGCCTAACACACATTTTTGCAAAGCAATTTTCCATAATATATTGCATTTTATATGTTGTTTTCCCTAATATGCATTTTATGCATATGTTACCCTATGCATTTCCATACACATTACTGAGCTGGAGAAGTGTATTGCAAAATTTGAAGAAATGCAAATGTCAAAAGGACAGCTATGTTTCAGTTTGCATACTTCGAAAAGTATGAGTGAGGTATATTCACCTTTAAATGTGAACAAAGTTGAATTTCTGCTTCATCCCATGAAGCTATGTGCCGCTCTGAGCTCCTACTGGGAGGAAGGGCGGGATATAAATCTAATAAATAAATAAAGAGTGAGGAGAGATTACTGGATATGGTTTAGCAAAAGGTCTTGCTGTTTTTAAATCACGCACTATACTCTTAGTCTAAAATTATATTTCTGCATAACATCATTAAATGTATATCAGAAAATTTTTAAAAGTTAGATACAGAAGTTGGTAGTACCTTTCTACCTTATGTTTTGCCTGATAAGTATTCTTGTTGCAAATACATAAAGGATTTTTTTAAAATGCAAGATACAATAATAGGAAGTGTTATCAACAAGCGAAATGTGCTACTTTGCTCCATGCCTTCTTTGCTACAAATTCACCCTCTATCTGTGGGAAGGAAAAGAAATAAAAGGCTGTACATTTTCAAATATGGCTTTAAAGAAAAGGTTTCTGTTTTAATGTGGACCAGTGCGTATCTCCCTATAAAGCAGCTAAACTGTTGATGTGTGTTTCTTTGTGCATTTTATTTCTGAAAATCCTGTTGTCCTCAGATAAATGTGGTGTTGTGTTTCTCTCTTAAGCTTTATCTTTTAATGCACTGGATGGTGCAAAGTTTAAATTCTAGGGTGGGTTGTGCAGAGTAAGTCTTTTAACTATTTGAAGTGTGTGAAAGAATGGCCGGTTTATATAGGGAACAGGGAAGAGCTATTCCCTGAATATTCAGGGAAATTATTCAGACTCTCTCTCTCTCTCTCTCTCTCTCTCTCTCTCTCTCTCTCTCTCTCTCTCTCTGTGTGTGTGTGTGTGTGTGTGTGTGTGTGTGTGTGTGTTTGAAGAATTCAGCCAGGTGCTTTTTCTGATAAGTAAGAAAATATTGCCAAAGGTTTCTCACCCACACCGATAATTAAGGATCAATTGTTCTTTATTGAGCTAGCTATGAATAACCCTCATGGGCTAATCCTAAGATTTTTGATGCCTTAACATTGAAATAATTCTGAAAATCACCTTTTTACTGGGGCCTATCTATTTATTTAAGATCATGAGAAGATACGATGTTTTACAGAGTAATGGCAGGGCCCTGTTCCTAGGAACTGACAATTTAAATTTCAACAGTAGGCAAAACAAAAGACAGAGATGGAGGCAAAAAAAATAAAATGAAGAGGGATAAAGGAACAAGAGATGCAAGGATAACAATGTGGTTTTACACACTTATACTTACTTTGGACCAAGATGAAGAAGGTGTGAAAATTGGAAGGAGAAATATCAATAATTTAAGATATGCAGACGATACCATACTTCTAGCAGAAACCAGTAATGATTTGAAATTAATGCTGACAAAAGTTAGAGGAAAGCACAAAAGCAGGACTACAGCTGAACATCAAAAAGACTAAAGTAATGACAACAGAAGATTTATGTAACTTTAAAGTTGAGAATGAGGATATTGAACTTGTGAAGGATTATCAATACCTTGGCACAATCATTAAACAAAATGGTGACAGTAGTCAAGAAGTCAGAAGAAGGCTAGGACTGGGGAGGGCAGCTATGAGAGAACTAGAAAAGGTCCTTAAACGCAAAGATGTATCACTGAACACTAAAGTCAGGATCATTCAGACCATGGTATTCCCAATCTCTGTGTATGGATGTTAGAGTTCGACAGTGAAAAAGGCGGATAAGAGAAAAATCAACTCATTTGAAATGTGGTGTTGGAGGAGAGCTTTGTGGATACCATGGACTGCGAAAAAGATGAATAATTGGGTGTTAGAACAAATTAAACCAGAACTGTCACTCGAAGCTAAAATGATGCAAATGAGGTTGCCATACTTTGGACACACAATGAGAAGACACGATTTACTAGAAAAGACAATAATGCTGGGAAAAACAGAAGGGAGTAGAAAAAGAGGAAGGCCAAAGAAGAGATGGATTGATTCCATAAAGGAAGCCACAGACCTGAACTTACAAGATCTGAACAGGGTGATTCATGACAGATGCTCTTGGAGGTCACTGATTCATAGGGTCGCCATAAGTCGTAGTCAACTTGAAGGCACATAACAACAACAATAGCAATATTTATTGTGCATTTTATTTGGAATTTCAATCCTGTATTACCAATTTTGATGAGAATCACAATGTGTCTACATCATGTAATAAACATCTTCTAAGACGCATTGACTTTCCCATGCTAGTGGACTTGTGGAGGACCCTAACAGTTGTTTGAAATATTTGTAAAACTTTAAAGCAGAACTCGTACTCAATATACTCCTCAACAATTATGGGGTCAGCTGTCCTGTGATGTTTCATCTCCCCCACCTCTTTTTGTCAGTTTTTAAAATAATTATGATTAGGTTATTAAACTATCTGGGTCTGATTTACCGCTACTGAATTGAATGGGAAAGTGAGACTACCAAATGCTAACTGGGGTCTGCTCTATCTGTTCTTCTCAACATAGATGAGAAAGCATTTTGTCTGTATTACACATTCCATGTGGTCATACAGCTTATAGAACACTGGAATTGATTTTTTTCTGTTTTTGTAAAAAGAATTTCGGTGCGTACAATTTTTTTTACAAAGGACTACAGGGATTCTTTGGACCCCAAGCATAGATTTTCCCCTATGGAGTTAATTTTGCTACAAGTTGAGTTTACCTTAACACAGTAGTTAACACTCTCATAGTGCAAATTTTAAATACTGATCTCTTATTTTCAATGTTCTTTTAAGGGAAAAAAACAAAAATAGACTTTTGGAGCATATTGGACTCCATATATTATTGACTATGAGCCCAGTGTTTCACCTAGGCACTTTTTTGTTTCTGTTTTCTTTTCTTTTATAAAACTAGTATTTCACCTAGGCATCACTTGTGTTTTCTCTTTCAAGGCTTCCTAATAACCCAATTAAGAACATTTTGGGGTCTAGTGTACCCCAATAGCTTTTTTGGTTTTGGGAATGGGATATCCATAAAATCTGGGTTTTTTTCCTCTTAAAACTGGAATACTTTTCAAATCAATCATAATTTTATTTCTATCTAGGACTTTAAAGCAGTCAGCTCCAGTAACAGATTGATACTGTCAAAAAAGAGGCAAGGGGAGAGTAAGTTAAAAACTAATTGAATTTAGGCTCTTCTGAACTTACTTCAGTTTTCAAAACCAATTATCACCTTTTTGAATTTTCTCTAAATATCTAGCTACTTTTATCCAAATCATATTACGGCAAGGAGTGTTAATGATTGCAATACAAAATTTACAGAGACAGTTTTAATATTTGTACTTTCATTGAATTGTGCCATGAGAAGGTCTTCTGCAAGTGCTGGGTCAGTACATCATGAAAATGTACACATAAAAGTCATATACCTGTGATTATATTGTATTATAGTGGAGGTAGTAGACCAGTAGACAGGCCAGCATAGTGCAACCTCTATTTATTTATTTATTTGCTTGTTTGTTTATTTCCCACTCTTCCTCCCACCAGGAGCCCACGGCGGCAAACAAGATCACTAAAAACACTTCAAAGCATCATAAAAACAGACTTTAAAATACATTAAAACAAAACAACTTTAAAAACCTTTTTAAAAAAAAAAAAAAGCTTTGAAGAATCTTAAAAAAGGTTAAAAAACATATTGTTTTTTTAAAAATAAGGTTTAAAAACATATTAAAAAGCAATTCCAACACAGAAGCAGACTGTTTCAAATTCATAATCTAGCAATACAAATTACTTCAAATATCTTAACTATATTTTGCTGTATACAGTTTTTTTTCTTTCTTTTTTCTTCAGGAGGAGAGGGGGAAGTGGTTTGTATTGCAGTTGTAGATTTAGTCTTTCTCATACCAAGCTGTGTGAAGCAGATGGCAGTAAGACCACTCCTGAAGAAGCTTTCCCTGGACCTGGAAGATCCTAATAGTTTTAGCAAATATCCTCTTTCTGGGCAAGGTTCTTCAGAGGGTGGTTGCCAACCAGATCCAGGTACTCTTGGAGGATACAGGTTTTCTAGATCCATTTCAATCAGGACTCAGGCCTAGTTTTGGTATGGAAACTGCCCTGATCACCCTAATGATGACCTGTGTTGGGAGAGAGGGGGAATGTGACTCTGTTGATTCTCCTTGATCTTCCAGTGGCTTCTGACACCATTGACCATGTTATCCTTCTGGAGTGATTGTGTAAGTTGGATGCTGGGGGCACTGCATTCAGTGGTTCCGTTCTTACTTTGATGGCCAGCTCCAGAAGGTGGTTCTTGAGCAGCTTTGCTCAGCTTGTGGGTTCTCCAGTATGGGGTCCTGCACTGGTCAGTTCTGTCCCCTATGTTGTTTAAGGCCTACATGAAATCACTAAGTGGGGTCATAAGGAGTTTTGGAATGTGTTGTCAACTTGTCTTCAGTATGCTGATGACACACAGCTTTATTTCTCCTTTTCGTATTCTACAGATGAAGCAGTGGATGTGCTGAATCAGTGCTTGGTTGTGATAATGGACTGGATGAGGGCCAAAAAACTGAAGCTTAATCCATACAAGACTGAAATGCTGTTGGTGGGTGGTTCCTCTGACCAGCTGAGTGGTGTGCAGCAGCTCTAGATGAGGTCACACTTCCTCTGAAAGAGCAGCTTCGTAGTTTGGGAGTTCTCCTGGATCCAATTTTGTCACTTGAGGCATAGGTGGCTTCAATGACATGGAGTGTCTTCCACCAGCTTAGGCTGCTGGTCCAACTGTGAACCTATCTGGATAGGGATAACCTGGCTACAGTAATTTATGCTCTGGTGACTTCAAGGTTGGATTATTGCAATATGTTTTAAGTGGGGCTGCCCTTGAAAAGGGCTCGGAAGCTTCAATTAGTGCAGAATGCAGCTGCCCAATTGTTGATGGGTTCAAAGTGAACATATCATATAACACTAATTCTGTTCCAAATACACTGGCTGTCTGTATGCTTCCAAGCCCAATTCAAAGTGCTGGCTTTCACCTATAAAGCCCTTTGTGGCTCAGGACCCCAATATCTCCTGGAGCTCCTCTCCCGATATGGAGCCTTAGATGTTCTTCTGAGGCCCTTCTCTGACGGAGGCTTGGAGGGTGGTGACAAGGGAGAGGGCCTTTCCAGTTGTGGCTGCCATGTATGGCATATGCTCCCAAGTGAGGTCCGCCTGGCATCTTCCTTAACATTTTTTTTCCGTGGCAGGTAAAGACTTATCTCTTTTTCTGGACATTTGATAGACTAAGATTATATTGTCTGTTATTAGTATGCTACCAAAGCCTCCTGTGGCTATATGGGGGCCATTGTTGTTTTATTGTTTTGTTGTTTTACTGCTTTCTTTTTTTATTGTATGATATATTTGTTTTGTTTTTATTAGTGCTGTAAGTCACTTGGAGACCTTCGGGTAACAAGCGACTAATAAATCTAATGAATAACAACAATCATAGTAATTTTTATAGCAGTTGTCAGCAGAGTCCATTTTGAAGAAATAATGGGATGAAAACAGCACAGAAAACAACCCTTTGTAGTAGTATTCCAGGAACTGTTGGTATTTCTTTTTGAAGACAGAGCCAAAGGGAAAAATTGTGGTGAAAAGTTATATCCTCTCTTAGTACCAAATAAAATACTAGTACTTCCCAAAACTGCTCTCTAATTCATTGTTGCTTCTTTGTATGTGAAATATACACTTATCATATTGAAAACATTAACCAAACTTATATTAGATTTCATTTTGGGGGGCACTACACAGCATATAGTTATCCAAGTTGGTCCTCATAGCAACATTCAACTAATTTGTTTTGTAGGTTTATCAGATCTCAGGCATACATAGGCTCTTGGGTTGGGTTTTTGTTGTTGTTAAATGTTGTGATTTGTGCAAGTGGCATTAAAGCCACTTTTGATTTTTCAATTAAAAAGGAGCTATTTGAAGGGATAGGCCTGGCTGCTATTTCTTGATAAGGAAGGGAAAGATTTGCAATTCAACATCAAGCTCTTTTTCCTTCTCACACACATCACGCTGCTGCCAAAAGTAAAGAGGAACATAACAAGAAAGAAAGAACTCAGCAGTTTTTGCCTTTTAAAAGTTATCTTGTCTGGCAGCATGTCTTTTGAAGATAGACATTCCCAACTTGTAAAGCTCACCTCAGAGGGCTAATGTGACTTTGCTGCTGTTCTGGGTCTATACCGCAACCCGTAGCATCGTTTTATGGCCTGAAATCGCCTCTTTGGTGCTATACTAAAATTTGTAGTCTGGACAGGCAATAAAATAATCCTTAGGCCTACATCTTTTCCTGTTAATCCTGAACATTTCTACGTTTAGGCATCAAAAAGCGTAATCATCTACTATATATAAGACTGCCGGGAGAACACAGTACTTAAGTTGGCAGCAACTAATTCTTACAAATGTTTCAGCATTTGTTTCCTAAATGCAAGCATTTGGCTTGAGAGAAAATTACTGCCTTAAGTTTGGAGAGGGAAGGTGGGGTGGGGACCAAGCTTCTCCAAAACCCCAGGCTTCTGGGAAAGAATTGGTATATGGGAAGGAATTGGTATGAAAACAGCAATGGATCTAATCAGCTGAAATAGAAAGAACATTGTGGGATTATTTTAGGTAATGAACATTATATTTGGCGATAACATTGATTTCTCACTTATTAAATTGTTGCTGGAAAATGTGTCTGACAAAATTCTTTCTCTCGTTGAGTGTTTTGTTGCAGACAGAATTTCTGCTAAGCCTTCTTTTAAGCTGTTGGTTAACCTTTAAGAATGATGTTCATTGACAGAAAGGAGGGTATTGATGTGCTTTTCACCAAAAGCAAAAGAAGGAAGTGTTGGTGTTAAAATAGCTTTTCTCGCTTCCCCAGGGGGGCATTTGTGTGCATGCTTTATAGGCAAAGCAACAGTAAGATTGCCAAACACCTTTCAATATGAGATAGAAGAATAAATGTCAATTTCTTCTACTGTATTGTCCTTTCTACAGAGCATTAACTCTCAGCTACACATGTGTCCCTGTGCCTTTGTGGTCAGAAGCATAATAATAACTTATTTCTTTCTTTTGATTGATGAGTTTACTCAGCCTAGGAATCCACAATAGGTAAGTATATTTTAGAAATATAAAAATATTGTTTCCATACCCCAGCCTCTTCCAACAGATTTGAAAATAGAGTCAAATCCAGTTTATCAGAACACCTTAGAAGATATAATTTTGGCATGTTACATTTTGTCCTCTGTTCAAATACTTGTTTACAATATCAGTTTGGAAGACTACACACATGTCTGAATTGCTGTTTTCCAGTTTAAAATACTCAGAATGGAAGATAGCACCAGCAACGCATGTAGAAAATGTTTGTTACTTTTCAAAATATCCTTATATGAACAATGGAACAAGATGCTCAAGAAACATGGACAATTTTCAGTAAAGGGCTGTGAAGTTTGCTCTAGGCAAAGGGTATCATGGCTGATAGATAGATTTGAAGGTATATAGAATTTAATTATCACTATTTTCTTATCCCTATTTTATAGATGCAGAGGAGTTAACTTGGCCATAGTCAAAGATAATGTCTGAGGCTGAGGCCAGAAACTGAACTTTCATTCCTTGAATCTTAGCCTCCTCCTGTTGCTTAGACAGTCATCCTTATTCTTTTCTCTGAGTGGTGTGATGGGACTAATTTTATTAATGCCTGTAAGGGAATTGGTTATTGCACTGTGGAATGACTGTAAATAAGCTGGCTCTCCCTCCCTCTCTCCTCTGTGTGGCTGGTTTTAATAATCTTTGCTACCAATCTAGAATGCCTGACCCACTGCACAGATGTTGATTTCTGTGAGCAGCTGAGAAGTGCAGGGTTGTTGCTGCTACCAAGTAAATATCTCCTGCCTTTATGTCTTCAAAGATGAGAAGAGGAGGCTTGTTTCTTGAAGTCCTTAGGCTCATCTCCCTCTTTCTTCAACTGTTGCCATTTCTGGCATTTGGAGAAGCAGGCAGGAGTGTCTTTTGGGTGTGCACACGTGTGCATGCCTTGTGTTTTTGTGCCAGCTGATATTCTGAAGAACAGCAAAGTGGCACTGGCTCTGCCTGTCTCACAGCAGGCATATTTCATATATATTGACACATGGAGAGTGACTGACTTATACCAACATAAAAACAATTCTGACAGAACCAAGGGGTTTATGTAAGGGGGGGGGATCTAGCTACCTAGCTAGCTATCTGAAAACAGAATGTATTTCACTGATATGAAAGCCGTTGAGTGAAAGTATTTTATTTATGATAAATATTCATTTTACTTATGATCCCCCCAGTGTAAAAATAAACAGAGCAGAATATAAACAGCAGCTTGAACGAATGATATCTACTAAAGCCTCCTGCGCCCCATCAGCATTGATATCAAAAAGTGACTCACTCATTATTCGTGAAACAATATTCCAAAACAAATTTGTCTCAAGGGTGCAACATAATAAAAAGAATTAGATGAAATATAATAACAATAAATATTCTCATATATGTAACATTTGGTGAAGACACCAAATCACAACTAGAGATGCTCCTAAACATGCACTCAGAAGTATGAGTTTCATGAGGCTTGTAATGCTTCTCACTAGGAATGGGCAAGAATTTCGGTTCAGTTTGCATTTCAAGCAGAATCCATCAAATTTGCATTTTCTGAAACAGTATGAGAACCGAAACATAGACATCCTTTTAAATTCACACGCATTCAAATTTCGCAAAGCAGTTCACCAACCAGTGTTTACAAAAATGCATATATTATGAAAAACTGCATAAAAATTAATATGAGTGAAAATATCATTATATATTATATGATGAAAAATGACTTGCAAAAATATCTACATTGGTCAAAACAGTCTACAAAAATATATTTATTAGGAGAAATCCTCATTAAAATGCTGAAGACTTTCCATGAGGATTTTTTTTCAATCACATATTGCTGCTGGAATGTGGAAAACTGAATTTAAAGTTGGAAAGATGTCAAACTGAGCAAACCGAAATTGACAGATCTTTCCATCCCAACTTGTCACAAAAAAGAGACAAGCCTTAGTACACCCACATTCTTCTCCAGCTGAGGATTTAATATGAGCTAGAGAAGAATTCACCTCCCACCCACTTTCCAACTAGCCAATCCCTCCCTCCCACACCACTTCACACCCAGAAGATTCCAAACCCCTTCCTTTCTCTTTTGTATCCCATGTGGGTACTCTGGCCAACATATAGAAGGTAGGGAGGGGAATTGTAATTCCTTTCCTGGCATGCCTTGATGGAATGCTTTTCTCAAGAGTTTCAGTAGCTCTTGGGAAAACTACATTTCTTTAGTCTACTTGGTGTTGAAGAAGGGTGGGGTGAGTTTTGCTGTTCATTCTGTGTGTTTCCATAGAACTGTGCAATTTCTGGAAATAGACGAGCTTGGAAAAGTTACTTTTTTGAACTACAACTCCCATCAGTCCCAGCCAGCATGGCCACTGGATTGGGCTGATGGGAGCTGTAGTTCAAAAAAGTAACTTTTCCAAGCTCTAGAAATAGTTTGCATCAATATCTGCCATATATTTTTCAGGTGAAGTGAGTATAACTGTCATCATGGGGGAGGCATTCTTGCCAATTTCATCTCCTCCTTGCAGATTCCAGTGCCACTTCTCACACTGTTTGGCAGGGTTCTCCAAATCTCCAGAGCAGATTTTCAGGGGCTTAGGGGGCTGCAGGAAGATGGTGAAATAAATGATCACCTCTCCCCTCCTTTTTCCTAGTGGGATTCCTCTGCAGAATCAGCAGCCCTCTGTGACCAGAAGGAGCCTTTCTGTTTGTGGAAGGCAAAGCCAGAATTCAATCGAAAAAATTTGAGTACTTTTAAGTCTTAAGGAATTTTGAGTACTAAAGTAGGGGTATATCATTTGTCCATTCTAGATCTTGTTCTTAGTAAAGCTAATAGCAATGTTTTGAAATTTGCATCTCTTTAAGAGTCCATAGTTGCTTTGTTTTTCTGAAAGGGTTCAGTAGTCTGTTCATACTGCTAATTGTATTCATCAGAAACAAATTTTTAAAAGAGAATTATCTGTATATCTCAGTTATTCATTCTTTCAGCTGCCTTTATCTCTCAGAATTAAATTGGTTAGGATATCTGTGTAAGAAATTGAATGAGAATTAGATGACCCAGAGCTGGCATATCATAGAATGGGTATTTTGACCCAGCATTTTTTCCTACTTGTAGTTCTTCTTGTGGCTTCCTTCTGCCAAGACATAAACAATAAATGGTGGTGGGGGGGAGGGAGCTGTTGTATTAAAGCCTCAGAGTTTAACAAGGAAGAAATCTCCATCTGTCATAAGGAAAGCCAGCAGACTGAAATACTGACAAAGTGTATACCTGCCAAAAAGGTTTTATTTCTGAGTTAAATATTGCTTTCAGGAACATTTAATTTCTCACATTGGTACCCTATCCAGTAACCAGGAAATGAGTGTGGCACTTTTGCACTAAATATCACACCTGTGAGATAAGTTCGGCTACGTGAAAGTAACTTGTTCATGACATCCACTGAGCCCCATTGCAGAGTAGGTGTTTGTTCTTGTATTATCTACATCCTGACCTGAGAGAATACTTGCTAATTTACACTCCTTCACTCAGCCTTTATCTGGGTTTATTGGTGATTGCTAGTTTCAGCATAAAGGAATTATATGTTCTAGGGAAGCAGCTGCCCCTAACATACAGTCATCATACATACAGGAAGCAGGATGTTGACAGCAGTTTCCTCCCTGACCAACATGTGTTCACTAGACATTTTGCACAGTCCCAGCATGTGTACAAGCTGTACTCGGGTAGACTCTGTGTGCTACAAAAAAGCTTGTTGCATATTTTGAAAGCTGTAAATATGCAAAAAAATGGCAAAATTGTTCAAAACATATATTAATAAAATATGGAGTTCAGGTAAATATTTCCTCTTCCCTAAACAAGACAAAGTCTTAACTTCTAGTTTATAATGTACATTTGAAGTGTTGTGCCTGGAGAACAGTGGATTTTAAGATAGCGTAATGAGCTAGAGAAATGATTAACACCTGTTTTGCTTTTGGGAGCTACAAATCAGGGGGAGCAGGCTTATAATGGCACAGAGGCATCTTACCTTTACCCTTACAAAAACACCCAAGCTTTTAAAAGCTGCTAGGCTCTAGCAGTATTGTTGCCAACATTCTTTATATTTGAGGGCACTCTGGAAAGGAAGGATCACGGCAAGAGTCAGAGCTATGCAGAAGCTATGTTGCTGAAGCCACTAGCTGAGCTAACAGCTTATTTAAGTTTTTTAAAAAAAGAAAGAAAAAGTAAGAAGCCTTTTGCGCTGCTATTATAAACCCCTCCTCCACCAAATGGCATAAATCACTTATCACCACCCTCTCCACTATTACCCTGTTTTGGAGTTTGCACAAAGTGCTTTCCCCCCCCCAAAAATCAACCAAATCCAAAAATGGGCAGAAAGGAGACCAGCTCTATAATTAACATAATATATTTGAAAATGTGGCATATTCTCAAGGGGGAGAGAGTTCTGAGAATTCTTTTTTTCATTATAAAAATGTAACAAGGTCAATTTTTTAAGAGGAGGAAAAAACCCTTGCCAATTGTAGTTAATATTATTCTTGTTAAACACACACATGCACACACACCTTCTACTGTGTCCTTACTGTCCAGAAGTGGTTTATCAGAATCATAGTTTTAGGGCTCTTCTAAACGATCACACCCTTCTTCTTAGCACAGTTGGATGATGCACTGGGCCATTAGCACATTCCAAGGAAATACACCATTTATAGAACTGTTCTTTCATATCTTGTTTTTCCTTAGCGTCCTGGACTTTGTTCAGATGGCACTCAAGTGTTTTGCCTCTGAGGTCCAATGAGCTTACAGCCCATAATACTTTTGATGGTAAGGGGGAACAAGCAGATTGAATGTTACAGTTTTTCACAAAGCAGATCTTGCCTCTGTAGATAATTGAACAGGACTTGTCTGTGCTTATTCCAGAATGATGCGTTGCAGAGAAGCACTTTACAGTGCTTCATATTGCCCCCAATTAATTTTGTATTGGGCTGATGAGAATGGAAACCCAGGCAGATTGGTTGCTCAGAGGCCATCCTGAAAATAACATTTTTTAGAAAAGTGATTCACACTGATTGCACCAAATTCTTAAAAGTAAGAACATTGGAGTGGACTATTAAACTTTCACCTCTATGGAAATGAAGCTATCTGTGTAAAGTCGAGGGTCTGAGAAATGATTATTACTTTCTATGCCAATGTAATAGCACTGAAGTACAAATGAGAAAAAAAGCTAATGCTCTGTTAGATCTAATGGGACACGTTAAGTGCTTCTAGCTGAATATCTACATATTGGTGGCTAGCTCATAATCATTCTATTCTGTATTAGCAATAGTTTATGCAAGAGATGGGTGCACATTACAGTAGCCATGGCAAAGGCATTTCTTGAAATGGAAGTAAATACGTGGTAGCCAAATAGACATGACATGCTTTTGTATGCATTTTTTCCCATTAGATGTCATAATCAATTAATTAAAAGTAGCCTGAGAAGGCAGCAAGTGTAAAAGAGGAATGGTGGTGGTGTGGATGGCTTAACCCATTAATTAATCAGTGCTTTCCCACTCAGAATTGCACCCCAATGCTTCTCATAAGAGTAAAGATGCTGGAGGAATTTTTAGGGGCAAAGTGAACAAAAGAGAAAAGGTTGAGCAGTCCCTCCATTCCTCCACTCAAACCCACAGCCTCTTGAAGCTACATTTGGTAATTGAAAGAAAACCGCTAGGAGGAAAGATATATGAAACAGTATGTACTTTCTCATTTGAATCTATAGGCAGTGTTAAGTCTTTAGTCTAGCACAGTGGTTCCCAATCTTTATGAGTACGGGACCCCCTTTGGAACCTCAAAAAAATGTGTGACCCCCACATGTTAATTGTTGCTCCTCCTTCTGCTGCTATTCTGGCCATCACCACGATTTGCAGGCAGGCAGAGAAAAAAAGGCAGGAGAGAGAGAGAGAGAGAGAGAGAGAGAGAGAGAGATCTGCCTGGCAGGAAATTAAAGCCCAATAAATATACAATAAATGTAAACACACGATTCACACAAGCCTATAGGTAGAATCAAAATAGGAGCAAACTTGGGTGCTGGTGGTGGGGACAGCAAGTGTAAATGGGCAGAGAGAGAAGAAAAGGAGAAATAGACATAATGCGAAGGAAGGAGACAGGTTTAGAGGGAGGAAAGACATGTCAAGTTGTGAGTAAGGGAGAGGTTTGGTGGGTCAAAAGAAGGCAGTAAGAGGTGGTGGCAGCTGCAAGTGAAGAGAACCAGGCATGTGGGAGAGAGGGTACTCGGGACATGAGAAGGAGGGGGAGGAAGGGTTGGAGCAAAGTGGGCTGTGTGTCCAATCTAGGTGCTTCCTTTTTCGGAGTGACCTGTGGTGGCAAAGAGACCTCAAAACAAATGAACATGGTCCCACTCCTCTTCTTTCTCTCACTCCCCCCCTTTTCCTCTTACACCAAAGGGAGGGTGTCGTGCGGGAGGAAGAAGAGGGAAGTAAATGGTGAGCACGAGGGTGGAATCTTCCCCAACCGCCGCCTCTTTCTCTCCCTCTCTTTCTGAGCCAAAAGGGTGAGGAGTGACCTCCCCTTCTTCTTTGCTCTGCCTCACTCCCCCCGGCATCACCACCACCTTCCTCTTAGCATGAAAACAGCCTGTGTGGGACTACAGGAAAATGCATGGGGAGGGGAGAGTGTGCTGCTGCTTCTGCATGACTCTTTCTGTGTCATTTGCATTGCAGGAGGGTTGGGAGAAGGCCAAAGGATGCCTTTTCCCCCCCAACCTCCCACTCAGTATCTGTTCGCCACCGTGTCTGCACTTTCTTTCTGCTATTCGTGCCTCCTCCCTTGGTACACACAGCGTGCAAAGGCTGGGTCTACCCTTCTCCATTCGGGGTTAAGGAAGAGCAATCAGCAGCTGGTCTCCTTGGGGGATGGGGCAAGGAATGAAAGTCGCTCAGACTTGCTCAGTTCATTTCAGCTGTCCTGAAATTTTTTTTGAAAAATAATAAACAATCCCTCTCTTGACTCTTTGTGGCCCTCCCAGGATGACTTCACAACCCATCTGGGGGTCATGGACCCCAGGCTGGGAACCACTGGTCTAACATGCAGGAGAACATCTATGCTGGCAGGCAGGAAGACCTATAATCTTCAGTATGATATGCTTAGAGAGAAAGGCTATGGTTGAACCTGTGGGAGCTGCAGCTGCAGTTGCTACCTACTTTGCCTTTCACTCACTGCCCCCTCTAATCAGTTTCATATAGTTTCTCATCAATTGCACCCCTGAAGCTGGGACAGGTGTGCAATTGACAAGAAACAATGAAACTGACAAAAAAAAAAACAACCTTTCCCTTCTCCATTAGCAATATTGATACTCCGGAGGGAGTAAACATGTAAAATTGGGGGCGGGGCCACAATGAAACAGCGATACTAAACCTTTCCAGAGGAATGCCTACTTGCAAGAAAGGAAAACAGCGGATTGGAAGCTACCATTGAACAAGAAGTGTGGACCTTGAAAAGCTATTGTGATGGTAAAAGCAACTTCTTTAGTACGAAGTTAGGCTCCCGTGTGGATAAGCCCTCTGACTCCTGAAACCATTGAGTGCCAGTGGAAAACAATAGGAAACAGTGGAAGGTTCTCTGAATCACAGAGAAGACTATAGTGATGGAAAACCAGGGTAAGGAACGGGGAGAGCAGTGTGACTGCTGTTACAAATGCAAAGGAAAATCAAAATCATTTGGCATCTTTAAACAAAATTGGATGACCCTGTTCAGCAACTGCATAATGTATTGAACTCAGAAACAAGATTATGTTGAATGCTTTCATGCGACTTGGTTTAGCTCCTTGTGGAAGCCACTGCACAACAATGGTTTAAAAAAGGAAAAACGCAGAGCTAATGCATGCGAGTGTGATCCCTTGAGTCCCTGCAAAGGATAGATGGTTTTTAACACAGTACATTTTAATTATCTATGATTTTATAAACTGCTCTGCATTCAAAGAACACCCAAACTGTGTAAATTAATAGGATATAAATCATAACACAAATCATAAAACAATGTTAAAAACATAAAGTCAACAAGAGTTAAAAGCTGCAGAAATACTGTGCACTAAGGCTGCAAACCATGTTTATCCAGAGGTCTCACTGACTTCAGTGGAACTTACTCCCAGGTAAATGGGGTTGGAATTGCAGCCTAGTTCAGGAAGGCTTGGGAGAATGTGTTGTTCATTGTGGCAATGTGATGGATTTCACTGTGATGCTTTGTTTTCTTTGCTGCCATTATACAGTGATACCCTAATAAGCTTCCAGACCAACAAATCAAGGAGTTCATGAGACCAAATGTGAGAATTTCTTTTTTAACTTTCTGACATTAAGCCCAGGGTCATTGGCAGTGGCTTGAAGTAACAGGCTCTTCTGTAAATACATGGTCCCCAGCTGTCTGCTTCTGTTAGACAGTCCTGGGTATTTTATAGCAAATTAATCATGCATTCTGACAGTTGCTAGAGTGGCATTTTCTGCTAAACCTATCCCTTTAATTAAATGTGGATGCTCCATCTTTAGGCTGACAATCTCTGGACACCTGTTTAATTTTTTAATTGAGGCCGAGGGTTTGCTTGCTCACCCTGCCTTTTCCTTTTTACATCTTCCCCTCCTCACACATGTTCACATAATGTTCCAAGCTGAGCTACGGATATTGAAGAGGACAGCCAATGCTGACAGCTAAGGTCAATTCAATGCAAAACCTGAACACTCATGGGCATGAACTGAGTAGGTTGCTGTGTTTGCTAAATGCAGATTGACAGAAGTGTCCAAGGGACAACCTTCTCTATACAAAAAGCATCTAATTACTGCAGTGCATAGCAACTTTTCTGCACTTATTCCCCTGCCCGGTTCAGAAGACTATAGAAATTTTTTTTGCATAAAATGTTGTAAAATAACATATATACCTGGGGCTTGGTGAATAAATGATCTTTTTCTGAACATTAAAAATAAACTGAAAATACAAAGTTTACAGAACTGAATTCTAATGTAACTGTAATTTGTGTTTCCAAGGGATATCTTTTCTCTGACATCATGAAAGGCAGCAATATACAGTACTTTCCATAAGATCAGATATTAGGTCTACATTTTTCATAATTTGCTATATGCCTGTGAGTCCCATAAGATATGAAGCCTCTATGCTGTCATGGAATTTACGACTAGGTTCTTTTTGGAGGAGACTTAATAATGAAGCCAGAGCCTGGTTTAAGGTTATTTATTCAGCAAATATAGGTAAGTCCTCCCTCACTGCCTTTTTTCAACTTTATGTGGCAAATGGGGTGGGTGTGGAAGTAGTTAAAATTTCAAACTTTGCTTTTAATTCTGGCACAAGCCCTTCTTGCAACTCTTGCATCGACAATTGGGAAAACTGCTCCTTAAGAGTTAATTCTTCAGGAGACAATGGTCATTTTTCTCTAGTTATTTCGGGTGAAGGGGGCGTTTCTAACATTGCCATTGGCTTCCTTATAGAGCTCGTAGGCGTTTCAGAGCTTAAAATGGTGCTTGCTCGGGCTGGGAAAGGTGGTGCCTGCTCTGACTGTAAAATGGTGTACATCTGAGCTTGAGGCTGAGCCTGCTCAGCCATTGGGGCCCATGTGTCCAAGATGTCCTCCATGTCTTCATTATAGGGCAGCAGGGGTGGTGGTAGCTGGCAAGCAGGGGTATAAAGGCTGCAAGGTGCATTGGCATGCGTTTTTCTCTTTTTCTTTCTTGATTTATTTTTTCTTTTCCTCCAGTTGTGCTTTTAACTTTTTGTTAGAGTCCTGAAGACTCGCAACTATAGGTTTCTGCTTCCTGCGTTCAGCCTCTTCATCCCACAGGAACCAGAAATCTACCTGCCTAGGCTTTGTGGTTTCCAGAATTCTCCATAAATAGGTGAGCTTGTGAATGTTAAAGGTGCCATTTTTCAGAATGGGCCAGCTTCACCAGCTTTTGGCCAGTTTTTGGACCCAAATAGGTCCCATAAATTCGGCACATGTAACTCAAAGGGGCTTTTTCATTGGAAGAAGACACACACACACACATGTTCTGTCCAGAGCTGAAACTGATCAACTGGTGGAAAGAAGCAGTTCAGAAAGTCGAGTGCTCCCGACAGACAAAGAGAAAGTAAGACCAGTATCAGTTTCAGTCACGGCTCATTAGGACTTCCTCCAGAACCAATCCTAACACCCAAACCAGTGACAATGGGACCACTTACCCTTCATCGTGAGTGGTGGCCTAACCGGGGAGACTTTAATGCAGGGGCTTTGAAAAACTGTGGGAAGTTCTTACCACCCATCCATAAGTCCCAGGGTTGGAGGTGGAAGCTATGCGGGAAGATTTGATCAAAATGAGGTCCTCTGCTCCACTGCTCCAACCTCCCCCCTTCGGGGTCCCCCAGACAGGAGATCCTCACATCCCACTTCTAACACCAGGAAATGTTGTGGAATTTACGACTAGGTTCTTTTTGGAGGAGACTTAATAATGAAGCCAGAGCCTGGTTTAAGGTTATTTATTCAGCAAAGCGCTTTACTGGAGCAAAGTACATAACTCAACTAAAATGATGGTTGACATATATATACCCCTACATTCATCATAGCCATAGCAACAGTTTCATCCAATTATTCTGTGCTACTGTGATGCTCTGCCCCCTGTACCAGCCACCCTCCTCTATGCATTCCTGTGATATCAGTATCCTTGGAACATGTTCAGTTTGCTACAGCAGTTCTATTCACTATTGTCTACGTGACTCCCCTGCTCAGAAGGAATGGCAGCCGGAATCCTCCTCAATGCAGGCAAAATTGTGGGCAGCTTCAGATGTGCACACACAATGTCAAAGTCTGTGGCTATTTCTTCTGTGGTTTGTCACCTTTTTTGTGTTACTGCATGTAGGTTTATATGGATTCAGATGTTGCATAGTGAACCTCATAGCATTGGTATGACAAAGTGATAGCTGCAGAAGCCTCCGTGCATGAGAGATTGGGAAAGCAACCTCTTATTTTGGCCATGGAAAATAAGAGGTAATTGACATACAGAATTTTCCTACATTTTCTTGTTACAGATGGTCAGTTCATTACCTATACACCGCTAGAGATCTGGTGGTCTGCTGTCACTGGTTTACAAAATGTATCCAAAACGTAAAGAGGGTATTTGTCTGGTGTTGTTGACTAGCTCCAACTTCAGTTTGAGAAAGATGCTGCAACTGAATATAGCATGTCTGACAGCTAGACAAGGACGTTATTTGATCCTAATTATTATTGTTGTCTTCCCTTACTGATCTTCACCCTTTTTGTGAGTGCTGCCCTTCAGAGTGATACACCAATGTGCAGTACATTTCCACTAAGAGGGAGGCTTTCAAGCATTACTTCATGCATTAGTGAGTACCCCCAGGTAGAAAATGCCCTACTAACCTCTTGGGATATATGATATCCTTTTTACACTGTGCAATGCCAGGCCTAATTTGTTTATATATAGCTGGCATATATGGAAAGATAGGAAGGATTGCCTTGTAAGTTTGTTCCTTAAAAACTGTCAAGTACTCTGAAATTTGGGCTGGATGTTATGTCTTCCTGGAAGATATTTGACAAGAAAGGTGAGTTTATTTTACCAACATTTAAGGTGCCACACACATATATTCCCCCATTTCTCCTTTTAAGAATATGGCCTGAGATGGCTTTTTAGAGAGGTAGTTGCAGGTAACAGCTCAGGAAATAGCATTTTTTGTGTTCCCCTTGTTCTTTTATCTGATTTCGCAACACTATTCAGATCACGGTATCTTGAGCAGCAGACAGTAATATCAAAATGCAGTGTTTCAATCTGTAGGTTACTGTATTAATTCTAGAAGAAACAGAATGTGATTGGACTGCATTCAGACAATTTCTGCAAAACGGAAAAGGGGCAGTTCATGTTAGGGTTGTGAACCAGTCACAAGATTCATCTTGTTTGTGTATTTGTAGTTTCACAGCCATAATTTAAATTATTATTTGGACCAAGTTAGATCCAGCTCTGTTCACGTACTCCCAATTCACTGTAAAGGGGGGAAAACTATATATTTTTTCTTTCCAAAGAAATTGATGAAATTTGCAGACATAGCAGCCCCTCCTAGAGTGGATTAAGTCTTCCAAATTGTAGGTACATACATCAAGGGGGTCTTGTGCAGGGCACCTTTAAAGTTTAATTTTTTAAAAAAGTCTATAGCTTTTTCATTTTCTGCCAGGCTTGGATACAATTTGCAAGCATAAACACCCCTTCGGAGGGTATGTACTCTGCCAAGTTTCAGTATGATACCTGCAGTGGTTTTCCCTCAAAAGCAGACTATACCATTGGGGGGGTACAATAGAAGTTATAGAGGGATGAGTGGTGGTGGTACAAAGAGCATGGATCCCCAGAAAAGACTGGAGTGGGGAAAATGTCACCCCCAGCAAAGGACCCTGTTATCCCAAACATTGGTAGGAGGGGACATCTGCCTTCCCCCTCTCCACCATGGATTTATAGGGATATAACTTTTCCCTGAGAGAGAGTTCTGTCTCCACTGACTTGTATAGGGGAAGAGGTGGTAGAAAATAGCATAAAACCCCAAGGAAGACTGAGGTAGGGAAAATGTCTCTCTCTCACACACAGCAAGGATATTGTTATGTCAACAGTATCTCTCCCCATGAGGGGAGATCTCTTCATTGACTTGCATAGGGGGTCCATGTGTAAAACAATTTTAATTCCCCACCCCCCAAAAAATGATCACTATGATTAAAAGCCAGGCCTGTCTGTCAAAATGAAAGCTTGCCCCACCTATTCACCACTCTCATCTTGAGCTCTGGTTGTTTCTCTAGTCAGCTTAGTTTTGTTTCTCAAGAGGGGGTGGCGGCTTTTTGAACAGCTGAGGCCACAGAGACACAGAAGATTATCTGACTCAAGATGCCTTTTGATAACTGTGTGATATGACACCAAAATGTGAGAACCTTACCCAAATCAGTCTGATTCTCTTCACAATTTTGGGTACACACAGAACCATTGCAACCCCTAGTTAATACTGCTGAGTGATATCTAACTCTAAATAACCATACATTTAATACAATTAAATAGGAAAGAGTCCTACCATTCTTGAATGTGGTCCTTTTATTTTTGCTTGTGTTTTGATTCATTTACCCGAGTTTCCTTTGTGTATTTCAAGATTTGTATTTCTATTGCATGCCACATCTTTAACACAACTATAAGCAGATCTATTGGCTGTTAACAGCAATCTCTGCTTGAATAAATCTAACAATGGCCTTTTGCATTTCTACCTTCTGCCTCGCATCAACTCATGCTTTCCAAAGATACAATTTGAAATCTGCTTCTTCCCTATTTATTCTCTATCAGTGACTTCCATATCAGATTTGTTCAGTTTTAAAGTCAAAACAAGGTTTTTGTACCTGCCAGCCAGCCCTGCAAACGCATTGTGGCATCTAAAATTCAAGCTGTGTTCTTTCTGCTTCATGCACCAACATCACCATCAACAGTTATGTTTCTGGGACTGGAATTTAGCGGGCAGGTTTGCTGGGGAACCATGAGGTGGAACATAATTTTACTGCTTTATGTATAATTTTACTGCTGCCAGTAAACTAAGCATGCTTCAGACTTGATTCTCTACATTGGATTTCAGCTTTGTAGCTTGAACTGATACTGGTGCGAAGAATAAGCCCTATACATGAAACATGGCGAGCAGTTAAGGATTGTAGCAAGGTACTCCTTGGTACAATCTTGTGTTTGTTCTGAAAATCTACTTTAGTGGATAAATTTCTCCATCTTCTTGGAAAACCCTGTTAAGAATCACAGTGTTTTGTTTCAGTGATAGCCCAGTATATGGTCCAGAGTGCTGTGTCTGATCTGTGACTGATAGACTATTTCTTATGTGCTACTTACAGACTTATTTTTGATGTTTAGTGTTCTTATGGCTGCCATATGACTACTCCAGTGTAAACACCAACTTCCTCTTCATTCAAATCCAACATTTTTTCAACAAATCAGATTTTTTTAAAAAAGAAACCAAAAAAATACTGCTAGCACACATTAATTAGCAATAATGAAAGTGACAATCTGTGGGCTTAATCCCCTAGATGCAGTGTAATGTGAACTAAATAGAAACAATTCTTCAGAAAAAAGCAGTTATAAAAATTAACACATATAATCTTCTGACCCAAGCCTAAACCTTTCTGTGTCAATAATAAGCGCTTAGGATGCCACTTCAAACCACTTTCAAATATTATATTATACTAACAACACAAATATATTAGCCCAAGACTGAAGGCAGTTGTGATCAGATAATCTAATGCTAGCAATATGCTGTTCGTGTGCCCAAGATATAATAAATAAAAGGACAAGAACTCTAGATTTCCATACTTTTCTCCAAGGTGATGTGTAATAGTTCCATCCAAAGGAAGACTTAAAAATAAGCAAATTAACACAGACACACTTTGCATGCATGGACTGCCTTCAAGTCGATTCCGACTTATGGCGACCCTACGAATAGGGTTTTCATGGTAAGTGGTATTCAGAGGTGATTTACCATTGCCTTCCTCTGAGGCTGAGAGGCAGTGACTGGCCCAAGGTCACCCAGTGAGCTTCATGGCTATGTGGGGATTCGAACCCTGGTCTCCCAGGTCGTAGTCCAGCACCTTAGCCACTACACCACACTGGCTCTAGACACACTTTAACTAAGTTATGTTTATTTGTAAAAATTGTTTAACCCAGTTTGTCTTCTGCCAGTCATCCAGCTCCACTTTAAAGTCAGCTTTTGTCATCCAATTACACCATACCCAAACTGGCAGTCCAGCACATATAGTACTTTAAAAAATAAAATGCAAAATTCCTTTTCATTTATTGTCAGACAAGACAAAGTTTGACTCTCTTTTTTTCCCTAATGTACAGAATGCATCAATCACTACTGTTACTAGTGTTTGGAATTCATGCCAAACCAAGAAGGAGACTGTCCTCCTTCTATGAGCTGCCCATCAAGGGTGACACTACATGCTCTTTCTCTGTACATTTTCAAAACTGTTGTGAAATTTCTCAAAGTGAATGGCAACAGGTGATTTCTTTGTTTCCTGAAATGTGTGCATGCCAAAATCTTGACAAGGTGAAGTCCTTTATAGCAAGGTTGATGACATATTTCCCTGCATTTCAAAAGTATGCTTTGATTTTGTTGGCTCTCTGTTTAAGTTCTGTTAGATGCACCTCACCTCAAAAAATAACAATAAAGATATTTTGCAAAACTACCATCACAACTGGGAGCTATTTACACATGTCTTGGTTTTCTTAGAAGAATAGCTTTAAAAGAATTGAATGATTTTTTCCTCTTCTAAGGACTGTTAGAATTGTGCTGTATTCCACAGGATTTTTTGTTCGCATGAGTTTAATGTCAGATATACAGAGGACTGCACCAGAGGCATGATCTGTATTCCTATCTCTATTTCTGACCAGGCTATTATGTTGAGGCCCGAACAGGCAGTTTCTAGAGATAAGGTGTGAATCTCCCAAGTGTAAATCATAAAATTATAGTCTGTTAGCTGAGCTGTAGATGACCAGCACAGATTCTGCATATTAGGTGGCAAGCAGGATGGGTTTAACTTTTCCACATGAGCTCATTGGAAATAAACAAAAAGTGAACAATCTGGGATGCAAGCATATATCTGTATTGCAGACTCATGGTTCTGTTTTATGGTTTTATAGGTAGTTCAGTTGGGGTTCATTGGCAAGTTGCAAAGCCCAGGAAGCAAGCCAGTAAAGTGAGCATGAGCAAAGTGAGCATGCTGACTCTGCTGTACTTATTTAGAAAAGGAACCAAATGATTATTGCTGAGTGTTCTGTTCTCATGTGGAAAGTGAGCCAATTGCTCTTGGCCAACCCATATGAATGTTCTCTTAGGAACACTCAAAAGAGCTTAAAGTAGTCAGCATTTAGGGAATGAATCTAATTTGTTATGTGATATGCCTGGTTTTACACCGGAGGGCCATACTTTTAGATTCCAGTCCTGATAGCTTATTGCATACACAGCAAGTGAATATCTTGGGACTTATCTTCAAAGTTCATTGAGGGACAATAGGAGAGAAAATGGATTTCTTACTAGTTGTGACTGGAATCAAGAAGAGAAAAATAGGACTTACCTAGTGATAAAAATAGTATTATGTCTGAGGCACAGAAAATTATGAACCTGATATCTGAACCTGAATGACAGCTGTGGTATCTAAAGCATTGGAATTAGCCTATATGTTACTAACAAACTTGTTATTTGTGTGTTGATACCTATGTAGCTCAAACTGCATCACCTGTGCAGAGAAAGGCATCAGCAGGCTTAGGGTAACCCAACATGTACAGAATGACAACCACAACAACAAAAAGGAAGGAAGGAAGGAAGAACTCCTATGTGGGGGAATCACTCCCTCAAATAGCCCAATGAGGACTGAGCATGAGCAGTGGCCATGGAATGCTGAGTGACAGTGGGGAGTGGGGAGCAAAATGGAGATGGAATGGAGGATCCTGAAAGAGGCCATAACTGGCTGGAACCCTGAACAAGACCATGTTGCACTGCAACACTTTGCTGCAGGTCCCATTTATATATTCTTTACCTCCATCTTATAAGATCCTTGTTGCCCTACCAGGTTTGCCCTACCAGGTCAGAAGCATTGCAAACCCTGAGATTTCAGGGGTGGGCCCTAGTGATGGTATGCGGTGGGCCCTAGTGATGTTACAGGGGTGGACCCTAGTGATGTCATTAAGCAAGATACATTAAGCTTGGAGCACACCATTCAAACAAAAAAAAATCTCTGATTGGAAATTAAGATACAAGTCTTAGCTAAATGATGGTGTTCCCAGGTCCAGCTGAAGTGACGGGATCATTTCTTGTCACCTGCTTAGGGAGCCTTGGAAAGGAACATTTAATCTAATCTACTTGCTTCTGGCAAGAAAGGTTTAAGTGCCCTCAGGCCAGTCCAGTCACCAGAAGGCCATTGTAAGAAAAAGGGAGCCTAGTGTTGTGGAGATGTTAGATTGGAGCACTCAGGAGTAACGATAGATGCCCCTGAAGGCTGCAGTTCTAAGCACACTTACTAAGGGACTAAGCCCCATAGAACTCAACAGGATTTACTTCTGAGTAGATATGGTTAGGATTGTGCTGTTGGTGAGGCTTGACTAGGGATCCTCTGTATCCATATTCAAGCAGGGTTGGCAACCCCCTGCCTGGAATGCTCTGCTTGCCTTTTAACATGGCTGCTCCAAACTTCTTTACAGACTTGAACCTTCACTGCAGAGAGAGGATTGAGAAATGAGTAAGAGTTAAGATTCTCTACCCTTTTCTGTGTTCTCTGTGGGCTGCTATAAACTCAATTTGACAGCCAACACAATTCCAGTGAGTAATAATTGACAGAGAGAAAACACGCATGGTTTAGTCTACTTTCACAGGCAGTAGCTTGGGAACAACAGCAATTGAAGCCATACTTCATATGTGAATTCTCTTTTATCACTATTAGCCAAGAAACATGTATGGATATAAAGGAGTGAGGTCAGAGGTAAATAAAATGCAAATAGCAAAAGAAAAACAGAAGACAGTGATGATTTCCTAAATGCAATACCATACCATCCACAACAAGATTCCTATGAATAAGGCAGAAAAGTCAGCATCCCACAACCAGTTAGGATTCATAACAAGAAGCTAAAAAAATCCTGGCAGCCAGTCAGCCAAGGTTAGAGAAATGCCCATGCAGCACAACCTGACCTGGAGGCTGCAGTCAGTGTAGAATGCTGTGGCATGATTGCTGACATGAGTGAGACCCTATCAGCACATAATACCTCTGCTCTCAAATCGATACTGGTTGCCGATTTGCTACCAGGTCACTTTCCATGTTAAGGATGCCATATAGTACTTGTACTGCTCTTGTAAGAAATCAGTCCTTTAGTGAGGCAGCACATACGATCTGGAACTCCCTGCCTATTGACATTAGGCAGACGCCTTCATTATACTATTTTCAGCACCTGCTAAAAACATTTTGTTTAGGCAAGCCTAGCATGTAGAAGCTATTCTGTTTTTAACTGTTTTTAACTCATTGTTGGTTTTATTATTTTTAATGTTTTTAAATACCTGTTTTTGCCAATAATTTTATTGTTTTAATTCTTTCTGTAAACTGAGTTGAGGTTTTTTGACAATAAAGCAGTATAAAAATGTAAAAGAAAATACATAAATTTTGGAGTCACTGTTGCCCTTGAGTCTCATTCCACTTTTAGTAACAAAGGAATCTGCTTTATACTGACTCAGGCCATTTGGTACCATCTACTGTAGCTCAGTATTGATGACATGTACTAGCATCGGCTCTCCAGGATTCTAGTCAATAGTCTTTTTTAGAAATTGAATTTTGGACCTTTGTATGCAAAGCATATGCCCTATCACTGAGCTACAACCCTTCCCCTGTTTTAAAAAAGTATATTTTAAAATTGTTCTTTTCAATTCACTAATGAATGCAGATCATACCTAGGGCAGATCTATACCATTCATTTAAAGCACATTCAACACATTTTTGAAACCTATGAAACCCACCACAGAATCATGGGAAATGTAATTTGATAAGCATGATGGGAACTGTAACTATGAGGAGGAAACTACACTTCCCAGGATTCTTTAGGGGAAGTCATGAGCGTCAAATCCGTAATTGCTTTAAAAAATAAAATTGGAGGGGGAGAGAAAGATTTACAACACAAACACATTATTTTGCTATGTTCACTCAAAAGTCCCATTGATTTACAGCAGAATCCTAACCATGTCTACTCAAAATAAGTCCTATTGAATTCAGTACGGTTTACTCTCTCTATGTGGGATCATTATTGCAGTTTTAATCCCAGAAAAGTGAGTATAGGATTAAAGCTTCATATTGGGAAGGTTTTTTTAAAAAATCATTAGACAAATAAACTGCCCTCTTTGACAGCACAGGAAAATTTAAACAAGTTGTGTGTACACTTCTTTTAAATTTCTGTTCAAAAATTATTTGAAAGATGAAATGTATGTGCTATTTTTGCAAGTAATTTTAAAAAAACCTGCCTGTACACTTTTTTTATAATCATAACAGAAACAATTGTCTACCAAGATCATGCTGTAATGGTTTTTGTTCTATATCTCCTGATCTGCACACCTGCAGAGAAAGGGATTTTTGCTACTGCTGAAAGCTATAAAAGACTACAGTTACCCAGCTTTGCATTGGGGGTCTAGGTACTGCCTGGAGGTCAACAAATCCCTTGTCAGTCACAACCCTGACTTCACTTATTGGCTACAAACCTGAAAGGGTGGGGTTAGAGCAGCCAGCTATGGGCTCATTTAAGAAAAGTTGAGGGGAGGCCCTGACATTTTGGTGTATGTCTCTTGAATCAGACCACCTAGAAACTTAATTTTTTAAAAAATGAAACCAGATACTCCAGAGGTTGACTCACCCGGAGACCCGGAAAAGACCCTTAAAATCTGGAGTCTCCACATGAAAACTGGAAACCTAACAACCCTATTCCCTATACAATTGGCCACTATCTATTAATTTATTATTATCTGTAGTTTATTTATTAATCTTGTTAGATAAATTTCATAGCTGATTGTCTATACTGTGTGGATATTTTTCCACTTGAAAGCTTTTTACTTACAAGGAGATTTTTCCCCTTCTGTTTTTCTATATTAAAGAGATTTGGGGGTTATGGGTGCTGGATTAGGCAAGGCTGAAGCTGAACCCCGATAAGACTGAGGTATTACTAGTGGGGGACAAGGGAAGGTTGGGTGATTTTGACCTGATACTTAATGGGGTGAGTTTGCCCCTGAAGGACCAGGTCCGCAGTCTCGGGGTCATCTTGGACTCCCAGCTGTCTATGGAGGCTCAGGTTTCTGCAGTGAGCCGGGCAGCTTGGTACCAACTTCATCTAGTACAGAGGCTGTGACCCTATCTTCCCATACATCTGCTCCCACGAGTGATACATGCCCTGATCTCCTCTCGATTAGACTACTGTAATGCGCTCTACGTGGGGTTACCCTTGAAGACGGTCCGGAAACTCCAGCTGGTACAAAACGCGGTGGCACGCTTAATAAAGCAGACCCGCCGCCGCGATCATATCACCCCAGTGTTGATTGAATTACACTGGTTGCCAGTTGTATACCGGGCCCAATTCAAGGTGTTGGTTTTAACCTTTAAAACTCTATACGGTTCCGGCCCAGTTTATCTGAAGGAGCGCCTCCAGTATCGCCAAATATGCCGCCAAACAAGATCAGCCTCACAGGACCTTCTCTCGGTCCCACTGACTAAGACAGCTAGGTTGGTGCGGACCAGGGAGAGGGCTTTTTCGATCGTGGCCCCCACCCTCTGGAACTTACTTCCCTTTGACCTTCGGCATGCCCCCTCCCTGTTGACTTTTCACCGAGCCTTGAAGACCTGGCTCTTCAGGCAGGCCTATGGGATCTCTGGGGTGGGTTAGGTTTTACACTGTATTAATGTAAGATGGTCTTCAGATGAGATGTTATGATATTAATAATGTGATGATTATGTATATGAGCAGATTGTATTTTATATTGTATTTTATATTGTACGTCACCCAGAGTGTCCGTTCAGTCGGACAGATGGGCGTCTGCTAAATAAAATTTTATTATTATTATTATATAAGGTGAATGCATGTCAATATAAGGCATAACTACAAGAACAGATACAGGAAGAGGAAAAGGTTCTGTAAGACTGCAAGAAAGAGAAACTGTAAGCTGAGTGTCCCTTGTATTCATACCAGGAAGCAGAGTCCAATAATTAGGTCTGTGGGTAACTTGACTGCCTGGCTCAGCAATCAACTTCCTAGTATCCAGAAGAAGTTTCTCCTTGGGTGGAAGTATATGTGGTTCCACTTCTGACCTGCTGTTACGGTTGTACAACAGAGATGGGGAACCTGAGATCATCCAGGTGTTGTCGGACTCCTCCCATCAGCCCCGGACAGCATGGCCAATGGTCAGGGATGATGGGAGTTGTCATCCAACAATATCTAGGAGGCCACAGGTGACCATCCCTGTTGCATAAAGAAACTGGCAGATAGCCTTACTTCTCAGGGTCCAGGTGTGAGACCCATGACACTTGACATCTGCCTTTGTATAGTAGTTTTATAAGGTTCTCCACCCCAAACGATGAAAGTCCCTCCTCATTTTTGGAATTCATCCTTTTGTCTTTTTACAAAGTCCATGTATTTAAATACCTCGGGTAGGTCCACACTGAGACATTCTTGGAGTAGGTCTGTTGAAATCAATGGGACTAAAGTTAATTACAGTGGGTCTAGTCTAAGCATGACTTCATCAGGATTTAAATCAAAATTGATATTAGAACAGTGTTTTTCCCCTTCACCACCCAACCAGAGAATCCCAATGGTAAATGAAAACAATTTTTCGTAATAGTGTCATTGCTATGAAAATTGAACTTCTAACGTCCAGCCATTTTCATATTTTGGTGTGAAGAAGATATTCCTGAAGAAGTTTCAAATACCCTTTCATAAATAACTGGTCTCTCTTTCTCCTTCCTTTCTTTTAAGTAACCAGTACATTTTCCATTTGGCTATCAACATGTTACAGAAACAGGCACAGGAAATGAACTTTGGCACAGAAGGTTTCCTATTACTGCTGTTCCTCTTGTTTGTCCTGCTTCACTTTTGCCTTTCCTCTCTTGTTTCTACCTTGTCAGGAGTTGGGTCTTGGAAAATCTTGATTTTTATAGGACTGGTGTGCATAAAGTCAGCACCAATCTTGTGCATGTCAGTGCTACACACGTAGTCTCACCACGCCAAAGCTACTTTATACCAAGTCAGACCAATAATCCATCTAGCTGAGTATTGTCTACAGTGCCTGGCGGTAGCTTTCCAGGCTTTCAGGCAGGAGTCTCTCCCAGCCCTACCTGGGCATCCTGAGAACTGAAGTGTGGACCTTCTGCATGCAAAAGGCTAGCTGCCTGGAAGTCAGTTTATGAAGGCATTTTCTGTGGCTGTCACACTCACACACAGTGATATGACTGTGTGAAGATGCCCTAAATCTTTGTGCAAATGCCTGACAATACCTGTTGAGGAAGACTAAAATATTTATCCATCCCTAGGGATCAACGGCACTTAATTGAATTGTTACCTATTGTTATAGCCCAGATAGTTGGACAAATTCTTTAGTTTATGACTAAATATAACTGTAAATGAACACTATGAACAATGGCACAATACATATGGGAATATGTTTCCCACTCCCATCAGAACATAGCTTTTTTCTTTGTTAACACCAGAGATGCCTTTTCTTAACATAACTCTGGCTTTTAAGAGTTGCTAACACTTCCTGCACATAGTGTAACTGAGAGGCATCCACAGGGAAGAGATGTTGAGATTATTGCAAAAACATGTATAATACTTCATACTGCAAATCTCTCTCTGTGTGTGCAAGTCTCTCTGTGTGTTTCTAACACATTTTCTATTCAGTAAACAAGAAGTCTGGCACAGAAGTGGCCTTAGTATTGCTTCCTGTTTTGTTAACAAATAAAGCCCATAATCTACAAATATAAAATACATGTAAATTTAACAAAATGCCCAGGGCCTTGGAAGACTAACACATTTATTCTATTGTTTTGAGCTTTCATAAGTGCCATACTGCTTTGCTATTTTTGCTTATGAAAGCTGGTATTTTAACTTACCCCCTCTAGGATGCATACCTTAACATGGTGAGGGGGTTTGAAGAAGCTGAGAGCAATGCCGTCAGGAGTCTAGACCAAGAGGCTAAACTCCTAGCAGGGGCACCCAAGGCATAATGGTCAAAGCTGAGACACCAGACTAAGTGGCATCCAAACTCAGAGGAAGGCAATGGTAAACCACCTCTGAATACCTCTAACCACGAAAACCCTATGAACAGAGTATCCAAAATGCAACATGAGATAGTGCTGGAAGATGAGACCCCCAGGTCACAAGACACTCAACAAGCTACTGGGGAAGAACAAAGGACAAGTACGAGTAGTGCTGTGACTAATGACGCAGCTGGGTCAAAGCCAAAAGGAAGCCCAGAGGCTGATGTGCACAAATGCGAAAGGGGAATCCAGAGTTGTATGACGCACAGAATAGGAACATGGAATGTGAGAAGCATGAACCAGGGAAAGTTAGAAATTGTCAAGCAAGAAATGGGACATATCAACATTACAATACTTGACGTGAGTGAATTAAAGTGGATGGGAATGGGCAGTGGTGTGCTGGAGCCGGCTCGCACCGGCTCGCGAGAGCCGATTGTTAAAAGTTTTGAGAATTTTGCGAGCCGTTTGTTAACAGAGGGAGCAGGGGAAGTCTTCTGCTCCTCTGATTGGTGGACGAAAGACATGTGCCAGAAGCATGGGCTTCTGGGCAGAGCTTAGAAAAGTTACTTGTTTGAACTGCAACTCCCATCAGCCCAATCCAGTAGCCATGCTGGCTGGGGCTGATGGGAGTTGTAGTTAGGGTTGCCATATTGCCCGGTTAGCCGGGTGTTACCAGGATTCTTTGCATGCCACCCGGCACCCGTTTAGCCCCTTAGGTGGCCTGGATTCTCAGCTTTAATTTAAAAAAAAAAAAGTTTCTAGGTGGTCCGGTTCTCAAGATATACATAAAAACGTCAGCCACCCCCCCACTGTTAAATCTTTTTTTAAAACAAATCTGTCCTTTATAGCACTTCATAGCTCAGTCTAACCCCGCCCGTTCAGGATTGCAGCCATTCAGTGTGAAGCCAGTTTGGTTGACCTGGGCAGTGTCTAGAAAACCTCATTGCAATGCCAGAAAATGGTGGTCCCCCCCCCGTTTATCTGAAAATCTAATAAATTGGGTAAGTATATACATTTCAGTTTTTTTTCCTCTTGCGTACAGGAGTCATATCCTGGGCAGTGTTTTCGAAACCTTCCCAATACTTGCTTTTGTGGGGGTAAAAGCAATACTAATCCCGTATGCCCAGAGTAAATCCCATTGAATTCAATAGGACTTACTTTTGAGTAGACATGGTTATGAATGTGCTGTAAATTAATGGGACTTTTGAGTGAATGTAAAAAAGAATTGTGTTTGTGTTCTAACTCTTTCTGTTTCTCTCCAGTCCTATTTTAAAGCAAGTAGGCAGGTATTACAGTTTTTATTCTGTAGGAAACTAATACTGATTTTTTTAAAACTAATACTGATTTTCTGCAATGACCAACTGGTTTGACAATAAACTATTATATGGGCTGTATGTATTTATACATCTGCAGTGTGTGTGTGTGTATTTCCAACGACCCTGTGAGGTAGGGTTGGGAAACCAAAGCAACTCTCAATAAGAAATAAATCCCTTTAAAATCCAATAACCATAAAGCAAGAATAAACAGTTGGAAAACAGGCATGATTCTGAATTTTGGGTTGGGTGAATGAAGTTTAATTATTTATTATTTTATTTATATCCCGCCCTTCCTCCCAGTAGGAGCCCAGGGCGGCAAACAAAGCACTAAAAGCACTTTAAAACATCATAAAAAACAGACTTTAAAATATATTAAAACATCTTTGGAAATATTTTTAAAAGCTTTAAAAAAACATATTTTTTTTAAAAAAGAAAAGGCTTAAAAACATATTAAAAAGCAATTCCAACACAGACTCAGACTGGGATAAGGTCTCAACTTAAAAGAACAAGTTGAAAGAACAAATTCCGTCTCATTTGAGGCTATAGTTCTCTGCACACTTCCCAGTTTGAGTAAGCCCCATTGAATACACTGGGACTTGCTTCTGAGTAAACAAACATCGGATTGCACTATAAATATATTTACAGATTGTGTAATTCATAAACATATTTGATAGTCGTGTTTATATAAATATTTCTTCATACTGTGTCCTAATAAGTATTTGATTTCACACTATGGTTGTAGATGATTTTTTCCTCCACATTTTAAGTGTGCCCTTCTTCCTGGGGGTGGTCATGGTTCTCCATTGTTTTCATCCTGAGGGGTGGATAGGCTGAGAGATGGTGAGTAGCACATTTAAGGTCTCTTCACCTCCCTCCCCTTTTTTATTTGTATTTATTTTATATTTCTCCAATATCTTCCCCTGGCTGTTTTTATGTATTTTAAATATTTTTAGATTAAATAAATAGGAAATCATAATTGTGAACCTCCCTAAAAGCAATTTACCTATCCTTATGTTTTGGCGAAGTGATGGTGTGAAGGCATGCTGGTAGAACAAGAGACCATGTCTGAGGCATGTTATAAGGTGTTTGAGGACTTTGTCACACCTTACTTTTTGAAACCTGTAGATTCATGTTGGAAAGAATACATGCACATATTGAATGGTGGCTTGGGTGCTGTTTTTTTCAGTCTACGCTGCATGCGTAGGGAAGGTGATACATCATCTGGCAGCTAGCTTCATAACGTGAGAATGAAAAACATTTGGATCACCATTCACTTCTTTACTTTTCTCACTATTCAGACCACTTCATATATTACTTTTTCATACAAAACAAGACCAGGAGCAGACTGCGATACAGATCATGAACTGGTTGTATCAAAAATCAGAGTAAAGCTAAAGAAGAAGAACAAAGCAATCATAATGCCAAAATACCATTTAAATAACATCCCAGAAGAATATAAAGATCAAATAAGGAACAGATTTGAGGCTTTAAACTTAGTTGACAGAGAACCAGAAGAACTATGGAGTGAAGTCAGAGACGTTATCAGGGAAGAATGCAAAAAGTACAGTACCTCTCGTTAAAAAGAGAGAAAAACCTCAATGAATGACTGAAGAAACTCTTAAAATAGTTAAAGAGAGAAGGAAAGCAAAAGCAAAAGGAGATAGAAAAAGCACAGTCAGAACCCTAAATACAACAATACAGCAACTAATACATAGGGACAAAGAGAACTATTAATTAACTACCGTAACTGACAAAACTATCCTTTTACACTTCTCGCTTCTGGTCATTCCACTTTCAGAATTGGCTAATGACGGGAAAGGGCAGAACGTAGTCCTATTCATCACAACAACTTTGGGAGGGAGTTTTGGATTAAGGTTGCACTGTGGAGGCAATCGGTTAGATGGCCTCCTTGTTTCCGTGGCCCAATCCAAATTCCCTTGTGGATGCTTATTAAGATGGAAAATGACACTGGTAATTTCCACCTCAGTTCTAATTTGACCCTAAGAGCTTAGCAAAATCAGATATAATCTTTGCCACCCAATATCATTTTCTGGCATATGCAAATTGAACACATCTGGCTACAACTCTGCCCAATAAATACCAAATAATCTTGATATATTAGTTCTTTGTAATCTTTTTTGTTCTGCATTGTACCACATAAATCAAATTCAATCTGTTCATTTAATTATCTTATTATGAAGCTATGATTTGTCCTTATGTTTTCTTCATGATTTTCCATTTGCAATTCTTAATTTTTTTTGAAATATCTAAAAATTAAGGTAAAATACAGTAGTTATAACTACATTTCAAGGAATTTCAAAAAACAATACCAGAGATTAATACTCTCTTTATGGCATGATCCAGACTCCCTATGTAGCCATTCGGCTCCCTAGTTGGCTTAGGGAAAGTTACTAGCTTGGTTCTGATGTCAAAATCTCAGTCCTATAAACTATACAACGATCCATGTGCTCAACCACTTCCTCCTCACCCATCTCTGTCTCCACACACTCTAGTTTCAGTGAAGATATTCTTCTTAAACCAGTTTCCTTTGATATCCAAACCAGCATATTGTGTGTTAAGGGCTCCCAACAAACCAGGATCAGATCAGGTTTCTTAAACTCTAGTTTCAGAAATCAAGATATATTTACTGAAGTCAGGTGTATGAGTGGGGCAGGGAGTGCGCTGACACGTGCCTTGGTCTTGAACCAATCAACCATGGTTTATTAGACTGAGCTGTGTGAACCAGACCATAATCTCTCATTCTACTGACTGGCCCTTTGCTTCTTGGAGGAAAAGCAGGACATAAATCTGATAGAAAAATAAGCTGAATTTAATAGATACAAACTTCATTATGGACTGTCAATTATGTGCTTGTCTTTATTAGGTAATGAAGTAGTAGTTAAGCAGATTGTCTGCCCACATCAGATTAAATAAACCCCTTGAGGATTCAGAGAGTTTATTATATAATTCTTTATATGACAAACTGCATTATAACACCAAGGACCTTAAAGCAGAGGCTGCAATCATGTATCCACTTACCTGGGAATAAACCACACTGAACTCATTGGAGCTTCCTTCTGCATAAACATATATAGGGTTCTGCTGCAAAATACCTAATATTGTTCTGAATAATAATTGTTCTTTCTGACTCTTTTAGTCTGTTTCCCAATTTTACTAGCAAAACCAAAATGCACTAAAGCCAAAATGAAATTAGCAGTTCTATACCGTGACTGTCTTGAAGACAAGACTAAAAATAATGGACACATCTCTCACACTTAAATGGAGAGAGCGAGAGAGCAGTCATGTGCTTGCATCAAAACTCTAAAATCTATACTAGAGAAGTCAAGGATGGAGAATGATATTTTATTTCCAATGGCCACAGTAAATGATTGATAAATAAAATATAGTGAGAGAAAGAGAAGAACTTATGTGTCAGAGACTGGAGAAAAACCTACTTGAATATAAATCCTTGGAGAATTTGTTCAAGAATACTGTAGTTCATCTGTGTGAAAATATGCCCCCTTAGATGTTTCCAAGGTCAATGCAACCTATGGCAATTTGGAAGAGAACTGCTGGTCACACAACATAAACCCAGCAAGAGAACACTTGAGTTCATTCACATGATTATTCCATGGATTCAGAAGTAAAAGTACGGGATCAACACATGGATTTTTGTTCCCTTTCTTCCCTTGTTAGTTTTTTAAAAAGCATCCTATTGTTGAAATTTAAAATCCTGTTAAACTGATGAAATTAGGAGACTGCTTTAGTGGTGAAACAGTCTTAGATTTATTTATTTATTTATTCCACTTATATACCACCCTTCGTCAAGAGACCCCAGGGTGGTTTACAACACACAACAGAAAAAACAATATATTGTTGATGTATTGATTGAAGGTCAACATATTTTAGCCCCCAGTCCCAGGTCACCATTACACATGAGAAGACCTTCAGTTCTTTCTGAACTGTCAGCTGGGCTGTGACGTTTGGTACAAAGCTAAACAATAATACTCCAGCCTATGATTCACAAACAAATTTATGCTAGGTCTGCACTCAGTGCTCACCAAGAAACATATTTGGAGTGAAAAGAAAGCTATCTGGAGCCCAAATTGTCCCCTAAAATGTAATTTTGCCCCCCTTTTTAGCTGCAGCTGTTGTTTGTCCTGTATGCTGATTTCATGACATTTCCCCCCTCCCTGGCTTTTGTGTCGCAGAGTGATCCCAGCCAATACAAGGGCATATAATGACATCATAACTCCATGTTACCAATTCATAATGAGGGCAGTACTTTCTGTTCTGCTCAAAATGGGCAACTATGTAGCCAGTTTGAGTTTGGTACCTGACAACCTCTTTAGCCAATTCCCAATAGTAAAAATAAGAAAGGCTTTTTTGCTACCCTTCACCTTACCTTCTCAAAGGGGGTGTGACCTTTCATAGCTGACAATGACTTTGGCAAAAAATTGTCTTCCTTTTTGGGCCAATCCTAGGTTATGTGACTCAAATTTTAAAATTAATTTGATCATGCTGTGGATTAGGGATGGGTGACAATTTTGAATCAGTTTACATTTATTTATTTATTATTTGATTTATATCCTGCCCTTCCTCCCAGCAGGAGCCCAATTCATAAATTTCAAGCAGAATTTATCAAATTCACAATTTCCAAAACAATATGAGAACTGAAACACAGCCATCCTTTGAAATTCGCATTTATTAGAATTTTAGGATGCAGTTCGCCAACTAAACAACATTTACAAAAAATTATTTATTTATTTATTTGAAATATTTCTATCCCACCCTTCTACCTTATAATAGGGCACTCAGGGCAGCTTACAATAAAATCGAGCACATACATAATAAAATTGTACACAATAAAAACCACAAAAACATTAAAATAAATTAAAATACATAAAATGCAATTAAACTACGTGAAATAATACATAGACATACACACACACATATATGCATATATAGGGAGTGGTACTGAAGGGACTACTGAGGTAAAAATTAATATAGAAGGCATAAAATCAGTGTCAGGCTCTACCTTCAGTCCCTCCCAAAGTCTGTCTGGAACAAGATCATTTTCAGAAGTCTCCAGAAAACCATCAGAGAGGGAACAGAGCGGGCTTCTTGGGTAGGATATTCCAAAGCTTGGGGGCCACAGCTGAAAAGGCTCTCTCCCGCGTGCCTGTCAGTATAACATCTTTCACTTCAGGCTCACAGAGGAGACCCGAGTCAGATGATCTTAAATCCCGGGCAGGTACATATGGGCGTAAGCAGTCCCTCAGGTGCATTGGTCTAAGGCCATTTAGGGCTTTAAAGGTCAGAACCAGCACTTTGAATTGGGCCTGGAAGCAAATTGGGAGCCAGTGGAGTCGATAAAGCACAGGGGTGATATGCTCCCTGTGCCATGCTCCAGTTAACATTCTGGCTGCTGCATTTTGAACCAACTGCAATTTCCGAACCGTTTTCAAAGGCAGCCCCACATAGAGTGCGTTACAGTAATCAAGCCTCGATGTCATCAATTCATGTGTCACTGTGGCCAAGTCAACTGCATCCAGGAATGGACGCAGCTGGTAGACCAGTTTGAGTTGGCCAAAAGCGCTGCTGGCTACTACAGCCACCTGATATTCAAGCAGCAGGGCAGGATCCAGGAGGACTCCCAAACTGCGGATCTGCTCCTTCAAGGGGAGTGCAACCCCATCCAGAATAGGTTGAAACCCTATCCCTGGTGCAGTTTTCCTCTTGAACAGCAACACTTTTGTCTTGTCTGGATTAAGTTTCAGTTTGTTAGCCCACGTTCAGCCCTTCACAGCCTCCAGGCATCAGTTTAGGATGAGCACTCCCTCCCTGCAATCAGGAGGTAGGGAGAGATAGAGTTGAGTGTCATCAGCATATTGATGACATTGTACTCCAAATCTCCGGATGACCTCATCCAGCGGTTTCATATAAATGTTAAAGAGCAGGGAAGACAGAATTGAACCCTGCGGTACCCTGTAGGCCAGTGGCCAGGGGGACAAGCAGTAGTCATGGTCAATTGTATCGAAGACCGCTGAGATGTCCAGCAGCACCAACAGGAATGCACTCCCCGTTTGATGCCCATCATAGGTCATCAAGCAGGGTGGCCAAGGCAGTCTCTGTCCCATGACTGGGCCTGAAGCCCGATTGAAAAGGGTCTAGATAGTCCAATTCATCCAGGAAAACTTGGAGCTGATCAGCCACTACCCTCTCAATCACTTTGCCCCAAAAGGGGAGATTAGAGACTGGGTGGAAGTTGTTAAGATCCGCAGGGTCTAACAAAGGCTTTTTTAACAAAGGTCTTATCACAGCCTCCTTCAACAATGTTGGCATAGAACCTTCCCTTAAGGAGGTGTTAATTAAATATGCCAACCAGTCAACCACTCCCACTCTGGCAGGATGGGCAAGGGTCAAGAGAACAAGTAGTGGCACTCAATTCTCCCAGAATCCTGTCCACATCCTCAGGCTTTACAAGCTGAAACATATCCATAGAAAAATGACCAGAGGAAGCCTCAGGGACATCTGGCACAACTGTAGTTAATGAGGAGTCCAAGTCAGTCTGAATATGAGCAATTTTGTCTGCAAAGTGCCTTGCAAACATGTCACAACGAGCAACTGAGGGGTCAGAGTCTAATGTAGGGCCAGAGCCCAAAAGCCCCCGAACCACCCGGAAAAGCATTGCCGGATGACACTGAGCAGACGCAATGGTGGCAGAGAAGTGAACTTTCTTCGCTGTTATCACTGCCACATGATAGGCTTGAAAATGAGTTCTAGCCTGTGTTCGGTTGGAAGCAGATTGAGTTTTTCTCCATCGTCGCTCTAGTCATCATCCCTGCCGCTTCATCAGGCCCAAGGTTTGAGTAAACCAAGGTGTATTACTGGCCTTTCCTGGTGGGAGAGGGCACTTTGGAGCAATAGTGTCCACCACCCGGGTCACCTCCATATTCCAAAGACTGACCAGGGCTTTGACAGTATTGCCAGCCATGCTGGGAATATCCCTCAGAGCATTCAGGAAATCATCTGGATCCATGAGTCTCCAGAGGCAGACCATCTTAATCGGCCCTTTACCCCTGTGAAGGTTACTGGGGGCACAAAGTCTAAAACTTGTCAGGTGGTGATCTGTCCATGACAATGGAGTCACTAAAAACCCATCCACCCTCAGATCACCTTCTTCCTGTCCTGAATAAAACACAAGATCAAGTGTGTGTCCTGCCCCATGTGTTGGTCCAGATGATATTAGAGACAGCCCCATGGTTGTCATGGCAGCCATGAAGTCCTGAGCTGGGTCTGTGAGTCTAACCTCAGCAAGTGTGTTGAAGTCACCCAGAACAATCAGCCTGGGGAACCTCAATGCAAACACCAGCTCCAACAGCTCAGGAGGGAGACTGTTGGGCAGCGGGATGGATGGTACACAAGCAGAATCCCCACTCTGTCTCCCTGACCCAATGCCAGGCACGCGCGTGCGTGCGTGCGTGCGTGCGCGCACGCACACATACACACACACACACACACACAAATGCATGTATGAGGGGAAAGTGTGCATAAAAATGAATACATGAGTGAAAATAACATGCACAAAGGCATGATGTGATGAGAAATGGCTTGCAAAAATGTGTACCTTTGTCAACAGTGCCTACAAAAATGTGTTTATTTGGAGAAATTCACACTAAAATGGTGGAGAATTTTCATGAGGATTTTTATTTAAAAAAATGCAGATTGCTGTAGAAATGTAAAGAACGGAATTTAACATTGGAAAAATGAGAAACTGAGAGAACCGAGATCTTTTCATCCCTACTGTGGATCAGAATGTGGTAAACTGGCTAACAATATACACCAAAGGGGTGTGCTCTAAATTGTAAGCCTGTAATGTTCTGTATCAACCCTTGCGTGTACTTTTTTGTATCAAAAGTGTAGCTATTCTAATTAGCAATAGGTTAAGTCCACATAGCAATAGGTTAAGTTTACATAATCACTGGCAAGAATTCTGTATCTTCCAGATTGTGCTGTTCTGCTCCACATAGAGGAGTGAATCCAACGAACTCATACACAGAATAGAAATAATTAGGTGTACACTGACTGGCTTAGTTAGATACAACTGTTGCACTCCCACCCTGCTAACACACTGCTCTAGCAGATGGAGACACGCTTTAACATTCGCACCAACTATAACAACACTTTGTTAGGGACTTCCTCTTGTTTTCTCCATCTCTTGCTATAAAGGTCCAGATATCCAGACAAGCCTCAACCTCCCTATGCAACTTCGTCTTTTTAAAAGTCCACAGCCTTGGGTTGATCCCTTGTAACCTGTTACTGTTTCACTCCGTCAGGTACTTGCTCTCACCATAGATAAATGTATCAAGTTCCCTTTTAGCAGGCATGTTTGTGTGTGGAAACAAGCAATATTTTTTTAAAGAAACAGACATTAATTAAATAAGCAAATTCACTCTGTGTTCATAAGCATGTTGTTTCAATACATTTCTAATGGTACATCACTTATGTTACTTAAGGTCTTTTTAACTCTTAATATCCTTGCCTGCTCTGCCCACTCTAAATATTCATAATCTACTGTATCTCTATCCCTACTCACACTAATCCCAAAATAATACACATATGTTGAACCTAAACAAAGCATCTCTTAAAAACACAACTCTGTTCACTCTTCCAGATCATAACCATATCTGACAAACTGCCACACTTTCAAATATCCCTGTTGGGCTCTTACTGGGAGGAAGGGCGGAATATAAATCAAATAAATATAAATAAATAAATATAAACATTCAACCCTCAGTCACTCAGCCAATCACCAACCAGCACACTCCAGAATTCCACTCACTCACTCATCCCTCCCAACACTCACAACTTACCTTAATCATCTTAGTAACAACTTTATAATACAAAAGTATGAAACATGACACACAAATATGGAACATCACATCAGCCCATGGTATTTATACTTAGCAACTGTACGTGAATGAGTTTTGGGGACTAACAATAGTTCATTAGCAGAGCACATGCTTTGTATGTTGAAGGGCCCACAAATCTGTGGTATCTCCAGTTGAAAGGATCTGGTAGCAGGTGTTGTGAAAACTGTCTGCCTGTCCTGGAGAGCCACTGCCAGTCACGATAAACAACACTGGACTGTTTGGGCAATTAGTAAGACCTGGCATAAATCAGTTTCCTATGCTCCTTTAGCCTTGCAAAAATACTGTATCACAATCTGATTATAGAAACATGTGTTTCAATCCAAAATTCCTTGTGTATTCTGATGTACACACAAAGCTTCCATATGGTGAGCCAATGTATGGGGAGTGGGGACGATAGACTATACTGACCCATGCACAGAGTAGTCCAATGATTTAGGTGGCTCTTTTCTGAGTATGACTTAGTTAGACACCACCATACAAAGGAATGTGTCCATGAACTGTCTCATTTCATTTAAATTAAGAGGGAAACTATTGTAGTTGAAGGAGCTGTTGTTCATATCAATATTTTAGTGTGCAGAATAGATAATTGGATTATGGTGCATCATGCATTTTTGGAAGAGCCAATTTATATGATTTCAATTTCCTGTTAGGCAACTTTAGCACATAGTTGGTTACATAAACCTACGAAGAATCCCACTAGATGTTACACACGACATACTTCTGGAATGAGGACGGCACATACATCCACATTTGACTTCTGTGCACAATTCCTATTATTGTAGTTGGGCTCTGCACAATGTTGCAGTCACATTATCACCTCCTCTCCCCCCAAAATTCAGAACACTTCCTTATTTTCTGAGTTCACATTTCCTTAGCATGGTTTTCTTTTGTAGAGTGGGATGGTTTAAAGAACATCAACATTATATTTTAATTGTTAAAGCATCTTTTTTTCTTTTCCATTAGCCTAGATCAATGGTAAAAATAACCTATAAACCATTTTATCAAATGGCACAATATGTATGGCAAAAATAGGAAGGGACAACTAGATATTATAACCCTCACTTGTCCTTCAAAAGACTGCTTTTAATCCTGACATCACTAATAACAGTCTCCTTTGCCTATAAGAAGAACTATGTCATTAATATGGTCTTGAACTTTTTTCCTAGAAATCCCTAAATTGAACTGGCAGAATGTGTGTTTATAGCTTTTCTATCACTGCTGTAATCTACATTCATTTTTCCCTAGCTGCCAAGAGTTACACATCCTTCTCTCCTTTTTTTAAAAGCATTTGAATGATTACTTGCCCATGTCAGTGTGTACGCTGGAGCAAAAGAAAAGTTTCCTTTCTTAAATAATATCCTTTGAAAGTAAATATTGCTAAAAATATTTGCCACTTTCCATGATCTACTTCATTCATGCATAATAATTTCATTAGATCAATGGGTGAGTGATCTCCTTTTAAAACTTCTGAACAGCTCTGAAATTAATTTATAAGTTAAATTTATAGTTCAAAAAGCTGCAAATGAACTTTATGTTTGAAAATAGATGTCAAGTATTTTCTAGGCAATTATTTTCAAATTGCCTAGAATGTGCTTTGTTACAGGGTTGTGCTTATTTGGAGAAGTTTCTCAAAGACTTTCATTCTTAATAGAAGCTGGCTGTCAGAAAACAAAAAAGGGATATCATAGTAACACTTTATTTGCAACTCCTTAGCTCTCATCTGGGGTGCAATAGTGTCTTTCCACATTTAAGAAAAATGTTAACACACTCAAGAACAGTAATAATTATATCAAAACATTAAGAATGCTGGAAACACAAAACAGAAACTTCAGATACTGATGGCAGGACCAGTCTAGTCTAACAAAGAACAATACAGTAGAGATGAAACATACACACAGTCTTAAGATTCTATATTTAAAATTAGAGATCACATTTTACATTAAGAACAACAGTGGTTTTGTTTATTGAAAATCATTTAGCATAGTTTTTAACCTTTGAGTGGCTCATCATAAATTCAGGTATTTATTAAAATAAAAGAAACATACAGTAGGATTCTAGTTAGGTCCGGAGATCCCCAGCCCAGGGGTTCAAGGCTAGTACTTTCAATCGAAAGTTCCTTGTGTATTCTGATGTACACATGAAACTTCCACATGATGAGCCTATGTGTGGGGAGTTGGGACTATTTTTGGCTTGAATCGATCCATTCACAGATCGATTTCAATAGGTCTTCTCTGAGTATGACTTAGCCAGATGCCACCATACAAAGGAATGTGTCCATGAATTGGCTCATTGCATTTAACTGATGGAGCTCTTTCATATTAGTATTTCCATGTCTAGAATAGGTCGTTGGATTATGGTGCATTGTGTATTTTAAGAAGAACTTTAAAAGAGTCTGGCTGAAATTCTTAAGAATTACAAAAGAAAACAAAAATACTTCATAGTAACCCAGATAATTTCTTAGAAGGGAAAGTCTTATTTCACCAGACAGTCATGTACTATGTGTGAAGAACTGGGAAACACAAGTATGCAAAACCAGATTGACCAATTAGAAAGCCAAAAACCCCTTCTAGGAAGAAACATCTTTGATCAATTGTGCTCTCGTAGCTCCCATGTAGGATAATGCTGATTTATTTAAAATTATCCACTTGACACCCAGGGAAACTTTTATCCCATTGCAAATAGTAGATGATGAGGGGGCATCCTGCAGTTAGGGGCAAAGGGTGTAAACCCCCTCTTTCAATCCAAGGTCCTAATCTGGCAATTTCTTTTAAAGAAATCAGCCATGTATGAGAGTAAACATGAATAATGTCACATCTACTTTGACCCTTAGAGTTACCCAAAAGTTCACCTAACTGACTTGGTATTCTGTGTAACAATTATCTTCCCAGTCCTGGTCAGAGTATGTCATACTCTTTTTTTTCTCTTTGTATGGGATGATCAAGAGTAGTCTTACAATAGGTGCTCTGTGGCTGTTTGTTAAACAGACATTGAATTATTCTGAAATAGCTGAGCTATCTTCTCATTAAGTAAGCAATGCCAAATATAGATTAAGCAGAGGAGAAATATAGGGCTTATCCACATGGAAGCATTACCTCATACTAAAGATGCTCTTTTTATCTCTGTTTCCTATTTGCACCATCTGCAGTGAGTTCTCCATGCTAGCTGCAAATACAGTCTTCATCTATGGAGGATAAATCATGCAGTTTCCTAATGACCACACCCTCTAATTTTACATTTACATTTCCTCTGGTTTCTAGGGAACCAAGCATGCTCAGTTTGTTTTACCAGCTGCAGTAAGTTCGATTTAAAAAACACACACCCAGAAGTGCTATTTTCACTGCCTATGGTGGCTAGGTAACTGTACATGCACAGATTTCTGTATTTCTATAAGGCAGACAATGCAGAGGGCCAAAAATTAGTATAAACACTCTAGATCAGGAATTCTATAGTTTTATCTCCCCTACCGTACCTCCTAATTGCCAATGGTCTTTGTGGGCAAATGAATTGATTTTATCCCTGTTTTAGCAATTATAATTTGCTGTGCTAGATGACTTATGACTTTTACATTGATTTGTATTAATGTTATTATTTCTGCTTTGAGTTCTTAAATATTGATACTTTTTCAACTTTCATCTACACAAAAGCTGCTTACATGCCCCAGCAACCTGAGGTTCAATGGCTAGACTCCTAATGCATCACCAGATAATCATCTGTCTTTAGATATGTTAAATCATGCACCCAGCATGGCAATTACAAAGAAACTAGCTGGACAAGACCAGAAAAAAGGTGTGTCCCCTATCTACAAGCAGACCACAGATTTCCTTGTAGATCAATTAAAGTGAAGAGATGAGGTGTTGCAATAAATTCTCTAAAACCTTTTAAATGTGTTTCAACTGGTTATACAGCTGTACAATATTACACATTTACACTGGAGCACAAAACTTATAAGCCATATATATGCTTTATTTGGGCAAGGGGAATCTGGATGTGCAGAATGAATGGGGGGGTGGAGGAAAAAACATGGCAATTAAGGTTACAAAGAAACTCCCTAAAGACCTGTCAAAGGTCTCTCCCATATCTACAAGGATAAAAGAGTTTTCAAAGTAGAGAAATAACCACAAAGGTTTTGCAATGAATCCTGAAAAAACAATGAAGGGTAATGAGCCTCCAGCAGGACTGTGTTAAAAGCACCATTTAAAAAAAAAATGCTGTGGCATGCTGGGCTTATCCGGGCAGCAACAGTAGCAGAAACACTGGCAAAAGCTGTGCTCAGCTTTTCCAAAATTTCCTGCTGTGTTAAACAAGGGAGTTTTGGAATAGACCTTCTAGGTGGGTACAACATGGTCACATATGCCAGAAAAGGAACCCTACAAACATATATAATTCCTGAGGACCTGTAACCAGCAAGACACACTGATCTCTGCGTTGCCGCAAAGGACAGTGGATGCAAGATAAATCCAAGGGGCTGTAACAAGAACACAGGGAGAACAAGTATCAATTAGAAGCAAAAGTAGTTTATTTTAAGTTGATAAAGTTTACTTTGATTTGATACAGCTGAAAGTACAACCATTAGTTTGAGCAGTATTATACTTTTGTGCATACGTTAGGGGAAAAATAAAAATAAAGACACCATTCATCTGCCAAGAAGTGGGACTTCTTGTTGCAGTAAATAGCTGTAGAACACTGTCAGTAGTCTGCTGCCTGTGGCTGTTTGCAGAATTCCAATCTTTATTGATACAGTCATAGACCAAAAGACATTTATAAATAAAACTACATAGATTTATAACAAAAGAATTGCAGAACTGTTTGCCAGCAGAACTGAGGAGAGCAACCCACAGGAAACAAAATGAAGCAAGGTAATTATATAATGGGCATGGAAAAGTGTGTATGAAAAAGTAATGATTGACACACCCACCTACAAACATAGAATGAAAACATGTGCAACTACTAATGGAGCAGAATGAAGAAGTATTGTTCTCTACTTTTTTCATATTGTCAGTGGATTGGGTTAGTATGCATTTGCAGGGGGAAAACTGAAAGATAGCTTCTGTTTGCCAGTAATGTCATGTGAACAATGCAAATTAAAAGGAGATGTGAGTAGCATCAAACACACAGTAAACCACAGTGTAGTTAAGTCCATAAAATAAACCATGAATAACAAATTTAGTTATTGTACTTTGTTCTTCTTGGATTTCTTTTAGATGTCTACTAAAATATTTGAGAGGTTGCAAAAGAAATGGCTTTTTTGCTGAATTGGGATGACAAGGGAAATCCATGGGGTGTTCCAATTAAGAATCCACCAAAGCAATCTGTTTAAACAAACTCTTTTGAGATACCACAAGGAATAATTATGTCCTCACTAATTTCCCCCCTGAAGATTTCTTTTTTATTACTTGCGATAACTAAATCATGCAGCAACCTAGCCAGGCAATTTTAAATTAAATCTGATCAATTGTCAAAATATAATATGATGAAAACCAAAAAATGGGTTGGAGAAAACCAATGCAGAAAGAAAGCAACAGAAGGAAATATTTGGGGCAAACACCATATAGATTTCTCTAAGACTCTCATTACTGCAGAATCAGAGAGCACGTTTCTTCCATGTTCTCAGTCTATCCTTCACTGTTTTCTTATAATCACAGAACTCTTGAAGAAAGAGCTGTGATGTTTATGAACTTTCTTCCTCTTCCTTCTCTTGTGTCAATGTACTCTATTTTTTAGAACTTTTATGCATGTGGCTAAAACATGATACATGATACATTCGCATAAAGCACTTGATGCCATTAGGTAAGATCTCTTTATACTCTAAATTAAGGCTGTGCATGGAACCCCACATCTGATTTATTGTTCTGATTTGTAAATACAAACATGAATCAATCTGGTTTGGACATATTTGTACCTGTCCCAATCCGGATCCAAATCTGGATTAGGGTTGCCAGGCTCAGGGCCTGAGACAGATCCTGTATCTGTAGGAGAAGAGAAAGTCATAGAATAGTAGTTGGAAGGGGCCTATAAGGCCATCAAGTCCAACCCCCTGCGCAATGCAGGAATCCAAATCAAAGCATTCCCAACAGATGGCTATCCAGCTGCCCCTTGAATGCCTCCAGCGTCAGAGAGCCCACTACCTCTCTAGGTAATTGATTCCATTGTTGTATGGCTCTAACAGTTAGGACATTTTTCCTGATGTCCAGTCGAAATCTGGCTTCCTGCAAGTTGCCGGGCCTGGCAACCAAGATATCTTCTGTATCTTTAAAAGTTGTGCAGGGGGAAGGGAGAATTCCACCTTGTGGTTTTTCACATTACAGTGTTGCAAGAACATCTGCACTTGGCTGACTTTCTCTTCTCCTAAAGATGCAGGATCAGTCTCAGCAACTCTGAACCTGGCAACTCTAATCCGGATGTTACAAATATCCAGAAATCCCATTAACTTGTATAGCAAAACAAAAACAGCTATAACTTTCCTGGTTTTTGACTTAGGGACATGAAATTTGGTGACATGGTAGCCTCTATGGAGGGGATTAGCCTTGCATAATTTCATCTGGGTATCTCCAGGGGAGTTCATGCTAGCCATTTTAAGGTTTGCTTTTTCCCTCTGTGTGTTTCAATAAAACCATATGGGGCTGGCGGATTGTATATGGTTGTTTTCAGTGCCCGAGATTTATTGTTCTGGATGGGAGTGGAAGGAGTTTCCATGAGCTTGGGGCATGGTGACTGTACCACATTAGAGCATCCTTTCAAAGGAGAAAAAACAAACATACAACTTAAGTTCTCTTGGGTTTGTCTGCTTTTAAAAAAAAAATAGCCTGGGGAGGGAGTTCTATTTGTGGGGAAAGACAACCTCTTTGCTGTTATTTCTTTGGGGTTGGGCAAAGGGGAGGGAGAGACTAAGCACCCACACACACACACAGCTTCCCTCCAGAATCCAGTGCTCCCCTCTTTGCCACCTTCCTCCCTGGCTCCAGCGGATAGGAAAGAGTAAGCCCTATGCACCTCAAGGAAGAGTAGGAACACATTCCATTCAATTTCATGCCAGTGCTCCCTGCAGCTCAAGAGAAGAGGAGGTTTACTCAAGAGGAGGAGTGGTGGCAGCAGCAGTGGCACAAGTTTGTGCTGGCTGCTGGAGCCTTTCCCTGGCATTGAGTGTCCAGCTCCTCTTCTTCCTCTAGCTCTGGATGAAAACACTGAGTAAGAGAAGGAACTTGGTGCCATGGCAACACAAGCTGGAAGAGGAACAAGCAAGTGGGTCAGGCAGACATTAATGGCAGGAAGAGCTGTCAATAAAAAGCAGCATTCCCCCACCTGCAGTTAATGTCTCAGTGTTTTGTATGTTGGATGTATTTGTGTGTTGTTTGTGTATTGGATGTATTGCAGCCAGCCAAACAGAGATGTCAACATGTGAGTGCTTGCTTTTTAAAAACTCCTTATAAGCTTTATTTGTTAACAAATATCTGGAAATGCATTTTCTGCCCCATACAAAGCAGAAACTGATCTGTTTCATCACAAATCAATGCTGAAGAAGCCGAATTCGGGCTTTGTCTGAATACTGAACACACCCTACGCTAAATTATGCAATTATAAGCCAACCCTCAGCAAGTTGTAAGTAAGTAGAGAGTGGTTTCTCCTTAAACTTTGTGTCCAACACTTCCTATTTTCTTTCACAGCTCTTTCTGTCTCTGGAACCTGGGTTTGCTACTTACGTTTATTAATGATACAGCAGGTCTTACATCCTTGACCACTGTCTTGTCTAATGCTGTGCTGAAAATGTTCACCTTTTGTGGGGCTCTTTTCTTTGTCACCTGCAAAAGTGTGTGTGTGTGTGCGTGCGCGCACGTGCGTGTGTGTATGGAAAGCAAACAGAATGGTCCAGTAGGAATTATGCTGGGTCATTATGACTCATGACATAGCTTCATTTGCACTGGGCCATTCTGTTTGTAATGAGGAATGGCATTAGGTTGTAGCTTTTTGCAGCTCTGCTGCTGTTTGGAGTAATGGCAAAGCTTTTTTTCCCCATAAAAGAAAGGCTGCAGTTACCTGCCATCTATCATGGTAAGCATCCCTGCCCCTGAAAAATATTATGGATTTGCCCAAACCCCGAGAACTGCAAAAATGTAATTGAAATCCTTTGGCCTAGCACTAGTTTTGTATGTTTGCTGCTCCTGTTTTTGGATCTCTTCATATGAGCATTTTAACTTGAAGTAACCATTGAGAAAGCTTGCCCACATGGATTTCCAGCAATGTTAGCCTGTGGCAGGGGACTTGTGAGCATCCTACTGGTATATGCACTATTTAGTTTGAGTTGTCTGTTGGTTCACCCCCTCCCAGCACTTTTGTAGTAGGTTCTGGGTTGCCGCATGCTATCTGGGCTGTATAATGAGTGTGTTATGTATCAGGTTGGAAACAAACCAATTTGAAACACCATTTTTTTAAAAAATCAGTGATTTTGAATGTCATGAGCTTGTTTCCACTTACTCTGTGTTCTACACACAGACCTGCATGCAATTGGCTAAAACATGGTAGCGTGAAGGGGTGATAAAATTATCAAGTGATACAGTGTGTGCGCCCTAATTAAAGAAATACTAGCTTCCGACAGAGTTCTATCTTTTCTAAGTTCCCCTGTTGTGCATGCGATGAAATGAATCAATGGCTACCTACATTATGGTGTTTAAAAGGTGATACCATTATCATTGATTTGGATGCCTTTGTGTCTGAAAGCATACTTGTCCATTATACCTAGCTTTAGAACAGTAACTGGAGCAAAATGATTACAGTTAGTGATGCTTTACCTTATTTATACCTCAGCACCTGGAAACAGAAAGCAGCCATGAATTAGGTTCTTACTTGCTTCTGCAAGAAAAAAATGTTTTTAAGCAAATGACACACTTTGTTTTAAATAAGAAAAGGAAATGTCTTTTCAAAGATGTCACTTGCCGTCTGCAGTTTTTTATAAGCAGTTGTGGATTTTTTCCGTAAAAGAATCTGCTGCTTGATTTATCAGGGTCATGATGAGCAAATCTTTGAAAATTCTGAATATAAATCATAAATCTTTGGATTGTTGTTAATTAGTTGTTTTGATACTTGAAGAGTGGATAAATTCAACTTTATTTTGGAAGTCAAAATTTATTAGGAGTCTGGAAAGAACACTAGGTGGGTTTCTGTAGCACTTTTGAATGCTTCTGTGTTCCTGTATTTTTGTATGCACTGCTGTGATTGCTGATGACAACATTCTTTTTAAAGCCCCCTGTGTGAGTAATCAGCATAGGAATCAATGGTACATGTTTGAATATGCTTTCCAACAGAGATCTGTGAGACATTGTTGTCTCCAAATTACTGAATTGCTGTAGACAAAATGCAGCCATGCCAACTTCATTTGTACTGGGCGGGGAGTCTAGCAGATGAAAAGATATGTTCCTGTAATCATTTGCCAAATTTCCTGTTCTAGCTGCGCAGCAGATGACTCAGGGTGCTTCCACGTGGAAGCTTATTGTGGGTTTGTTACTAATGCATGCAATTTTTTCGCAGTGTCCACACAATGTCATCTTCATCAAAATGCCAGTTTGTATTTTCCCTCCATTTCATCTGGATTTAGCATTTGTGCAGAAATTCCCCCCTCCCCAAGATATCAAACCACACACAGTGCAAATTTGGACACATTGTAGTGCAACATGACACCATTTTGTGTGGGTGGTTCTTTTCATGAGTGTTCTCTTTCACCACACCCCCTACTTCCCTTTGGTCCTCACCTGAGGAGACCTGAGCCATTGTGTTTTCATGGATCACTTATCCGATGTGTTTTTTGTTTTGCTTCTTTGAGCAAATGTCAGAAAATGACCCCACAGGCCATAGTCACAATAGTGGTGGCCTTCTGGACATTTGGGAGGGAACAAAATATTCAGCAGTCAATGAAACATAGACATGTTTGACCATGTTGCTCGTGGATGTCTGTCCACACATATAAGTAACTGCTGTAGAGTGCTGCTCTAAAACCAAGGTATTGAGATAAATAAGCATATTGTACGGCATAATTCCAGGTCTGGAAACAACACAAAAAAACCGCTTTCCTTTTTGTATTACTTGATGATCACGTCAAGCACATCTAAATGCACCTCCAGGTGAAACTTGACAAGTAAGGAAAGTGGCAGTGTGTGTGTATGTGTCACTTACCGTCAGAGTCCCCTGCAACACCATCCACTCCTACCTCTGTATCAGAGTGGAAGGCCAGCCAAATGCAGGCACCAAGATTACAAGGCGACAGCTTTGCCTAGGAGAAGTGAGGGGAGGTGAAGCAGGTCATTAGCCAAGAGCTCAAAAGTGAAGGAAACTGTCATATATATGCTCCAGGTTTACACACACACCCATGTGTTGGAGGAGGTTCCATTTACTTGACACATATCTCCACATGTGGTAGACATGTGGGAGGGTGCAGGCCTTCTGGAGCGAGGTGTTTCATGAAATCACTTCTATTCTGTGGCAATGGGTGCACCCTTTCCCATAGTTTGGCCTTATGAAACCTTTTTTATTGGCCCTGATATTGACCCAAAATGGAAATAACTGATTAGCCATATTTTGTCAGTGGCCGCTAGAGCCATTATTCTCCCTAATTGGAAAGACATTACAGGGGTAAATTTAGAGCTATAGTATCAGACAGGGTGGCAAATCACATTTTTAGAAAAGTTAACCCCCAAATTAGAGGAGCCTGAGGACAGTAGGAAGTGGCACTTTTGAATCTGTCTGGTTTGATTTTATTTGTTTTGTAAACAATTTTCATCATGGCCTTTGTCATCCTCAGCACTGTGGAACAAATGACTGAGATTCTTTGCTTTCATAGATACATTTCTGCAGTCCCTCTCACTGGCTCTGGAGCACCTGGATAGGAGACAATACTAAGACAGTGTATAATATGATAATTCTTCACAAGCATGTCCTCTGCTCTTTGGATTTATTTGTTTTACAAGGATGTCTGCTGCCTTTAGTGTAGATGTGTGGGTGGGTGGGTTTTCTGTTTGTTTATTTATTTAAACATTTATTTTTGTACTCTGTTGTTTATCTCCATATATCTAAAATGCTCAATAAAAAAGTTATTTTTAAAAAGTGGAGGTTCATAGTTGCTGGAGAAGAGTCAGATGGAGAGAAAGAAGGTGGAAAGGTCAAGAAGACCAGGAAGGAGAGAGAAACTGAAGTCAGGAGTAGTGGGAAGGCCTAGAAGGAAGCGTAGGGACTAGGGTTGCCAGGTTCAGGGCCTGAGACTGATCCTGTATCTTTAGGAGAAGAGAAAGTCAGCCAAGTGCAGGTGTTCTTGCAACACTGTAATGAGAAAAACCACAAGGTGGAATTCTCCCTTCTTCCTGCACAACTTTTAAAGATATAGAAGACCTCTTAGAGGCTGGGGCAACTCCTGACCAAAGAGCTCACTTGAGATAGATCAAGGAATACCCCCAAACTGCACACCTGCTCCTTCAGAGGGAGTGCAGCTCCATCCAGGACAGGCAATTGACCTATCTACTGGATACGGAAACCACCCACCCACAAGGCCTCCATCTTTCCAGGATTCAAGCTCAATTTATTGACCCTCATCCAGTCCACCAATGCTTCCAGGCAGCAGTCCAGGGCTTGCACAGCACAGCCTCTCCTGATTCAGATGTAATGGAGAAATAGAGCTGGGTATTATCAGCATACTGATGGCATCTTGCTCCCAAGTTCCTGATGACTGCTCCCAGCAGCTTCAAGTAGATGTTGAGAAGTACTGAGGATGAGATAGAACTCCTGTGGCACTCCATAGTGTAAACTCCAGGGGGCTGAGGAGTACTCTCCCAATATTACTAACTGGATATGACCAGGTATGAATGGAGCCACAGCAGCACAGTGCCACCAGTGCCCATCCCACAGAGCCGCTCCAGAAGGATACCATGGTCAATGGTGTTGAAAGCTGCTCGGAGATGGAGTAGGAGGAGCAGGGTTGCACTCCCCCTGTCCTTCTCTCTATAAAGGTCATTATTCAGTCCCAAACCCAGGCGTAAACCCAGACTGAAATCAATCCAGATAATCAGTCTCATCCAGGAATGTGTGCAGCTGTTCCACCATCTTCCTTTCAATCACCTTTCCCAGGAAGTGTGTATTTGCGACTGAGCATTAGTTGTTACAATCCATTGGGTCCAGGGCTGGTTTTTTCAGTAGTGGCCGCACTACTGCCTCTTTTAAGGCAGCAGGCACCACCCCCTCACACAAAAAGGTGTATACCACTCCCTGGATCCATCTGGTCAGAGACAGTTTAGAGACAGACATAGGCTGTTTTGACATGCCAGAACATGCCAAGGGCATTACAGAATAGAAAAGAAGAGTGGTGGCAGTGAGAGAGACTTTTTAATTCTTTGTCAGCAAAACACTTCTCTCATTGCCACTGTTCTTAAACTTGTGTCATCCCTGTCCTGTGTGTATGTTTTTAAAAAGCGAGGGGAAAGAGATCCATGGCTCTGTCTTATTCTCACATCTAGTTCAGACTTGCTGTAAACCCAAAGCCTAAGATTGCATCCAATGTAGCACTAAGTCAGAATCCTGTCAGTGCAAGGATTACTGTTAGTGACTGGGATTCTCTCCTGCCCCTGATCTGTTCTATGGGTTCCTCCAATCCTCTGGAGTAGATTTGGGGAAGACATAAGGACAAATGGGGAGAGGGGAGGAGATGGGAAACTCCCATTGCACTTGTGGTAATTCTTGCACTGATGGGATGCATTGGTAGAATACCGCCCCTAATGCCCAGGTAAAGACTGGTCAGTATCCTATGATTTCCTAGCAGCAACATTTTACTAAACTTACAATGCTGACAGAAGGACTAACATAGCAATTGCAACTGCTACAGAGTCCAAAGCAATGATACAGACACCAACTGAACACAATATTTGCATGCAACCTTCTTTACAAGAGTATACCAATCATGAGGCAGCAACATCATGACTGCAGAGCAGTCTATACTGTGGGATATACTGTTGCACGCACCATTGTGCTTTTATAAGGGAACTTTGTCCTATTTCATACATTTAGCTTCAGTAATGTCACAATGGTACAGAGAGGGAATGGTGTGACACCCTCCATTCACTATACAGATAGCTTCCAGTATGAACTGGGCCTTTCTGAGAATACCCAATGATGTGGAGTTCTAGTTTGCAAAATTCCACCTCTATTTTTTTGGGGTGTGTGTGTATATATATATATATATATAACATGAACAGAGGCTGTGCGTGAATCCAGTGAAGAGGCCTGTTCACATTAGAAGCTATGTGTACTGTGTGTGTGTGTCACATTGATCTTCCCCCATTCTGTTGCAGTATTACCTTTGACAAAGTATGAGCTGTGGCTTAGTAGCAAACTTACTGTCCAGCTATAATAACTGGAGGATAAATTCATGCTATAGGTCTTCCCCACTAAAATGGGAACAACATCCAACTTCAATACACATGAAACATGTTGTATAATTTAATAGTTATATTTTAGAAAGGAAACATTATACTTGATTGAATGAATAACAAATATACTGCACTTAAAAATACTTCCTCTAATGAATACATACACAGAGATACTTGGGACGTGTCCTTAATTCTTTTCTAAACTGCAAGTCTCCCTGCTGATGTGTGGCATTGGTGACTCATCAAACAAGACTCCCATCAGCCAGGTAACATAATGCAGTGTGTCTAATTTAGCCAACTCTGATGTACTGAGGTGAAAAGTTAAATCTGCAAACTTCAGATCCAAGAGCTCCCCACTGAATTGCCACAAAAAGAAGTTCTTAACGCCTCAGAGCTTAAATTCTTGTATTTAGGGCAGATTTTGACTTCTGTGTTTTTGTAAGAGAGAAGGTTATGTTCCATAAAAATGGCTCAGGATTGAAAGTGTTAACCTACCCTGTCTTCCAGAAAACATTGTCATGTTGAAACCCTTAATTTTATTATTTATTGTTTCCATTTATAGACTGCTGACTATCTAAAAGATCTCAAAGCGGTTTACAATAGAATACACAAGGTACAATAAAAAAAAATCAAATTCATTTACAAAGCAAAATACATAAACAATATCCATATACATAAACATATACATAAACACAGTATAAAAATCAGAATTCACCAAGAGAAGCCCGTAAGCCACCCTCCCCACTCTATGAAAGTGGCAGAAAACTGAAATTATCTTGACCATGGAGGAGGGCGACAAGCAGGTAAAAGGTTATCGCTCCCCTGGTGCAGCTTGCCACCATCTCTCTTGCCTCTCCTTCCTCCTGGGGGGGAGAGCACCTGCCGGCTGCGAGTCTCCAGGGCTCAAGCCTCGGTGGGCCTGTGTGTCCATTGTTCTGAAGGTGTAGCATCTCTCTGGGAGGCAGGTTGTAATCAGAGAGCAGGACGGGCTTTAGCTGGGGGCTAAAGAGGGTGGCTGTTGTGTTGATGGGGCACTGCATGTCACCCTCACAATAGGGAAAATCAGAGGTTCACTCTGCCTTGTCTGCATAGCTCCAGTGACTGGTCCCGTGGCCAGGAAGACCTGCCTCCGAGGGTGCCCCCTCCAAATCTTCCTCGCTGGTGTCTCTGTCTGCACCGGCTGGAGTACTGTGTGCTGTTCTGGGTACAGAAGTTTATGATGGCCGTTTACAAACTGGAATAAGTCCAGACAATGGCAACAAAGGAGTGAAAGGCCTGGGAAGCCAAGTCCTTAGTGAAGATCATGCCACTCTGCCTGGTTCTTTACAGAATCATAAAGTTTAGGAAATAACAACAAATATTTGCATGCCCTCAATAACATACACATCCCAGTGAAAATATGGAAAGAACACTGTCATTAAGGGTATGTGCTCTCAAAAAACTGTTTGTGAGAAATGGGGTTTTTATGTGGATTATTCTGCCAATTTTATTGTCAAAGGGCCAGGTGATTTTTATTCTAGGCAAAAATGTGTCATCTAACACATTCTTCGACAGCCACCATTATTTCAGAAAATACCCAGGATTTACATCATAAAATTCATGTGGTAAATATTTCTTGAAGTGACAATAGTTACCACATCAGGGACAAATTTTGTAAATTCTGTTAACACACTAAATAATCTTAGTGTGATAATATAGGTTTAATGCACAAAATAAGCACAATTGGCAGTGGAAGAAATGAGAAAGGCTGAAAGTTCAGCAATACTGTTGAATTGACCAACAAACATCATACTTCTTGGTAGACCCAAGGCACAGTCAGATGACTCCTGCACTGCACTTTTCCACTGCCACATACATCATTCCCTTTTCCAGAGCAAATATAGTTAAAAAATATTTCTATCATGGTATCCAGATGTTGAACTTGGAGATGTCACCTTTGTTCAAAGACAAACCTTATCGCACATACTCATTTCTTCAACTCCTAACGCTTCTCAGGAAAGTGAAGGGGCTTGTAGGATCTGTATGTTTATATTTGATCTGTTAGTCAGCCTATCCAGTGTGTGTGAAGGAGAGGATGAGATCTTTTGCTACTGTACATAAATATTCTGCTGAGGAAGGAAGATTAGGTTAGTAGTGTTATGGCTTGCATTTAATATGTATAGGGCCAACCAGTTTGTACAGAGCACGGAAATAACACAGATTCTATTTACATTAGATCTGCTGGAAGGGGATGGAGATCAGTTATTTATTTACAATCACGAATGGGGATGAGTTGGGTAGAATCATGTAAAATATGGATATTCCATGAATGCGTTGCCTAAACACTGGGTTTTGAGAAGCGATTTCTGGGAAGAAGTTTGACAACTGAAAGAGGGAACGTTGTTCTGGACATAATGGTGAACATGACTAAAGTCATAGAAGGGAACAAGAATTTGTTAGGCCCCAGCCCCTGGATCCTGCCACTGTCACTTTAAGCCTGAGGGACTCATCCCAGTATTCCTATAGTGTTCAAACCTGAAATAGATTCTGAAGATGAATTCACTTGAGACATCTTTGAGAAGTAGGACGTCTTTGGAGGGCATATGCCTCTCTGGTTGCTGTGGGCTGGATTTTGAATAGATTGATCTGTGGAAGGCTTGCAGGTAGATGGATGGACCTATCATCTAAATGACTGGATGAAAATCACCTTTTGGTCCTTTCAATTCTTTTATTCTGTTTATTTCAGCCTCAAGGATGAACAGGAAACCAGAGTCTTTCCCCAAACAGTAAAATATCTCCAGTCCCTCTTTTTTACCATTAAGAAAGCTTGGTAGCATCACCCTTCATTCTCCTAGTAGTTTTACTCTCTCCTTGACACTTCTCTATAAATAAGTTCTCCCTCTAGCTTATCTGTGATTAGAGTGAATGGCTGATTTAGGAGCTTCTTACTCTGGATTGTATTTTTACTGTCATTCTTTTGATCGCATTGCAAGGGTAGGCCCTGTATATATTTTTCTCCTCTTAAGGACAGAGACACAATGAAGGAAATATCTTGACTTGGCTATTGCATTCAATATATTCTGGTTATCATCTGTTTCTGAAGCTGAAAGATCAATCCCCATCCCCAGGCCCAACGAAACGTCCTACGAGACTATAGCTGATTTTCAGTTTTCTAATATTGCCAAGTTTTGATTTGAAACAGGATATTTCACCCTCAAAGACTTAAGTATTGTATTGTACAAAGAAAATAAGCTCTTTTCATGCAAAGAGGAAAACTTCATTAAACTGATGCAGAACTTTAAAAAGAACAACTGTTTGAATGATACATCTGTTACTTTCACTTCTTCCTCACACGCATCATTACAAAGAAAAATGACACTTTTCTATTGGTCCAACTGCCTGCCTTTAAAGACACCATTGCTTGCTTGATCATCTATAGTGAGTAGCAAATTTCTACATCTGACCCACCTGGCACATCCCCACTGAGGCAGTGAAAGAGCTACATGTGCCATTCCCGTAACACTGCTTTGTGGTTTTAATCGGTGTACCACATTACAAAATAACAGCATCACTCTCTCCTTGTCACTCCTAGCTTGAAAGAGCTACTGGTTTAACCTGGTTAAACAGGGTGAGGCTGTAAAGGCTGATTGTATGATGTCACAGTCGTTCTTGCACCCAAGCATCCTCTACAATGTTGCAGGAGACCATGGGTGCACCTCTTGTTGCACACCATGAGTTGTATTCAATATAGTGCTAAGGCTAAAGTTCCATTTGCACAAGGATTGCTCCCTGCACAATGGAATGATCTCCCCCCTCTCCCCATGCACCCCCTAAATCTCTTCTGGCTGTTCCCCCAGAGTAGATATGGGGACAGCACAGGGAGTAAAGAGGCGGGAAATCCCCTTGCATCAATGTTAAACCTTGGGCTAATTCAAAAAGTTAGGTGAATACCGCCCAAATTGGTTGCCCTAAACATTTTGTCACTTCAGTTAATCACTTGAGTGTTGAAGCAACCAGGCTATCCCTCTGATCATATCAATATTTACATTGTCAGTTTTGCTGAAGAAACATATGTGATGAGAAAAAGGTTCCTATTTCTTAGTGTTTTTTTCACCGTTAACTCACATCAGCCCCAGGGTCAAATTATACACATGAATGTGTGTAGCCAAATCTTGGCAGCTTCTTCTTCTAGGGACAAGGACCTTTGGGAAGAGGCAATTTGAGCAGAGAAGTAGATGAGAGAGGAGTACTTAACCCTTCCCCGGCTTTCCACTTTCTCCCTACAGTTCTACTACATGGTATCATATGTGTGCTTGAGAGTATCTGGAACCTCTCAGGAAAACAGTAATATGGGGGAAGCTGCAGTGGAAAGCAGTCAGTGGTTAAGCACCCATTCCTCCCTCTCTACACTGTTTTCTCCTGGAAGTGCTTTTCTTTAGAAAAAGTAGTTGCCAGCATTTTATTACATGCATAGTAAAATGTCTTTAATTTTGTTCAGGTAGAACACATTTTTTCTATGAAACATTTAGTTTGAGAAATTGATAAATTGGAATGAGAAATAGATAAATAATTGGAATGTTCCAATTTTATGCAGATTTAGAATATATTCTGAGAAGGAAGTTGAGAGCATTTTATCTGTTTGTTTATTATATACATTTGCCCCTTTCTACAGTGAAGTGTCTCAAAGTGACTTATATAATAAAAATAGAAATAACAAAAACGTTGAAACCAAATATGAAATAGCAATAATACAAGACCAAAAGTGCTCATCCAAGAACACATATAAAATCTTACCTACCCCACTTATGAGGAAGAACACAAAAAGAGGGTGCAGACATAACTAGTTACCGTCCCAATTAAGAACCAAAGGTCTGGGTAAATAAAAATGTTTTTGCCTAGTGCTTAAAAACAAACAATGGTGTCAGGCATGCTTTCCTGGAGAGAGCATTTCACAAGAAGGGAGCCACCCCTTAAAAGCCCATTCTCGGAGGGAGCACATAAGGGCAGAGGTGGTTCTTGAGGTATTGGGTTTTGAACCACGTAAGAATTTATAGGTAAAACAACAGCACTTTGAATTGAGCCCAGAAACGAATTGGTAGCCAGTGTAGTTGGGCAAGGATTAGTGTTATATTTTCAGATCATCTTGCATCGGTCAGCAATCTGGCTGCTGAATTCTGCACCAGCTGCAGTGTCTGAACTATCTTCAAAGGGAGCCCTGTGTATAACACACTGTAGTATGTTAACTTAGAGGTCACCAGAGCATAGACAAAAGAGAAGTTAGGCTATACCTGTTCAGATAGGGGTGCAGCTAGGGGAGAGGGCACTGTGTGCCATCTAGATCACTTGTGCCTTAAGTGACAGAAATTTATCCAGAAGTATCCACAAGCTTTGCACCTGCTCCTTCAAAGGAAATGTAACCTCATTCAGAAAAGACTGAACCCCATCTATCCAGTAGAGGGAACAATCCACTAACAGTGTCTCAGTCTTATCTGCATTGCTTCAGTTTATTGGCTGTCATCCAGTCCATTTTGGAGAGCAGACACTGGTCTAGCACATCTACTGCCACACCTGCAGATATAAAAGAGGAATAGAGCTGCATATCATCAGCATAGTGCTAACAATGCACTCCAAAGCTCCAGATGACTCCACACAGTGGTTTCATGTATATGTTGAACAGCATGGGGGATAAAATTGAACCCTGCAGGATCCCATGCTGAAGGCTCCACAAGACTGAATAATACCCCCCCATGCATTACACTCTGGATATGGCCATCCAAGTAGGATTGTAACCATCACAAAGTGGTACCGCCCAGCTCCAACTCCAGGAGAACACCATGGACAATGGCATGGAGAGCCACTGAGAGATCAAGGAGAATTTATCCTGACACATGTCATTGTACAGAGTAACAAGGTAGCTTCTGTGTGAAAACTAGGCTTAAATTCCAGTTGAAGTGGATCTAGAAAATCAGTCTTATCTAAGACAGCCTTGATCTGATCCACATCTACATGCTCAAGAAGCTTGCCCAAGAAGGGGACATTAGCAACCAGCTGATAATTGTTTAAATTTTCTGGATGTAGAGGTTTCTTAAGGAGTGGTCCTACCATCACCTCTTTTAGGCAGGCAGTGAGAATGCCCTCTTGCATGAAGGCATCGACCACTTCCCTGGCCCAGCAGGCTGTCCCCTCCTTGCCAGATTTTATCAGCCATGAAAGGCAAGGGCAGAAATGGTTGCCCAAACTGATCCCATCACTTTGTCCACATCCTTGAGCTGTACTAACTGAAACTCATCCAGCACAACAGGACTAGACAGTTCTCTGGATGCCTCTGCAGATTCATCTACAGTGGAATCAAAGTCCTGGCAGATAGAAGTGATTTTACCTTCAAAATGCTTTGCAAACAAGTCACTGCAGTCTACCGTAGACTCCAGCACTTCCTTTGGTCTAGAGTATAAAAGGGCCTTTACTACCCAGAAAAGCTGCATCAGATGGCACAGAAGCTGCAAAGTAGTTAGTTAGGTATACGGTAGGAAAAGCTGTATCAGCATGTACTTTTGTGTGTGCATGCTTTGTAGAACCTGCCTTGCAAGAAATCTGTGTCACTTGCAGATTGTCCCCACTTGGTAATTTACTGAACCAACCCTAAAATGATTGGCACAAGAGTCTTTGCATGCAGTATTAATTTAAAGAGAGTGCAAGATTCTCTGGACTATAATACTGCACTAGGTTCTTCTAGCACTTTTGTTATTCATAAAGTATATAACATAATTTCTAAAATGATTTCAAGTCTTTATTGTACTCACCCTCAATGGTGATTCATTGAAATGCATTTTGCCTTCCCTTTGCCATTCATTGCCATTTACTCTCATTTTCTATGCACACTGTATGCATGCTGCCTGCTAACTGCTCTTCAACGTCTCTGCTGCATAGCAGTGCTGGAAAAGGACATCTTTTTAATTTGGTTATGCCAGTATGATTGAGGAGTCCTTTGAGTATTATGCAGTTTGAACTTGGGTTGCTCCAAGCATCTGGATAATAGATGGTGAAAGATTTCAGGTACAATAGGGTAAATGGCCCAGAGGTGCATCATATTGAAATGAAAGACTATACCAGACATCAAATATTCAGTAGCAAGTACTTTCACAGCATAGTGGATTCCTCAAGCCTTGTTAACACATCAGATTTTTTTTACCCATTCCACTTCCCATTAGGGCCTGCACCCATTGCCTATTGATGATGATGATCAGACTAGAGAACACCCATTGCTTTGAATGGAGTATGGCTTGCAGGAGCCAAGTGTGAACGACTCTGTGAAAGAATAAAAGTTGCAGCACTGGACTTTGGAGTGGTGTTGCAACAGACAACTGTAACAGAACGTTTACGGTGCTTCAACAACTGATGTTGAAATAGTATTTTAATTTAAATAGGGACCAGAGCTATTTAGCGGATTCATAAGTAATCTGAAGTAAAGGTGAGCAGTGAAATGCCTAAATTTATGGATGACACTGAAATCTTCAGGATGGTGAAAACCCAAGCAAACCATGAAGAACTCCAAAAGGATATCTCCAAACTGGATGAATAAGCAGCATAATGGTGATGAAGAGTGGGAGGGAGAAAACCCTAACTTCACATATACATTACGTGGCAATGACTAATCAGAAAGATGTTGCAAACATCAAGTTGGTGTGTGGCAGGTGCTAAATTCAGTGCTAGGGATTTGTAGGTAAGGGGCCCAAAGTAAACCCACCAACATCATAAAGCCCGTATACAAGCTGATTTGAAATACCTTATAAAGTAACTATTCTGGTTGCCCCATCTCAAAAAGGATATCACATAGCTGGAAAAGGTGCAGAAAAGGTTAACCAAATGATTAGGAGGTTAGCCCTCTGCGCATGCAGCTGTATATTTGTGTGTGTGTGTGCACATATAATCAGCAAACATAGCCTCTCCTGTCCACTTCACACATTCATCATCTTTGAAGAGGATTTTGGTGGCAGTGCTGTGGGTTCCTCTGTGCAATGTGTGAAATAGCCCAAAATTACCCATTTGGAGAATTATGAATCAGAACAGTGTTGTTGTTTTTAAAAAAGCCTTTAGGGGGAAATCAAGATTGATTGTGGCTATTTATCTGTATTAATCAATGCATATTCCTCAGGCATTTTGGTATGGAAATGAGGAACTTCAGCAATATGGATTTTGACAGCTTTCCTTAACCTTCACAGAGAATCAAAAAACTCTTCTCTCTGATTTGAACTGTGACCAACACAAAAGGTTTCCTATACAGAAAAAAAGTCACCCCATATAGGGAATTCAGAGGATGTGAGCAAAGATCCTAATATTCTTTTACTTTTCTCTCAGTCTTTTCTCAGCTTGACTGTTTTTCAGACTAGAGATCATTCATTTTATAGCTAGCATGACTCATAAAATTAAGATCCAACTTCCAGATACCTCACTGGTCTAGAGAAGTGTCTAGGGCTGTGAAAATGACCCCCCCATCTCAGATATGTCACCTCATTCACAGGCAGTGAATTTTAGGGTGTCTTTTAGTTAGACCAAATATTCCTCCCCACATACATACATCAATGGGACCATTTGTGACCTGCAAAAGTGAGGGGGGTTAAGATTGTTTGCAGGTGAGGGTTACCATTAAAAATGAGGTGGCTGAGGGTTTTGTTTTTGTTTTGCTTTTTTACAAAACAAATGCCTCACTGCTGCTCCAGGCAGTGGCAGAGCTGCGCTCAGCAGCTCAGTGCTGCTTCTTTCTAACTGGAAGCAGAATGGCCCAATGGGAACAACAATATACAGACTCTGTCTGCATAATTGGACACAGAATGCCCAGTGTGAATGACATTATGCAGAATCTTTACAAACTGAAGTTCGATTTAGCAGTATGGTGTCTTCTTAGAGCTTTAGCATATTTAACTATCATATTAACTTATAATCTGAAGCCTAGTTTTAAAAGTTGTTCTTCAGAATGTTATTTCACATAAATATGAGCACAAGGGGATACATTCACAAGTCACTTTTACCATAGGAGAACGTCTAGGAGAAGCTGCTACACGGATAACGTGAGGCTCATGGTAAGGCCAATACATACATGCTCCTTTGTTCTTTTTTGCACATTGGAAAGGAACCTTCAACAGACGGGGTGTGCACAGTCTTAGAACTCCCTGACATAGTGAAAGTGGAGGGAGCCTGCAGTGATATTCCTATTTTCTCTGAATGGGAAATCTCTAAGCAGGTAAGAAGAAGGAAAGGCAGAGAAGACGTTATGTCCCACAGGGCCAGGAAGAGGGAGGATCAGTGGCTGCAGAAACTCATCATTATGAAATGAGGCTGGTTTTTGTCCATCTTTTGTTGAAAAATCTTGGTAGCCCCTGGCAGTTATATTATAATAATTGCACCATGGAAACTTTTATTATTATTTTTTTCATAATAATTTTGACAATGCACAGACCTAAAGGGAGGGAAGATCTATTTTTAGTCACCAATTAGGTAGTGTTTGCACACATCTGTGAAAAATGGGAACACTTTCCAGTCCGTATATTCTAGGGTCTTAATAAGGAGGCTTGCTTTTCTCTTTGAGTTTTGCTGCTTACCACAGTGTCAGCTGCTTTAATTATTTCTATTTAATTACATCCTAGCATTTGAACTATCCTCATTAACCTTCATCAGAGTGAGTCATCCAGGATAACACAGTTCATGGAGCCTACATCTTGTGCAAATCTTTTTTATCCTCCTCTCCCTCCCTTTCCCTTTTCCTGTGTCCATCAGATTCATTAGCTGAATGTTAGAGCACTGGGCCACTTAGGTATTCACATCATGAAGCAACAGTGGGTGGTGTGAGGCTGCCATGGCTCAGTAGCCCTGGCATTCTCCTCTTCATGGTTCATTTGCATTTTGCAGAAGAGACTACAAAAAGGAGGCCCTTGAAAAAAAATGCTTCGGCTAACATCACTGGGATGTGAAGGACAAATGTTTACTCTGAGCAAGTTGTTAATATGTCATTGTTGTCTTGCTAGATGAAGTGATAGGAATTGGGATAGAGAAGCAGGAGATGGACAGATACCGGCTTTCCTGTTACGATAGCAACTGTTTACTAAAAACAGTTGAAAACAAATTCTCATTCAACCACTGGTTTACTGGCTTACTGGGTTTATGTAAAGATATGTAACAAATGTGCAATAAATTAGGCTAAAATTTACAAAACCACTATATGATTCAGGATGCAATCCTAAACACTTGCCTAGGAATAAGCCCCATTGAACCCAGTAGGATTTAGAGACGTGTAGGATTGTGCTGTCAGACATTTAGCAAAGGCATGTGATATGGTCCTTCTAGGATACTGCATTTTATACCCATGCTCTTGCATCAAAATCTCCCTCACTTGCAAAGCTAGCACATCAAAGAGATGGCTGGTTCAGAAGCCTTCTCTCAAACATTCTGATCTGCAGATTAGGGATGGGATCCATTGGCCAGTGCTGATTTGAAAGCATTTCTTTGATCTAACAGGCTTGTATCAGTTCAAGTTTGTTGTTTGTCTGAAAGCTTGTGCTTTTATTGATCCATTTTTAATATCGATACTTTGAAAGGAAATATCAATATTTTGAAAGAAAATATTGATAAATTAAAGGAAATATCAATATAATATCAATATTAATATCAATATTTTAGATGCTGATTTGTTTTTTAAAAAAACCTCTCCCCCCCAAAAAAGCTGTGGAAAATCACTATATAAAAATCTGATCTGCAATGATAGCAAATAAGCAAATTTATGGAATATTCAGTACCAAATCTGAACTGGGCGGAATTCCAGCACATCCTTACGGCAGATATGATCCCAGTCTGCATTATACTGGTCTGCATCTGTACTAGAACTATTTTTAAACTGTTTTTATATATGGAATTGTTTTAAAATATTTGCATTGTGTCCATATATGAAATAGTTTTAAATTGTTTTATAGTTGGAACTCTTTTAAATTGTTTTCACACTTTTCTTTGTTTTATGGTTGTAATTGTTTTATAATTGCTTATTTTATTGTTGTAATCTGCCCTGGAACATTACAATAAAGGCCAGGTAAAAAATCTAATAAATAAATATTGTGAGTGTATTCCAGGGCCATATTCACACCAGACATTTATTCCACTATTATTCCACTTTAAGGAGTCATGGCTTTCCCCAGAGAATCCTGGGAAGGATAGTTTGTGAAAGGTGCTGAGAGTTGTTAGGAGACCCCTATTCTCCTCAAAGAGACACAAATTTTAGAGTGATTTATCAGTCAGTTCCTCTTCCCAGAGGACTCTGGCAATTGTAGTGCTCTGAGGGAAAGAGGGGTCTCCTAATAACTCTTAGCATCCTTCACAAACTACATTTCCCATGACTCTTTGGGTGAAGCCATGACTCTTTAAAGTGGAATAATAGTGGAATAAAAGTCTGGTGTGAATGTGGCCCAGGTTTGCAACCATCTATTTGAGCAGGGGGTTGGACTTGATGGCATTTATAGGCCCCTTCCAACTCTACTATTCTATGATTCTATGATTTGCATTAAGAAGTGGGGACTGCTGCATGTACTCTAGGTAAATGTTTGAATTTTCTCCAGTGACTACACCAAGGGTAGGCAAATTTGTGGAACCTGTGCTGTTCTTGTGTGTCAGTTACAAATAGTGGCCAAGAAAGGGTCTACTGCTAAGATATGTCTAGGACTGGTGAGGAAAGAGAGGGGGATGTTGAACATCTTAGAGCAAAACCAAAATGCTGGGATTGGCAAAATATGTGAGCAATCCCAGGGAAGACATGAAGAGAAGTTCATAAAATACTTGTGAAAAATATATGACAGTTTTCATAAATGAGAGAACAAATGTGTATAACTATGAATATGGCTAATCAGTTTGAGTATTATCGTGGATATCCATTTACTGGGATCCAAAGCATTCCTTGTGCAAGTGGAAGCCCTCCTCATTTTTTAACCCTGCTGCAGTACCATGCACCTCATCCCATGACATTCCAAAGAGTCCCCCAGCCATCAGTAGAGGCTTTTGAGAGGAGCAGCAAGGGCTACAGTGGGAGGGTGGAAATAAGAAAGCCCTCTTGTGCAAATAGAATTTTGCTTGTGCTTTTCTGGGCCCAAGACTCTTTTCCTTTGGATGACGCGATTTTAATATATAGCCTCTTGCATATTTAAAAAAACAAAAACCCTACCATCATTCCTGACCATTGACCATGCTGGCTGGAGTTAATGGGAGTTGGAGTCCAACAGAGTGTCAAACTAAGGCCTAACCAGCTTGTGAGGATACAATTAGGTGTGTATGGAACAATGTACACCACCTTATGGCCACTGAAGGAAAGGTTGGATATAAGTGTAGTAGTAGCAGTAGTAGTAGTGAAGGAAAGGTTGGCTATAAATGTAGTAGTAGTAGTAGTAATAATTCATAAATATATATGCTGTTGGAAGATTCTGAGTGAACCTGGAAAAGCCATAGAAAATGTTCGGGGCAAACTGTGTTTTTTATTAAAATGGATTTAGCAGAAGTAGATACAGAGCAGAACCAAACCCTTTAGAATCTTTCATGGCATAAGCAGGTCTAGCTTAGAGAGAGCGAGAGCTTGAGTTTCAGAATAGAGCTGATCGAGATCCTGGTATTTTGGAACTTTTGTAAAAACATGGAGTTGACTTCTAAACAGTATAATTTATTATTTATTTATTTCAACAATGTATATATACAGCTTTACACTGTAGTCTCTAAGTGGTATACCGTAAGGTTACAAAAGATTTTTAAAAAGATAAAATCAGTTAAAATTAACTATATAATTAGAAAAACTTCCTGCTGAAATAAAAAAACACCAAACGTTCAGTCTGGATAGGCATTTATTTTTCCTGTTATTACACAGCCAATCCAACTGAAATTTGCTTCATGAATGCATTACATTCAGGAAATAAAATTAGGAACATGAACATTATGTATGAGTGAACCTAAGTGTAAAAGCATACAAAAGCACAGGTGCAAACATTATTGCACGAAACTTGTGCACATGAAAAGGCTTTACTCAATGTTCTTGTCATTTCTTTGCCACTGTTATCTGTACGAGGTTGCTGTATGGTACAATATGGTTCATGTAGTCACTCTGCTATCTCTTCATATTATATGGTGCTATTTTTCTCTTGTCACATTTTGATGGTGAAGTCTTTTATAACCCGATCATCAGAGAAAAATGGTTTTGTCATTCTTCTCAACATTTGGGAAAGTGAAGTAGATAATATCTGCAATTCTCAAGCGCTATGCTCTGGTGTAAAGCCATTGAAGCCAATGTAACTACTCTGGGCAAAAGGGTAAACAGTGGCAGCCCATCACCTGAGATGTGGGAGTCATTCGTTTTCTAGATTACATTACACTGTCTGCTGCACACTTCTGTGTGTTTCATTTTAGTTTCCGCACCAGCAATGTGTTAACCTTTGACCCTTTCTCTATGCAAAGCCTTTGAACAATTTCAAGTGGCTCTATCAAAGCTGTTTTTCCCACCTTTCTCTCCATCTTCCTTTTCTGGTGTTAAGAACTGGTGTCCCCTCCCCGCAAAAAACTCCCCTATCAGAAACCATCAGAAAATAGCTATTTCTGCAGTTGGAAGCAAAAGTGGCAAGGAGAAATGAAAGAGCTGTAAATAGTGTAAAGAAAATGACAGCCTGCTTTGTGTCGCTAACACTGGAAAACAGGTCACCAGATTGAGGTGCTTCTTGTGTCTTTATTGTCACTGCTCAGTATTTTTCTTTTGATTTGTGTTTACCTTGGTTCAGCAAGGCCCCCACCCATCCTGGCAATCACCATCCAATAATGCCACATTTATCTGAAAGAAAATGAGATAATCATCATATGGCTCAGTATTATAGGAAGGGTAAATTAGATTTGCTCTAAACCAATGGCATTTTATTGCTACTTTTTATGCTGTGTAAATAGAAAAGAGACAGATTGGAGAGATTACTTAAAAAAAACAATTTTAAGTCACTGGGGAAGTAGGTAACCTTGAATAGTGAACTTTGCATAAGAATGCAGTGAAAAACAGAGAAGCCTCAAGATTTCTTACTGAGGAATAGAATTAGTCCTGCCTTTTCCTTTGTCACATTCATTGTCCATCTTAGTCTCATGGCACCTGTCTTAAACTGTGGTTCTGTGCACATCTACTTGGACTCACATTTCATTTAAATGTGTTGTGTTATTTATTCTGCCTGCCCTGTGCCAAAGGCTCAGGGTGGGTTACAGCACTTTTCAATAAAACACATAGAATACCTCTAAAAACAAGATTGACAAAATGCTCTGATACAGACACACTCAAACTTTGCCTTAAACAAACACACACATGTAACAACTCAAAGCCAGCTTATTCACCACAAAGACAGACCACCTGCTTCAACACTTAGATCTTGATGGTACCAAAGAGCCTTTTACAGGTGGGGAGGAAAAGGGAGCTCTGGCATAAGTTTCAGAAAGGAAATGGAGGATGAAAAGAAGTAAGTATCTTAAGGTAAGAATCAGAGCTTAAGGTAGTAAGAACTGTGAAAAAGGAAACTGTGAAGGGTCACATCAAGGGAGAAGATACAAGCACAAGGTATTTTCAATTATTATCATTTAACTATTAAATTTATTTGTTGCTTTTTACAAAAAAGTCTCAAAGCAACTTACAAAAATAATTAAAATGCAAAATAACTTACAGAAATATTTAAACATATAAAAATAAACAAAAACAGTAAAAAAAGACATTCTAAAACTGTTATTGCACCAACAAGAGTAACATAATAATCTTCCCCTCTCTGTTAAGAGATGAACACCAAAAAACAGCCAAAACCCCTAGATTAAAATCCAAGAGCTTGGGAGAACAGGAATGTCACAATGTTGGTGCCAGGTGAGCTTCCTTGGGCATTCCACAATTAGGGGCCACCATTGATAAGGCACTTTATCTTATTGCTAGCCTCCCTTGGAGGGGGGACATTGACAAAGTCTTCTGATGATGGCTTTAGGGTCTGGGTTGGTTCATATGGGGAAAAGCAATCCTTGAAATATTGGGGTCCCAAGCCACCTAAGGCTTTATAGGTTAAATCCAGATTAAATTCACCAGTGGAATATTCAGATGGTCTGGCCTGGGTTAGCAATCTAGCTGCTGAGTTATGCACTAGTTGCAGATTCTGAACCATTTTCAGAGGCAGCTCCACTTCTCAGGGCTGGTGCCAGGCATGACTGTGCCCTTGGTCATCAGCCTGCCTGTGGCACCCACCTGAATGCCCCACCTACTCCCATTGCGTCAATGTGAATGCCATGCGTGCTGCGCATGCATGCCTACTATCAACCAAGATAGTGGTGGGGTCTTCCCTAAGGGACTGATGCCCCCACCACCATCTTGGCTTATGGCACACATGCATTACACTACATGCACACATGCCTGCCATCAACTAAGATGGCAGCAAGGGCCCTTAAGGAAACCACCACCACCATCTTGGTTGATGGCAGGCATGTGTGCACAGCGTTCACAGCAATGGGAGAGGTAGGTGGGGCTTGTGGGAGGGCTTATTGAAGCCCACACGGTCTGTATGGGGGGTGCCTGGGAGCTCCCTCTGCAATCTGTGGCAGGGTCAGAAGTCGATGCTGACGCAGATCATGGAATGGGAGTGCTACCCTCCCACTCTAAGGAGGAGCCCTTCAGGGGCCCCTCTGAGCCGCAGGGGCTCTCAGCTAGAGCCCAACCTGGCTGCCCTCTGGTGCTGGCCCTGCCACCTATAATACACTGCAGTAACCTAACCTAGAGGTTTCTAGAGCATAGACAATAGAAGTTAGGCTATCCCCATCCAGATAGGATTACAGCTGAGCCACTAGCTGAAGCTGATGGAATGCACTAGTTATAAAGGCCACCTATGTCTCCAATGACAGTAATGGATCCGATAGTACCCAGAAGCTGTGGCTGCAAAAAAGGCAAATACTATTTTAGGCTGCATTAAAAAAGTATAGTTTCCAAATTGCATGAAGTACTTGTTCTCCATTCAGCACTGATTAGGCCTCATCTCAAGTACTGTGTCCAGTTCAGGACACTGCACTTTAAGAAGGATGCAGACAAACTGGAACAGGTTCAGAGGGAGACAACAAGGATGATCAGGGGACGGAAAACAAAGCTCTATGAGGAGAGACTGAAAGAAATGGGTTAGTCTTAAGAAGAGGAGACTGAGGGGAGATATGATAGCACTCTTCAAGTGTTTGAATGGTTGTCACACAGACGAGGGCCAGGATCTCTTCTCGCTCATCTCAGAGTGCAGGACATGGGCTGAAATTATAGGAAGACAGATTTTGCCTGAATGCCAGGAAAAACTTCCTAACTGTTAGAGCAGTATAATAGTGGAACCAATTACCTAGAAATATGGTGGACTGCATAGAAATAGAGCTGTATGTCATCAGTATATTGACAGTGCACTCAAAAACTCCAGATAACACCACTAAGTGGTTTTATGCAGATGTTAGACAGAATGGGGGATAAAACTGAACCAAGCAGAGGCTCCATGTGACACAATCCTTCTGTCTCAAAGCAACAGGGTGACCAGGGCAGTTTCTGGACCTAATCTGCAATTGAAATGAACCTAGAAAATTAATCTCATCCAAGAGAGCCTAGATCTGGTCTGCGACCATCTGCTTTAAGTATCTTGCCCAGGAATGGGGCAGTGGTAACCGGACAATAGTTATTCAGAACTTCCTGGTCCAGAGAGGATTTCTTAAGGAGTGGTTTTGCCACCAACTTCTTCAGGTAGAGTCATAAGTAGCTGGAGTTGATCCTGTGGTTATAGCTTACTATGACCAACCTAAAATCAGACCAGCAATAATAATAAAAAAAAAAAAAAATCATGGATTCTGAAAGTAAATTATATATTGGTGGGTCAACTCCCAAGAAGATACCTTCTCCTACTTGTCCTCATTTCTCAGAATTGGCACACATAAGCAGTGGTTAAGAGGCCAATTTAAAGGGAGACCTGGTGTGAATCCTTCAGGAGGAATTGGAGTTTGCAGTTCTGTTCTCAAATACTTAGCAGAAGAATTCTGCAGAAAAACTGACTGACTGGATTTTAGATAATTCTGTATTTGTTGCTATTTCTTCATGGCAATGCAGCTTTTCAGTATGAGGTTGTACATGCTTTTAAAAACATTTCACTCATGATTGTACATGCCTGGGTTTTGTACTCCTAAGGCTATGGAAACAGTTTTTCACATGCATATATGCAGTGCAGGCTGCTCCATTAGGGCAAGTGGGGCACTGCCCCACTAACCTCAGTCTTCCCTCAGTCTGTTGTCCTGCCTGCCTGCCTTATTTATTTCCAGTCTAGGGGATGGCCCTGCGTGCCAACTTCTTTCTCCTCCTTCTTAGTCTCAGTGTTGCCCTTTGTAGACTTCAGCAAGGAGAAAAATGGGGACAAAACTAGAATTAATTGACTTTAGCTGTCACTAGCTCTGGTTGTACCTGCTGTTGGCTTCCCTGCCTTCCACCCCACCATTCCTAGTGGGCACCAGCCACACCTGGCTGCATATTTTGCCATCTTGATGAATGCTCACAGGAGTGATGCCAGGCCAAAATCTATGCTGCCATCCATATTATTGCTCTAAGAGAGGAGCAGTTTCCTTTGGCCTGTCCCCAACCTCCTCCCCATCTTTGTGTGGGTACTTGTACGGTCACAAACAAGGAAATGAAACACTCTGAGACTAGTGTAGTGAGGCTCTAAAAATGAGGTAGGGCTTCTTCAGAAGCTTGGGATTTGTAGCAATTAGTCTGGAAATGAGGGTCCCTTATCCTGCACCTTGCAGGCTTAGTCACTGTCAAGCAGTTCTGAAAGGGCACAGGGTAGCCAGTTTTTCAGAACCTGAAGTAATCCAGTTTCTCTGGCTCCTCTAAAGATGTTGTATTGTAAAAAAAAAAAAAACTTTAATAGAAATACTTTTCCTTCATTAAATTAAATCTCAAAAGCCCAATAGCATTTCCAGTGCTTATATGAAAATGCCAGTGGGGATTGGAGATTAAAAGTGGTATTTTTATACAAGTCAATGAAGATCTCAATAGGAAAGAACACTCTTCAAATACAAATTGCTGCAGTGCTGAAAAAGACAGCTTTTTTATGTACTTAAGTCCTTGATAGCGCATTTCTCAGCTTTGTTATGATAATGCCTGTTTACATCTATTTGATGCAAGAGTGTTACACTTTAGCTCTCCATTTAATGATACCTTATTAATTGTGCCAGTATTATTACAGAGATATGCTCAGATTTCACTTGCATTTTTACCATAAGCATGGATTGTTGACCTATTTGCATGCAGCTCAAGAGCTTTATTCTCAGCTCAAAGATAGGAAAGTGAAACATTTTCTGTGCACTGTGTTACGTAGACTTCAATCCATGACATGTTGACACCAAACCATCAAAGGTCATTCTTTTCTGCATGACCTTCAGAGGTGACCCAGAACCATTTAAATTGAAAATAACAGGACTTGTCTCCTCAGCAAAGCTGTTAGAAAGTTTTATTCTTTTTTCCAGTACCTCCTGTCTACTCAAGGAGCAAATCTGATTTTGAAAGCTAACAGTGAAAGGACAACAAGCCAGCAAAGGAATATGAACAGATTCTTACATTCTTGTTCATGTCTTCCTTCAAATCAGATTAACAAGTGTCCCAGAAATTCTTCTTTGATTAAGTTATGCATCATACCTTTATGTTGATGCTGATTGTTCTGTCTGCAATATTCAAATCTTTATGGGTGAATTTAATTGGCATTGTATATACAGTATCTCAGGGTCTTGATATTAGCTTTTCTATTCCTCTTCTGTATTGTGTCCCCCTCCTTCCTTTTTCCTACCACTGCTACATTTGCACTGCCATCCAGAGGTCTGTACATGGTTAGATGCCGATAACAAAAAAATGCTATACAATGATCCTCTGATATTCTTTTAAAATATATAGAAAGAATTAAACTGACCAACTGCTAAAAGCTACAGTGGATCTAAGGGTAGCTGTTATGTCTGACTGTGAAAAAGGAAGCTTTTCATGGATTTAAGCTGTGCTGAAAAAAATCATTAACATTCTTCTGCTGTATTGTATTGCATGCAGATTTCTCTAGCCCACAAGAACAGCTTTACAAAGAGAGAACAAAATTAACAAGAAGAGAAACACTTAAGTCCACACAGCTGAAGTGTAATAGGTTTATTAGATGGTTTATATGTCTCCATGATAGGACAAGGGGTTTTGTAAGTCAAACCCAATGCTAAACTAAACCAATATTCCTTCAGCTGTTACTTATAACTCAGGGTTTGGGGTTGAGATTGTATGCCCACCCCCATGAAATCATTACTTGGCATAAAAACTACTATCCATGAGGAATATAGGTGGTGGTGATGGGGTGTGTGTTGAATCGTGCTTTGTTGGAATTTGACCAATCTATATGACAGACTTAAACTGGTTTAATAGGCATTTCCTCTCCCTAAGGAAACAGATTTATGGAAGTGGTGAGAAGGATAGGGTTCTCGGAGAAATCTTGGCACTCTCAACCTAGTTCAGTACCATTAAATTTATTCATTAAAACCAATGAGAATCGCAAAAGAAACAGTTCTGGGGATGTATAATTTCCTTTATTTATTTTAAATTACTTTGCATTTCATACTGCCTGCAAGATACCCAGGACAGCATACATGGTTCTTCTCCCCACTCATTTTATCCTCACAACAGGTAGATTAGGCCAAAACTGTGACTGGCTCAAAGTCACCCAGTGAGCTTTGTGGTTAAGTTGGGAGTTGAACCCTGGTCTCCCAGGTCCTGTTCCAACACTTTGACCCTCCCGGTGTGCTGGAAATATTCCTAACTGATATATATTACCACAACAGTAAGCAAGACAGTTTTATACTGGTCTTGGTATTTTAAAAGGAGCTCTGACAGGAATCCCAACTGAAAATTTCATAGAATAGCAGAGATGGAAATGGCCAATAAGGCCATCAAGTCCAAACCTCTGCTCAGTGCAGGAATTTGTCCTAGTATAACACATTGTGGATAATGGAGGACAGGGCTATCAATGGCTACTAGCCATGATGGCTGTGCTCTGCCACCCTAGTCAGAAGCAGCATGCTTCTGAAAACCAGTTGCCGGAAGCCTCAGGAGGGGAGAGTGTTCTTGCACTCGGGTCCTGCTTGCGGGCTTCCCCCAGGCACCTGGTTGGCCACTGTGAGAACAGGATGGTGGACTAGATGGGCCACTGGCCTGATCCAGCAGGCTCTTCTTATGTTCTTATATGTTACTATCTGCTGGCCAACACCTGATAATTGGCCCAATGCACCCTAAATAAACCAGTCATAGATTTGAATAAGGGCCACAGTCATAGCTAGGGTGGCAATGTGTCCTACTTTGCAGATGACAGCTTCTGAAAGGCTGTCAGAGGACAGTCCTCTGTTTAGAAAGATTGTCTGGTCCATCTTTGGTTAAAAAATAAAGAAGAAGAGCGAGCAAAAGGAGCCTTGAAGTTGCCCATCAGCACTTAGCACTGGGAGCATAGACTGAGCAGGTCACCTTGTCATAGTCTTCCACACTATGATGAGATGTATTGTATTTCTGTTTAAATTATAGCAAATATTTATTTATTTGCATCTATACATACAATGTGGTTCACTGTACCACGGATTCGGATATACCACGGGTATAACAATGTCCCTGAGTACAATACTGTATACAATACCATGGTTTTCATTATAACATGGAACCCCTATAATGCAGCTGCATCCTTTGTAACGAGCTTCCACTATAAATTAGAACGTGCAACTTGTATACAAAACTGCTTCTTTCCCCTTTTTTCTGGTAACACCTTTGCACTTTGGGGGCACATTACTACAAATGACAACAACAACAGGCTAGGTGGTTGGTCAGAAAGAAACCCGCCCTGCACGGGCAACTGATGGATAGAATGCAGCAGTACTTGCTGCTTTATATTGTAGCATCTGCCTGCTATTTGGGCTTAAGGGGAATAGTTCCCTCATGGTCAAGAGTAGTAGCGGCAGTGCTAGTCAAAATCAGGCATGCAGTTTTCCAGCTGTTTCTTTCTCCTTTCTTTCACAGCATCTCTCCACTGACACATCCCGTCCTTTAAATAAATGATGACTGAGAACAAGGCCCTTGGGCTTCAGCAGGCTGCATTTATTTCATTAATTTAGTTCTTGCTGTGCTAGATTATTTTTTCCCTAGACTATTAAAGCTGCCTTTGACTTTAATTAAAAGCTCTCCCTAGGCTGGTAGGTTTGAGGTTTTCTTTCTTTTTTTAAACATGTTTTGCGGGGTAGGCTTTTTTTAAAGACACATAATTTAATATTCTGTGTGCCCTGTTTATGTGTGTTTGTGAGTGATAGTGTGTGCACTAGAATATGCATTTTGATAGCCTCATTTATCTGGACATTTCTGCTGTAATTATAACCCCTTGACAGTTTGTATTGGATTTGACTATATGACCAAACTTTAAGGCTGAAATGAATCTGAAATGAAAAAAGATCTCCTGAGTAAATCAAAAACTTCTTGCATGTTGGCATCAAATAACAGATCTTTAGCTAAACCACTGTATAGTGATAGATAGCATTAGTCAGGATTCAAAGACAAAACAGAGGTGCCTAGTGAATTGATCCCCCCCTTCACAATCACCAATAGCAACGCAGGACACTGATAAAAAACTCCATGAAATGTCCCACAGTGGCCCATCCATAGGCTTCTGGAAAGCCCACAAGCATGATCTGAAGGCAATAGCCATCTCCTGTGGTTTCACCCCAGCAATTTGTATTCAGTAGCATATTGCCTCTAGATGTGGGGGGTTCCATATAGCAATCTCGCGTACTACGAATAGAGAATTTATTCTCTCAGTTTGGATCTGCACATAGCCAAAGTGGCATCATCCATGTACAAGAAGGAGGTATCAGCAGGTACCAGGAATAAATAAGATTTGCAGTTGTAAAAGGTTTTGGGAGGTGGGACCCTAATTGTGGGTGCAAAACAGCCCAGTGTAGATTAAGTATGCTCAGTGGCCACAGAATACTGACTGGCTGTTGGGGAAAGGGAGAATAAAAATAGAGGAGGGGGAGGGAGAATGGAGCATTCCGGAAGCGGGCATGGTGGACTGAAACCTTAAACAGAACTCCACATTGCAACATTTTCTGGCAGATTTCTTGTTATGATGGACCTATCCTCCATGCATTTGTCTAAACCCAGTGTTCCTGGCACTACTCATACCTGGCAATGTATTTCTTCAATCTGCATTTCCCCCAAGGACAGTTACTGGAAAAACTTATCTTTGCCCTAGATTGCATTGCAGACTCTTCCATACTGACCTTCCCTCCTAGCATCTTGCACTCCCTGTTGGTGTGATACAGTATCAAGGAAAACCAATGATAATAACACAATGTATCCTCTGCATTAGCTGGCAGTGCATAGTTGGCTAGAATATAAATCCTCTGCCGTCTTATAGGGCTGTGCTTCATCTTCAATATTTCATCAAGTGTGTTCCCTGCAAAAGTTCAAGCCATTCAACATGATCAGATTGATCTCTGAAACACAACAGATACTGGCAGAAAGAAAAAAATCTAGTTATGTTAGTGTAACTGCAGCATAATGAAAATATGTTGCTCCAGCATAGCTTCTGTGATGCCATTTATCTCGATCAAGGCAGAACAACTTACGATGACCTTCAAAACTGAAGGCAGCCCCCTACCCTTGTACTGTGGTTTGTTAGGGACTGGACAACTGCCCATTATTTCAGTGATGATGTGGGGTGAGGGAGGAGCTTTATACAAAAAAATTCATGCACTCCAACTGGATGGGTTACAAGTTATACAGGACTGGTCCAGAGCAGTTATCAAATTTTTGTTAGAGACTTCCCAACAGAATATTGACACTGTCAACAACTAATTAAATCAGGCATCTGTCCTGAAAATGAAAGTCTTTTTTGCTGTATGGCCAGCCCTAGTCGATACTGATGGCTGCGTACGGCAGCAAGGTGACCCACCCATCAAGATCACAAAATCCACTAACTGGAGGATCATAACACATATGGAACAATACTGTATATGGAACATATGTGTTCAGAAATTTTGTAGAATATTCATCTCTGATGTTGGGGATTTGTTGTTGTTACGTACCTTCAAGTCGATTTTGACTTATGGCTACCCTGTGAATCAGCGGCTTCCAGTAGCATCTGTTATAAACCACCCTGTTCAGATCTTGTAAGTTCCGGTCTGTGGCTTCCTTTATGGAATCAACCCATCTCTTGTTTGGCCTTCCTCTTTTTCTACTCCCTAAAGATTATTAAATCATGCCAGTTTCATTCATGCCAGCTTTATTTGTGTATGAGCACCACAGGCTATTTTGACCTATGCATTAAGTGGGATACCAATGTGATGTCCACAGGCATAGGTCTGCCTGCTAGTGCCCCCAGTGGCAACTGCAAAAGTTTTCAGTAAATATCCTCTCAAATGTATCAGAGACTCTTTGCTTTTCCTGCTTAGTTCCTGTTCACACTAGCTCAGCCACTCCCTACATTGACCCCCCCCTTTAAACATGCCCACAGTTTATTGGATGTCAGGATTTGACACCCATCCTCACGTCTGTTCTGAACAGAGGAGAGGTACAAAGAGCCTCTTTCTTTGAGGGAGCATGGCAGTGGCTGATATCGGTGTCTTTTTTCATTGATGCAGGGCATGTTCAAACCATTTTGTGGTCTTGACTCTTTTTCTGCTCTTTTTGATGTGACAGCCATTTTGTGTTATGCCACCCCTCCCACACACAGCAGCCATTTTGTGTTACAGGCTTACAGCAGCAAGTTTTAACTGGTGCCCACAGTACTTTTTCAAAATTCCAAATGTGCTGACACAAGTTAGGACCACTGATTTATGTATCAGCTAAGTTCAGAGGGCATCACTGAGTTGTTTGTTGGACAGAGTACTGCTAACAATAAGGCTCAAACTTGCTCAACAACAGTTCTGTCCTACTGCTCTAGTCTAATTTCTCCTTCTCCTCTGCTTCCATTAGTATAGAACCACAGTGATAGATGCTGGATCAGATCTGATTTATTTTTATTTATTTAACAAAATTTCATGATTGTAAAAAACCTCTAAGCAGTTTACAATTTTTTAAAAATTATCGATAAAACAGTTAAAAACATTTTAAAAACAATTTTAAAAGTAGGAGACTAGAAAGATTAAAACACACCAACATCTATGTGTCTGGATAGGCTTGTCTAAACAAAAAAGTTTTAAGCAGGTGACAAAATGAGTACAGTGAAGGCACCTGCCTGATGTGAATAGGCAGGGAGTTCCACAGTAGGTGCCGCAGCAATAAAACAATGATTTCTTACACGTGTAGGATGAGTGTTATGTGGCACCTGCAACAGTGCCAGTTCCTCAGATCTAAGTGGGTACATATGGGGTAAGGTGATCACATAAGTAAACTGGTCCCAAGCTGTTATATATACCAATAATAACACCTTGAACCTGGCATGATAACAAATCGGCAACCAGTGCAGATCTCTGAGCAGAGGTGTTATATGCTGACAGGGTCTCACTTCTGTCAGCAATCTGGCTGCAGCATTCTGCACTAACTGCTGTCTCTAGGTAAAGCAAGAGAAGCCCTACATAGAGTGCATATTTGCAGTAATCCAATCTTGAAGTCACCAATGTTTGAACTACTGCAGTCAAGCTCTCCCAGTCCAGTAACATTTGTAGCTGTTGTACCAGGCACAGGTGGTAAAAGGCACTTCTAGCCATTGAGGCTACCTGGACCTCCAGTGAAAGAGCTGGATCCAGAAGCACCCCCAGACTGCATGCCTGCTTCTTCAGGGGGAGTGCAATCCCATCCAGGGCAGGCAATTGAGCAATTTCTCGGACATGGGAACTACTCACCCACAGTGCCTCCATCTTCAGCAGGCGCCTTCTGTTTCAATATTTAAATCCCTGCTGAAAACCTTTCTGTTCTGCCAAGCTTATCCAGGCAATTAAGATGTCTTTTTGCAATGGTTGACCTCTGTTTTTACTTTATTTTAATGGTTGTTACTGTACAGGGTTTTAAAAAAAACTTGTTATAAACTGCTTTGATGTTTTTAAATGAAATTTTTGTTATATGCCTTCAAGTCGATTATGACTTATGGTGACCCTATGAATAGGATTTTCATGGTAAGAGGTATTCAGAGGTGGTTTACCATTGCCTTCCTCTAAGCCTACAGTACCCAGTATTCTCAGGTGGTCTCCCATCCAAGTACTAACCAGGCCTGACCCTGCTTAGCTTCCGAGATCAGACGAGATCGGGTGTGTTTAGGGTAGTATGGCCGTAGGCTTTAAATGAAATAGCGGTATACAAATATATTTATAAATAAATAAATCTTTTTAGGATTCAAGCTCAGCTTATTTTCCTTCATCTGTCCTACCACTGCAACCAGGCACCGATCCAGGGCCCGCACAGCCTCTTCTGATTTGGATGTAAATACAGCTGTCATCAGCCTTTCACTGAAACACCTAATCAGTGTTCCAACAGCTTCATATAGATCAGCTTTTTCCAACCTTTGGATCCCCAGATGATGCTGGACTACAGTTCCCATAATTCCTGGCCATTGGCAATGCTAGCTGGGGCTGATGAGAGTTGTAGTCCAGCAACATTTGGGGACCCAAAAGTTGGGAAAGGCTGATAAAGATATTAAATAGTATTGGGGATAAGGTGGTACCCTGTGGCACAACTGCCAGGGGGCCAAAATACAATAGCCCAACACTACTCCCTGGACTCTATTCTGTAGGTAGGAGCAGAATCACCATAACATGGTGCCCCCATTTCCCATTCCATGGAGCTAGTCTAGGAGGATACTGTGGTCAATGGTATCAAAAGCCACCAAGAGATCAAGCAGGAGCAAGGTTATGCTCCCCTTATCCTGCTCTCTGTATAAGTTATCCATCAGGCCAGCCAAGACTGATTCGGTCCCATAGTCAGGTCTGAACACAGATTAGAATAAGCTGTGTCATCCAAGAATGTTTGCAGCTGCCCCACCTTTACTCTCTCCACCATCTTCTCCAAAAAGCGGGTATTCGTGACTTAGTCAATACTTATTCCATTCCAAGGGGTCCAGGGTTGATTTCTTTAGGAGTGGCCTCACCACTGCCTCTTTTAAGGCAGCAGGGACCCTCCCCCATGCAATGAAGCATTTACCCCACTCTAGACCCAACCAGTCAACCCCCCTCTGCTAGATTTAATAAACCAGGAGGGTCAGGAGTCAAGAGGGTTAGCTACCAGCAGCTGACTGCATACTCTGAAACCAATCACATAACACATCACCGACTCTAGCACTGGGGGTATTTCATCTGAAACTCCAACAATATCAGAGTCAAGGTTGCTCTGAAGTCAAGGAACTTTATCTTCAAAGTGTGTAGTCAGTTGGTCATAGTGGGTCCTGAAATGCTGCAGAGACCCCTCCCCACAGTGGGAGTCAGTAACCTTTGGACTGTTCAAAATAACTCTGCTGGCCGATTATGGAGGATGCAATGCAAGTTCCGAAGTGAACCTTCTTCGCAGTCCACACTGCCACCTGGCAGACACAATTGTGTGTACTAATCAGCATTCAGTCAGCTTCAGAGAGAGACTTGAGCCCCTTGTGCTCTAGTCTCCATCCATCTTGCTTCATATGGGGGAGAAAAAAGGACAGAGCAGTCACTGCAAATGTCATGGATACCTGGATATTTGGTGTTAAGTGTCCCAATATTATATGCTATGATGTGGCAGCCAATGAGACTCAACAGTTTTATTTGGGGAGTAAAGTTCTGTTAATCTTTAAAGTTTGATTCATCTCCCAAGTGGAATAGATATTACTGACCCAACTTTGCTTTCTAGGCCATCTTTTCATCACATGCAACAACTAATTGCCGTAGATGGGGATGCACATTTGCATCAAAAAATGATACATCACTTCAATGAATCTTGAATTACGTTTTGATACAGATCTGCTCCCATATGAAAAATGAATTGGCATTCACATTGACTGCAGCATGTACAGAGGTCTGATTCCACCACATAATCCCTTTGCTGGAACAGACCATAACATTTAGTATTCAAGTGGACAGAAGATGTGCACCCAAAATAGCTTTATTTAGAAAATATCCTCTAAAGTATTCCAACTGAAAAGAAATGGTTTGAATAATACATCCTGAATATTATTTTACAGATAATTCCACCCCAACCATCCCTTTTTGTACTACATCAGACAAAGGACATACACATGGTGAGGATGGCAATGTTTTTTTGGTGTTTTGTGATTATACATCAAATTTAACCAGATGATATATGCCTTTGAGGAGACATATTTAATGTACCATTTATCCTTAGCATCAATAACTGCCTTTCTTTCATCTCGAAGGGCATGGAGTTTTATCTGTGCTATGGTCTTATAAATAGCAATGCAGGGAAGGGGGAAAGAGAGCAACCAAAGGACTTGTCTGCTAAACTATTATGCTACAATGAGGATGCAGACAGGTGACAATAAATGCTACTTTCTGCACCCTTAATTGCACATTACCATAATCTTGGTGGTTGAAATAAAATAACATGCCACTCATACTCCTGTTTCTTATTCCATTCCATGGGAATCAACATACCAAAAATGCAGACGCCTGTGAATAATCTAAATGCAAAATCCTGTCCAGGAGAGGAGGGAGGGTGGAGCGAGAGGCATAAACTTAGCAGCTTTTGTGTGCTAGTTAATTTCCTTTCCTCACCGGGGCATTGAGCATGACAGTGTCAGAAAGCACAGATGCAGAAATGTTTGCTTCCAAGACTTCGTGCAGATTAAAAACAAACAAATAAGAAGTGGGGAGGGCAAAAACCCTCTCGCTCAAAATTGCTTTGCCATGTCTGACTTTCTGTATTTGAAAATAATTTTACCAGAAGATATTGCTGGACTTCTGCTTGACAAGAACATTCCCTCACTGGGCTATTAAGTTGAAAATGCAGTCAAGTATTAACACTGAAACAGTTTGCATAATTTTCCCCTCTTCATAGAGCACCTTCAACAGGGAAGGGGTGTGTGTGTGTGTAGGGGGAGAAATACGCTATTTCCATTAAAGGGGGATGGGAGAGAAAATGCTATCTAGCAGTACAAGAACTGGCTTGTTCCTCTTGGATCAAAACAGGTCAGCTGATTTTGGTCTAGAAATCACAGGCTGCTGACTTCAGGCCTACTGAAACTGCCATAAATTCACTTTCCCACATTCCCCTGGAAACTCTTTGCTCTTTAAGGGATGCAAAAATCACTATTACAAAATAGAAAGAAAGAAAAGCATCCAAGTAAAGAGATCACATTTGTGTATAACTCTTCCAGAATCCTAGTGTCACAAAGAATAGTGGCAAGCAGACTCAGACTTTGATTTCCAAATACCTTCATAAGATTTATATTTGTTTGTCTGTCCTTAGGGGATTTTCTCACTCACTGTAATCCTGTGCCCACTTTTCTGAAGTCCCACTGAATTTAGTGGGATTTCTGAGTAGTCATAAGGATCCTCCGTGGCGCAGAGTGGTAAGCGGCGGTAACGCAGCCGAAGCTCTGCTCACGGCCGGAGTTCGACTCCAACGGAAGGAGGAAGTCGAATCTCTGGTAAAAGGGGTCGAGGTCCACTCAGCCTTCCATCCATTCGTGGTCGGTAAAATGAGCACCCGGCATATGCTGGGGGGTAAAGAAAGGCCAGGGAAGGAACTGGCAATCCCACCCCATATATACTGTCTGCCTAGTGAACGTCGCAAGACGTCACCCTAAGAGTCGGAAATGACTCACACTACAAGTGTGGGGACACCTTTACCTTTAGTCATATATAGGCTTGCACTGTAAATGTTCAATTTCTCTAATTTGATCATGTTTGCCTATATGCTTTTCTTCTGACCAATCATCAGCGCTTTAATAAACTGCATATACAGATGGAAATGAGGCAACAGATGTGCTAATTTCCTGTCACCCTGTCTTGGAAATGTTGCACTACATACAAATGATTTTGCAAATGAAATCTAAAAGCTAAGCAAAACCCCTTATCTATTTTGCCTAAAGATGACTATAGCATTCTTTATGTTCTCCTAAATGACAAACCAATTTATTACCTGCCTGCATAAACATTTGCTTGTATTAGAACCAGAAATGTTTTATTTTTATTAGCTCAAACTTTATCTTTTTATGAAGACACAAGGGCACAATAAAATTAGTGTGCAGATATAATGCTCAATTTGCATTTTTCCCCCATGGTCAGCAGAAAAAAAGCTGAAGAAAATCAATTGTCTATTAGGTCAACAGCATACACATCAAGACCTCAAATTAGATCATTGTAATGGCTCCTCTAATTTTCAGACTGCCAGATTAATATGAAATGGTTGGAATTTGCCTAACTTCCACAAGGACATTTGAATTTCAGTGGGGAACACAAACCACAGAGATTCAGTTTTGAATGCCTGTCCTCAAATATCTGGGATGGCAGATTCAATGGCATGTTCTGAATGAATAATGAATATAAGCATTGTTAGTGCAACCAGACAATATTGTTTTTCTGACTGGAATGAAAACCCATCAGCTCTATCTTTTGGCTAGCATTCAGTGTGATAACAACACAGCAGAGAAATGAAATGAAATGAAAACAAACAGCCAGTAATTCTGCTTATTTCTATCTATAATGAAAGGTCATTCCTGCAAATGTGTTGCCATTTCACTTTGGCAGATGGACAACCTGATCTTCTCACTACATCTGAAGGTCCCATGGTATGAATGAGGTTGACCAGGGCCCAGGCAGACAGCAGAGTCGTCTGAGAACTAACCTGTTCCTGATGTGATACTTTTCTTACAGAGCAGAGCTGAGTGGGGCAGTGTGTGTGCTTGCGCTAGGAGTTCTACAAAAGCTTCCAGGTTTTTTTCTCTGCTGAGAAATGACACAAAACAAATCTTTTCCTTTCTGTCTTCTCTCTCCCCCCCATCCCCTTTCATGTTTCAAAAATATCTTGTACCTTCTAGCATCTACCTATCACATTTCTTATCTTCCTTTCTTTGCTTGCAGCTTACCTACTGTCCCCAAATAGAAAGGATTTGTTATCTAACATTGAAGTCAATAAGCCTCCCCCGCCCCAACAGATATACCAGTAACCGTAAAGACAAGACTATATACAATATCATTTATTTTACCCTGAATTCTATTTCTTGGTAGCAATGTTGTTATCCCTCACTTTTTTCATTTAAAGGTGGTATACTAGGTGGAAAAAGCCAGTGAAAGTTGTTATTACTTCATATGTAACAATACTGATTTGTTACAATGGCTATTTTTTAAACAAAAATATCAAAACTGTTTCAACATTTAGGACACATAGCAGAGGAAAAGGTTGGAGAAGACACGTAAGAAGCTAAAACAGTTAAAACACTGGATAATCGGAAATGTATATATCTGGGTGTGGACTCGTAAAATATGCTTGATTAACTGAATGACTGAATTCCCAAAATATCTGATTGTGTGTGATCACTAGTGGTACTTGAATGCTCCACTGTGTTAATGAGAAAGGAGATGTATAAACTTCATCCAGGCCAGACAGTCTTTAGTTTCAAATTTTCTGTTCATCAGATCCCATACCTACTTTGGTATGGTAATATGTGGCTTCCCTTGTTGTTTGTTGTAGTTCCCTAGTTCTTCCCTTACTTTTCCTGATAAAAAGTTCCTTCTTCCCCTACAAATGAGTTCTGTTCCTTCAACCGGACTGGAACCATTGTCTTGGGGATGCCTCTGTATTTGTTATCCATGCTTCTGCCCAAGTAAGTACAATAGGCATTGTATTGCACTGCCCATTCTTCCTTCCCTTCACCTTGGTTTGGATGTACACCTGCTAAACCAGAGGTTAGCAGCTGGGAATGATGGTCAAGAGTGCATATTCCATCCTCCACCCACCTGGGTAATGCTTGTGTATTTGATAGGCGTTGCTTCATGTGTGTGTGCTGGTGTGACATCATAGTAGGGTGACATAGGGTAAGCTTTCCCAATCACTGTGCATGGTTTGGATCCATCAATGCTTGGCTGATATGATGCTGCTGTTGGCATCCTTTCCATGACTGATGGGATTTGGTTGCTTTGCCATTGATGCTAAGGAAGTTGGTGGGATAGTTTTCTGGTGGTTCTTCTGCTGTAGTTTTTCTTCCCAGCTTTTCTGCCGGGAGGCCATGCATTTTTTATTATGCTACACTGGCATAAGCTGACCACCAGCATGACAGGACTGTAGGATTCCCTGCTCAATTAATCATCCTGCATTTACCCTTGTGTCACAGCTTATATACATTTGTATGCAGGAGGGGAAAAACACACATACAAGTTTTCAAACCGTCATGAGCAGCGTAAGGAGAGAAAATTACATAAAATGATGCTGTATTGAGCTCTCAGAAGAATCAGACCACTATTAAAGGTATCCAGAAAATTTGATGGGTGGGAAAGTGTGGGAAATGTCATAGTGTAGAACTTTTTTTTATTGCAAAAGGAATCAAATTAATCTATCTCGTGCAGAGGAAGTGTTATCCTAAGTGGCACAATTATAGTATATGCTGTTTTAGGACAGAAGTATATTCCGACTAGGCAGATTATTCTCTTATAAAGTTTTCTTTTCTCTAAACAGCACTGATCCTTCTAAAGTAACTATTGGTGTGAAAGCAGCAAGCTGCATTAATCACCATTTTTTTTTAATGGCAATAGATGCGAGAGAAAATTTACAGAATTAAAAAGAATGTCAATCCTAAAACATGTAAAATATTGTTGTGTGCACCCCAGTCTCTAAGTGGTGAGAGATTTCCAGGGGTTCCAGTGCTAACCCAGGGTTCAGTTTCCTTGGAATGAAGGTGACTGGAGACTGTGGTGTCTTTGTGATGTATGGTTTTATTTACACATGTATACAACCTGAGCATAAGATGGAAGGTGCTCACAGCATTAACACTCAAACAGATCTTGCTTCTCCATTAGGTTTCTAGGGAGGTTCCCCAAAGCCATGGCTTTGGATTCAGTACAGAGAGCAAGGTAGGCCTCTTTTTCTATATTTTCAGCTCCCTAACTCCAGACCAGATTGAACACACAAAGGCTACCTCCTGGCCATGAAAGAGGATCACCTGCCTTTTGTTCCTATAGCAACACACAGGAACAAATAGAAACTACTCTTGACCAAGTCTTTAGACATGTTAATGGGACAGACTTGGCCAGACCCATTATCCTAACAAAGAAACTAGTTTGACCACTGTAGCAGCTTCCTTCTGCTACAAATCCCAGCCTGCACGCTACAAAATCACAGGCTTGGATGGTACCCAAAGACATCATCCAGGCCACCTCCCAATCTTCTAACATTATAAAAATTGATTTAGATGCTTGGGATTCTTCCATCTTGTTTTGTATGAGGAGTATGACTATGTCTCTTTTTGAAGTTCTGATTAAAGGAGGTATGTTGTGGGAAATCCATTACCAGACTGCTCAATTTTCTTATTCCCCCTGCAAACTATAAAGCCGCAAGGCATAGATTTGATTGGATCAACAGACAAGTGCTGATGGCAGGGGTCTTTAATCTGTGCCCCCACACCATTTCCTCATCTAAATCACACCCAAAGCTTCTGTTAGCCCTGTACGACAGTTTTGGGAGCTATTTAATGCAAACCTATGACACAGTTTCCATACTGACTGTGAATTAATATAATGAATTATATATGTTATTTAATGGAGCATGGCAGAAAATTAAGAGAAAAACAAAAGCTGTGGCACATGTTACCTCTTAATTACTATTAGACATAATCTCTCTCTCTCTCCCTCACTCCCTCTAACCACTATAGTTGAAGAAACTACAGCTGAAGTTTCTACCTCTCATCCTGTATATTTCAGGGCTAATTTATCTCCATCCTTCTGCATTACTATATGCTAATCCTGATGACACTGGTTGATTGCCAGGTTTTAGTTGATAATATTATGCTCCTTTCTGCTGCTTCTCATTTTTCTTCTAGAGACAGAAAGGTCTCTTGAAAGATTTCTTCACCTGTAGGGCTCAAATTTGTACCAGAGATATGTGAAGTTAGCTCAACAAAGACCAAATCAATGTTTGGACTATAGCTGTGCGGTTGTAGGACTTCCTAAGAGACTAAAGGAATATAAGAGAATCTGTGCAGGGGCTTTTGGCCAATTATTTCTGGAGAAGAACTGAAAATGTATCGATTACAATTGTTTTCTTTCTTTCAAATCTTCAGGTTTCTGACTGACACAAGCTGGAACAACCATTTCTATGAAGAATAAGAATAATTAACTATAAGTTTCCTATCAGAGTTCTGTGAATAGGGCAATTCTAAGGATTACCTTGAGGCAATATCTGACCAAGGCCTTGGACTTGATGTTGACAGGCTTCCCATAGGCATCTGGTTGACCACTGTGAGAACAGGATGCTGGATTAAATGGGCCACTGGTCTGATCCAGCAGGCTCTTATATGGTAGCCCATTTTCCATCTTGAATGACTAGGAGATATCTGGGCAGAACATGTCTTTCTTTCCTCCACTTCTGAATTTTTTTCTACTCACATTTACTGTTCAGACGTTAGAGTCAGGTCTGAGTAGATAAATACAGAACACAAATCTTGTGTAATGATCTGATATATGCATGAAGGAGAGGGGATCATGGCCTTGCCCCTGCATGCTTGATATCTATTGATTTATGTGGGTAGACTGCAGGAAAATATGGGGATAGTTATGATCTTTCTTTAAAAATTAGGCTCTCTTATATACCTGGTGGTTAATTTCAATATGCAAGAACCAGAACCTACTCCTTCCCTTTCCCTAACCCCTTCCCCCAAACTCCAATTTATGGAGGTAAAATAAATAATGGGGGAAACCTGTGTTCTTCCTATAGAGCCAAATTTCAGGATTATTTTTTTGTCTGTTTTCTGAACAGTAAACCTTCGTACTGGAGCAGAGCAGAAAGTGGTGTTTATTACTGCCCGTGTCCATCCAGGGGAAACGCCATCATCCTTTGTGTGCCAAGGTATGTAGCTTCATATGTCAGTGTTTGAAATGAAAGCCAGGAATGGACATCTCTTATCTCTGTGTTTGATTTGTTCCTGGTCTTTAAGGTTCTTAGCTTCCACTGCCTAATGTACATTATACAGCTGTTTGATTTTAAATTTTAAGCAGAGTCTTGATTGGCAGATTTTGGATCCTTGAGAAACCCAATGGCCAATGAAAATGCACATTTGTTCTTCAGAAGCAATTCATAAATAGTATTCTTAGTAAAGTAATCCAAGGCTCCATAAAACCCACAGCACTCTTGTGAGCTGGCCCAGCTTTGGAAAGGAAGAGGGGGGGAAAACTGCTCTGGGTATACTAGGAATGGGATCCATTGGCCAGTGCCAGTTTAAGAGCATTCTGTTGACCTAACAGGTTGGCATCAATTTGAGTTGGTTCTTTATCTGCCAGCCACTGCTTTTACTGATCCGTGCTTTTTATTCGCTCAGGAAAAAAATATCAATATTAATATCAATATTTTAAAAGGAACTGTTGATATTATCAAGGAAATATAGATTGTTCCTTTAAAATATCAATATTTTGAAGAACATATCATTTTTAAAGGAAATGATAAATTATCATTCTTGAAATCTAGAGGCAGATTTTTTTAAAGTCTGTTTTCAAAATTAGCTACAGAAATTCACTACATTAAAATTTGATTCTCAACAACTGAGAATAAGTGAAACTTTGGTACCAAATCTGAAGTGGGCAGCATTCTAGCACATCCCTAGCGTATACAGTAAGAGCTGATGTGCTTTGGAAAAAAAAGACTTTAATAAATTTTGTGGCAGGCATCACAACGCTACCATCATACTTGCACTGTGCCCCCTCTGTGTGTGGGGTTCATGTCAAGAGTCCATACTTCCCCATGCCTAATCATAGTACAATGGTTTTAAGGAACTGTTCACTTGCTACATGCTTCATTTTGAGAGATGCTCCATCCAAATAGGGACAAGCACCATCTCTAAACAGGATGCCATGAAGGGGAAATGTGTCGATATTTACTAATTAGAAATTCTCTCCTGCCCTATTAACCTAGTAGGGCAGGTAGCACCACCATGAAAGTAATCTGTACAACAGCAGTGGTGTGTGTGTGTGTGTGTGTGTGTGTGTGTGCCAGCAGTGGTACCATCCCAGTGGTGGCACTACCACTTACTAGGACAGGGATGATGTAGGGTGAGGAGGAGACTGTTGGCAGCAGCAGTCTTACAGGTGCTTGTAGGTGCCACCGCTAACCCAGAATTTCCCTGACCTTGCCACTGCCTTGCCCTGCCCCATCTCCATCTAGGTGAGTGCAGCACTGCTGTTTTCCTCCCACCCCTTCATACACCATTGTGGCATTACAATAAAACAAACAAAACAAAGAGAGGAGCATAATAAAGTAGCAGAGAAGTCAAAAACATATCAACATTGCTACAAAATGAAACTAAGCCCACTACACAGGCACGACTATGTAGAAGAAGGCAGTCCTTAAGGCAAGGATAGGGAATGTTTGGCCCGCCAGATGTTGTTGGACTCAGTCCCGGCTAGCATGGACAATGATCAAGGATGATAGGAGCTGTTGTCCATCAATGTATGGAGGGCTACAAGTTCACATCCCTATCTTCAGTACCAATTCCCTACAATGTATTTTATAATTTTATTGAAGAGAGTATGCTGCTACTAGAATTCACAAAGGTCCAGATGTCAGCTTAGCCAGTTTCAGCTGGTATGTCTTCACTGAAGTTGAAATGCACCCTCTTACTTTACTAGCAGCCATGTATCTGCCATTCTTGAGGAATTCTAACAAACAAAAAATCAATGCAGTTTTGAAAGGTTCAGTCTGACATCTTGATTCAAAATGGGTCTTATGTAGTGGTCAGGGTGTTGGACTAGGACCTGGGAAACCAGGGTTCAAATGCCCACTCAACCATGAAGCTCACTGGGTAACCTTGGACCAGTCACTGCCTCTCAGCCTAACCTACTTCACAGGGTTGTTGTGGGGGTTAAATGAGGAAGGGGAGAACCATGTACACCACCTTGGGCTCCTTGGAGGAAAAGGTGGGATATAAATTCCATCCATCCATCCATCCATCCATCCATCCATCGTTCATTCCTTAAACTACCATTGTACTGGGAGTCCAAAACTTAATAATGACAGAGTATGGGCCTGTTAGTTTGGCCTAGCCTACCAAAACTGCTTACCATGAAAACCCTATTCATAGGGTCACCATAAGTCGGAATCGAGTTGAAGGCATATAACAAACCAAAAGTGATTGGCCATGATAGCTAGATGGAGTTTATTGCAAGTACTACATGTGGGGGATTAATGACAGGCAGTATTCCTCACCCTGTAGACTCTACATGAGAGCTTCCAGAAGCATTTGGCATTTGGATGGATGGACCTGAGTGTAATCCAGCAAGGCTGTTAATATTCAGTGCTAAATTATGTCTGGAACAAAATAATAGTAGAAGGTAACATGATGAAAAAGCCAAAAAGAAGTCATGCCTGTTTTCCAAGTTTTTACTCCAAAAGCATTAAAACTTTTTGTAAGAAAATAAAGGAGCTGATGTTGTAAGGTATATTGGAAATCTGCCTGTCTGCAGTTATGATGCATGCTTGACTTGTTTGGGAATGCATGGACTGGAACGTGGTTAATTTCTATGTGCACTCAGCCATTCCATTTAATTCCCTTTGTGAAGTTGCCTCTTCTGTGCCATTATTATTAAGGATGGATAAAGAATCAGAGTACCTCCCCACTCCTGAAAGATATTCTGAAATGCCATAGTACCATTAGCCACAAACTAATGTAAATATATTTTCAGAGGATTTTGTGACATACCTCTGATAACCTATGACTGAAATAAGATTCAACTGAATAAGAATTTCTACTGACTGTATTTTCAATTTAGTTTTGGGTTTAACTGATATAATGACAAATGTTTTGCCATATCTATTCTCTGGCCATATCCACACCAGACATTTATTCCTCTTTAAAGAGTCATGGCTTCCCCCAAAGAATCCTGGGAAGTGTTGTTTGTGAAGGGTGCTGAGTGTTATTAGGAGACTCCTTTCCCCTTGATAGAGCTCCAGTGGCCAGAGTGGTTGAACAGTCAGTCCCTCTTCCCAGAGAATGCTTGTGATTGTAGCTCTGTATCCCCAATACTGGTTAGAGGGAACCTATCAAAGGGGGCGGCATGCAAGCTTGCTTATTCCAACAATACACACCTAACAATCTAGACTCTCACCCCTGGCATAATTAGGAGAGAGTTTTAGTCTGCAATCCTAGGCACACTTTCCTGCAAGGCTGTGAGTAAGCCCTATTGTACACATTGAAACTTACTTCTGAGTAAGCATGCACATAATTGTGCTGTTTATATCAATCACATTATGGAGGGTGTCCATGCACAAGTATTCATATTATAGTTCTTCTGGAAGAAAAATAGGTTTATGAATTCATCTACAGCTTGCCCAGAAAATTAACCATCCTTTTGTTTAAAGATAAATAAGACCACAGAACATTTTCATTTTAGCTCTGATAGCCTGTGTCTGATGAAAACATCTATGTGAAATTCAAAGTTGGCAATTTTTGGAAAAACTGAAGTGAAAATGAAATATATTTTCTGTGGTCCAGTCCTGTTTGAGTTGTTGCACAAAACTGATTTGTAGGGTAGCACAGAACAGTATCATGCCTCCCAACTAACAGTGACTTGGTGCTGGTGGTGGAGAACTATGTCTTTACCTTCAGTATCAGGGGACATATGACTCTGAATACCAGTTGCTGAGGAGAACAAGCTGAAGAGGGCTATTGTCCTTGAGGACTTCCTAAAGGAATCTGGCGGCCATTGTGGAAACAGAATGCTGGATTAGATGGGTCTTTTGCCTGATCCAAAATGGCTCTTTTTACATTCTTTGCATTTGCATCCAGGTATTTAGCACTCAACTGCAAATACTAATCTTTGCACCCAGGTATAGTCGATGTGGTAAAGTAGTAGCACAGAAAATGTCCCCAATTATCTTAGTATCCATAGATCATCTCCATGTTTTTAAATCCATGCAGACTTTAATTTACTCCTTTCTCATATAACCAAAGCTCAGACCAGAGCAAGTTAAAGATCTGATTGCATAAATAAGTCCAGCCTTTAGCTGTACTTAAAGGGTTCTGGTTCTTAACATTTTCATGGCATGTAAATAAAGTCTCAACCCTTGTAAATTACAGCCTACAAAAGAGCTTCACAGAATTGCTAAATCTACTTAAGTAGTTACCCCTCTCTACTTTCATTGTTTTAGGCATTTTAGTGTGTGAGGGAAATATCACCCTTGCACCTGATTTTTTTTTTTTACTGTAATATATTCTCCAAGGTTGTAATACCCTCTCTACAACCTTGGAATATTTTTATCTAGGTTTGTAGGATGGAGGGACAGACAGTTAGACACTTATAGATCATCGTCAAGAAATCGTAGTTTGATCTTAAGGAGACCTTGAAGTTTTGTAGACTACAAAATGAGCATTCATTTAGATGAGCAAGAAGACTACAGCAAAACAGACAGCTGGAACTGTAATATCTTAAAGAAGTCGAACCAAAAAGTGGCTTTTAGATCTCTTCTCATTACACAATTTAAGTGAATGTGTGCTCTCTCACCAAACCAAGTTAAATCAAGTGGCGTGAAATGAAAATCTATCCAGTGCCAAGAAACAGGTTGAGCTTAATGTCTTTATTTTTACTACATATCCTCTTTCCATTATGGTGGGAAAAGAACCTGAAACTTTCTAAGTAAGTTTGGATCCACCTGGGGTGTGGATGTGGGGGTTGAGCACAGCATCTATTAGACGGATCTCATGTGAGATGATGTGGAGTTTCCATCTTACATAGAAGCTCACTCTGCCATAATGTAATTGAGCTTCAAGTGATTGCAATGTTTCTTTGTGTTCTGATGGCCTTGGGAATTTATTCCCTGGAAGAATCCAATACCCTTGGAATCCAACCCTTAAAATGGGTGATGGCTTTCCAGCTCACTTCTTAGAGATATCATCTAAAGGACTTAACTAATAAAAATATATTCCCATGAGTGTAAATGTGAGAAAGCATTACTGTTCTCTCCTCTGATCACAAATGATCTTTCTCTCTCACACCCCCAAATAATATAATCTTAAGGACACTGTTAAGACACATGCAGCCATGAGCCATAGATGCATGTGCCTGACTTTGGGAATTTAGGAAACTTGTTCTGCCCTTTTGAAAATAGCAAATTTCTGTAAAATGTTATCATTTTGCATTTTTTTCTAGAATTATGAACAGTCTTCCTCCCCCCCCCTATCCTCCAGTAAGCATTCAGGATGTATCATAGTGCTATTTTTAAAAGTATGGGACAGAAGGACACTGGCTTCTGAAAATAATTTATCTAGAGTTGGATTTAATTTTGGAGAGTATTTCTATTCTAACAATATCATAAGGGGGAAAATACATATATATGATCAATGATCAAGTGCTGTCATTCCATTTTCTCTAACTGTAGCTACTTTTTTTAAAAAATGTTTTTTATCGGTGTTCAGCAGCAGGAATTGCACTAGGTTTTAATAGTAAGTTCTAAAACAGACCAATAACTTCCTATCTGTGAGCAAATGCAGCAAATAGGCCAGACAAAAGATGGAAGAGGTGATGGGGCCTTGACTGAAGAGATAGGATCTTTGCAGATTTAGATTTCATTTTTGTGAAACATTTCCATTTCTCTAGGGGATTAGAAAGTACCCTATAGGGAAAAAGAACTTAATTAACTATTTTTCTACCTGTGGGCCTGCTGTAATCTCAAAATGATGGTATCTGTGGATTGGGATATGAAAGTAATAATAATAATAATAATTTAATTTTTAGGCCGCCTATCTGGCCGAAGCCACTCAAAGTAAATTTGGCTCAATACCCTCTGTGCAGCTCTTTGACCTGAAACACCCACAAACATGCAGACACTATACTTTTTGCTATAATCCAGTGATCCCACCACAGCAAGATGTTGATTAAAACAGCATTTCAAATATTCAGTAGCAGATAAGTCTACATACTGTTCACCTTTATGAACTCCCGCTGTGAAAGTTTGTTAGCTCTGTTACGTTATCCTTCATTACTAAGTATAAGAGATCCAACTGAAGTAATCTCTAATGTTGCACTGCAACTTTATAGCATGCTTACCCTATAGAAAACCATTATAAAGCCATTTTTAACAGATAAAATGCACCAATAAAACACCAGTATAGCAGCATTTTTAATTGTGTCCAATGGCCTGACAGAACAGGTAAATTTGTTTTGAAGATAAACAGTGATGTTGCATGCCAAGCTTCTTGGGGAAGGCCCCTTATATTTATACTCAAAAGGCTTTTAAGTGGTTCATGTGACTCTATAGGATGGAACCTGGACCAAGTGCTCCACCAAATGAATTCAACTGCTATGAGGGGTGTTTGGGAGAAGGCGCTTGCTAAGGTGTGCTCCAGTCTTTAGCCATACATTGAGGGCTCATAATCCCACCCACCGGGGAGCAAAAGACTTGAAATTAATTTCATATACTCCTTTGACATAGTAAAAGTATTTTACCTGCATGATGATAACATGTCAAATTTGGTGAATACATTTGAATGCAGCAGAAGACAGCAGATATTCAAAATTCCCAACATGGATTGTGCCCCAACTGTTCCAAAGATGGTGCAAGGCATTTTGCGGCCAAGAATGAAACACAAATCCTCCCCCTCCTGCTGCTAGGGCCGGTATAAACAAATCTTGCTGACCCATTCTTGCACCAGATTTTGGCCATGGGGTTGACTGAAGCATACTGCTTCACCATGCTGCTTGGCAAGGCTGGCCATACTTGGCAAGTGGTAGGAGAATGCAACATGTGACCTTTCTGTCTAGAGGGGAAAAAAGCAACTTCCTGGTTGAGATTTCAGGCTCATGACAACATATCTTTCACCCAGCATGATTAGGAGACTCGCTTCTGGGAAGCTGCAGCTATCTCCACGGAAAGTACAGTTTACATTTTCCATGGGAATGCAAGCTGGCAACATTCACAGATGATCTTGAATGCCTGAACCAGCAAGATAAGTCAGTACTGTGGCTTCCTGTGATTTCTACTAAAGATTTGGAACCTTCTCTTGCATTGGATTAATTCAAACTATTTATTTGGCCTCACAAAGATAAACTATTTTAACCTCCTTGCATCATTCAGCATGCCCACTTGGTGTCCACTCTAGTACCTCTTAAAGGGGTATATATTCTGGATTTTCTTTTACCACAGTGACCGTCAGCTGATGCATAAATTTTGAAAGGAGTCATGCATACAGTAGCTATCATTCATATACCCAGCTCAGTATTATGTGTGTGTGTGTGGAGGGGATGGCTCCCAGATTTGAAAGGCTCATATGGTGGGGAAGAGTGGTATGAGATTTGTGAATGAATTTGGAGTCTCAGATAGTTATTGTCTTCTGAAAAAGCTTAATTTCATTTACCTTCAATGGTTTTCTAGATTTTCCCCGCAACTGATACTAATCTCGCTAGTCTATAGCTTCCTCCTTTGTCTCTTGACCCTTTGTTCTTTGCCTGCCCTGGTACAGTTCAGCTGAATTGATTTTTATTTTTATTTTGTTTCAGTCCTTTTCTTTCTAAATTGCCCTCCACTTGCTTTCTGCACTCCCTGGATATCTCTACACAGTGCTGTGAGAAGTGGCATTCATGTGTGACTATGACCCAGCCAGTGGAAATATTTTCTTGTTGGGAGGCCATAGCCGTGTAATGTCTCCATTTATAAACTGGTAAAGAACTCTCGTAACAGCATTGATAAAAGCAGCCTTACAGGCAGCCATGACTCCACCTTGGGTTACTGTCTGGCACAAATGTTGCTTATATCAGGGTGGAGTTGCACTTTGATTGAGTTTTCCTAGTCCTTAATATTCCCTACAATTCTACCCTTCACTCAGTCTGTTTCCTCATTGGTTTTTGTGTTCCAATTTGTTTTCTCTGCTTTGTCCTTACTCATCTGTATTTCATCTCCTTTGTTCCTTTCTGAAGACCAAACCAGATGTAAAGCCAAATGCACAACTTGCTGTTGTTGGATCTTTCGTTTCTTAATTGCAAGGCATAGGGGCCCTAATTTTTTATCAGAGTCACAACAGGAGGATTTTAGGGTTTTACTGTTGAATTAACTGTTTTGATGGATTTTATGGATTGTATACCACTTTGTGAAGCAATTATCCTAAAAATTCTTGTGGTGCAACAATAGCAAGCACTCTTGGATGAAATGGATTATCTTGAATCTGGGTTCAGACCTGGTTATGGAATTGAATGGACCTTGGTTGCCCTGATGGATTACCTTTATCAGGGGAAGGAGAAGGGTAATGCAACCTTGTTATTCTTACTTGATCTCTCAGCAGCTTTTGATACCATTGACGATAGTATCCTTCTGAGCTTACTTGGTGAGATGGGTATTGGAAGCATTCTTTTACAGTGGTTCTGATTCTATCTCCACACCTATCTCCTATCTGGACAATTGGTCACTTGTCTGCTTTGGATGGGGTCATACTTCCCCTGGAAGAGCAGGTATGTAGTCTGGTGGTGTGCCTGGGTCTATCTTTGTCACTAAAGGGGCACATATTTTGCAACATCTGCAGCTTCCAGACCAACCTCAAGCACATCCCCACAATCAACACATTGCAATAATCCAGCCTGGAGGTCACCAGCACAAGGATGACTGTGGTCAGGCTATTCTAGTTCAGAAATGGTCACAGCTGTCTTATCAGCCAAAGCTGGTAAAAGGCATTCCTAGCCGCTAAGGTCACCTGGGCCTCTAGCAACAAAGATGGATCCAGGAGTGCTCCCAGATTATGAACCTCTACTTTCAGAGGGAATACAGCTCCATTCAAAGCAGGCAATTGCCCCATTTATCAGGATGTGGGATCTACCTACCCACAGAGCCTCCATCTTGTTAGAATTCAGAATTTGTTTATTGGCCCTCATCCAGCCCACCACCACTGGTCCAGGGCTTGCACAGCCTCTCCCAATTCAGGTGTTGCAGAGAAATAGAGCTGGGTATCATCAATGTATTGCTGACACCTTGGGTCTGTGGCAATGGAGCAATGGGTTAAACTTCCCATTGCACATCACAGCCCTGATGAAAGTCTCCCCCCGTGAGCTATTAGCAGTTAAAAGGCAAAAGATGGGTGGTATATTTAGCTAGTTTGACTGTAAGAGACTGGCTTTATGTATGGAACACCTTCACAGAGGCTGTGAGCGGGATTAAAAAAGGGGAGGACAAAGAAGTCCATATCTTTGGGGAGCTGATCAATTCTTTTAAGTTTTGGAGGTGAAGGAACTTGCTTGTATAGTAGCCATCGCAGAGGCCTCCCTCCCTCTCTCTCTCTCTCTTTCTTTAAAAGCTCGATTTTGCCTAGGGCTATCCAGGGCCATGTTGCTCCAAACTGCCTTTTCCAGGGGCATTGTTGGGAAAAATAAAATGGCTCCTCCCATTCTGGGGTCTATCTTAAAATAAAGTAAAATATTTGTGCAGTAGCACTGAAATGAAAGCTATTTAGTGCATGATTAAAACATAATTAAAAATACACATCCTGTTAAATAGTATGATGAAGTGCATCATCACTCAGCCACTCATGGGCTTTGTCGTACTTACTATATGAATGGAACACCAAGTGTGGAAAGCCTGTTACAGTTCTGCAGGACGTCACTTACTGTGCAGTGGAATAACAAGGCAGGGTAGTGTTAAAAACAGTCTGAATGCACCTCTGGCCCACGGAACTGAGGAAGAAGCAGCTGTACAGCATGGGAGAAGCAACAGAAGTGCAAGCTTGATGTTTTGTTTTGTTTTGTTTATTTAAAAGATTTCTAGATGACCTTTCAGGTGAAGCTGCCGAGGTCATGAACGTGTGCTGCAACAGTTTTTTAAAAAAATTCACAATTAAAATTCACACCGACAATTAAGCAGCAGCTAATAAACACAAATAAAAGCAGCAATAGAACAAGATAGAGCAGAAACAAATGTATTTGTTAAAACCACCTTCACCCAGTGTTGAGCAGATGATAAAGTCAGCACCAGCTGAGTCTCCCCACAGCTGTGTTTTTTTATAGGCAGGTCTGGGGGTCTCTCTTGCTCCTGTCCTTTTGTAGCATCTATGTCTTGGATTGACTTCTCATGACAGACAGAAGGAAACCAGTGGACCTGGTTGCTAACTAATTTGTGAGACAGGTCCATTTTAAAAAAAAGAAAAAGTATTGGCTGCATTGGTTACTATTGTGAGTTTTACAGCCTGCAACGTAACTCTGTTTCTATGGTAAAACATACATTTCCTATATATAGCTTACAGCACAATGTATTTGCTTCCTCGCAGTCATCTGAAATGGGCAACCAAGTCCTCATTTCTATGAAACTCAGATGGGCCATGTAAATAAAAGAACAAGCTCAACCCTGCTAGTAAGGGGCATACTTTATACTAATACACATGTTAGATGGGGAGAAGCAAACCTTTTCTATGAAGGAGTCCAGTTGATATGGCAACCAGCAAACTCTGTCGGCAGTAGAGTAACCTCCATGTGTGACTTTCATCTCAAATTCAGGTGAAGAGATTTCTGATGCATGCAGCATTCTGTGGACATAGAATTCCCCAGGAGGTTCAGGCTTTTGTTAATATAAATCACTTTTCTTCTCTTGTCTGGACTATTCATGATTCATCCTGAAGAAATGTGGGTCCTCCCATTCTCACTGATTGTAAGATATTCAATATCAGACTTTGCTGGATAATTTAAGCATTTTTTTGCTGCTTTTTCTTTTTTGAGGAGACACTAAATTCACTCACACCCTGTCTTTCACCCTTATTTTTCTGTAAGAATTGACAATGTTTCTGGAATCCACAGTTTGCAAGGCCCAAACCTAGATTTTTAATGAATGTGCTTACTAATAGTGTCAGTCAGTGTGGTGGGGCAGAGCCACCAAGCCACCACTGGCATTGCTACAGCTTACATGGATGGAGATGGGACGGGCGTGGCTGAGGCAAGGTCAGGATTGTGTGGACACACTGGTGGGAGGCTGCTGCCCTATTATATCCCAGCTCCATCCAAGTAAGCTGTAATGACACCAGTGTCAGGAGGGCAGCTTCACAGCTCTGCCCCACTACATTGGCTGCTAGTGCTTACTAAGTTACAAGTTAGTTAGGGAGAGATAAAGCAGGTTATTCTGTCTTTCTCTCTGCTTCTATCTACATCCTAGCATAGTTTATTCAGAAGGCATTTAATACAGTTTTACTTCCAAAACTGGGATGAGTGCCAGACTGATATGGATCTAGATAATTAGTGTCACTCAGGAATGTCTGAAGCTCATGCCCTCACATTCTTCAGAACTTTGCCCCAAGATGGCACACTGGAGACTGGCCAGTAATTAGCCAAATCCTTAGAATGGGAATGGGGACCCTGTGTAGTCCAGATGTAGTTAGACTACAACTCCTATCATCCCTGATCATTGGCCCTGCTGGCTGAGGCTCAAGGTAGCTGGAATCCAACAAAATTTGGAGGGCCACAGGTTCGCCATCCCTACTCTATGATGTAAAGACTTAGTTGCCGCTTTTAAAACAGCCTTATCACCAACTCAAGGTGGCTGAGACCACCTCCTCTTGTAAGCAAGCATTTATTACCTCTTACAACTAATGGGCCAGTCATCCCACAGATGCTTTCATTAGCCAGAAAGGGCTAGGTTCCAGTCACGCAAGTGGTAGACCTTGCTTCACCAAAACCCCTAATAGCAATCTAAAGAACCCTAGCAATCTATCCAAGCAAATGTAACAAGAGGAGACCATGGGTGCAACAGTTACACAGTGTACAGTCAAAGCGTGATCCAACTTGAAACAGATTGCAAGAGGTTTTGCCCTTAAAATACCTTCTGAACAGGTCATAGTAGAAAAAAAGGGATGCACAGAAAGAAAGTGGAAATATATGAAAATGAAAATATATTTAGGGAACTTCCCAGATAAGTTATCCAAAGGTCATATCCCCACCCGCAGCGACTCAGAATAGCACATTTCTTTGTAAGAAAGACACAGCAGAAATTGAAAACCTAGATGAAAGTATGTTGACAGAGATAGATGAGAAGCATTCACAATGCACTTAACAGCTATAGGCTCTTGACATTGTTCTTTGCACAATATTTGATGTTTTTGATTCTTTGCTTCTAAGGTCATGGCTCAGGTGAAAAAGGTTGCACATTGAGAGGTCAGATACAGTGCTTACATTAATTCTGTCCATAATTGTGCCGACTTAACTATTGTTCTTTCACTCAGAACTTCACCCCTGAAATGCAGCTATTGATTTTCTCAAGGTTGTGACCCTTTCATATTAGATATCACAAAAAGCAGAACCTATTCCATAGTCTTATTCATTTTGACGACATTAACATTTTGGCTGCATTTAACACTAGCTAATTCTCTTAAAATGAGCACCATAATCCAGCAAAAATTTACTGCTGTCTGAAGCATACCAAGTCACAAGAGGGACTAACTTTGAATAATAATGAACAAGGTTGCCATTCTTTTACAGAATGTCTTCAAAATGATTCAGATAAATCCAGCATCATTCATTAAGAAAACCTATATCATATGGCCTCTGCATGGTCCTCTTGGGATTACTCTTTTGTTTGTTCCATGGTGAAAAAACGACAAGCTAACTCACTGAAAGGGCAGCAACAGATTTCATTGGGGGGCAAGAGATTCTCTAAGTGCCTTATTGTGTGCATTAGGAAAATTAAAGGAAACAAAAGCCAAGCAACAAAACCACCCACTCAGCCCAGGATAGGCAAGTAAATTTATGAATCCCTGGAGCAATAAGGGAGCAGCTGCACTATCCCTCAATATGTCCTCTTACTGACGAGTCTGACACATTCTTTCAAGCTATAATTTTACAGGCTGTTCCTATAGCATAAATTATGCTCCAGTAGATAATTTGTATGGCTCCAAAAAGATTTGGTTGCTAAGCAAGCTAAATTAGCAGCAAGGGTGATCCATTCTCGAGTGCTGGGGCATTTTGTTATCACCATGTATAGGTATGAAAGCATTAATTTAACTGTATTGTCTGCCCCACCCTAGGAGAATATAAAATTCCAGTAAAATAGTAAGTTTTTATTTGCGTGAAATACAGGACTCCCATACCCAGCTGATTTAGTCCTAGCGTTAAAAAAGCCACTCTTTCAATAGCATATTTCAGTTGGGAGTGTGGTTCCTTCACTGCAAATAAGTTTGTGGGCCCTTATCTTATGAATCTGGCACGTGGATGGTGATTTTAAGAGGGTGATCTGAGTTGATCTTGGGGATCATCATTACACTGGAACATAAGGCAGGAAAATACATCATATTGGGCTCAGATCATTTAGGGTTTTACAGGTCACAAACAAGCACCTTAAATTAGAAGACAATATTGTATTGATGATTTTGGTATATTAAATGTTAGAATACAAAGAAAATCAGAATTAATAAGATACAGCAAATGATGACTGTCTAGGGTGAATATGCATGTACTGTATGTGTGTTAATTTCTAACCTGACAATTCTTGTCTAGTTCTGGAGAGCCCAACACATCCAACATAATACATTTAAATATGAAATTCTAAATATTGGTGGGAGAGAAATTCCTTTTTAAAAGCCCAGTATGAATTTTGGTTCAGCTTCCTCTGTCTAGATACTAGCCACTGTTTAATGTATATCCATGGTTAGTTTCTGAGTACCAGATGATAGATACAAGCAGTCTTCTGCCAGCCCATCTCATCCATAGTACTTGCAAGTTCTGTACTGTTGCTGTACTCTGTTACTGGGCTTGCTGCTCATAATTTTATTTCCCAGACTAGGATCTTTCCTTACAGTTTTTTCCCTACTACAAGTCTACATACACTGCATCAAAATGGAGCCTGAGGCTATGATTTGATGGTTTCAACAAAATGAGTGATATAAGTTCAAATAATCATGTTTCTAGGGATCCTTGGAAGAGAACTGGTCACCCAGACAACACAGTGAGCCGGAAGAAATACCAAGAGACTATTTTATTTTTACCACATTACATAAAATCAGAAGTACAGAGTCAAGGCTGGCTAGGAAGCTACAGCTACTGCAAAATGCAGCTGTTCTACTACTCACTGGGGCAGACTGTTGCCATCATTTTACACCACTACTGAAAGAATTGCATGGGCTGCCATTCAGCTACTGGGCTCAGTTCAAGGTGCTGGTAATGGTGTACAAAGCCCTGTACAGATTGGGATCAGGATACCTAAAATATCATCTTATCATTGATATACCCAACTGATCACTGCACTCTGCAGGGGAGGGCTTCTTGCAGATACCAACTCATCAGGTGTTCTGTATGATTTATTTATTTATTTATTTATTATACTTGTATACCGCCCCATAGCCGAAGCTCTCTGGGCGGTTTACAGTAACTAAAAACAAATACAATTTAAAATTGATGTAGGAAGCAGTCCTTTAGCCTGGCAGCATCTTCCTTTTGGAACTTACTCCCATTACGTATCAGACAAGCACTAGCTTTATTATCTTTCTGGTGAGTAAGCTTAACTGTCAGGGAATAAGAGAAGTCCTATTGTGAATCAGGATCTGGTTATGTAACAGGAGTCAGAGAGTAGGAATAAATGGGCAATTCTCCCAACAGAGGGATGTAAAAAGTGAAATCCCCAAAGGATCAGTATTGGGACTTGTGCATTTTAACTTATTCATAAATGATCTAGAATTTAGGGGACAGCATTGAGGTAGTTAAGTTTGCTGATACTTTCAAATTGTTCAAGGTGGTTAAAACAAAAAGTGATTGCAAATGCAATTCAATGTAAACAAGTGTAAAGTTATGTGTATTAGAGAAAAAAATCCGAATTTCACATTTATGCTCATGGGATCTGAACTGGCAATGACTGACCAGGAAAGAGCTTGGGGTCATAATGGATAGCTCGATGAAGATGTCAACCCAGTGTGCGGCAGTTGTGAAAAAGGCAAATTCCATGCTAGGGATCATTAGGAAAGGTATTAAAAATGAAGCTGCCAATATCATAATGCCATCATATAAATCTATGGTGCAGCTGCATTTCAAATACTGTTCTGGTGGCCTCACCTCAGAAAGGATATTGTAGACCTGGAAAAGGTTCAAAGAAGGACAACCAAAATGAACAAGGGGATGAAGTGAGTCCCTTATGAGGAAAGGTTGCTGCATCTGGGGCTTTTTAGTCTAGAGAAAAGGCAAATAAGAGGTGACATAATAGAAGTGTATAAAATTATGCATGACATGGAGAAAGTGGATAGAGAAAAGCTTTTCTCCCTCATAACACTAGAATCTGTGGACATCCAATGAAGCTGAATGTAGGAAGATTCAGGACAGATAAAAAAAAAGCTTCATCACACAGCACATTGTTAAGCTATGGAATTCACTCTTGGTTGGTGATGACCACCAACTTGGATGGATTTAAAAGAGGATTCAACAAATTCATGGAGGATAAGGCTATCAATGGCTGCTAACCCTGATGGGCTATGTTCTATCTGCACAATGAAAGGTGGTTCTGAATACCAGTTACTGGAAATGGCTAGAGGGAAGAATGCTCTCTGCACTTTCCGATAGGCATCTGCTTGGCCACTGTGAGAACTGAATGCTGGACTAGATGGGCCACTGGCCTGATTCAGCAGGCTCTTCTTATGCTTTTATTGAACACTTTCCTTTTTCACAAGCCTTTTAAATGGCAATTTTTATTCCAGGCTGTATCTGTATAAAAACAGTTATTTATTTATTTATTAAACTTGTATACCGCCCCATAGGCAAAGCTCTCTGGGCAGTTTACAATAACTAAAAACAAATACAATTTAAAATACATCTTTTAAAAACAATTTAAAACACAATTTAAAAATTTAAAACAATATAGAACACATGCTAAAATGCCTGGGAGAAGAGGAAAGTCTTGACCTGGCACTGAAAAGATAACAGTGTTGGCACCAGGTGCACCTCGTCAGGAAGATCATTCCATAATTTGGGGGCCACCACTGAGAAGGCCCTCTCCCTTGTTGCCATTCTCCAAGCTTCCCTCGAAGTAGGCACCTGGAGGAGGGCCTTTGATCTTGAACGTAGTGTACAGGTAGGTTCGTATCGGGAGAGGCATTCCATCAGGTATTGTGGTCCCAAGCCTTGTAAGGCTTTATAGGTCAATACCAGCACCTTGAATCGAGCTCGGAAACATACAGGCAGCCAGTGCAAGCGGGCCAGAATCGGTTTTATATGTTCAGACCGTCTGGTCCCTGTTACCAATCTGGCTGCTGCATTTTGCACAAGCTGCAGTTTCCGAACCATCTTCAAAGGCAGCCCCACGTAGAGTGCATTGCAGTAATCTAATTTAGAGGTTACCAGAGCATGGACAACTGAAGCCAGGTTATCCCTGTCCAGATAGGGACGTAGTTGGGCCACCAACCGAAGTTGGTAGAAGGCACTCCATGCCACTGAGGCTACCTGAGCCTCAAGTGACAGAGGTGGTTCTAGGAGAACCCCCAAGCTACGAGCCTGCTCCTTCAGGGGGAGTGCAACCCCATCCAGGACAGGTTGGACATCCACCATCCAGTCAGAAGAACCACCCACTAGAAGCATCTCAGTCTTGTCTGGATTGAGCCTCAGTTTATTAGCCCTCATCCAGTCCATTGTTGCAGCCAGGCACCGGTTCAGCATATTGACAGCCTCACCTGAAGAAGACGAAAAGGAGAAATAGAGCTGCGTGTCATCAGCATACTGATGGCAACGCACTCCAAAGCTCCGGATGACCACACCCAATGGTTTCATGTAGATGTTGAACAGCATAGGGGACAGAACTGACCTCTGCAGAACCCCATACTGGAGAGTCCAGGGTGCCGAGCAATGTTCCTCAAGCACCACTTTCTGGAGGCCAAGTAGGAGTGGAACCACTGCAATGCAGTACCTCCCACTCCCAACTCAGTCAGTCTCCCCAGAAGGATACCATGGTTGATGGTATCGAAAGCCACTGAGAGATCAAGGAGAATCAACAGAGACACACTCCTCCTGTCTCTCTCCTGACAAAGGTCATCACACAGGGCGACCAAGGCTGTTTCCGTGCCAAAAACCAGGTCTGAAACCTGACTGAAATGGATCCAGATAATCGGTCTCATCCAAGAGTGTCTGGAGCTGGCCCGCAACCATTCGTTGCAATACAGATGCCGACTGGGATAAAGATATTGTTAAATCGCTCTGAGATGTGCCATAAGAAACAATTCATACATGGAATGAAAGAAAAAATAGACACCATCTAGTTGTACCTGACATAGGCACTCAGGCTACTGTATATACACAATCTGTAGAGCTAGCATTGCTTGACATTCTCCCCCAGTCATGTCCCCTCCCTTACAGTGATGTCATCAGGGCAGAACATTTTTGGAGGGGGCAGAAATTGAGGGCCCCACTGAACAGAATAAGGAGTAGGTTGCCCCATTTTGAAGTAAGTGAGGCAATACACATTACTATCAAAAGAGGAGGGACAGGGAGACCAGAAGACCATTAAGTTCAGAGTCTAAAATTACTTAACTGTATGACTGCTCCCTTAGACTCTACACTGCCATCCACTCTCTGGCCCACCTGCACCATCTAATTCAGCCTTTCCCAACTGGTGTGCCTCCAGATGTTGTTGGACCACAACTCCCATCAGCCTCAGCCAGCATTGCCAATGGCTGAGGCTGATGGGAGTTGTGGTCCAACATCTGGAGGCACACCGGTTGGGAAAGGCTGATTTAATTCCTCTTGCCATACTTCTTTAACTTCATCAAGCTTCACAGTCAGTTTGGCATGGAGGCTTCTCTGATCATTTTTTATTCTTTAGTGTAGGACTTTTGAAGAAATCAAAGTTTGGGTATTCTGGGGAAAGCATGGGTGAAATTCAGGTTTGGTAGGATGTTGGTGCTGGGTCCTGGAAGAGTCACATCCCTTCTCAGCTATAGATTGACTGAGAAAATATCTTTCAGTCTTGTCTGTAAGTTTGAAGACCCCCACCAGACACAGCAGCCTAGGAGTCCACTCCAGTGAAGAAGGGCCATCTGGATCCATCAGCCCAGCAATTGTCTGGAACTTCATCATGAGCAGCAGCTTGGGTTCTGATTCAGCTTAAACAGGGCAGCAAGATCCCTCAGTGCAGTGACACTAGAGGACAACTCAAGGTCCAATATAATGGCTAGATCTGAGCCACAGCCTAGGCCCAATGGGTCAGGGGCTCTTGAGCCCAAGACCCCAAAGTCAGGATCTCCCAGATCTATAGCCTGTACCCCTGCAGAACCAGCCCCTTCCACACAGAGACCCATGTCCCCATGTTGACCCAGCAATGCAGGCAACAAGCCTGGATCCAAGTCAGGGCCTGCCCCTTTATGCCTTCAATTACTTAAGGACAGGGCAGAGCCTGAGAGGGGTGAGCTCAGCCCTGCATTTATATGCCAGCTTTTATTTCAAGAAGAAATACCAAGGTGATTCACAAACAAATAAAAGCCAACAGACGGCCACTTAGATCCCTAAAGTGTAGGCAAACAAAGCTGACAGGTAGCAGATACAGCTAAGCAGCTAAGACCATGTAACGCTTCCCAGATGTAAGCCAGATATCCATGGTGTCAGCACTATGTATGCTAGATACCTTGCCTCAGAAGCTACATCTCACTGTAGAGTTCAAATCCCGTCTGAGTCTACCATATCCATCCTCATAAATTAGACTTTACTGTCCTAGGTGCTTCCAGTAGTTGGCAACAGCCTACCGTGCTACCTTCCTCTCCTGACTATTTTCCACCTAAAGCACTGGTGGCAGAACTTCATATCTCCTGGAGGCCAGGGAATGTCTTTTTTGCTGGACTTAAGAAAGGACAGAGTTTAGAACTGACAACGCAGAGCTGACTGGTGATAACTAGAATCAGGATTTTGGTCATGCTATCAGTTTCCACAGAGATGAAGCAGCAAGAATTGTCTTGGAACCATCAGCCTGGAGGAGCAACATGGTGTCCTCCAGATGTTGTTGGAACTCCAGCTCCCATCAGCCCAGCCAGCATGGCCTACAGGCAGGAAATTCTGCAACAAATTCTGAAAGGCAGAGGGAGGCAGCTGATCTGGGGTGTCATGAAGAGGCAGCAAATTAAGAGTTACTCAATTTATTATTAGTATTGTATTTTTACTGCTTGGGAGAGGGAGAGGCACTTGTCACATTTTCTGCTTCAGGTGCCAAAATAACTTGACCAAACTTGGGTGCTATACACCATGATTGTGGTACAGGGGACCATTTGTTGCCCAGTCTTAGGCAGCAAAATGTGTTGGACTAGCCCTGGAACCAGCCCTCTAATCCTATATTCTTTTAGGCATCTGGGTGCCTTACTCTCATGTTGTTATATTAGAAAGCAGGGCTGCCTTGAGCAGTGTGCATATTGCAAAATATGTAAACTGCTGATTTGATAGTGTAGGCATTTTCTCATTTTAGGGGAGCAGCAAATTACCCAAACACCTTGCATTTTGTAGTGGAACCTACTCTGTTCCATCCACTGTAATCTAATTCAATCATTTATTTTCTGCACACTCATTTTATCACATTTTTTGAGATTTCCTTTGCTTTTAATCTTGTACTTCAGGAAGCCCCTTAGTTCCAATGGAAATGCAGAGAACTCAGATATGGTAAATAAAAGAACAAATCGGCTATAATAAAGCTCAGCATTCCTCTAAATCAATCAGCTTTCTTTCCCCTAGTGGACAGCATAAAGCCAGGCAAGTATCTCTTCTTTCATCTGTTGATTAAAAATGGTTCCTTCAGCTTAGCTAAATAAGAGCTCACACAGGTAACTCTTTCCCTAGTGCTGCCATTCTTGTAGTACATTAACGAAATGAAGTGCATCAAAAGACACATTTTACTTAGATATCTGTGAGCTGAGGGAGAGGTTAATTTCATACCTTTCTCTCTCCACCACCATAAGAAAAGACAGAAAGATGAAAGAAGTCGAGTCATTTAAAGAAGATTGTATGCTATGCATTTTCCATTGGAATTAATAGGGGAAAATACTACATTCTCATATAACTGGAGTATATAGTTGTTTTTAATATTTTATTTCTTCAAAATATTTATAATGTTTAATTGATCAGTTTTTTAAAGGTGAAAGAACAATGAGGAAAAAGCCCCATCCACAGGGCCAATGGTCAGGGCCAATGGGAGGTAGAGTCCAACCAAATCTGGAGGGCACCATGTTGGCTACTCCTGCCTTATATCTAGACCCCATTAAGCATGTTTAGGTCCTTTTGGATTCAGCAAAAGAAATTTAAAATATGTTTAACTCTTCCACTGAGGTCAGTGGTTCAATTTTGGATGGGTTATGTTTATTATTATCATATCATGTTCAATAACGGTATCATATCACCTTCTAAGCCATTTGGCATTATTTTTTATTTGTTCTGTTTTTATTTTTGAAATGTTTACCTTTTAATGATGCATATGTTAAAGAGTCATGAGGGTAGCTTCATCCAGCTCAGAGGGGGAAAAAAAACACTAATGGTTTTTCAGGGTGTATTTCTATCCCAATGTAGTTTCCAGTGTATGGTGGGCTGATAACATGATCCCAGATAAAATTTGAGGTATCAGATGAAGTGTGCTTGACAATACCTAAACGCCCAGAGCCAGAACACACTTATTCAGAGGAGACATAATTTTTCTGTGCAACAAACGTTTGTGCCTTCCCCTGCATATTGAGCAAACAACACAAATTCTGTTCCTTTAACAAGTTTCATTTGTTTCAATTAAAAGGTAAAGGTATCCCCGCACTTATAGTGCTAGTCGTTTTCGACTCTTAGGGTGACGTCTTGCGACGTTTACTAGGCAGACCGTATATATGGGGTGGGATTGCCAGTTCCTTCCCCGGCCTTTCTTTACCCCCCAGCATATGCTGGGTACTCATTTCACCGACCATGGATGGATGGAAGGCTGAGTGGACCTCAACCCCTTTTACCGGAGATTCAACTTCCTCCTTTCGTTGGAATCAAACTCTGGCCATGAGCAGAGCTTCAGCTGACTAGAAAAAGCTTTATTATAACTGAGAACTAATGTTAATGGTTTTGTGGGATGTTTTCTTACCCCATTAAGAGACCTGCAAGAAAACTGTTCATGGTTAGAGAAATGCCCACAAACAACATTATGGTTTGTGCCACCCTATTGACACCACCCATACATAATTTCCACCATGCTGTGGGCCCTGTAACAGAACTTCCTACAACTGTTGCACTCTTTGCTGGTTTTCTTGTCCTCTATCCTGCTGCATAGGATGCATGGCATTGAGAAAGTGGATAGACAAAAGTTCTTCTCCCTCTCTCATAATACTAGAACTCGTGGACATTCAAAGAAGCTGAATGTTGGAAGATTCAGGACAGACAAAAGGAAGTACTTCTTTACTCAGCGCATAGTTGAACTATGGAATTTGCTCCCACAAGATGCAGTAATGGCCACCAGCTTGGATGGCTTTAAAAGAAGATTAGACAAATTCATGGAGGACAGGGCTATCAATGGCTACTAGCCATGATGGCTGTGCTCTGTCACCCTAGTCAGAGGCAGCATGCTTCTGAAAACCAGTTTCTGGAAGCCTCAGGAGGGGAGAGTGTTCTTGCACTCGGGTCCTGCTTGCGGGCTTCCCCCAGGCACCTGGTTGGCCACTGTGAGAACAGGATGCTGGACTAGATGGGCCACTGGCCTGATCCAGCAGGCTCTTCTTATGTTCTTATGTTCTTATAGGTGGCAGCATCCAAAAGATGCTGGAGGTGGAGGTTGGGCTCCATAACAAAGAGAAGATGCCTCTGCCTGGATGGCTGGGTTTGGGTCAGGCACACCTTGCATCCTTTATCTCTGGGCCTTCCCTTCCTATCCCAGCTTCTCCCAGAAAAGAGAGCTTGTGAGGGAGGAATAGTCTGGGCAAAGAAAGGGGCCTTTCTCCTTTGAATGCCATAAAGGGGTTATTGGTGTGCACAACTTCTCTGGCATTTATAATTCCCACCATTTGTAAAATAAAACTTACTTTGCTAATAAAAGCCACATTTTTTTCTTCCAAGAGCCAAAGGTGTGTCCTTCTGCAACAATGGGACTATGAAGATGTGATTGCAAGTTTGTTTACTCCTTTGTTATGTGATTGCAAACTTGTTTGCTTGGGAGTTTGTTTGCTTGTTTGCTTGTTTGCAGAAGGAAAATGGTAAGAGGCAACTTGCTGAAACTTGGGGGACTTTGTACAGGTGACACTTCATGACAACATCTTAGAAAGTAGAGGGTCTACTTATGTGTAAACTACACAATGAAAACTGCACCTGGGGTAAATTTTTTCCCTAGAAATTTGGATGGAAAAAAGTATATATATAAAATAATCTCAAGCTCTAGAATAGCACATAAGATCACTAAAACTAAGCTGGGCAGAGCAATCCAAATGGTGGGAAGCTGCCAGGGGGGCAGTGGAGGAGGAGCTGGCGGAAAGCTCTGCAGCATCCTTTTCCTGCTCAGGAGCCACTGGCCCGGCTGAGTGCCAGCTCCATTGGGAGCTGCATGCATGAGCGGGAAGGGAGAAGCTGGCTTCTATGAATCAGCCTCCTGGGGAGTAAGTGCTCCCCATAGATGCTCATTACAATTTTTATTTTACTTTGCCAGCCTTTTGCCTGGCAGAGATTTTGGGCAGATTGGGACCCCAGAAAGGCTCCAAATGTGAGGAGGATCTTGCGTAAGTCCCCCCGGGGCTCCTCAACCACCACACCCTAGAATGCCCCAATTTTGAGGCTACTGCCAGCTTCTGATGTCTCTTCATCTGCTGGGCTGACCATCCTGGGTGGACCCACAGCAGTGGCGTGGCTCAGCCATGGTGGGGGGCTTCTGCTGTCAGAGCCCAGCAGAGCCTGGCGGCGATGGGAGCCACTGCAGCCAACTCCCCCCAGACCAGTGGAAATATGAGTTGGATTGCACCCCTAAATATTAAATACAATTGCATAAGAAATCTATGATGGCAACAAATGCTCCAGTATCATCTGTATTTGTTTTTATTTTGTGTTATTCCTGGGGTTACTTCTTACTTAATATTTTGGATACAGATCTGAATATAATTGATTGGTTGGGTTTGGATCCCCCAGAACAAATTGGGAGGCAGAGAAAGGAGAGGAAGGGAAAATTCCATTGCAAAAGCCAAAATCCTTGCACTAATGCGACGGGTTTGTTGGATACAACCCAAAGTAGATGCAGATCTGGAGCATTTCAGTTTTGAAGATGATACATGTATAGTAATTGTTTTGCCCAACCCTTTAATATATATGTATAGCTAGAGGGTCTTATCCTTTTTAGCTCACTGAGCATACTTGTGTATGTTCTTCAGAACTAACAAGTTATGTGTTCAAATATATTATAAGAAACATATGTTCCAAACATAACAAAACAGCATCAGGATGCAGGTGAACAAAGGTTTGGAAAAGTATTTTTGCTAATATTAAAATATAAGCCCTGAGATTTTTTATTACACTGCCTTTTAGTTAGTAATAAGTAGTACACCATGCTTAGCAATGCACCTTCTAACAGTTTCAGTCAGTTCATTTACGTATTTTTTAAAAAAACATTAAGTTTAAATTAAGTCATGAGTGGATATATATCATGAAGCATATGCACCTGTCTTTGCTGCTCGATATGCCCTTGATTGACGACCATCCATTCTGTCACATGTAATTATCTTATCCAGCTGGTTTTCTCTTGCCATGAGATTAAAACTGTTAAAATACTTACTTGCTATGGACTTAAAAGAGTTTTCTCTCCTGTATTTGTTCTCTGAAGGTTTGCTTCCTTCCTGTTACTATTGGAAATAGGGTTGCCAGGTTCAGGGCCTGAGACTGATCCTGTATCTTTAGGAGAAGAGAAAGTCAGCCAAGTGCAGGTGTTCTTGCAACATTGTAATAGGAAAAACCACAAGGTGGAATTCTCCCTTCCCCGTGCACAACTTTTAAAGATACAGAAGACCTCTTGGAGGCCGGGCCTGCCAACCAAGTGGTCTTCTGTATCTTTAAAACTTGTGCAGGGGGAAGGGAGAATTCCACCTTGTGGTTTTTCCCATTACAATGTTGCAAGAACACCTGCACTTGGCTGACTTTCTCTTCTCCTAAAGATACAGGCCCTGAACCTGGCAACCCTAATTGGAAGTAGTGCGAGAGTGGCATGCAATTCCTACCTCCGAGAATAGTGAATTTAAAGGCATTTGTTCCATCACCCAAATGGAGACAAGGCAGATTCATGTTAGCTTCAGCAAACACCAGTTCAGTACCTGGTGTGGTGGCTTTTGGGTCAGTATTATGTGTTTATTATTGACATTTTAAGTTGGTTTTCTGCCAAATAAGTCTTCAAAGTAAACTAATCCAACCCCCTCCCCCATATCAGTCAATAACAGGGAAAGGGGAAAAAAATAAGAACAGCAAAAAGCCACAAACCACAGCTACAGAATTTTAAAATACAGAATGTATACTATGTGAAAAAAATACTGCATTAAAGTGCAAGATCATCTACAGTCTAAACTGAACAATCAAGCTTGTCCCATGCCTCCCCTCCCATGAAGTGATATGATGAAATGCAGGTGCTGCCCCTGAAAGTAATGCATTAATGTTGCATGTTCCTCATTTCCAGGGATGGGCAATCTGCTCTGGGCTTGACTTCCTTTGCTTGAGACCACACTGGAGACGTATGGTGTTGTTATAATAATAGCTTTTTTTAAAAAAAACATGTAGAAGTAGAACATAAATGGAAGCAAATAGCAGGTGCTCCCATAGGGTAACAAATCAATAACCCCATATCAGATCCCCAGAAATGCACTGCACCCCTATATATGCTTTAGCTTCAACCAACTTGCAGTATACTCTGCAATTTTTTTCTCATGCTGTCCTGGCTTCCAACCAAGAAGTAGACTCAGGACACTGGATTTTCTGCATGAAGCTTTTATTCAATAATTCAGTACGGAAAACATGTCGTCATACTCTGGGCATAAATCAGGATGCATGAACACACTGGGGTTATCCCAGGATACAACTAGGCATTGTGGAGGTTGCAAAGACCTTGTGGCAACGGAGACTCATAAGCATTGCTAAGCTTATACAGTATATTAGGAAGAGGGACAGAGACTTCATACTATGGGTTAATTCTCTGTTATTCTAGCCCTTTTTTTCTACCAAGCTCTTTCAAGAAGCTGATAGTAACTTCTCAGGCTGAAGCTGATGTCTGGCCTTCCTCCGAGACCTTGGAGAGATAGGGGCCAGGAACTCCAGCTGACCATTTTGGCTTTGTTTTTCAGCTAGATCTGGGCTGGATACCCAAACATCTTTATCTTTAGGCAGCCCTGGCAAAAGGGGAGTGGCTTCTGGGCTGTTCTCAACAATTCCTTCAGCAGACTCAGAGGCCTCTGAAACCCCTTCCTCTGTGCCATCCTGATTCCCTTCAGCAGAACTGACAATCACCTCTCTAAGTTCTGTACCTCATTCTTCCTTCCATTTCTGCTACTGGTTCTCCTTAGGACCCATGACACATTCATTCACCTGTCTGTTCAGCTAGAAGAGTGTCATTTTATTGAGCTCTGGAGGCTCTCTCCTTAAAAACACTCAAAGAGAGATCACCAGCTGTCAAAAATCCATGATCATCATGCAACCATCCTGGGATATTAGCCTAAAACAGGAATTGTCAGCCAACAGCTGTAACAGCCCAGACCAGCTCAGTTGTATACTAAGCAGCTTCATAGAAAGCCTGGTGGTATGGTGGTTAGAGGATTGAACTAGGCCTGGGAAGTGTGATGCCACAGGGTAACTAAGCCTGGGCTAGGATTCACATTTGAAATCGGCAAGGCAATTAAAGACATGAGCTTCATAAGGTCTAAGAAAATATTTAATAAACACAGGTTTAAGAAATAGCAGATATTTACAGTCCTTGGTCACTGATAGGACATTAATGGCAGTGCCAGTCTCCTGTGAGTCAAGTTGACGGTGCTCCTTAGTCCTTCCTGGACAAGATCTGATGTCTGAATGCCCTGCATGGAGCTTTATTCTAAAAGTATGACTGATTTTCTACTGAGTCATCCTTAGTCTTGTGCCTTTAAGTGGCCAAGAGATGGCACTGCCACATCAAACAAATACACTCTAGTTGTTTGCTTGCTCCTTTCCCATAGCTTCAGCATGATCTCACCACTGTAGCCAAAACATCCTGATAAGACACATACTGTAGCTTATCCAGGGTTCCTAGGCTTTATGAAAGCTAACCACATCAAAAAGCCAATGAGTTTGTGACCAGCTGGATGTCTGACACTGCCCAGTAACCTCCCTTACAGCAAGAGGTGATACTATGTGTTATTACACAGATCTAACCAGCCTGTACTTTTACTATGGCATATAAGCAGTCTCAGAACCCCAAAATAGACCTCAGGCATTAAAGGGATAAATTGTTGGTTTCCACATATATCCAAATGCTTTAACATTACAGGGAAACTGCTTCAAATACACATTCAACTATGAAGCTTGGTGGATGACCTTTGGCTAGTCACCATCTTTCAGCTTAACTACCTCACAATAAGAGTGGGGTATAAAAGGACAATGTATACCACTCTGAGATCTTTGGAGGAAAGGTGGATATTAATGTCATAAATAAATAAATAGTTCAGACAGTAAGAATTGTTACCTTCAGGATTTAGGTCAGGTAAATGTGAGCACCTGGCATTAGCCTTTTTTCATTCATAACTTATACCGCTATAATTCACAGGTGTACTTCATTACAAGCATGCCAACATCCTCATGGAAATAAGGGTAAAAATAGGTGTACAGTAAAATAAATTTTCTGAATAGAATTTTATTAGTTTCTCCCATTTGCATTTAATCATTGATTATAACAGTACAAAGGGTTCCGTTCGTGAGACATCGGCTTGCAAATGGAATGAAAAGCAGCGTTCATTTGTCCCACCAGGTGCCACGTACAAAAACATCTTGTAACTCTTTTCAATACCTGCCACCATGATTCTGCCTTGTTACATTACTGTATATTCAGTGGCACCACACAATAGTCTACTCCTCAACAAAATAACTACAAAGGGCTATTACAATTCCTAAACACTACCGAAAGATGGCAGGGTCTCCAGCCAGATTACTCAGATGCTTGCTCTCCTAACCTAAAAGGTGGCATTCCTCAGGCTAATTCTTCAAACTCATATCTGAAGTTGGAGCTTTTCAGTTAAAAGGGTTCCTGCTTCACTGCCTTTTTCTTCTTCTAGGTTCTCAAGTTTATTAATGTTTTTGATCTAGCAATGTCAATTCACGTTACTTTAATTCATTGGATACATCACAATATGATACATGATGCAGTTTATGGAATGGACTTAAGGCTGTGACTTGATTAAAGAAATCTATAGTCAATAATATAGTTTTTAATCAATTAGTCAATGAAATAACCCTTAATTTGCATTTGAGTAAAAATATTTGTTCTAAAGAGAACTAGTCCACTTCATGCTTTTTTCCTACTTTGTTCAGATGATACACACGTGTTGCCACAGTCACCACTTTTGAAGAGACATTTCCTTCTGTATGACAGATGGGGATGCCTGACATCTACTGCTTTTGTAAATACCTGTTAAAAAGTAATTAACATTTTTTAAAAAAATATCTGCTCCTTGATTAATTGTAACTATTCAGAAGGTTTTAATTAAGTCTAATTGATTAATTGATCAAATGTTTCAGCTTTAAATGTACTTGATAGCATTCGATGCCACAGTCCTATTATTCCATAATGTTGGCTTTGTAATTATTGAATTTATCCAATGGTATCATTCATTGCATACCTGCTTTGGCGAAGAGACTTGTGGCATGTCATCACAAAACCAGAACACAGCTGTTGAGTGATACTTAGATTCTGTTTCTCTGAGAGAGATTCCTAAATTTATTTATTTATTTATTACTTGAATTTATAGGCCACTTTTCCATACAAATATGTTCCAATTGGCTTACAAAAATGCAAGTGATGACATCAATTCCAAAACATAACAATAGTTTCAAATCATTTCAAAACATAACAATCCAACAATCACTCCAATTGATTACCTAAACATTATCACATTTAAAGTCATCATAAAACAAGCTATCAATCAATTAAAATATATCAAATTAATAATTAATAACATAACATTCCAATACAAAAGCATAAGAAAACAGTTTTTGTCGCTCTAACATTAATGTTAAGAGTCTCTGTTAAATGTAGCATAGATGCTGATGCTGATGAAGAGACTGATCAAGCTTCGCTTTCCTCCTGGGTGGAGTGAATTTACTATTCTCTTCCTCTTCCCAGTGCATAGTCAGTTCTCCCAATGACTTTTCTAAAAAGATATTAACATTGAAAGATTGTTTTCCTTGTTAGTGTATCTTATTATATTGATATTTATTATTTCTCCTTCTATGTACACAGCAATTAACAAAGAATAGGAAGATAGTGCCATGCCCCAAGCAGCTGACTCATTTTTACATTAATTTTGCATGCCAGCCAGAACCTGTGAATAGAAAGGCAGGCTAGGCAATGCAAGACCTCTGAAATATTAAAGAACAGTGTTGTATGTGCTAAATGAAGCAACACTTTGTAGAATTTTTAAATATTGAAACACTGACATTGAACTTCATCTTCCCTGCCACATCATTTGCAAGTTGTTTTCCCCTTCTCTGTATTTATAACTCTTTTTTTAAAAAAAACTTGGTGGCAGAAACTTTCCCCCACCCCAGAACTAAGTAGTGTTAGCAGTGACCTTTCATTATGGATTCTTTTAGGCAATCATGCTTTCTGGAGAAAATTCCCATGACAGCATAATGCTTGATCTTGTCAATATCTATTATGCCAGCCAACATGGGTCATTTATCAACATTCATTTTGAATGTATATCAGAAATACTTCAGGAAAGGGGCATTATTGAGTAAGTAGACAGCCCTCTGCTTATTTGCTGTGGTAAATATGTATTCTGTAGAGAAATGTGTTTAATACTGGCATTATCAATGTATTTGGCTTCAGTACAGAAACCCTTTGATTTTCCAAATAATTAAGGTGAACACTGAATATATCATTAGTGTAGAGGTTCATGCAGCCCTTAGAAAGCTTCTGCATGCATTGAATATTTAATCATCAATGTGTCTACCAGTTTCTGTGGTGCTGTATATGAACTAAGGGCATGGCTCCTGTTCTGAGAAATGTACTGTCTACAGTTTAACAAGAGTAATGTTCTTCAACAGGACAAAAGGGGAAAGAAGATGCAATAGTTAAAGCATAAATATGTGAACAAATGCTTTTCTGTGCAACACATAACTTAAGTGCAGTGAGGAAGGATTTATGGGAGGTTTTATGGACGATTTTAAGAGGCACTTGACAGATGTGTCAGTATTATGTGAAGGAATTTGAGATGCTAGAAGCATACGGAGAGAATGAAGCAACCATCAAAGTTTAACTTGAGCAGTCTTAATATGTAAGTTGCATAATTATAACAACCAAGTTTTGTGCAAAGATAAATGAAGTTTACAGGAATACTACAGAGGAAAGACAAGAGGTCAGCATGAGGTATCATATATACGTCTGACTCTGTTGTTTTAGAGAAGACATGGAAAGCAAGGACAAACTTGGGACTGTTGTGGAAAAGGAAATAGTGGTGTTTAATGTAAACCTGAATCCGGTGTTAGAAGTATTAGAAAAGAAAAACACTGTCTGTCTGCCTGCCTGTGTCTCTCCCTCTCACACAGAGTGTTGTATAGATAGAAGACTGTGTTTGAACAAGGAGGGAAGCAGAGTAAGAAACGGTATTCATGTTGACATTGCCCAGCTATATTCATTTCCTCTGTAGCATATCAAACTATTGGCTTATGAAATTTGTCAAGCTTGCTGTGAATTTGCTGAAATACCTCTTCTGTGTTAGCTTTAATAAATATATGCTTACATATATTTATTTTTACAGCAATAACAGATTCTAAAGGTGCATTTGAATCTACGCCTGTATCATTACTGTTGCACGATGAGCCGATCTGTCACATAACGACAGTTTGAGTAGTTGTGGTTCAAGTGTAGCTAACATGATCACTTTCTGGTTCCAATTTTTTTCTGAGTCCATAGATTCAGGTTAGGCATGAGTGTGGTGTGGAGGTGCCAGTAAAAGGAATGTATTGAGCATTAGTGTGAAAATCTTCACTATATCTTTCTAAGGAGAAACTCAGGTCTCCATGAAGGAAATAAGAAAGAAAGAATAGCTATCTGGCTATCTGTCATGTTCATAGAATCATAGAATAGTAGAGTTGGAAGGGGCCTACAAGGCCATCGAGACCAACCCCCTGCTCAATGCAGGAATCCAAATCAAAGCATCTCCGAAAGATGGCTGTCCAGCTGCCTCTCGAAAGCCTCCAGTGTCGGAGAGCCCACTACCTCTCTAGGTAATTGGTTCCATTGTCGTATGGATCTAACAGTTAGGAAGTTTTTCCTGATGTCCAGTCGAAATCTGGCTTCCTGCAACTTGAGTCCATTATTCCGTGTCCTGCACTCTGGGACGATCGAGAAGAGATCCCGGTCCTCCTATATGTGACAATCTTTCATGTACTTGAAGAGTGCTATCATATCTCCCTTCAGTCTTCTCTTCTCCAGGCTAAACATGCCCAGTTCTTTCAGTCTCTCCTCATAGGGCTTCGTTTCCAGTCCCCTGATCAACTTTGTTGCCCTCCTCTGAACCTGTTCCAGTTTGTTGGCATCCTTCTTGAAGTGCGGAGACCAGAACTGGATGCAGTATTCAAGGAGGCCTAACCAGTGCTGAATAGAGGGGAACAAGTACTTCATGTGATTTGGAAACTATACTTCTGTTAATGCAGCCTAATTTAGCATTTGCCTTTTTTGCAGCCACATCACACTGTTGGCTCATATTCAGCTTGTGATCAACGACAATTCCAAGATCCTTCTCACATGTCGTACTGCTGAGCCAAGTATCCCCCATCTTATAACTGTGCATTTGGTTTCTTTTTCGTAAGTGTAGAACTTTGCATTTCTCCCTGTTGAATTTCATTCTGTTGTTTTCAGCCCAATGCTCCAGCCTATCAAGGTCTCTTTGAATTTTGTTTCTGTCTTCCATGGTATTAGCTATGCCCCCCAACTTTGTATCATCTGCAAATTTGATAAGCATGCTTTGTACCTCCTCATCCAAGTCGTTAATAAAAATGTTAAAGAGCACTGGGCCAAGGACCGAGCCCTGCAGTACCCCACTCGTTACTTCCACCCAGTTTGAGAAGGAACCATTGATAAGCACTCTTTGAGTATGATTCTGGAGCCAACTGTGGATCCACCTGATAGTTGTTCCATCCAGCCCACATTTAGCTAGCTTGCTAATCAGAATATCATGGGGCACTTTGTCAAAAGCTTTGCTGAAGTCGAGATATATTATGTCCACAGCATTCCCACAGTCTACAAGGGAGGTTACTCGATCAAAAAATGAGATGAGATTAGTTTGGCAGGATTTGTTCGTCATAAATCCATGTTGGCTCCTAGTAATCACTGCATTGCTTTCAAGGTGCTTACAGATTGACTACTTTGTAATCTGCTCCAGAATTTTTCCAGGGATTGATGTTAGGCTGACTTGTCTGTAGTTCCCTGGTTCCTCCTTCTTGCCCTTTTTGAAGATAGGGACAACATTAGGTCTCCTCCAGTCATCCAGCACTTCACCAGTCCTCCATGATTTCGCAAAGATAATAGAGAGCAGTTCTGAGAGTTCTTCAGCCAGTTCCTTCAATACTCTAGGATGCAGTTTATCGGGCCCTGAAGATTTGAACTCGTTCAAAGTGATTAGGTATTCCTTGACCTTTTGTCTATCAATCTCAAGCTCCAATCCTGCCCCTTCTACTTCATGTTTCCCAGGAGGGCCATAGACCCTTTTTTGGGAGAAGACTGAGCCAAAGTAGGAATTGAGGACTTCTGCCTTTTCTTTGTCATCTGTTATCATTTTGCCATCCTCATTGAGTAGCTGTGCCACCATTTCTTTTCTGTCTTTTAATATGGATATACCTGAAGAAAGCTTTTTTGTTGCGTTTAGCATTCCTTGCTAACCTCAGCTCATTCTCAGCTTTAGCCTTTCTGACACCATCCCGGCAATTCTGTGATACCTGCCTGTACTCTTCCTTTGTGGCCTGGCCTTCTTTCCACTTCCTGTATGTGTCCTTTTTTGTTTTCAGGTCATCTCTAAGCTTTGTGTGAAGCCACATTGGCTTCTTCTGCTGTTTTCCCCCTTTTTTCCTTGTTGGAATTGCTTGCCATGGCGCTTTTAGAATTTTCTTTTTTAGAAACTCCCACCCATCTTGGACTCCTTTTCTCATTAGGGTGGCTTGCCATGGAACGGTATTTACAATTGTTCTGAGTTTATTAAAATCAGCTTTCCTGAAGTCCAGGGTGCGCATATGGCTACTCTCAGCTTTTGCTTCTCTTAAAATCAAGAATTCAAGTATGGTGTGGTGACTTTCCCCCAGAGTTCCTGTAACTGCCACTTCATCCACCAAATCATCTCTATTGGTTAGAATCAATATCTTAGAGTTCTGCAATAAGAGGAGGGCAATATTTAATATATTACCAACAGTAACTTTATGTCTTGAGGAGCAACTGACACATTCTTCTGCATATGTAACCAGTTAGTAATATAACAGATTATTCCTAACTGATCTTGTCTGGATATTCATGCTTGATTTTAACAATGCAGGGGAGAATTGTCTTCCTTTTTTCAACTTCCATTAGTTTCTTCTAAGGTTTATTTGGAATCCTACCAAAAAAGCAGCCATGGTGTTAATTTTTGTCTTTTTCAACCTGATTCTTTACATGTTCATGTTCAAGGTCTTGCACACATGTGCTGTTCTATTCAGTCCAATGAAGGAAGCAAATCTGTGTGCACAAAATAATGTGGGCAATTGTCTATCTAACTGTGACTGTCTACAAGTAGAATGGACTTCTGTGAGTGGAATGGCTCCCCCCGCCTGCAGCCTCCTGTGACCTCCAAATCTGCTTTGGATGATTGGGGAACGCTCCAGAGCAGATATAGGAGGGGCAAGCAGGAAGGAGAAAAGGAAAGGGGTGCCGTTGCACTCATGTGGCATTGGATATCACCCTATACATATAGATGTGGTCCTGTTGTAGCTAGCAGAGTTACGCATATGTTTCAGAGCAGTACCAGCTTCCATTCCCTGCTCGCCAACACTTTGTTCCATTCAGACAACAGTTCCTGCCTTCATCTATCCCTGCCTCCGCGGTGCCATCTGAAGCAGGTTGCTCAAACCTGGTACATGACAGGGCTGACTCTGTATCAGAGTGACTACATCCAGAACTGAAGGCTAGTATGAGGTGTTGTTCCTCTTAGCCATGAAGACATCTTTTTTCTTCCTCCTTTCAAAAATAAATTTCTTATATTTCATGTTTGATTTGGTTGATTCAAACTGGATCACTCCATTTGAGCTGGAACAGAGTAATAACCCCCAAATCCAAATAAATCTGAGAATACAGTTATTTTCTTTAATAGGGTACAAACTGGCAGGCCAATTAATCTGCTCATCTGTGAAAATATATTGCAACAAGCAGTTCCATTTTTAGAAGTCGTTCTCAGAGGTAACATTATAGTGGTCTTGTTTTCTTCCAGCTCTGCAACACGGTCCAACTCCTCAACAGTAGCATAGGTCAATTAGTGGACAAATTAAGCAATTATTAGCCACTAACAAGGGTGACTGGCATCATTAGTCTTCCTGTTTACCAGCAAACTGTTATTTTAATAGAAGGACCAACAAATAAATTAGGGCATCTGTTGTATCACAGTGTCTGTCTTCAAGTAAATTATATTAAATGGACTTGGTTTCTGCTAGATTCTTAACCTTGGTCTAATGAAATACAAGATATGTTTCTTGCTCATTATAGAAGATGTAAATTTTAGTTTGCATTGATTTATTAACATAAAGAGCCAATTCTTTTAGTTTTAACCCTTGATCTAAAGGTTATAATCTGCATCTGAAAGAAATATTTGAGAAAAATTTGCTATGAGTCTTTGCTATGATTTTATTGTGGGATATGAACATGCATATATGGCAAAGTTCATTTGCATCTTTGTTTTGATGACCAATAGAAACTTTTCTTTCTTGTCTTTAGAACGAGATTTGCCTTTGTCCTTTGCTATAAAGATGTGAAGATATCTTCAGTGAAGGCTGTCACATAGTTGGTTTTTGTTTTTCTTAAAGCTGGTATTAAAATATATATCTGTCTGCCCATTTCCCCCTCCTCTCAGCAATTTCTTTTATTTTGAGATTTCTCAATAGAAGAGGAAAACAATAGAAAAAACATTTTGGGAAATGCAGTTCAAATGTACCTGTATTTGGCACCAATTCTTAACACATAAGAGAAACTAACATGGAAACCACATGTTTTATGTGCACTTGTATTCTTAAGAAAAGTGGTGCATCTGATACATCGTGTTTACCCCACAGAAGTTTCTCTGAATTGGTTTTCTCTCTTTTTGGCACTGTACCACTTAGATCTGTTGTGTTAAAAGCAAACACCCATTATGTCAAAATTGGTCAGTTTTGAGAGAGTATTGCTTCGAGTCCTTTCTCTGCCATGTGATACAGTTCTGCCAAATGACTTTTTAATGCATATTAGTTTAACACCAAATGTTGACTGCATTATAAAGGAGAAGAGAGAAGGCTTTCCAAAACTACACTTAGTCTCTGCCACCCCATTTTGGAGGCAGGGTAGGGGTGGCAAATCATCTTGTTTTGTATTCCAGAGATCTTTTTTCTCTCTGACTTTAAGCTATCCATATAACAGGCCTTCCTTTACTTCTCTGGGAACATTTTTCCACAGAGTATCACTATGCTGGGAAATTATGCTAATCAGATTTGATTCCCATTTTCCCTCTGCTTGAATCCAATCTGTTACAGAAATTACATGACAGATGTGTTGGTAGATGGGATTTCAGTTCAAGAGCTCAGCTTCATAGAGTAGCCCTTGCTATATATGTCATTTGTCACATTTTCATCCTACTCTTCCTCTAAATAGTCCAGGGCACCTTATAGGGGGTTATCTGATTTTGCCATCTCATAAAATGTAAGGTAAATTAGGATGAGAGATTGTGATAAACAAAAAGCCACTTATTTTGTGAGCTACATGGCAGAAAGAAAATTTAGCCACCCTGCTCCAAGATCAGTATTAGAGCCACTACACCACATTCTGTCTTGATTATAAAATTGTTGTGACTTATCTCAGAGTTAAGTGGAAGCTGGAAGCTCTATTTATCTCTGCATTATCATTTAGGACCTAACTAGACGTGATACTAATTGCATGAATATAATTAGTTTGCTTAATTTTTCTAGTGTAAATAGCAGCTATGCCACCCCGTTGGGCAGGATCAGGACCACAGCACATGTGGAGGGGGGTTAATCATATCCTTGATGAAAATCACCTTACCTCTGGAGCTGTTGTTAGCTTAGTAGGGAAGCTCTATTGGTGCCAATGGTGGGAAAGGAGACAGGAAAGAGATCTGCTACCCTATATCCAAGGCTTCATTACCAAGAGGTCAGACTGTCACATTATTAAATTGTAATACCTATTGAAGGATCTACTATTCACTGGCCAAAGTAAAGATGTCTATCTTGGGATGTCTCACCAAGGTAGATGGTAAAACACAACTTGATGCCTTGCAGATGTCCTGGTCTGAAGCATTCACATGAAGCACCTTGTAGGCAGCCATCCCATCCCACCACCCTGAGCACATGACACCTGAGGTCATGAACTATAGACATACTGAGGGTACCTGAGTGCATCAAGTATAGACACATTAGGCCAGGATAGGGAACCTTTTTAGCTCCATAGGCCAGATACTTATCAGGATCAGCCTTGTGGGCCAAATTTGACATACGGGCAGGGATGCCCACCTGTTAATTATTTAATGTCACAATGATGACAGGTGCATTTGACTTGTGTACTGCCTTCAAGTCAATTCTGACTTATGGCGACCCTATGAATAGGGTTTTCATGAGGCTGAGAGGCAGTGACTGGCCCAAGGTCACCCAGTGAGCTTCATGGCTATGTGGGGATTCGAACCCTGGTCTCCCAGGTCATAGTCCAGCACCTTAACCACTACACCATGCAAGGTGCTGTTAAATGAATAGTTTTTTTCCTTTGTTTTAGCAGAGATTCTGATGCAAATCCCTCCCTGAATCAGGTAGGGGTTTGCATCAAAAGTCTTACTACTACTACTACTAATAATAAATTTAATTTCTTTGTTGCCTATCTGGCCAATGGCCACTCTAGGCGACTTACAAAATTGTTAAAATACAATTGATAAAATACAGTAATACAATATAAAAACAATACATCTGCAGCAACAATATTAAAATTGGGCAGGAGGCATTACAGTTATAACAATTAACCCTCCCCGGATACCCCGAAGGCCTGCTGAAAGAGCCAGGTCTTTAAGGCTTTCCGAAACACATTTAGGGAAGAGGCGTGCCGGAGATCTTGTGGGAGGGAGTTCCAAAGAGTGGGGGCCGCCACTGAGAATGCCCTCTAAAATGGATGGGGGAAAAAGCTTTGTTTTAGCAGAGGATTCAGTGCAAACCCTTCCCTGAATCAGCAAGGCATTAATCAGGAGAAGCATTTATCCCCCTCTCTCCAGTCATCAGCTAATGAGTGTGGGTTAAATCCTGATTCTTTGGCTGCATGCCACAGTTGCTTCCTGGAAACAGCCAAACTGAGCAGGATTTAACACCCCATTTGTTACCTAATGAGCACAGGTTTTTAAAAAAATCTTGCTGCTTTGGCTGCATGTCCCTGTTCCCTGCTTGATTTAACACAGGATTTAACCCACTCATAGGCCAAATCGTAAGCCAAATTGGACTCCATGGTGGGCCGAGATAGGCCCACGGGCCAGAGGTTTCCCACTCCTGCACTAGACCAGTAGGATCCTCCTTACAGTGAATCTCAAGACATGATAACCTAGAGCACATTAGGAAACCCAAAGGGACTCCAGTCATCTCAAAGCTGCTCTATTTATAGAGAAGTTCCTTTCTGTTCAGTTGGTAGGAAAGCAAAAAGACTTTCTTGGGAACTGGTCAGATGATGATTAAGTGGAAGGGGGAGTATGGCTTGTATTTGCACAGCTCTCCTACCATTAGGGCAAGGACCTCCTGTGGTTCTCTGTTTTCTGCTTTTCTCATTCATTTCTTTCTTTCCTTCCAAATGTTTTTCACAGTTGAGCCTGTTCATTGTTGGTAGATGACTTTATCTTGAAGTTAGTTTTAGCAGCTAAATTGATCTCGAAGAAGGGAAGTACAATAGTACAGGTGTATTAATTTATGTCTGGTGTGATTGTTTTGTTCCTGGAGAAAACATGGGGGGGGGAACTATTTGTGATTACAACATTTTGTTACTTTCCATTACTTCAGATAAGAAGCTTTCAAATTAGGATTTATCTTTATAAATACAGGAATACCCTGCTATACACTTTATGGACACTCGTGAGTACGGACATATTTACAGTAGCACCATTCCCCTGTTTACGTACGCTCGCTTCGCAAGAACGGACACTTAACGGCATGACGCCACCGCCAGATCCGTTTCCAACTACAAACTTTTTCTTAAAATAAGGCCTACTGTGTTTATTTTAGTTATAAATGAGTTATTTACATCAGTTATGCCCGTATATGACGATTGCAGTGCAGTATATGCATCGATAAGTGAAAAAAGGTAGTGCTTCACTTTAAGTACATTTTCGGTTTATGTACTCGCTTTGGACCCATTGTGTACATTAATGCGGGGTATTCCTGTAGAGCTGGAAAGAAATTCCAGATGCCTAAAAATTTAGTGATACTGTTCCATCCCTGTATAAGATTTTGAGTCTGGAACATGAGAGCTGATGATCTTCGGGTCTTTAAGGTGGTGTGATAGAGCCATTATTGCCTATGGAACACTATCTTTCACTCTCTCCCCCCCCCATGGTCTCAGAGCAAATTAGTTTTGTAGGTTTCTGAAGCACTGAACCTGAAAAACTCATTTGACCAGAAACCATAGCAAGAAAGGGGAAAACTACATCAATGTGGGTACCACAGACAATGTTGGCTCTTCAAGTTTAAATAGCACTACAGTGTGAGAATCAAGAATTCGTAAAACTTTTCAAAAAGGGAAACTGAGGGCTCGGAACAGCCAGGTGGGTTTCCTTGGTAGAATTTGCCTCCTACAAATCCACAGAAGCAGAGGGTTAACTGGATCCCAGTCCCGGACTGGAAGATGGAGATGGAGAGTGAATGAGTCCAGTGTTTGGATGCACACTGTTTTGTGAGGAGGTCCTGAGGTATGCTACACATGAAAGGGACCTTGCTAAGAAAAAGACTGTGGCTCCAGCATCAGTGATCAGTTCAGTATCAGTTCGTAAGGGAATTGAAAATAATTCTTGTTCTGTTGTCTTTTCCTTCTAATTAAGGCCATGTAATGAAAGTGGGGTGCAACTGTGCAATAACTTAGTGCTTAATTACAATTTCAGTAGAACAGAATTTAATTCATTAATTAAGAATACTGGATGCCTTCTGATTAAAAAAGGATTGCAAAAACAGTCAAAACAGGATTCAGAACAGGCTAAGATGAATATTGGCAGTATCTGTGGTCTTAGATAAGACCTCATCATCCTTCATGGATGGACTTAGTATAGGATGCAAAAGGTTACTTTCTAATAACACATCTTAAATAACTCCTGAGAAAAGCCAAGGAATATATATTATTTGATTCAAGGAACAATTCTATTCCACGCCAGTTTCAGTAAGTAGTGCAAAGCATTTAGGGAAGCAGTGGCACAGTGACCATAAAGCAGCTTTGTTGATGCATGTGTATATAGCACATGAAAGAGACTTCTACTGTTGTTAGATATGAGATGTGCATATTGAATTTGGGCTCCTACTGGGAGGAAAGGCGGGATATAAATTTAATAAATATAGAAAGAAATACTGCTCATAGGCTTAACTGAGTTTTATTATTTAATGTATTTTGTTGTTTTGTTGAATGTATTTTGATATGTTCTGACCCACTCTGTGACCACACAAAGAGTGGGATATAAATTCTGAAATAAATAAATAACGTTATCTATGGTCCATTCAGACCAGTATCTTTGGTATTAACCCCCCCACACACTATTTTCATTTGTAAATATTTAATTAAGTTAGAGTTTATTTTTGGTCTAATTATCATGGTCTAATTATCACAGAAACCTGTCTTGAGACATTTAGCTATGTGTGGAATAAGAATGATGGTCAAGAACTATAGAAAGGAATGTGATGGGAACTGAAGCAGTACTGACCATCTTTTCACACACACACCCCAAACCAAGGTCTACTTATTTCCTTCCTTCGTATCAGTGGCATGATATGAACGCTATGGTGTGTGGAATCAATGTTCTTATTTAATTGGTAACAAAATTTAAATAAAACTACTGTTTCCTTTTTTGTGACATTTAGTCAGCTGTATCCTGGAATTAAATATATTTTGTAAAACATTCAAAGTATGTTCCGTTTTATAATAATAGGAAATTAATCCCACCCCCCCTGTTTCTCCTAGGTATCATTGATTTTCTTGTGAGTCCACATCCAATTGCCAAAGTATTGCGAGATCATTTGGTCTTCAAGATTGCTCCTATGCTTAATCCAGATGGAGTATATCTGGGCAATTACAGGTAAGGGGTTTCAATTCAAGATTGTAAGTGTTTGCCTATAATATGCACTATAATTAAAGCAAAATTTGCACATTGCCAGAAAATAGGGGTTTGGGGTTAAAATGTTGGCACAAAATAGATACCAAAACTCTAGGCAGGGCCGGTTCTAAAGGGCAGCCAGGTTGGGCACTGGCCTGAGGGCCCCGGAGCTACAGGAGCCCCTGAGGGGCCCTCCGCTCCCCTTCCGTGATCTGTGCCCCCCATGCCCCCCACTTACCTGTCAGCCGGCTTTTTAGCATTGCCCTTAATGAAGATGGCGGCTGCAGCTTCCCTAAGGTACTGAAGCTGCTGCCGCCATCTTAGTTGATGGCAGAGATGTGCGCGCATAGCATGCACGTGTGCCATCAACAAGGATGGCGGCAGAGTCTTCATTCCCCTTAGGGAAACCGCGGCCGCCATCTTCATTAAGGGCAATGGTAAAGACTAGACAGGTTGGGGGGCCATGCGGGAGGGCCATGCACGTGTGCATATGTGCGTGCACATGCGTGTGCACGCACACCCATCCACCCACTGGGGGGCCAGGGCAAGCTGATGCCCAAGGGCTCCTGCATGCCTGGAGCCGGCCCTGACTCTAGGCAGAGTCAGTTCAATCTTATTCAAAATTGTAGTTCAAGGATGAAATCGATGAATCATAAAGTGTTCATTTGTTTTCTACAGTTTCTTGAATGCTAGAGTCAAATCCCACTCAACTTTTTTTTAGCTGTGTCTCATTTTGCAAAAATATTGTGTCCTAACTGGTCAGCCTTTACTCAAGTTAACTGCAATTTTTCTTCCTCTTTTAAAGTTAATAACATAGTGCATTCCTTCCAGTTACTACTTTGCTTTTATAGCCAGGGATGCTGTGGGTGAAGTAGTAACCTTGTCCTTTGTTACTTTTGCTCCATTTTCATACTTCAAGTTGCACTTTTCACTCTCAAGAACTCTCAAGTCGGGATGGAAAGTTCTGTCAGTTTCGGTTCTCTCAGTTTCTGATTTTACAACCTTAATTTCAGTTCTCCACATTTCTGCAGCAATTTGAAGATTTTTTTTTTAAAATCCTCATGAAAACTCTGCAGCATTTTAGTGCAAATTTCTCCTAACAAAACACATTTTGTAGGCAGATTTATACACGTTTGGACTCAGTTTCTCATTATGTAATACATTTTGTATGTTTTCACTAATATATTCATTTTTATGCAAACGTTCCCTAAAGTATGCATTTCTGCAAACATTGGTTGGTTGGTAAACTGCATTGCAAAATTTGAATAAGTGAGAATTTCAAAGGTTTGCTGTGTTTCAGTTCTCATATTGCTCCGACAAGTGCGGATTTTATAAATCCGGCTTCAAATGTGAATTGAATTGAATTTCTCATCCATCCCTACTATCTACCTCCTAGGACCACACCCCTTCAGAATGCACACAGAAGGATAATACTTTTTAGTCTCCCTGCTTTTTGAATTCTAACAACTCAGGCAGAAGCTTGACTGGAATCTTTCCCACAGGCAAATTTACAATGTGGAGGAAGCATTTAATGTGAAGAATCATTCAAACTTCTATTTTGAAGTGTCATGAGGCCTTGTGTGTGCATGTGTGTGTGTGTGTGTGTGTGAGAGAGAGAGAGATTAACTCTCAGTGATTAGGGCTGTAGGCCTTGTGGAGGAAGGGAGATTAACTCTCAGAGATTATTGCTATAAATCAGATTTTTTTTCCTGTGAAACACACAGGATCTATTGTAAATGCACAAATGCTGCTAAGAAGGTCTCATGATTCTCTCAAGAGTTGTTTTGCTGCTATAGTAAGAATGGAGGTAGAGGGAAAATATGTTGTAGCAATATTTGTAATAATAACTGACAAGCAACTTTTGTTACCTGCATACATTTCCCTGTCCTTTGGTGTTTTTAAATTTTATCTATTTATTTATTGAATTTCTTAGTCGCCCATCTGGCTGGCTATCCAGCCACTCTGAGCGGAGTTATGATAATTCATGGTGAACTATCACTGAGGTGCCCAATATTTCTCAGACACATCTGGCCCATCATTTTCAGTGCCCCTTGAGAAGCTAGGTATTACAGAAAGAAAATTATATTTTGTTCTTTAATTGCTGAACTGATAGCACATTATAATTTTAGCCTTTTCATCAGATGCAGGAAATTTGACCATTCTGAATTAAAAGGACTGCTAATGAGGTAGATGGAAAAGCGTTAGATTTGCTTGCATTTCACCACATCATTTACAAAAATGCCTAATGTAACTAATAACTTAAAAATGAATACAGTAAGCAGAATGCTGCCTATTGCTGGAAGAAGGATATTAAAATCTTGATAGTGTGAATACTCAATGTCTATTGAATAATTCACAGCAAGGATTTCATTTGCTGAAGTTTACTGAATGACCTTTTATCAGTCCCATTTGAAATCTGAGTTCTGATACTCCAGTAAAATGTAGTTTTTTTTTTTTTTTTCAATAATTTTTATTCAGATTTTCATAAAACATACAAGACGAAATCATAAAACATTCAAAGACAAAAAACAAAATCAAAAATAGTTAAACAAAAAAAAAAAAGAAAAAAAAAACAAAAATAAAAAATAAAGAGTAAAATATTGACTTCCCATTTGTCAAAGATCAAATCAGTTATAAGTCTATAATATATAACAATCCTGTCTCTTAAGTCATATTATAAAATCACTTTCCTCCAGTAGTTATCTTACTTAATCATCAAATCTCATAAACATTACTTTATTCTTTCCACAAAAAGTCAAAGAGAGGTTTCAATTCTTTAAGAAATATATCTATCAATTTTTTTTTCCAGATAAGCATATCGATTAATCCATCTCATTACTAATTATGATAATCTTATTGTCATAACCATAGTCAAAATAAACATTTCAATTAATCCATCACATCAGAATCTGTTAGGTTCAGTAATTTCAGTAGCCATTGTTCTATTATCCCTATTAGTTCCATTTTCCATCTTCCATCTTCAGTAGTCTTGTTAAGTCCAGTAATTTCAATATCCAATCTTCCATTATCAGTATTCCATAATAATCTTGCTGTCAAAGCCATAGTCATATAGTAAGAGTCTGATGGGAATTACCTCTATCCCAAATATTTTCTTGCCATCCATTCTGAATAGGTTGCTGAAATACTGCTGTAAAATCATATCTCTGTTCTTTTTTTCAAAATACACTGGGTCATCTCTTAAAAGTTTTTCCATTGTCACATGGCTGCAGTTAATTCCATAGATTTTCTCTATATTGGGCTCCATCACATCATTCCAGTCCAGAAGATTATCCATGCCATTGATAACTTTATCTCTAGAATCTTCATTAATTTCTTCAGAGATAACATTGAGTTCCAAACAATAGATTTTATTTCTAAAGTCCATAGACTCCAAATCTTGTTCCTGTTCCACGTTTGTTCCAATCTCCGGGATCTCCTCTCTCACAGGGACCCCTGTTCCAGTCTCCAGGGTCTCCTCTCTCACAGGGACCCCTGTTCCAGTCTCCAGGGTCTCCTCTCTCACAAGGACCCCTATGTCTTTAATCTCCTGTGTCTCCAAACAATAGATTTTGTTTCTAAAGTCCATAGACTCCAAATCTTTTTCCTGTTCCACGTTTGTTCCAATCTCCGGGGTCTCCTCTCTCACAGGGACCCCTTCCAGGGTCACCTCTCTCACAGGGACCCCTATATCTTTAATCTCCTGCTTCATTTTACTCAATTCAATTTTCAGCTCCTTACAACCCTGTCGCAGGTTTTGTTTCGTTATCTCAATCTCATCCATTATTTTCTGAAACATAGTTATTTCCAGATTCTCAGCTACTTTCTTAATTGCCATTTTAAAAGAAAAATATAGGAAAACCACTTCTTATTTCAGCAACAATTGGGTTAATACTCCAAACTTGGTGACATCACAGTATAAACAGAGCAGACAGCCTTATCTCTCCATGCTTAAGTAAACAAAATGCAGTTCCCAGGATCGAAACAATTAATGGCGGTCGTCAGGAAACAGATTCGTCAAAATAAAATAGACCAAAAAGAGAGTAGTCTCAGACAATATAATATTCTTCAAAATAAAAATCTAAATGTAGTTTTAATGTGATCCACAAATTAATTAAATCAGTGTTCCAGGATTTAAGTAAGTTTTGCTAAGTGAAGTACCCTGCCTAAACTGAATTGCGCACCACACCTATAGATACTTGTGCCAAGGTACTCAATGCCTCCTTTCTAACAGTCATGGGATTATATGTCCTTTAAATGTTAATCTGGCAAGGCCACTATTAATCAATGTCATTCAGTTTTGAGTGATACACCAGAATAATTTTCCCATATTTAAAGCAAGATATCACTTTGCTGCTGAAGATAAGGCCATATGGCCTCATTGGTTATTAACCATTTTTGCCAGGCTTTACATAGCAGCAGAAAGCTGGATCTATCCATCCTGTGCTCTTGACCCTGCATGTATTTGTTAGACAACTTTATTTAGTTATTTATATTTATTTATGCAAGTATTTATATACTCCCTCTCGCAAACCATCAGGGCAGTGCACAATGACAGAAAACCATTTAAAAACAATACAAAACAATAATTAAAATTAGCTTCTCGAAATACATTTCCTAATGCAGAATAATTATCACACTTCCTTCTGTTTTTTACACCTATTAATTGTCTGGTTTTTTTAATCAAGACACACAAAGTGCAATCCACAGTAGCAAAGATAATACTAGTAGTATCAAGAATGATTTGATGCCCTCACATTTTTGTTGCCGAAGAAGAAGAAGAAGAGGGCTTGTGGTTTTGTAGGATTTTCCAGTGGTAGAAATCTTCATAATGAGCAAGACATGCATTTAATAACACAGGTATAAAGTGTTACTGCTGGGATTCATAAACTGATGGTAGTCTATTGCAGTGAAATGGTAGCATGTTTGGTTGTATTTGTTGAAACTGGATGACAACAAATTACACACCTGTATTTATAACAGAAGAGCTTGTACATACACTACAACTGCAGAGAATTACTATTTAACAATACCAATAATTTGAAATTCATTGGAGGCCTTGGATTAAAAACAGACTATTTTATTTAGAAAATAAAATAAAATACTAAGTAACCAGATTGTTTTTCATATTCAGTGAACACAGGCTACATAGATGTGGGGCTAGTTACATTAGTTTTACTGATTACAATGGTAGCACTTCTGTCCCGATTTCTAAAATTCCTTTCACACTACAGCACCAGGAATCTTGGCTTGTCAACCAATATACTGCCATGTTGCGCTAAATGTATTTCACACTGCTGCAATGAACAACGACTTGTTTCCGTCACTCACCCATTATACACATGCACACTGTAGTTCCCCCATAATTCATGGCATGAGTGTATCTCGTCATGTCTCCACGCAACCCCTCTTCCTTTTGCTTCTGACATTTTTGTGGAATGTGTGCAAGGGGAACTGCTACCTGCGCCTATGCTAGAATATGCTGGAATACCAGCACAATTTTCATGAGGTAAAGAAAAGGGGGGGTGAGAGCAAATTCCATGCTGGGATACTGCATCCCAGCTGTTCGTGTGAGCAGCAGCAGCGTGATTGCAGAAAAATGCAGGTCAAAACTCCCACAATTTTCTTGATCTTAGGGCTTGCAAACAGAATATTTCTGGAACCATTTATCATGGAAACAAGCACTAAATTTCCACTATATTCTGTTAGATTTCCAGAACTGGCTTCTGTGTCATGTAATGACCAAATAAAATAAATTATGAGGTAAGGAACCGTGAGGAAATGGATTAAACTGCTTTCTGAGAGCACCCACACTCCCCTCATACGGAATAATGAAATGTGTGTGATATTATACAGAACATAAAGCTAAATAGCCAGGGCTTAATTAGAGACTGAACTTGCAGAGTCGAGACTGGGAACTCAGGATCAATCCTAGAGCAGGTAAAGGAAAAAAGTTAGCAGAATGGTCGGTATTGGAACACACATAACTGTAGAAATAGTTTCCGGCACGATCAAGCTGATGACCTCTAGGGATGAATAGATGAGTCTATTTCTGGGCTGTGTCTGTTTTGCATGCATTAATTCATAAGTCAGTTCTGTCCTGTTTCTACATTAATGTGCAATTATAAAAACGAAGCATGAAGATTGCAGTATGTTAAACATTTTTTCTCTTCCAAAATTGCACATTTTGGTACAGTTTCCCCATAAATACACATTTCCCTAAAATACTCATTTTTATACTCATTTTTATATACATTTTAACCTAAAATGCACTTTTTGTACACATCTTGGTACTTTTTTTTTGAGCCAAGAACTGTATCACAAAATTCAGAGGAGTGTGAAACCAAAGGATAACTGCATTCTGATTTGTATATTCATCATGGAAGTGAGAATCAGACCAGTTTGCTTAATAAAGTGGACCAGAATGAAATCTTTGAGCAACCTTCCTGTGAAATGGTCAAATACTGTAACTACTATCCATAACAATGCCTGTCAACTTCTAAGCAAGATAATTTTTGGATTTTGGAGACTTCCTCTTTCCGTGTTTCCCAGCAGTTTGGCATCAACACCTTCTGGATATATTCCAATACCTATGGCAACAAGAGTCAGGCCAAAGCAACACGACATAGTACTTTTGATTTAAAAGCTGCACGTCCTGGGGCCTGCACTGAACTTCCTTTATCCTGAGCTTGCTCTCAACTTGTCAGTGTGTAACTGAACGAGTGAAATCTGTTCCTGCAGGCGAGACGGCTGTAATGGTGCCATCTTCAGCTTAGATTAGTTCCAATTTGTCATTCTCACCTTGCCGAGATGAGAGACCCCAAGATGGCATGGAAGGGAATATTTTTTTTAATACTGGCAGATCTGTACTGAAGCACCCTTGAAACGGAGTGACAAGGCAGTGGGAAAAGATGCTTATACTCCCTCTGAAGGCTTTGTAGTCTGTCAGTCAGGAGCTAGCAGGTAGCAGCTGCTGTTCTCTATTCCACACCCTTTCATTATACTTTCACTTATTTGCTGTGACAGTGACACACATCAGGCAAAGTAAAAGATACATGTTAATTATAACATGCAGGTTTGTCACATCTCAAATCTGAAATCTTTACAATGTCTTAACCTATGCTAGTGGGGAAAAGGTCTCTCTGCTGCCGTCTCTGTATGCTAGTACAGTGTTCAGGGACAGTGGTGAAAAAGAAAGCTGATTAGTGCTTTCTAATAGCTCTAACAGAGCAGTCTAATTTCGCTTTATTATTTCCCAGAGGGTGTTCCGAGGTCCAAACTACACATTACATATGAATGTGGGTAACAATAACCCAATAACCATTTTAGATCTAGAAATGCCACTTCCCAACTCATATTTGAAATCCAGCAGTGAGGAAAAGCCTCTGAGTGGAGGAGGCAATCTGGAGCAGAGAAGTGATGGGGAGTGAAAGGGTTCAGTGCCGCCTTCCCCACTTCTTCTGCATCTCCATCCCTGATCACCTTCACCTTATCAAAAGGTCTGAGATGTAGGGAATCTTTGCAATGATCTCTTCCTTCACAAATGTACAGGTATGCATTATGAGGATGTGGAAGCAAGCACATAGGTATGCAGTATAATCCCAAGGCACTATTTCCATCCCTCCAAATGTCAAACCAGCTGTCTGCAGGCAAATGCACTTTCTGCTTTTCTTGTGATTGATTTTCAACTCTTCTGAACAGGGATGATTCTAAGGAGTAGCAAAGAATAGTGAGTGGTCCTAAAATATTGCTTGCACCCCATTCATATCCCCTAGCTTTCAGTCATAGTATATTTGTACTTAATTCCGATACCAAAATTCTTGCTCGCCTGAGAATTGTCCTTGCTGCTCCTTCACCACCACTCTCAAATAGTTTTTTCTGGAGTCACACTTGTTCTTTACAAAAAGTCATTTCAACCCTCTCCCACCCGGCAGATCAAGATACCTCATTCTGAACTGGGTTTAGAAAAAGAGCACTATTGCCAATTAGTATTCATAGTATCCTATTAATAACCAGGCCATGCAAAGCCTAAAGGGAGATTTTTAATAATAGGACAGGATGGCTTACACCAATAGCACTTGTGCTCTGGTCCTGTTGGCATGGTGATTCCTGCACCTGCATTTGTGTTTGAGGTTTATGTTGCATAAGCCTAAAATGTTTAATTCTGAATTGAATGCAATTCAAGTTTAAAATTGTATGTGAAATTGAATCCACCACCATTTTAAAACAAAAAAAGAGTGTTGTGGCACCCTAAAGACTTAATCCATTTGTTGTGGCATAAGTTTTCATATACTACAGTCTACTTTTTCAACTACAAGGGCATGAAAGTTTGTGCCATAATAAATGTGTTAATCTTCAAGCTGCAGCAAGACTCTTTGTTGTTTTTGCTGCAAGAGACTAAGGTTGCAATCCAATACATGTCTACTGAGAAGTAAAATCCATTGGGTTCAATGGGACATACTCCAAGGTAAGTGTGTGTTAGATTGCAGCCTAACATGGCTACCCTTCTGAAAACAGGACATATTGGGTTGGATTGTTTTGTGGCAGAACCCTCTCCCTCTGAAGCCACAGCCCACATTGTTCAGAAAGGTCCCCTTACACTCCACAGAGGCTTTTCTGGGAGTGCAGGGGTCTTTAGTGAGACAGAACAACAGGAAATGTTCGTTACAAGAGCGCCCTTCTACTTGTGTAATTTTGGATCTGATCTATCTCAGACCATTCTTCCCAGGTTGAAAAACAAAAGCTTTTCCCAGGGCAGTAAAACAAAACAATAACAATGCCTGACATGCATGGGAGATAAGCTGGTTAAAAATATTTCAAACCCTAGAGTATAAACTAGCATGACTTATGGAATGGTTACTCAGAGGCTTGTTCCTCTGAAGGCCATCTCGCAAAGGAAGCATAAGAGTGTCCTAGTAGATGCTATCCAACCTGAAATCTCTCAGTGCAAAAAAAAAAAGGGGGGGGGAAAGCCCAAACATATCCCTTTCCAGCTGGCAGCATACTAAGACCTGCTAGGAAGAGATAATAAGGAATCACAACATTGTTGTTTATTAGGGTTGCCAGGTCGGAGCCATCCAAAAACCTGAGAAAATGGGGGTGGGCCCTAGTGACGTCACGGGGCGGGCCCTAGTGACGTCACGGGGCGGGCCCTAGTGACGTCACGGGGCGGGCCCTAGTGACGTCACGGGGCGGGCCCTAGTGACGTCACGGGGCGGGCCCTAGTGACGTCACGGGGCGGGCCCTAGTGACGTCACGGGGCGGGCCCTAGTGACGTCACGGGGCGGGCCCTAGTGACGTCACGGGGCGGGCCCTAGTGACGTCACGGGGCGGGCCCTAGTGACGTCACGGGGCGGGCCCTAGTGATATCATTAAGCATGATACATTGTATCAACCACAGTTGCTTGGAGCATGCCATTCAAAAAAAATTCTCTGGAGATTAAAATAGAAATCTTACCTAAAATAGGATGTAAAATAAGGTCATTCTTTCTCACAAGATTAGGGTGATGCAAAATGGAAATGGACTGCCTTCAAGTTGATCCCAGATAGGGTCTTCATGGTAAGCAGTATTCAGACAGAGGTGGTTTACTATTGCCTTCCTCTGAGTCTGAGAGGCAGTGACTGGCCCAAGGTCACCCAGTGAGCTTCATGGCTGTGTGGGGATTTGAACCCTGGTCTCCCAAGTCACAGTTCAACACCTTTAGGGAACATTTAATCTAGCTTCCTTGCTTCTGGCAAGAAGGGTTTACGTGCCCTCAGGCCAGGCCATTATTGGAAGAAAGGAGCCTAGTGTTGCAGAGATGTTAGATGGGAGCACAGATGGATGCTCCTGAAGGCAGCAATTATAAACATGCTTATTAAGGAACTAAGCCCCATAGAACTCAACAGGACTTACTTCTGAGTAGATAGTTTGGATTGTGCTGTTAGTAATGCTTGACTAGGGATCCTCTGCAAAGACATCCATATCCAAGCAGGGTTGACAACCCCCTGCCTGGAATGCCCTGCCCTTATCTTTTAATGTGGCTGCTCCAAACTTCTTTACAGATTTGACCCTTCACTTCAGAAAGAGGTCTGAGAAATGTGTAAGTGAAAGAAGATTCTCTACCCTTTCTGTCTACTCTGTGGGGTGCTATAAACTCACTTGGACAGCCAATCCAATTCCAGTGAGTAATAATTGACAGAGAAAAAACACCCATGGTTTGGTCTACCTTCACAGGCAGCAGCTTGGGAACAACAACTGCAGCCACACTTTCAAATATGTGAATTCTCTTTTACCATTAGTGGGCAAAAAACAAACCATCATGCAACCAACAAGGCACATCATCAATGGGTTTTAGGGGTTTAGTTGACCACATGGAACCACTGTTGTTGCTTCTATGGATGTAAGGGAGGAGGGTCAAAGGTACATGAAATGCAAACAGAAAATGAAAAAAGACAGTGATGCTTCCCTAAATGCAATACCATACCAACCACAGCAACACATACCAAAGGGTCAGCGTAACCCTTCAACTTCTAGGTAGAACTCTTACTAGGACATTAGGGACATTTCTTGGGAGGTGCAGTTCTGATGCCTTCTAGTTTACTTGCTTCTGGCAAGAAGGGTTTACGTGCCCTCAGACTTGGCCATTATTGGAAGAAAGGAGTTTAGTGTTGCAGAGATGTTAGATGGGAGCACAGATAGATGCCCCTGAAGGCAGCAACTGTAAACATGCTTATTAAGGAACTAAGCCCCATAGAACTCAATAGGACTTTGCTTCTGAGTAGATACGGTTGCAGCCATGTTAAGGACAAGGGAGGACATTCTAGGCAAAACAGACAAATAATTGGGTGTCCGAACAAATTAAACCAGAACTATCACTAGAAGCTAAAATGATGAAACTGAGGTTATCATACTTTGGACGCATAATGAGAAGACACGATTCACTAGAAAAGACAATAATGCTGGGAAAAACAGAAGGGAGTACAAAAAGAGGAAGGCCAAACAAGAGATGGATTGATTCCATAAAGGAGGCCACAGACCTGAACTTACAAGATCTGAACTAAATAGGACTTACTTCTGAGTAGATACAGTTGCAGCCATGTTAAGGACAAGGGAGGGCATTCTAGGCAAGCAGTTGGCAATCACAATTATACAATTATACAATTACCTCTAGTATTAAGGTAAAGGTAAAAATGTGACAGAAATAAAACCAATAGCACCAGGTTACAAACAATTTTTTTATTAACAAACACTATCTTTAAGAGAACAAAGGCAGGTTACATCACCAATCAATCTAGTCCCAACTAGAGTAGAGACCCACTGAAGCAATGAAATTGCAGCTGGTTTTAGACATTTATCTCTCTTACAAAAGAGGTGGATGACATCCAAGGGATGTTTTCAACCATTATAAACATTATAAACAGTATTACTCTTTATAAAAGAAAAACAGAAAGAATGAACAAGGTGCTTTCACTGTAGGAACTGGTGTTAAATAACTAAACAGGCTGAGTTTAGAATTTGTACTTCTCATTTGAAACACAAGCTTTAAGCAACCTTTGTTCTTCCTTCACATATTTAAAAAACTCAGCACAGTTCATGCCAAAGTTTAATTTGACACAAAGCTCTGCTTTAACAAGGGAAGGTAACATACGGTTCCTGTTGTCAGTCCATACATTGCCCATTAGTGAAAATGCTCTCTCCACGAAAGCATTGCTTACTGGGATGGCAAACACTGCACGGACAACCTTCACCAGAATTCTTGATCTGATGCTCTTTAGCAACTGCACCCATTTCTCATCCAGAGGAAGATCAGATGTTCTGACCTCAGGCACAAACTTTTTAACCAGGCAAAGTTCATCAAAAAGTCTATCAACAGCTGAAGCTCTCTGGGAGGTTTACAGTAACTAAAAACATTAAAAACAAATATACAAATTAAAAACACATCTTTTAAAAACAATTTAAAACACAATTTAAAAAATTTAAAACAATTTATAAGCAAAAGTTATTATTAGACAAAAATTACTAAAGAAATTGAATATGGTTTATCAACAATGAGCATTTGACAGCTTTTATAGTAGTGTCAGTCTCACAATTAACCAGTATAGTTGTCTAAACAAGTCTACCTTCTGAGACTTTTGGAACTACATCATGCAAGAGACAAAAGTAAGGCACATACATTGACCATGGTGGGGGATGCTGAAGCTGAACTCAACATTACTCTTCATTTAACATGGATTCCACCTAGTTTGGAGTATGGTGAAACTCAGTGGGATCACATGGCAGGTAAGTAAACTGACTCCTTCCTTCCCTGGTCAATGAACAAATTGTTCAAGAAGCAGTGTATCATCATGTTTTGGGATGTTTTATTACAATGCCCAATACTAAGGTTGTAACCATATGTAACAACTACTTTTGAATAAAAGTGGAGAGGATTGAGGTGTATGTCATCCTATGTGCTAGCCTGCAGACTTAAAGATGTACTTTTAACTCGCCAACAATTAACTTTAGACCAGAAAAAGATCGTTCAATTTACTTTTTTATGGTTAAAGTATGTAGAAACCGCAATTAAAAAATAAGAAAAAAAGGGGTGGGGGAATGTTGCCAAAGCCATATTGCTCTAATAAAATTATGGCTCTATAAAAATGCAGCTTTCAAACAGGCCAGTTTCTTTCTGTTTTGATAATATTGAACATCTGACAGCTGGTAGTACACATGCTGTCATCATTCAGGGTTTGCAGACAGCAACAGATAACAGAAAGCTTTTTTAAAAAAAAAGAAGGGGAGAAGAAAACACAGACTATAGACTGTCTTGCAAAGTTTAATACATGAATTCAGATATGAAGCTAAAGTGGGAAATTCTACAGCCAGATTTAAATCTAACCTGGCAAGAAATAATTAAGTCCCTGGAGGATGGAAGCACTTAAAAACACACAGTAACACAAAGAGGAGAGAAGAACACAGGAGTCCTGCAGAAACAAATCCTTTCTGCCCTTAACTCTACTCTTCTTATGGCCCATGTATTTGTATGGAGGCAGCCCCGAGCTAACAAATCCCCAATTTTAGTTTAAGGCAAGGGTCAAGCACAGTAATACCCCAAGAAACATGCTTTCACCACCACGGCTCAGCCCAGAAATGAAGAAGTAAAGACAGTATCACCGAGCATGTGCAAAGTTATTTCAATAAACAGCGCTTCAAGCACCTGAGATTAAGTTAAAGAGTTGCAGGTGCAAGAGTGTGACATCCAAACAGGCCCTCAAAGCCTTTCAGCATGCTTCCTTAACAGACGTACCAGAAGTGGGCCGGTCAGCCTACCTCCGAACCGGCTGGACTAAGGAGGAGGAGCCGGCCCAGCCTGCCCTCCACGGCTCCTGCTGAGGCTGAGCCTGCAGGCTGCCGCGTCGGCCCTGTCTCGGCAGCGGTTGCTAGGAGACAGGCGTCGCGGCTTGTCAGCCTCAGCAGGAGCCGTGGAGGGCAGGCCGGGCCGGCTCCTTTTTAGCCCCGGAGCCGGTTCCTCTGCTCCAGAAAGGACGGCTGCCGGCTTCACCCCTCCTGCTGTGGGCACCCCCGGGCAGCAGCGGCCGCGATGGGCCCCCCCAGCGGCGCCAACAGCAGGAGGGGTGAAGCGGCCGGCCGTCCTTTCTGGAGCTGGAGAACTGGCTGGACTAAGGAGGAGGAGCCACCCTGGCCTGCCCTCCACGGCTCCTGCGCTGAGGCTGCCAGGCAGGCCGCAAGCCGCATGGGATGGGCCCTGGCCCCCGTCTTGGCCGGGGCTAAGAGGGAGCCGGCCCAGCCTGGGCTCCACTGCCACCCCACCACTCGCCTCAGTCCACCCATGGCAGCGGCTGCGGCCGCGATCGCGATCCCCCCCCAGAGACTTCAGCAGCCTGAGCCCCAGGGCAGGGAACTGGCTCCGGGCCGGCCGGGGCTAAGAAAGACGGAGCCAGGCTGGCCCAGCCTAGCCTCCGCTGCTGCCACCGCTCGCCTCCACCCACCCATGGGCCATCAGATCACCCTCACACGCTCGGGCCCCGGCCACCTGTATGTTCTCTCTGTGGGTGGTGGCGGGAGCGGGCAGGGGCTGCTGCTGGAGGAGTCCCTCCCTCACTGTGTCGGCTGCTCAAGTCCTGCCTGCGGCCTGCCTGCCTGAAATTGTAAAGAGCGGAAGTCGGCCAGCCGCAGCCCAACGTATGCATGGTCAATCGCGCATGCGTGGCTGAGGGGGCCAATAAAAAGCCGGAGATCCACCTTTTAAATTGAAGTATAGCCGGAGGCCGGACACGGCCCCCTTTTGCCAGACTCTCCAGCAGATTGCCGGAGACCTGGCAAGCCTATTGTTTATATGTAGCGGCAGCACAGTCCTGAGGTGAGGAATCTGCAAAGAAAATCTTCTGTAGAGTTGAGAGCCTTTCCTTTCTTCCTGAGTCACTGTTTCCCCTTTTATCTCCTCTTCACATGCTCCTGGGAGAATGTGCTTTCTCCCTCCTTTGCACTCTGGTGAAGATGGTGAATGCTGATGAGAGGATGCCCTGCTAGGGGGATGCTCCAGGCAGTCATTTGCTAGACTTATTCTTAGGAAGTTCACAATGTGTCCAATTAGTTGGGGGAAACGATAGGGAGCCAGCGTTAACAAATTCAGGTACACCCACCTCCTTTAGGAGAGGAATACCATGAAACACTCCTCTCACTATATTTTCAACTCCTCTGTTGAATGGAATTGGAGACATTTTTATTTTTATTATTGGCGAAATGCAGTGCCTGTGAGTCTTGAAAGAGGATTCAGTTTTATTTCTACTTTCAAATGGAATAACATAGGGAAATGTGAAGATTGCCTACTGTATTGTCTTTTCAGCATGAGCATAAAACCTGTTTCTTTCCCCAAACTTTTATGGAACCATCCACAGCATTTTTGTTGTTTTATTATAAAAATGCGTGTGGCCTGATTGCTGGCTGTTTATCTGCTCCTTAGGATGTTATTGTAATATTTATGGAATCTTAATGTTTGTAACCTGCCCTGGGATCACTAAGGGCGTGATAGATTTTTTAAAATTTAAACAAACAAACAAACAAACAAATAAAACATGCTAAAGCCATGGTTAGGTGATTGGGAACATGCTAAAGCAATGGCTCTCAAGCAGGGAGGAATACCCTCACAGCAGAACTTATGAAGGCATCAGGGAGAACATGTTTCCAAAAATATGTACAATGTAAATAAAGTATTAACAATATTAAACAATATAAAATATAACAATATGAAATGTTATGTTCAGAACATGAGGAGACAGTGGCTGTGCAGCAGTTGCGCATTATCTCACGAGGTATCCTTATGTATATGCAATGCAAAATCTCAGTGCAACCAAGAATGAAAATAACAGTTTTCTTTTTCTTGCAGGGTATTAGATTATCCTAAAATGGCTACAAAATCCCCCCAATTTTATTTTGCTTTATTTTTATTATTAAGCTCAACATTTTATTTATAATCAAAAGCCACAATATTTCAATCCTGTGTGAAAATTCAGATAAAATAATTAGGGGAGCCAGATTTGAAGGGGGGCGTGGGGTGCTTAAGTTAGCTCAAACGGAGCATGGGCACATTCCATCTCCCCACATGAATTCCTTTCTACATTTACTCTAAGGTTATAGAATCATAGACTTGTAGAGTTGGAAGTTTGATTAGCAATCCTGAATGGTTGTGGGATGCTGAGTTTTCTCCCTTTCTCATAGGAATCTTGATGTGGTTGGTATGGTATTGCATTTAGGAAATCATTTCTTTTCCTTTTCTATTTGCATTTCATTTACCTTTAACCTCACTCCCTTACATCCATAGAAGCAACAACAGTGGTTCCATGTGCTTCGCTACACCCCCTTAAACCCACTGATGATGCACAGTGTTGGTTGCATGACGGTTTCTTTCTTGCCCAATAGTGGTAAAAGAGAATTCACATACTGGGAAGTGTGGCTGCAATTGTTGTTCCCAAACTGCTGCCTGTGAAGGTAGACTAAACCATATATGTTTTCTCTCTGTCAATTATTATTCACTGGAATTTGGTTGGCTGTTCAAGTGAGTTTGTAGCAGCCCACAGGGCAGACAGAAAAGGGTAGGGAATCTTCTTACTCTTGCTCATTTCTCAGACCTGTTTCTCAAGTGAAGGGTCAAATCTGTAAAAATGTTTGGAGCCATGTTAAAAGGTAAGAGCAGGGCATTCCAGGCAGGGGTTGGCAACCTTGCTTGGATATGGCATCTTTGCAGGAGATCCCTAGTTAAGCTTTACCAACAGAACCATCCAAACCATATATACTCAGAAGTAAGTCCTGTTGAGTTCTATGGGGCTTAGTCCCTTAGTAAGTGTGTTTAGAATTGCAGCCTTCAGGGGCATCTATCTTTACTCCTGAGTGCTGCCATCTAACTTATCCACAAAACTAAAACTCCTTTCTTCCTACAATGGTCTTCTGGTGACTAGCCTGTCCTGGGGGCACTTAAACCCTTCTTGCCAGAAGCAAGTATGCTAGATTAAATGTTCCTTACCCAGGCTCCCTAAGCAGGTGAGGAATGATCCTGTAACTTCAGCTGGACCTGGGAACATCATCTTTTAGCTAAGATTTCTAAATTTCCAATCAGAGAAATGTTTTTGTTTGAATTTTATGCTCCAAGCAACTGTGGTTGATGCTTAATGACATCATGCTTAATGACATCATTAGGGCCCTCCCCGTAATATCACTGGCGCTCACCTCTGAAATCTCAGGGTTTGGGATGCTTCTGACCTGGCAACCCTAAGTCAAGGGGGAAAAAATAGCCACTGTAATTGTGAGTATAGTGAGTGCTTTAAAAGAGTAAAGGGTAAATGAGGCTAGATATTTTTTCAGATCAGTTTATCTCTTCATTTTACCGTTTAGCAATAAGCACCTAGTCCTGCTCTACTCATCACAATAACTGCAGAATAAACTCTTACTTTTACTGCAGACAAACAAACATGCTTCTTTAATGCTGGCTGGGTAGAAACACAACTGAAAATAAAAATGAAAAGCAGAACAAAGGAAAATCCAAGGGGTGGAGTCTAACTCTAGCCCATAATACAATGTTCTAATATTTAACTTTTCTAAGGTCATGTTACTATAATATAGATTGCTTTTTTCAGGATCACTTAAGTTATTATAGACTGATTGTGATCATGAAAAATCCACCCTCAGTCAAGGAGAGTCTTGAGTGAGCAGACTTCTAGGGGCTGTTCCAGATGAGGCTTTTGTTTTGCACTCACCCTGCCTTATTCACTGAATTTTTCAGAGGGTCGTATCCTTAAATCGCTCCTGTCTTTGAAACATGCTGTCATTCTTTAAATGGAGGTTGCCACTGTCTGTCATATCATAAATTAAAAATACAACCCCCCCAAATGGAGGGGAAGGATAGCTATAGAAAGGGCAGTCCCCATTTGCCCCCACCTTGACTACAGGGCTGCTATGACCAAAACATGTGTGAGAGTTGTTTCAATTAGTTATATATTTATTCTTGTACATAATTCTATTTGTTTAATTATGGGAGGGGTTAATAAAGATGAAAAAGTTGCTTTTTCCATCAAGGCAAGACCAACCACATATCAGCCCACTGGCTGCTTGTCCTTCAGTCAATATTGGAATCCTGTTTAATGACTTCTGTATGGCTTTTGCAATGCTCAAGTTCTGTGAGTCTGGGACAGTAATGGAAACATAGACATGGCTTTCTCTTATAACTTTCCTCTTAACTTTCCATAGACTTTATATACTGTCCAGAATATGTGTGTGTGTGTGTGTGTTTAATCTGAAACAGTACAACCAAACCATTTGTACTCTCAGGAACATAGTATGGACATACTAATTTCCTCCTCCTTTGTCGAAAAACAACCACCACCAGGTGAACAGATCATGTTGGTGCTGCAACATGTTGGTTCCCCACCACCACCTTTCTTTAGCTTTCAGACGAGTCCACTATGACATGGAAACTTGCTTCTGCCTTTCAAACATTTACAATATTGTTATGAGCATGGGGGGGGCTGGAATGGATGATTTCTGTGGGTCACCTTTCCAGCCTCTGATTTGGAATCCTATGCCTGGGAGGCTGGCTCTGCTAGCCAGATGAATCTCCTTTGTTAATCAAATAGAGTGGCTAGGTAGTTAATGGTCCTATTTAGTTGCCCCGGTAACTGGTGAAAGGGGCTGGGAAGATCCTTTTGTCATTTTAAACTCTACTGGAGGAGAGTCTCCCCCCCACTCCTGGGCAGGGAGAAGTGTGTTTGGGGTTGGTAGTGTGTGTTCTAGGGAACTAGGGCTGCAGGCATGCAGAGAGGCTGGCTCCCTGCATGGTGGCGATAGGGTGCCCCTGCACCTAGATGGAAAAGCTGGATATTAGACTGCTGATGCCTTGAACCCCTCCATCCTAAGCTCAGGTTGGAATGTGTGTACATAAATAAACCATATTTCATAAAGACACCGCAGTCTCCACTGGCCTTCTTCCCAAAGGAAACCAAACCCTGGATGGGCGCAGGGACCCCCTGAAATCTCACCGCTCGGAGATTGGGGGAGGCGCGCAACACTGGTGTCAAAAGTGGGATTGAGTTTCCTAGAAGAAGCCTTGGGAGCAAGGTGTGCCTGAGTCAAGATGGAGGGGAGAACAGCATTTCTCCTGGAACAGATGTTCCAGCTGGACCAGCAGCAAAGGCAGAAAGAACGCCAGGAGGACCAGCAGGAAAGGCAACAGGAGCGGCAGGAGCATTGGAAACGAATGAGAGAGATATATGAAAGCATCTTTGGAGAGAAAAAGGAGACCCCATGTGAGGAGGTGAGAGCCCTGCCTGATCAGCTACAAGGGGTCGAGGGTGACCCAGAAGTCCAGCTGCAGAGCACCCAGATGGAGGTGGCTAAAGAGATCCAGAAAGTGGATGGGCAGCTGGAGGGAGTGGGCTGTAAGGAGTTGCAGTCAGTAGTGGAGGAAGAAGAAGTTTTGATTGTCCAGGAGCCTGCCAGGGGGGGAAACAGCAGAGAGCTGGAAGTGAAGCCCCAAGATTTGAAGGAGGACAGGCTGGAAAAAGAAGAGGAAGATGCCTTCGAAGAAAGTAAAATAGAGGCTGGAGAAGAGATGCTGCTGATAGATTTCTCTGCTCCCTGTGTGCCATCTGTGGAAGAGAAAGTGCAGGAGGAAGAAAAAGCTTCAGACAAAGGTGAACTAGAGGCTGGAGAGGAGCTGCCAGCGCCTGGAGAAATGGCTGTGAAAGAAAAGGTGCAGCAGGAGAAACCTGAGAAGGGAGTTCAAGTCCAAGAGAAGCTCCCAGCGCCTGGAGAGATGGGTGAGATAAAATCCCCAAGTGACTTTGTCCCTTGGGTGCCCCATAATGGTCTTGTGGGGTGGGATGCAGCTCCTATGATGGGTGCAGTCCTTGGGCGAATTCCAGCAGTGAGAGGCACCCAGTACCCAGTGAGTTTGGAGGGTAAGAGACACTGGGAGGGTTTCCTGCCTCTGTTTGGGCCCATGTTTCATACTGGAGATTGTGAGGGAGGACAGAGAAGATTTCTTTCTGCCAGCCTGGGTGGACTAGGCCAGCTAATCTTTAAGAAGATCCCCCCGGATAAAGACTTGTGGCAGAACTTTGATTTGGTGTTTGGGGCAGGAGACCAAGTGGACTGGCTTGAAGACTTTTCCCAGAGCAGAGAGTGGCAAAAACATGGCTACAGCCTGTCATGTGCTGGGGAAGAAACAAATCTGTTCCTGGAAAGGAGTCCCAACCCCCTGCAGGCAGCAGCAGGGATCAGCTTGGACTGGGAACGCCATGAAGCCCCAAGACAAAGGGCCATGTTGGCAACCGCATGGCTTCGGGGTGGGGGTTGTGCTTATGGGACTGTGTAATGCTGTTGATTTGTGCCTTTCTGCATGCCGGTGGGGATATGAGCTGTTTAATGGTTTTTTAGGAATCATGCTGATAGGGGTTTTTTTTGTAATAAGATTTTAATGTTTAGGATTTGTTATTCTGTGACTTGGATTGTGGGTGTATGTACAACTGTTTGGGGGAGCAAGGAGTAAATGTACGTGTGGTTGAGGGCATGCTTAAACATGTCAGGAACTCAGGCGACTGCCAAGTTATGAGGACTGGGTAAGCTGTTGGATGCAGAACTGTGACTGGGAGCTCCAAGAAAGAAGAGGAAGCCCAAAGAGAGAGTAATTAATGGAAAAAGGTGCTGTAAGGGAATGGACTGTTTTTGTACTTGTACGGAAACGAGACTGTAGAATGACTATGTTGTAATGATGTATATTGCAATGTCTTCCTAACCTGTATCTGTTATTTCTTTGTAGGAAAAGTTGTTATTCTGTTTTTTTTTGCAGGTCTGGGACAGACCTCTTTCAGAGAAGGGTGTAGTGTTATGAGCATGGGGGGGGCTGGAATGGATGATTTCTGTGGGTCACCTTTCCAGCCTGTGTTTTGGAATCCTATGCCTGGGAGGCTGGCTCTGCTAGCCAGATGAATCTCCTTTGTTAATCAAATAGAGTGGCTAGGTAGTTAATGGTCCTATTTAGTTGCCCCGGTAACTGGTGAAAGGGGCTGGGAAGATCCTTTTGTCATTTTAAACTCTACTGGAGGAGAGTCTCCCTTCCACTCCTGGGCGGGGAGAAGTGTGTTTGGGGTTGGTAGTGTGTGTTCTAGGGAACTAGGGCTGCAGGCATGCAGAGAGGCTGGCTCCCTGCATGGTGGCAATAGGATGCCCCTGCACCTAGATGGAAAAGCTGGATATTAGACTGCTGATGCCTTGAACCCCTCCATCCTAAGCTCAGGTTGGAATGTATGTACATAAATAAACCATATTTCATAAAGACACCGCAGTCTCCGCTGGCCTTCTTCCCAAAGGAAACCAAACCCTGGATGGGCGCAGGGACCCCCTGAAATCTCACCGCTCGGAGATTGGGGGAGGCGCACAACAATATAATCCTATACATTTCTACTCGACAGTAAGTCCCAAATGAGTTTGATGGGGGTTACCCCAGGTAAATGGGTATAGGGTTGCAGCCTAAGTTCAATCAAGTTTCTGTATGATATACCGGTCCTCTTCAGGTATTCAGACTGAACACATGAGAGCAAAAAGTGCATCAAGGGTCAGGTGTAGGCACTCTGCCCTTGTTTTGCCTGAGGCAAGAAAGTTTGGGGGAATTTCAAAGGTGATGAAATGCACTTATGGAGAAGAGTTATTGCTTTATTTGAAATAGCAGCTAGTGCTTTACACAACAGGAAGGTAATAAACAGATTGCCACTAATGAATATAAATTATCTCACATTCTCCTTTCAGTCGTTGGGAGCCCCAGACAAGCAACGACAGAGAGGTCCCAGCTGTCCAGAATAGCCCTACCCTGAATGTCCACATGCTTACTGCCCTTGCCCTTGCCCTCCTCACTTTTGCGTGTTTAGTTTAAAGGTCTGTAGGGGACTTCTGAGTGTATATGGCTGAACATACTTAGAAGCCTCCCATGATTGAGAGTGCTGTGTTAATCAGGGTTCCCAGTCATGAGAAGACTTCTAAGCTCATTCAGCCAAATGTACTAGGAAGCCCCCTCCAGACTTTCCTGCTGAATGTGCAGAAATTGGGAGTGAAGTAGCATGCCCAGTGACACTGAGGGTGGGATGGAGCATATCCCTTTAGCCCCCAAATGGTTCTATGTGTTTCTAATTCAATCCTAGACACATTCTAATTAAATCTCATACTAGTGACACATACTAATACATGATATGGGCAGATGTGGGAATTTCGTAATGAACCCACTGCCTCATGCTCTGTTAAACCCAAGTTTTAGTTTTGTTCCATATATATGTAATTTATAAATTACATCAAGTTGGAACAGGGAATATCCATCTCAGAATGACAAAACAAAGCTCTTGAGGGGGCCTACTTTTCCTAATTAGGTATTTGTCATTACAAGTGCTATATAGTATCATTATTATTTATATAGCTCCTAAAAGTGTATGTAAGTAAACAATCATAAACCTATGAATAAATGTATTGGTTTATTTATGTTTCTGGGCGTAAAAAATCTATAATTACCAGGTACAGCCACAGCATAACTGCTATTTAATGACAATTCCTTTTTGTTACCATAGAAATGGGTCTAGAATAGTTACCTATAATTTCTCATTGCGATACCTCACACATGTTGTGTTGCAGAATTACCATAGTAATTGCCTATTAGTCATCATAAAATAAGCAGTTATCCTAAAGATATCTGGATACTGTGAAATTTCTCTTCAGTTTCTTCAAACCTTACCACTCACTGGATACATTCATTTTCCTCTTGCAGAGTCTGAATGACAAAAACAATGCTACAATTATCTCAGTAAAAGGCAAATCTGTGGGGGCCACCTCTATGCGTACAACATTGTGTTCAGATGTAGGAAGCACAAGAATTGAATCCTACTCAGCCATGATATTTATTTTATTTATTTATTTATTTATTTATTTATTTGCCGATTTATAACCCGCTTTCGTTCACTGAATTCAAAGTGGCGAACAACAGTATAGTCTCATACAATATAAATAAACTCATAAAATCAGTTAACATATCCATTAAAAATCAATTAAACATTAACATTAAATGAAACAGTACCATTTACATATTAAAAGCTTGGCGAAATAAAAAGGTTTTAACATGTCGACGAAAATCCAGGAGGGAATTAGAAAGCCGTATCTCCAGTGGAAGGGTATTCCACATACTAGGGGCCACCACTGAAAAAGCTCTATTCCTAGTGCCCGATTGACAGATGGTAAAAGCTGAAGAAATAGTCAAAGTACATTCAACAATGGATCTCAGTGGACGATGGGATGTGTATTCAAGGAGGCGATTAGATAAGTAAAGTGGCGCCAAGTTATGTAAAGCTTTAAAAGTTAGGACCAACAGTTTAAATTGATTACGAAACATAATAGGAAGCCAGTGCAGATGATATAAGAGTGGTGTAGTGTGCACTCGAGGGCCAGCTCCTGTTAGCATCCGCGCCGCTGCTCTTTGCACCAGTTTAAGCGGCCGGAGGGTTCTAACCGGAAGACCGACATAGAGGGAATTACAATAATCCAGTCGTGATGTTACAAGGGTTTGCGTTACCTTCCGTAAATCGGATAATCCCAAGAAAGGACGGAGTTGGCTAACTAATTTTAATTGTGCAAAAGCGCTTCGTGAGACTGCTGCAACCTGAGGTTCCAGGGTTAGGGCTGAGTCTAAAATAATGCCTAAACTACGGACTTGCGTCTTCAGGGGAAGTAAGATCCCATCTAATGTGGGAAGATTTTTATTTTCCTGAGGAGAGTCTCGTCTGATTAGAAGAACCTCTGTTTTATCTGGATTAAGTTTTAATTTATTACTGTTCATCCAATTCTGCACTGCTGCCAAGCATTGGTTCAGAGGGTGAATAGCCCCTTTGGCGTCTGGTGGAAATGAGCAATAGAGTTGCGTATCATCTGCATATTGATGGTAAGAAATCCCAAATTTACGAATAATGCGACCTAAAGGTTTTACATATATATTGAACAACATTGGGGAGAGAACAGAGCCCTGTGGAACACCATATCGTAATGGCCAGGGCTCTGAAAGAAAATATTTGGATGTTTCTCTGTCTCTCATCCTAATCTCCTTACATCATCATCTTAAATTAAGAATTGTAAGAGTATTTTGTCTATAGAAATGTATTTACTTTCTTACTTACTTATCTTAGATATTGTTGTGCACCATCCCAATCTCCGACCGGTGAGAGATCTCCAGGGGTACCTGTGCTTGCCCAGGGTTTGGTTTCCTTGGAAAGAAGGTCAGCAGAGACTGTGGTGTCTTTTAGAAACTATAGTTTTTATTTACATACATTCCAATCTGGGTTTAAGATGGAGGGGTTCGAAGCATTAGCAATCCAATAGATCTTGCTTTTCCATCAAGCATCCTGAAGCCGTCGTGCAGGCAGCAGGTGTCTCTGCATGCCTCAGTTCCCAGCCTTTACTCAGATTCAACTAAAAACACAAGCCTCTCTTTAGCCCCAGGAAGAGGGGGGCTCTCCTGAAGAGTTTCAATAACAATAGGATCTCCCCAGCCCATTGCCAGTTAATGGGCACTTGAGAAACCCATTAGGCCACCTGGCCACTCTATTAGATTAACAAAGGAGACTATTCTGACCAGTGGCACAGGTTTCTCAGCTGTGGAGCCATCCTCCAGGTGCAGGGCTCTAAATCAGAGGATGGAAGGGGACTCATAGAAATCAACTATCTCAACCTCCAAACCCATAACTATATATATATATCTTAACTGCCCTCTATTAGAGGATTCCAGGGCAGCAAACAAAAGTGCAATTCCCCCCCCACACTGTATAAATACAATTGTGAGACAAAACAGCAGATGAGGGGTGATTGCTGGAGAAGGATCAAAGGACCAGGAAGTGTGTGGGTGGATGAGCAGAGCAATCCAACTCATGGGAAGTTGGTGGAAGGGGTGCTGGCAGAGGAGGAACAGGCAGGAAGCTCTGCAGCATCCAATTGCCATTCGGGAGGCTCTGGGCCACTAGGAGCTGTACACATGAACGAAAAAGAAAAAGTCGGCTTTCATGAATACCCCTACAGGTGAGTAAGCACTCCCCGTTGACTTTCTGTTAGTTTCTTAGACTGACACTTCTCTCGGTGTAACTTTGGTCTCGACTGGGACCCCCAGGAACGCTCTGAATAGGACTTGGATGTGGCATGTCCCCCCTCAGCCCCTCCTCTGACACATCCATGGGATGCCCCTTTTTCAGGCCTTTCACCAGACTCCACCAGCACCCCTTCTGTTGGTCTGGGCTTCATGGTGGACCCCCTGCTGAGCTGACAGAGTCCCAGCTCCGCCACCGTGGAGGGGCTTCTGCCAGCGGAGCCCAGACCCTGCTGGTTCAGCGAGGGATCCACCATATCCAACTCCCCTCAGCCCAGTGTAAATATGAGTTGGATTGCACCTAGGGTTGCCAGGTCGGGACCATTCAAATACCTGAGAAAATGGGGGCATGCCCTAGTGACGTCACGGGGCGTGCCCTAGTGACGTCACGGGGCGGGCCCTAATGACATCATTAAACATGATACATTGTATCAACCACAGTTGCTTGGAGCATACCATTCAAAAGAAATTCTCTGGAGATTAAAATAGAAATCTTACCTAAAATAGGGTGTTCCTAGGTCCATCTGAAGTGACAAGGTCATTCTTTCTCACAAGCTTATGGTGATGCAAAATGGAAATGGACTGCCTTCCAGTTGATCCCAGATAGGGTCTTCATGGTAGGCAGTATTCGGACAGAGGTGGTTTACTATTGCCTTCCTCTGAGTCTGAGAGGCAGTGACTGGCCCAAGGTCACTCAGTGAGCTTCATGGCTGTGTGGGGATTCAAACCCTGGTCTCCCAGGTCACAGTTCAATGCCTTTAGGGAACATTTAATCTAGCTTACTTGCTTCTGGCAAGAAGGGTTTACGTGCCCTCAGGCCAGGCCATTATTGGAAAAAAGGAGCTTAGTGTTGCAGAGATGTTAGATGGGAGCACAGATGGATGCCCCAGAAGGCAGCAACTGTAAACATGCTTATTAAGGAACTAAGCCCCATAGAACTCAATAGGACTTACTTTTGAGTAGATATGGTTGCAGCCATGTTAAGGACAAGGGAGGGCATTCTAGGCAAAACAGACAAATAATTGGGTCTCAGAACAAATTAAACCAAAACTATCACTAGAAGCTAAAATGATGGTACTGAAGTTATCACACTTTGGACACATAATGAGAAGACATGATTCACTAGAAAAGGCAATAATGCTGGGAAAAACAGAAGGAAGTAGAAAAAGAGGAAGGCCAAACAAGAGATGGATTGATTCCATAAAGGAAGCCACAGACCTGAACTTACAAGATCTGAACTGAGAACTGAGTCTCTGCTGCCACTCACAACTGAGAGACAGCAGGATCAAACACTACGTGCCATTTGAGGGAAAATCAAGCACACAGAGAGAAAACAGCAGTGAACCACTGTGAACTTCCCACTCAAAACTTTCTCTGCACGGCCACCTTGGACCCTTTTGGGGGAGGGAGCACTCTGCACATGCCTGAAGGAACACTGTGGGACCTTTTATTCCTATAGGAAAGGCACTCTGCTCTTGCTCAGAAGCATGTAACTGAGGCGCCCCTTTCCCTTCACAGCTCCTCTCTGACCATCTCTTCTTGGCTTTTCCATTCCAGGCAGGACCCCCTCTTTTCCTTCACAAATCCCCTCAGTCTCATCTCCTCAAATGTTTCCTCTGGGACAAAAATGGATTCCCATACAAGGAAACACTGTATGTGTTTGAGGTTGAGCACCCACGACATCTTACAGGATTACTTAGTGTTTAAGAAACAAAATGTATTTAATAAAAGGAGGGAAGGATAAAAGGTTGAAGGATCAATCTGAATATTTGGGTTTTCTATGGATGATGCCATTGACAGAGCAATGCTTCAGACTCAGTCATAAACAAAAGTATTTAGGACTGTGAATGTTCAAAGGGCTTCATGTTTCAGCCTAACTACTAAGCCATTGCAGCGGTTGCTAGGAGACGGGGCCCACGCGGCCTGGCAGTCTCAGCAGGAGTGGAGGACAGGCCGGGCTGGCTCCTTCTTAGCCCCGGAGCTCCTGCTCTGGAAAGGACGGACGGCGGCTTCACCCCTCCTGCTGTGGGTGCCGCTGGGCAGCAGCGGCCACAATGGGCCCCCCCAGCCAGAGACTGCTGAGCCCCATCGTGGCCGCTGTCGCCCAGCGGCGCCCACAGCAGGAGGAGTGAAGTGGCCAGCCATCCTTTCCAGAGCAGGAGCTCCGGGGCTAAGAAGGAGCCAGCCCGGCCTGCCCTCCACGGCTCCTGCTGAGGCTGCCAGGCCCCGTGGGCCCTGTCTCGGCAGCAGTTGCTAGGAGATGAGGCCCACGCAGCCTGGCAGCCTCAGCAGGAGTGGAGCCCGGCCAGGGCCGGCTCCTTCTTAGCCCCGGAGCCGGTTCCCCTGCTCAGGAAAGGACGGCCGGTAGCTTCACCCCTCCTGCTGTGGGCGCTGCTGGGCAGCAGCAGCCACGATGGGCCCCCCAGCCAGAGACTGCTGACTGAGCCCCATCGCGGCCGCTGCCACCCAGTGGCACCCACAGCAGGAGGGGTGAAGCAGCCGCCCGTCCTTTCCCCCAGCCAGAGACTGCTGAGCCCCAGGGGAACTGGCTCCGTCCAGACCGGGGCTAAGAAGGAGCCGGCCCAGCCTGGCCTCCACTGCCACCGCTCGCCTCCACCCATCACCCTCACCTGTACTTCTGTGGGTGGCGGGATCGGGCAGGGGCTGCTGCTGGAGGAGTCCCTGCAGGGGCGGCGGCTGCTCAAGTCCTCGTCTCTAGTCCCTGCCTGCGGCTGCCTGACTGAGAAAGGGCGGGAAGGCGGCCAGCCACAGCCCAACATATGCATGTGTCAATCACGCATGCATGGCTGAGGGGGCCAATGAAAAGCCGGAGATCCACCTTTTTAAATAAAGTATAGCCGGAGGCCGGAGATGGCCCCCTTTTGCCGGAGACTCCGGCAGAAAACCGGAGACCTGGCAACCCTAATTGCACCTAAGAAGGCCACACTGGCCACCTGAGGGATAAAAAGTGGAATGTGAAGGAAAAGGTAGAGTTCCTCAGTGTGGGGAACAGAGCATAGATGAACTAGGAAACAGGAACAAGAGAGAGAGAGAGGAGAGGAGAAAGCCCTTTGCTTGAAGGGAATTGAAAGATGAAGAAGTGGGATGTATTTTATTTATTTATTAGATTTATATCCTGCCCTTCTTCCCAGTAGGACCCCAGGTCGGCAGTGGTAAGCACATAGAGAATTTGTGTGTTACTGAAAATGTGTCTGAAGGAAGAACTGAGAAGCCAGAAGAGTATGTGTATATCAGAAATTGGCTGAAGTAGAGAATAAGCAGAAGGGAATCCTAGCACTGAAAGGATATGTAACAGTGCGGTAACTGACACCCCTAGAAGCCTAACTAAAGCAAATGGGCAAGTGGTACTTACCTAGAGGTGACACAGGCAGTGACGTCCAGAGGGGTGGCTTCTCTCACAGTGACAAGCCTGTGGTTATTATTAGGAAGCCAGCACAGGGAGGGTCCTACATTATAGAAGAGAGTCAGAGTCAGAAACCCTTCACAAATCTAGGTTTTGTGAATATCGTGCCAATGTGAAGAGAGGCCTGATCTTGCAAAAGTGAGAGCTTCATCACAACAAACTACCAGTTGTTTACCGGGCCCAATTCAAGGTGTTGGTGTTGACCTTTAAAGCCCTATACGGTTTCGGCCCAGTTTATGTGAAGGAGCGCCTCCAGCGTCACCAATTATGCCGCCCGACGAGATCAGCCATGCAAGACCTCCTCTCGGTTCCACCAGTTAAAATAGCTAGGCTGGTACGGACCAGAGAGAGGGCATTTTCGATTGTGGCCCCCACCCTCTGGAATTCCCTTCCTTTCGATCTTTGCCATGCCCCCTCCCTGATAGGTTTTCGCCGGGCCTTGAAGACCTGGCTGTTCAGGCAGGCCTACGGGATCTCTGGGGTAGATTAGCTTTTAATGCGGTTATTAACTGGAAGGGTGGTGTTTAGATTAATTATTGATTGTGGTCTTCATTGTTTTTATATTGTATTTTACTGTGTTATGTACATCGCCTAGAGTGGCCGTTCATTCAGCCACATAGGTGACTCATAAATAAAATTTTATTATTATTATTATAACAACAATAATAAATAAAAAGCACGCTAAAAGTAATACATCTAAGGGATAAAAGCAGTTGCAGGTAAATTTCAATCTAAAATACGTGAGCAAATAGGAAAGTCTTAACCTATCTCAAAAAAGATTGTAATTTTGCCACCAGGCATTTCTTTAGGGAGGGTATTCCAAAGTTGGAGCACCACAATAAAGGCCATCTTCTCTGTGATCAACTATCTCTGTACTTGGGGAAGAGCCTCTACAGAAGATCAGAAGAGCGTATGCGAAAAGATGCTTCCTCAGATACTGGGCCCCAGCAGTTTATTTATTTATTTAATTTCTGTACTAACCTTAATCATAAATGATCTCAGGCTAGTTTACCCACACAAAAATGTATACATTAAAACTTTAAAATAGCATGTAACAAATAAAAACATATACAAACTGCATATCAAATCAATATCCCCAAAGGCATTGTCTTCAGCTGGCAGCAAAACCCATACAATGTTGGTTCAAATCATATTTCTGACAAAAGGAAATTTTCAGTGCTGGGGTACCACCACAGAAATAATCACCAGCTGTACTACAGTCACTTGCAGGACCTCCAGAAGGGTGCAGATCCTGTAAAACCAAGCCGCCCTGGGCTCCTGCTGGGAGGAAGGGCGGGATATAAATCAAATAATAAATAAATAAAATAAATAATAAAGCCAGTGTTATATGGTTACAATAGACCCCACTATTCACCTCTGTGGCAGATGTGTTCTCCACCAGTTGCTGTTTCTGGACTGTGCAGGGGTAACCCCACATAAGCCACATTACAATAGCCTCAGCAAGATGTTATCAGAACATGGGTTACTGTGGCCAGGCTATTACAGTTCAGGAATGGCCACAGCTGGCTAACAAGCCTGAGCAACAACAAGGCACTCTGTGCCACCAATACCACATGGGCATCAAGTGACAAATGCTGGTTCAAGGACTACCTAAGTTATCCTTCAAGGGGAATGTGTCCCCATCTAGAAAGGGTCAGCTTCCTACTTCCAAGAAGTTGAATTGCCACTACTGTCTCCAACACCGTGCTTAACAAGAGGATATTAGCAACTTGGTAGTAGTAGTTGTCACAAATGTCCAGGTCCAGGGAGGGTCTCTTGAGGAGGGGGCATAGGATTGGCTCATTTAAGGTGGCTGGCACTACCCTCTTACATTTAGGGCTTTAATAGGAAGCACCAGCACTTTACTTGATCTCAGAACCAAATAGGCATCCAGTATAATTATTTCAAATTTGCTGAAACATGGGCCATCTTGGAGAACCAGTCAGGATTCTGACAGCTGGGTTCTGCACTAACTGAAGCTTCTGGGTAATCTTTACACAGGCAGGAGGTTGTCGGAGTATGAGTCACTGTGGCTAGGAATAGACACAGCTGGCAAATGAACCAAAGCTAATGTAAGGCAATCCAAACCATCAATCTGGGTCTGAAGTAGCTCCCAAACTGTGTACCTTCCCTTTCAGAGGCAGTGCAGCTTCATCAAGAAGAGGTTGAACACCAGTTTCCTGGACATACTACCACTGTTCCTCCAACTTGTTTGGAGTCCGTTTGTTTTATTGGTCCTCATCCAGTACATACTGAACCTGGCCACTGATTTACCACTAGCATAGTCTCACCTGACTCAGATGACAAAGAGAATAGAGTTGAGGGTCATCAGCGAACTGATTGCACCTCACCCAGTGGCTTCATATAAATGTTAAAGAGCATGTGAAAGGTGTTTATGATGGAACCTTATGGGAGCAGGAGTCAACAACCTTTTTTTCCATCAAGAGCTGGATTCTTTTGGAATAATCTCTCAGCAGTGTGTGGGGGCCAGAAATCGTAGTACATAAGATCAGAGGTAATTCACCCTCTTTCCATCAGAGTTGTGGGAGAACGTTTGGAATTTTCCTCTCTCTGCAACCCTCATTGTCCTGCTCAGCTGAAAAGGTGAGAATGGTGAAAAGGAGGCTGAACTTCAGAAAAATGTTAACTGTTAATCTTTATCTGTAGATACCCCCCTTCCTGCTGCTCTGCTGATCAGTTGGAGGGTATGTTGTGGAACATTTTAAGATTTGGCAGTGGACCAGAAGCAGCTGTGGTGGGTGTGCAGATTAGGGTTGCCAGGTCTCTGGGTTTTGCCCAGAGAGTTTGGATATTAGGGGTCCTCTCTGGGTCTCCAGGTGAGTCACCTTATATTCCGGACTTTCAGCTTGCATTTAAAAAAAAAAGTTTCTAGGTGATCTGGTTCAAGAGATATATACCAAATGTCAGCTGTTCCCCTGCAACATCTGTTAAATGAGCTTGTACCTGGCTGCTGTAACCCTGATCTTTCAGGCTTGTAGCCAATAGTGAAGTCAGGGTTGTGACTGACAAGGCAGTAGATAGACCCCATTGCAAGGCTAGAAAACTGTTGTCTTTTCCTGCTTATCTGAAAATCTCATAAATTGAGTAAGTATATAGGTTTCCATCTTTTTCTCTCTTGTATGCAGGAGTCAAACAAGTTTAAATTTTCCTGGACTGTTGAAGTAGGCTGTGTTTTATAAACCTTCCCTATATGAAGCTTTAATCCAATATTCACTTTTTTGGGAGTAAAGTTGCAGTGCTAATCCCACATACCCAGAGTAAACCCCACTGAATTCAGTAAGAATTACTTTTGAGTAGACATGGTTAAGATTGTGCTGTAAATTAATGGGACTTTTGAGTGAACATAGCAAATAATTGTCTTTGTGTTGTAAATCGTCTCTCCCCCTTCAATCCTAGTATTTAAAGTAGTTAGGCATGGCTTACTTAGGTATTACTGCTTTTATTATGCAGGAAACGAATACTGATTTTATATATTTTTAAAAATGTTTTGCAATGACCAATTGGTTTTGACAATAAACTATTATATGGGGTGTATGTACTTTTACATCTCCAATGTGTGTGTGTGGAGTCTTTCCAACAACCCTGTGAGGTAGGGTTGTTGACTGGAAACCAAGGCAGCTCACAATAAGAAATAAATCCCTTTAAATTCTAATAACCATAAAAGCAAGTATAAACAGTTGTAAAACAGCTTAGTGGCATGGTTCTGATTTTTTTATTGGGTGAGGTAGGTTCCTTACCACTTTGAGGTTGCAGTCCATTGCACACTTCTCCGTTTGAGTAAGCCCCATTGAATACATTGAGACTTGCTTCTGAGTAAAAAAGCATAGGATTGCACTATAAATATCTTCACAGGTTGTGTAAATAATAAACAACTTTGACAGTCATGCTTATATAAATATTTCTTCATACTATATCTCAGTGAAATATTTATATAAGAATGACACAATGTCTCAATGAGAGCCACTGTGGTGTAGTGGTTAGAGTGTTGGACTATGACCTGGGAGACCAGGGTTTGAATCTCCACACAGCCATGAAGCTCACTCGGTGATCATGGGCCAGGCACTGCCTCTCAGCCTCAGAGGGAGGCAATGGTAAACCACCTCAGAATACCACTTACTATGAAAACCCTATTCATAGGGTCTCCATAAGTCGGGATTGACTTGAAGGCAGTCCATTTCCATTTTCATGTCTCAATAAGTATCTGATTTCACACTATGGTTGTACATTATTATTTCCTCTACATTTTAAATGTGCCCTTCTTCCTTGGGGTGGTCATGGTTCCCTTCTGTTGTTTTCATAGTGAGGGGCAGATTAGGCTGAGAAATGTTGAGTAGCCCATAGTCACCCAGTAAAAGTTATAGTTCATTTCCATTTTAAAAAATTAATTAAAACGATTTACATGCAGACAAAGTTTAATAAGTACATCCACGCAATACATTTAAAGCACATCCAACTCTCATATAAAGAGCATGACTTCCCCTAAATAATCCTGGGAACTGTAGTTTCCCCCTCACAGTTATAGTTCCCACCACCGTTAACAAACTACAGTTCCCATGATTCTGTGGTGTGATTCACATGCGGAAAATGTGTGTTGAATGTACTTTAAATGAATGGTGTGCATCTGCCCTAGGTATGATGTACATTCATTAGGGAATTGAAAATAACACTTTAAAAAGATGCATATGCTTTACATACAAAGTTCCGAAATTCAATTTCTGTAAAATACTGTTGCCTGGAATCCTGGAGAGTCCATGTAATCAGTACTGAGCTGGATGGTGCCAAATGGCCTGATTCAGTATGGCAGATTTCTTTGTTCCTAAAAATGGAACAAAGAATTAGCAACAGAAAAAAAAACAGAATAGCTTGCCTAAACAAAAATGCTTTTAGCAGGTGTCGAAAAGAGTACAATGAAGGCATCTGCCTAATAGGCAGGGAGTTCCAAAGGGTAGGTGCTGCCACACTAGAGGACTTCTTACAAGAGCAGAACAAGTACTAGGTAGCATCCGTAACATGGAAAGCACATCTTGAACTTGGCCTGGTAGCAAATCAGCAACGAGTGCAGATTTCAGAGCAGAGGTATTATGTGCTGATAGAGTCTCACTCATGTCAGCAATCGTGCCACAGCATTCTGCACTAACTGCAGCCCCCGGGTCAGGTTGTGTTGCATGGGGATTTCTCTGACCTTGGCTGAGCAGCTGTCAGGATTATTTTAGTTTTGGTTTTTGATTAGCAATCCTGACTGGTTGTGGGATGCTGAATTTTCTGCCTTGCTCATAGGAATCTTGATGTGGTCGGTATGGTATTGCATTTAGGAAATCATCGTTGTCTTTTGTTTTTGTTTTTCTATTTGCATTTCATTTACCTTTAACCACACTCCCTTATATCCATAGAAACAACAATAGTGGTTCCATGTACTCAGCTCAACCCCCTTAAACCCACTGATGATACACTTTGTTGGTTGCATGATGGTTTGCTTCTTGCCCAATAGTGGTAAAAGAGAATTCACATACTGGGAAGTGTGGTTGTAATTCTTGTTCCCAAGCTGCTGCCTGTGAAGGTAGACTAAACCATATGTGTTTTCTCTCTGTCAATTAGTATTCACTGGAATTTGGTTGGCTGTTCAAGTGAGTTTATAGCACCCCACAAGGCAGACAGAAAAGGGTAGGGAATCTTCTTACTCTTGCTCATTTCTCAGACCTGTTTCTCAAGTGAAGGGTCAAATCTGTAAAAACATTTGGACCATGTTAAAAGGTAGGGGCGGGCATTCCAGGCAGGGGTTGGCAACCCTGCTTGAATATTGATATCTTTGCAGAAGATCCCTAGTGAAGCTTCACCAACAGACCCATCCAAACCACATCTACTCAGAAGTAAGTCCTACCGAGTTCTATGGGGCTTAGTCTCTTAGTAAGTATATGAGGTACCACTTGCATCCATATGCTCCTGACCTGGATTTAAGATCATCTAGCTCTGGTCTCCTCTGTGTGCCTGGAATCAGGGCCAGCCCCAGGCATGCCGGGGCCCTTGGGTACCAGCCTGCCCTGGGCCCCTCCACTCCCCCTTTGCAATCCTTGGAACTTAAGCATCCGCGGACCACAAGACAGGAGCTTCCGTGCCGCCCACCATCCCCCCGCTATCTCCACGCTTCGCCTACCTTTCCGTTGTTTTTTACAGCGCACGCAGGTTTGCCATCAATCAAGATGGCGGCTGAGGTTTCCCTAAGGGGCTGAAGCCTCTGCCACCATCTTTGTTGATGGCAGCAACGCGCATGTGTAGCATCTATGCGTGCCATCAGCCAAGATGGCGGCAGAGGCTTCAGCCCCTTAAGGAAATATTGGCCGCCATCTTGATTGATGGCAAATCTGTGCGCTGCAAAAAACAATGGAAAGGTAGGTAAAGTGTGGAGATAGCGGGGGGATGGCAGTCCGCAGATGCTTCCACTGATCGCAAAAGGAGAGTGGAGGGCCCTCTGTAGCTCCAGGGACCCTCGGGCCAGTGCCCCCCCTGGCCGCCCTTTAGAACCAGCCCTGCCTGGAATTAATGACAGGCACGCACAAGAGGGCCTTTTCAGTTGTGGCTCCCAGGCTTTGGAATTCACTGCCTCAAGAAGCCTGTTCTGCTCCCTCCCTGATGGTTTTCTGGAAACTTGTAAAAAGTATTCTGTTCCAGAGAACCTTTGAGAGGGTCTGATGGGTGAGTCTGATACTGTTTCAAGGTTTTTAATTTTTAATTTTCTCTTTTTAAATTTTTATCTTGTGGTTTTTACTATTATCTCCCCATATTTCCTCTTTCAACAAGCCTTTAAAGTTGAGACCTATCCCAGTCTGTGTCTGTGTTGGAATTGCTTTTAATACTTTTTTTAAAAAAAACAATATGTTTTTAACCCTTTTTAAAAGATGTTTTTAAAGCTTAAAAATGGTTTTAAAGTTGTTTTGTTTTAATGTATTTTAAGGTCTGTTTTTATGATGTTTTGATGTGCTTTTAGCGCTTTTGTTTGCTGCCCTGGGCTCCTGATGGGAGGAAGGGCGGGATATAAATCAAATAATAAATAAACAAACAAACAAACAAACAAACAAATAAATAAATAAATAAATAAATAAAATATTAACCCATATATATACATGTAGGTTTCTCGTTTTGTTTCTGTGTATATGCTTATTGCATTTTATTGTGTTTTATGTATTTTAAATAATTGTGTTTTATGTATTTTAACTTGCTGTTTTGTCTTGTGTTGTTATTCTGTAAAATTTTATAATGTGGGGGTGTGATTTTATTGTAAGCCACTGTGAGTGCCCCATTGTGGGGCAGAAGGTCCGGATAGAAATATTCTTAAATAAAATAAATAAATAAATAAATAAGTGTGTTTAGAATTGCAGCCTTCAGGGGCATCTATCTTTACTCCTGAGTGCTCCCTTCTAACATATCCACAACACTCGGCTTCTTTCTTTTCCTACAATTGTGTTCTGGTGACTAGCCTGTCCTGAGGGCACCTAAACCCTTTTTCCTAGAAGCAAGTAGGCTAGATTAAATGTTCCCTACCCAGGGTACATCTTTTAGCTAAGATTTCTATCTTAATTTTCAATCAGATGTTTTTATTTGAATTGTATGCACCAAGCAACTGTGGTTGATGCTTAAAGTATTATGCTTAATGACATCACTCAGGCCCACCCCGTGACATCACTTAGGCCTGCGCCTTGTGTAATCACTCAGGCCTGCTCCTGTGACATCACTAAGGCCACCCCTGTAACATCACTAGGGCTCACGCCCATGATATTACTAGGGCCTGCCCCTGAAATCTCAGGGTTTGGGATGCTTCTGACCTGGGAACCATAGTGCAGATTGTATGCTTCTGAAAAGAGGCAAAACAAAAAAAGGCATGTTGCTTGGAATTATGCATATTGAACAGAGAATATGCATATTGTCTGGCGAATGTGCAAAATGCAGTTAAGATATGTACATTCCCCAGGGCCTGTTGGGGGTTATGCATAATGGCCTAAGAAAGTATAAAATTCAGGCAATATATGCACATTTCCCAAGGCCTGTTGGAGATTATGCATAATAACTGAAGAATGTACAAAATTCCCTCTTCATGTACACATTCTCCATAAGGGCTGGTGAATGTGCACAGTGGCTGGCTATTATGCACATTAACCAGTCAACTTACATTCCCCTTAATAACAAGAACAACTACTGCTACTAATATATTTCAGTTCTGATTTTATTGTCCTTTCAAAGCAGTTTTTAAGTCATTTTCAAAACTTCCTTGCCATTACTTTAAAAAACTTCCATGTAAAACGGTTGTCACCCTTTATCTTAAAACAAATTCCAGCTTGCAAAAGGGTTTCCACTGCCTGATGCTGAAAATGCTCTTTATATTGATGCGGTAACTGCTCATTTAAACCATATTACAGCTCCGGAGTATTTTTCAGTTGCTATTGATGTGACAAATTTTCTTGTACAGAGGACTGCACCAATCAATAGAGTGTGTGTATGTGCTTCAGCAACAAAGCTTCACACTTTGGGATGTCAATTGAATCTGAACCTTTTTAGCAGCATTAAATAAAGCATTCATACTTTGCTTTAGGTGCAAAAATATCTAATTTAATCCAGCATGTACAAAAGGCTGGACAATCTTGCGGTGGCAATCCTGTGTATGAGTCATACTAGAGCTAGTTTTAGTGTGACTGTTCTGTCCTTCACATTGTAGTAACATTGATCTGAAAATACAAAGTAGCCTTTTTCCTTTCTTGAGAAGATGGCAAAAGACCTAATGTGAAAGAATTGAAATCATAGTTATTCCTCCAGGAATAAGCCATGCTCCCCTTAAAGAGACAAATCTATTTTACATTTAAATAGCCTTGATCCTGATGACTGCTGTAGACAAAGCCAAATTCTAATTAACTGACATGGAAGGTTTATTTTGCTTAAGCTCCATTTATACTTTTAGACTCCATTCTTGGTTTTTCTGGATTTCCCCCCACTTTTCTTATTGCTTCCAGAATAGCTTTATAGCAATTAAGGTGTGTGCACTTTAATTATACTTTCTTAGGTTTCCTTCTTTTCTGATACTTGTGCATTTATCTTAGACATGGAGCTCAGCTGTATCTGGGGCCTGGACTCCACAGTGGCAAAGTGTGGACCTGAGTCAAGCCATCTTTGGGGTCCCTTATTTGTACAAGGTTTGTGGCTATCATGGGTCCCTGGTTCCTATCCCATCATTGTTTGTCTACAAGATATAGCTAGGAAGCAAACTCTCTGGATCACTTGCTGTACCCTGAATTTCTGCCATGTTAGATAATCTAGCCTCAGTTTATTTTATTTATTTATTATTTGATTTATATCCCACCCTTCCTCCCGGTAGGAGCCCGGGGCGGCAAACAGAAGCACTAAAAACACTTTAAAACATTATAAAAACAGACCTTAAAATCCATTAAAAAAAACGTTAAAAACATTTTTAAAAAGCTTTAAAAACATCTTTTAAAAAAGGGTTAAAAACATTATAAAAAATATTAAGAAGCAATTCTAACACAGACGCAGACTGGGATAGGTCTCAACTTAAAAGGCTTTTGAAAGAGGAAAGTCTTCTAAAGGCGCCAAAAAGATAGCAGAGAGTTATCCATACTCTGGTGGTAACTTTCAGATTGTACTACTGCCATCTACTCTTTGTGGGGCTACCTTTTGAAGACAGGCTGGAAGCTTCAAATAGTTCAAAATTCAACTTTTAGACCGCTGATAGGGACCAGGAGGTGGGAGAGCAGTCTGTTTTGCCAACAGGCAAGGAACTTCAAGAGATTCCAGAGGCAATGAGCACTCAACTGGAAAAAAAAGATTTACAATCTTTGCATTGAAAAAATTAGTGTTTTATTACAGGCACTTAAACAGATAAAAGTAGCTCTTGAGCACAGTTGTTATCTTATGTCTCCTTTCTGTTGTCCAAGAGCCCCAGATAAGAACAATGGAGAGATCCCAGTTGGCCACCCACTTATACAGCAGCGCACCAATGGTCTGTGTTGAAGCCCCCTTAGCAGGAGTTAGGGGCCCTTATTTATACCCAAAAGAGCCCCTGGACTTGGATGCAGGTTTGCACCTGTGACTTTAACTAGCTATACCTGTGGGGACTTTTTTTTTAATTTTGAGTCTCACACTTCTGCCTTTGTTTATCAGTTTTGTTGGTCAGTGTCCTTGCTTTGCAGTAGCCTGAGTCATTGCAGCGGCCTTTGAAAGCCAAGTTCCCAGCACTTAGCAGTGTGTGTGAAAACATTCTTCCTGCTGATCTGTTGGCATCTATCTGTTTTTTGCCAATTAAGAGCCCCTCTTACCTTATCAGCATTAAATAAGTAAAGTGTTATTTATTGATACTGTTGTAGTTTTTTCAATTATTATGTTCTGAATTGTTTTTATTATACTGTTTTGTTCTTGCTAGGGAAGCCGCTTTGAGGTCACCTGGTGATGAAAAGCGGCATACAAATATAATAAATAAATAAATGTCTCAGACTTATGTACTATTGTATTCTACATAGGCTGGGTGAGAAAGCATGCCCAAGGCCCACCTGGCTGGGATGCAGAGGTGTGGGACAACAGCATGGGACAGGGGAATTGAGCATGCCACACTAAGCCTCCTTGAACATCAAGATTTCTTGTGAAAATATGTTCCCATACAGTTTCCCTGTTTGCTTCTGGATTCAGTTCAAAGTGCTGATGCTCACCTTTAAGGTCCTTTATGGTATCTCATTTAAGTAAATTAAACCAAACCCATCTGATCCCAAAAAGAGTTTGCTGAAATTTGCCCATCCATTCCCATCTTGGGATCCCCATAAAGCAGTGTAACCAGGAAGAAAGCCTTCTCAATTATGGCTTCCTGCCTGTGGAACGCCCACCCCAGAGATGCTCATCTTGTGTCCAGTTTGCTATCATTTCAGTGCCAGATAAAGACCTTCTTTTCTTTCCCAGGATTGCTTAATTTAAAATTTGTAACTCTTTTTAGCTGCTGTGAGTTTTTTATTTATTGAACTTTTGTTATGTTGCTCTGCTATTGCTGTTTATTGTTAATATTTGTTTTCATTTACTGTTTTGTAAGCTGCTCTGTTTTTGTAAGCAGCCATTGGAGGGCAGGGTATAAAGTCCATAAATAAATAAATAAATATCCCCCCCTTAAAATTCTTATTTGTAATAACTACAGCATTTCCAATAATCTTTTCAAATAACCTTTTAATATTTGTTTTAGATTTCAATACAATCTGCTCATACAGTCACCATATTCCAGATTTCATAAGTATAAACTCTTTTTGTACATACCCCTTGGACTGGGAATTTTTCATTTTTCACTTCATTTTTTTGTCACATACATTGTGTCCATCAAATTAATGTGATCAGAAATTGCAGGCAGACTTACCAAAATTCACAGTGTTTCGGGATTCATCTAGGATGTGTTTTAGTTTCTTCAGTTCCATGGCAACAAGCCTTCTTGTCTCTCACAATATCTGTAGTCTTGCTGTGACTGAAGTGAGATTAGATAATAAATCAATATAAGTAAGATTTGTCGCTTTGTTTGGAGACCCTGCCTATTCAAGGAGTTCCTGATAGTGTAGGTAAAGAGTATGCATGAGTAGGTTGTACATGCATAGGCTATTTCAGACATTCCACTGAATGCTTGTAGGGGTGGGACCAATGTAAGCTAGTATGCTCTCCCTCTTCTATGTGTGTTCAAAGCAACACACTCACAATCTTCTTTGGTTGTTTATTCTTATGTTCCATCTTTCTTCTGAAAGGAGCTCAAGGTGTCTAACAATGATCTAGTATTTAATAGCTTGGATTTTACCAAATTCATGAAAGACGTGGTAAAATCCCAGCTGTTAAAACTAACACAACTATAGGAGATCATTTACAGATGTTAGATGAAAAGCAAACTTGTGTGTGTCTCAATATGTTTGGGTGGATGTGAAGGCAAATAATGCATATATTTATTAAGATTGTGTTAATAAATAACATTTGTTTTCTTAATTCCCCCTCCTTTCTCATTAGATTTCAGTTGCTCTTTTTTTTCTCTCTTCCTCCTCCACCCCTGCAAACAGCAGCTTTTATTGGAATGGGACATCTTGTTATGTAATTTGTATTTTTAGGCATTTATAGGGGAGTGCCTATCATGTAACATGAAAACAATCCCACTATGGTTCTGGTTTCTCTGTCTACAATGCAACTGTAAAATCAAATCAAAGGAAAATAATTAGGAAAGGTTATCACTTTTAGTGGACAGCAGGACAGTGACTAGACCTTGCTTAATTTTGTTGTCATTCATTATAGGCTGTGGTGCACTGAAGATCTGATGCATACTAAGAACTAGGAGAAGAGAAATGAAATTCTGATCAGGGTAAATAGTGCTATCTGGTATCGGTTTACGTACATATTTAAAATTCAGCAACCTGAAAATTTAGCTGTATTTTGCAAAACAGCTGAGATGGTTAGTGATAGCCCTACAGACTGTGCGGGACCACTCCACTTATCTCTTCTCTGTTTCTGTGAATGGCCTGCATGCTGGGTGTGCAGGTCTCTGCCATCAACCAAAATGGTGGTGGAGGCTTCTCTAAGGGGCTGATACCCCCGCTGGCATCTTTGTTGATGGCATGCATGTGCACTACACTGCGTGCGTGCACATGCCTGTCATCAGTCAAGATGGTGATAGGGGCATTAGCCCCTTATAGAAGCCTCTGCTGCCATCTTGGTTGATGGCAGTTGTGCGTGCAGTGCATTCACAGAAAGGGAGGAGAGGTAGGTGGAGCAGTGGGCCTGCATAGTCTGTGGGGAATGGGGCTGGAAGCTCCGTCTCTGCGATCTGAAGCAGGGTCGGCAGTTGAACGGTAGCTCTACCCCACACCCTAAGGAGGGCTGCAGGAGCCCTCAGCCAGGGCCCGACCTGGCTGCCGTTTGGCACCGGCCCTGGCTAAGAGGTCAGTAAGCACTGGATCAATTTATTTAACCTTGCACATAGGCTCTTGTAAGAATAAATCAGTATGACTTTTGCTCATTTGCTTGATCTTCAACTGAACTCTCACACTGACAGCTATTGCTGATTTGCTTAATATGGTTCCTGAGCTACTCTTGCAGAATGGGCAGTTGACTGCTTTTCCAAATGTATTCTATATTACTGAGATTATGACCATGTTTATAAAATGGGCGAGAACTTATAATTTGATTCAGGATGATTAAACTTAAACGTACCTATAAGCTGTGTGAAAAGGGACAACTTGACCTAGAGACATGAGAGCGGCCCCAGAATCATTAGAAACCATTGGGGTATGCAGAGGATGTGGGATGCATAACTAAGGATCCAGAGGAAAGCATTTTATTTTCTGTCTCTCTCATCCTCATGACAAGTTGGAAGGGATGTGTATTAATAAAATCTTAAGCAAATTAACTTGCAGCTACTCCGTGTTAACCTAGGTCCCCAGGGAAAAAGAAGCAGCATTTATTTCAGGTTGTGCAGATCATAAACCTTCTGCCTTGTATAACATCCGTGCTCTGGTTACTAATGGACTCTTTCCCCTTTCATTCCTCATGTGGCTATTGAGCTGATGAATTGCACAGATTATACAGTGATAATGGATGAGGGAGGGGGAATTCAGCAGTCACTTTAAGCAAAACACGAACAGTAAATTTTGCTGATTCCCTCAAGCGCACCTGGAGGACTAATGCTATGTTGATGCAAAGGTGAGAGGAATTCAGACATTTTACAGAAAATAGGCTTTATGTGTGAGTTCCTCATGAGCCTTTTGAAGAAGGATTTAGCACTGACCTCTTCAGCTGAGCTGAAAAGAATCTTGTTTCTACAACCCTTTCCATTCCGTGTTGTGCAAGTCCATGTAAAATAAATGTTCAGCTACCTACTAATTCATTGCATGGGATCCAGATATCTTCCCTCCAGACAGAACTACTGTAGTAGGGATTTTGCATTTTCTGAACTTGTATGTTGAAATGGTAGCTGTCAACATTTTCTGAACACTGCAGTGTGGAAAAGGTGGCTGTCAAGTGTCAACCATCCATGTCTTTTTACAGAGCTGAAGGTAGGGATGGGGGAGAAATTTGATTTAATTCACATTTAAAGCTGAATCTGTCAAATTGCACTTTCTGAAAAATATGAGAATAGAAATGCAGCCATTCTTTGAAATTCATACTTACCTGAATTTTGCAATGCAGTTCTCCAACCAACCAATGTTTACAAAAATGCATATATTAGGTGTGTGTGTCACACACACACTATCCACCCTGTGGCTCTCATCCAGGGTGGGGACATCAGGCCAACCTGCCCTAGCAGGCTTATAGCCATGGGAGGCAAATGGGGGCACCCCCCCAAGAGCTGTACTTCACACAGTCATCCAGGATTTTGGGGGGAAATTGTCTCCTTTTTAATTTATGACATGACAGACAGTGACAACCTCAATTTAAAGAATGATAGCTTGTTTTAAGAACAGGAGCAATTTAAGGACACTCTGAGAAATTAAGTGAATAAGGCAAGGCAAGTGCATACAAAACCGCATCTGGAAGAGCCCCCAAAAGTCTGTTTACTCAAGATACTTCCTGACTGAGGATGGATTTTTCATTATCACAATCACCCTAAAATTACTGAGGGATCCTGAAAAAAACAGCCTGTATAGTGACATGACCCTTGAAGAGTTAAATATTAGAACTTTGATTATGGGCTAGAGTTAGAGGTTGAGACAATTCAACAGTTAAATTTCATTCATGTAAGTTAGCACACTATCTGAATGGCAGAGGAGTGATGGGAAGGTCACTGCCTTTCCCTTCTCCTAGCCTGGCCCTCACAGCGTCCCCATCACTGGGGGGGGGATTGGCTAGTGATATGCACCTCCCCCCATTGCCCCACCTAGAAATGTTGCTGTTCCATCTAACAAGGAAGTCTGGCTACAGTGCTGTGCCCTGGGTTGACCTAGGGACTACGACCCCACCCTGGATCTGGTCCCAAATAGGTTTGGGGACAGGGCTAATGTTTAATTAGGGTTTTAAAACCCTAATAAAAACAGTTTGCATTCTGTAATGCACAGAAATACAGGAGGATGAGCTTGGTAGCTCCACTGAGAATATCTGGATTAAAATAAATGGGGTAAGAAATAAAAGAAACATGGTGGTTCGAATCTACCACCGACCACCCAATCAAGGAGAAGTTGAAAATGAAACTTTTGCAAAGTAAGTTGCCAGTGTTTCGAGGAGGCATGATGTAGTAGTAATGGGGGATTTCAATTACCCAGATGTCTGTTGGGAGACAAATTCTGCCAAACATGCCCCCCCCGAAATTCCTGACTTGTGTTGGAGATAAAGCAGTCAATCTGTAAGCACCTTGAAAACAATACAATGATTATTAGAAGCCAACATGGATTTATGAAGAACAAATTCTCAAGGACTAATCTTACCTTGTTTTTTGAGTGGGCAACCTCCATGTTCTGGCTCGGGACTTCATGGCCTCCATGATGATCATGGGCTATCTCAAGTTGTAACCGGCCCGAAGCATAGGGCAGGGCACCCTCGACTTGGTTTTTGCTCCAGATGGAAGAAGGGGTGGTCTGGAGCTGGGGGGTGTCACCCCATTGCCATGATCAGAGCACTTCCTGGTGAAGTTTAGACTTACAGCTCCAATCCTCACCTGCAAGGGTGGTGGACAGATTAAGATGGTCCACCCCTGGAGACTAATGGAATCCACAGGTTTCCTGAATGCCCTGGGGCAGTTCCCAGTAGATAGAGCAGGTGCCCTGTTGAAGCCCTTGTCACACTGTGGAACAGTGAGGTGCATCAGGCTCTTGACACAGTTGCCCCCGAGTGCCCTCTCTGGCATTGTGGAGCCCAGTTTCCACCTTGGTATACCAGTGAGCTAACAGCAATGAAACAGGCTGGAATGCATGTGGTGAAAGATGTGCTGTAAGGCTGATCAGGCATGAGTAACAGTGGCATCACTAGGGGGTGCGGGGGTGCGGACCACACCAGGTGACACCATCAGAGGGGGGTGATTCTCAGCTTTAATTTTTTTAAAAAATAAGTTTCTAGCTGGTCCGGTTCTCGAGATATACATAAAAATGTCAGCCGCCCCATTAAATCTTTTTTTAAACTACTGTATAGCACTTCGTAGCTTTAACCCCGCCCATTCAGGATTGCAGTCAATCAGTGAAGTGTTTGTTTGACCTGTGGCAGTGTCTAGTAAACCTCATTGCAAGGCCAGAAAATGGTGGTTTCCCCCCCGTTTATCTGAAAATCTCATAAATTGGGTAATTATATATATTTCAGTTTTTTCCCCTCTTGTGTGTAGGAGTCAGATCCTGGGCAGTGTTTTCAAAACCTTCCCAATACTTGCTTTTGTGAGGGTAAAAGCATTGCTAATCCCATATCTCCAGAGTAAATCCCATTGAATTCAATAGGATTTACTTTTGAGTAGACATGGTTATGAACGTGCTGAAAATCAATGGGACTTTGGAGTGAATGTAAAAAAGAATTGCGTTTGTGTTCTAACTCTTTCTGTCCTCTTCTCCAGTCCTATTTTAAAGCAAGTAGGCAGGGCTTACTTAGGTATTACAGGTTTTATTCTGTAGGAAACTAATACTGATTTTTTAAAAAGTAATACTGATTTTTCTGCAATGACCAACTGGTTTGACAATAAACTATTATATGGGCTGTATGTATTTATACATCTGCAGTGTGTGTGTGTGTAGTCTTTCCAACAACCCTGTGAGGTAGGGTTGGAAACCAAGGCAGCTCACAACAAGAAATAAAGCCATTTAAAATCCAATAACCATAAAGCAAGAATAAACAATTGGAAAACAGCCTAAAGAGGCATGATTCTGAATTTTGGGTTGGGTGAATGAAGTTTAATTATTTATTATTTTATTTATATCCTGCCCTTCCTCCCAGTAGGAGCCCAGGGCGGCAAACAAAAGCACTAAAAGCACTTTAAAACATCATAAAAACAGACTTTAAAATATGTTAAAACATCTTTGAAAATATTTTTTTAAAGCTTTAAAAAAACATTTTTTAAAAAAACAAAGAAAAGTCTTAAAAACATATTAAAAAGCAATTCCAACACAGGCTCAGACTTGGATAAGGTCTCAACTTAAAAGAACAAGTTGAAAGAACAAGTTCCTTATCACTTGAGGCTGTAGTTCTCTGCACACTTCCCAGTTTGAGTAAGCCCCATTGAATACATTGGGACTTGCTTCTGAGTAAATAAACATCGGATTGCACTATAAATATATTTACAGATTGTGTAATTTATAAACATATTTGATAGTCATGTTTATATAAATATTTCTTCATACTGTGTCCCAATAAGTATTTGATTTCACACTATGGTTGTAGATGATTTTTTCCTCTACATTTTAAGTGTGCCCTTCTTTCTGGGGGTGGTCATGGTTCTCCGCTGTTTTCATCCTGAGGGGAGGATAGGCTGAGAGATGGTGAGTAGCACATTTAAGGTCTTTTCACCTCCCTCCCCTTTTTTATTTGTATTTCTTTTATATTTCTCCAATATCTTCCCCTGGCTGTTTTTATGTATTTTAAATATTTTTAGATTAAATAAATAGGAAATCATAATTGTGAACCTCCCTAAAAGCAATTTACCTATCCTTATGTTTTGGCAAAGTGACGGTGTGAAGGCATGCTGGTAGAACAAGAGACCATGTCTGAGGCATGTTATAAGGTGTTTGAGGACTTTGTCACACCTTACTTTTTGAGACCTGTAGATTCATGTTGGAAAGAACACGTGCACGTATTGAATGGTGGCTTGGGTGCTGTTTTTTCAGTCTACGCTGCATGTGTAGCGAAGGTGATACATCATTTGGCAACTAGCTTCATAACGTGAGAATGAAAAACATTTGGATCACCATACACTTGTTTACTTTTCTCACTATTGAGACCACTTCATATATTACTTTTTCATACACAGAAATTTAAACTTTGTATAGGAAAAAGTATTTTGTAAAATGCGAAGGACAGTGGCTGCCCAGTCAGTATAACCACTGTACAAGATCTACTCAGCCACTGTAATTACCTTTTTGTTTTGAGTGCCCTTTTGTCTGGGTCTTGGTTCAGGTGTGTATCCAACTTTGATGTGCTTATGGAAGGGGTGTGCAAGTAGTGCCCCCCCCAAGTGTGGAGGCTTGGACAAACATTGTGTTATGGAAAACCAACATCTGTGTGAAAGTACATATTTGGGAATGCCATCAGTGTAATCCTAAACACATTTAATAAATAATGTTGAACTTGCATGTCACAAAATATATTACGGTCATGTCCATAAGCACCAGGAGGGTAGTCGCCCAGGGGATCTTAGTCCCTCTGCTTTTTTGGGAGCAGGGTCCCTATGTCTCCAAGCATCCTACAGTCAGCATGAAAAGGGAGTGTGTTAGTCACTGAGAAGAGTCTTCTAATAGGCTTCCTTGCCTTTTCTGCAGATTGGAGCCAATCAGAGTGAAAGGAGGTGAGTCAGCCACTGAGAAGACTCTTCTCAGTTGCTAACGCTCTCCACTTTCATGCTGATTGGCTCCTAGAGATGTTTGTTGTTGTGAGAGAATGCATTAACAAAGATCTCATTCTTAATCCAGGAGCAAAAAAGGGTGTACGTGGCTGTAACTATCATGAAGGGACCCTGCAGCTCTGAATTTTCTACTAAACAACTGATAAATACCTATGTAACTTTGTGTCTGGACACTTATTATTAAGAATCACTTTCCATAATTGTAAGGAGGTGTGTCCACACGCATGTATCCCAGGCACCTAAATGAGGGGAGAGAGCAGCATAGGGACATAAGCAGGTGTCTTATTCCAGGGGTTCCCAAACCTTTCTTCTACATAGACCACTTGAAAATTGCTGAGGGTCTGAAAGTATCTGAAAATTTACTATGGGCATATGCAAGATAATTAACTCCCATTAGTAATAAGAGCAAGAATTTGAGCTGTGCGTATGATATTGTAATTTAAAGGTGTAATTTTAATTTTGCTAGTTGTTTATGTCACTACTATTGCCATTACATTCAGTGATATATGGGAATTACGATTTACGAGTAACATTAGTACAAAAAACATTACTAAGGATTCTGTATGGTCTGATATGGGAGGAGGTCCATGGGGGTGACACCATGAGTTACTGCACCGGGTGACACCAACCCTAGTGATGCCACTGATGAGTAAAACATCATAACCATGCCTTATGTGTGGCAGTGAGGGCAGTGAAGAAGGCCCACTTCTCTGCCACCATTGCATCCTCAAGTAGCTCTCCAGTAGAGCTTTTCTGTATTTTCAGGGGTCTGTTGACATCACCTCCAAGAAATGCAGTTTTAGACCTTTCAGAGGCCCACTGTGAATTGTTTGCAAGGCACTTTGAGGGTAAAGTTCCTGGCCTCCGTAGCAATCTTGATACCCCACCCACATCTACTGTCGTCCCCAGTGAGATGTCCAGTGCAAAATCTGCTGCAATTTCTTGTGAATGGTTTCAGCTGATGCGGTTTGATGACGTGAACAAGGTGCTTGCAACCATGTGGCCAGCAACATGCCCTCTCGATGCTTACTGAGGGGGTTTGACTGAATGGATCCAGGATGTGGTCAACACATCATTGTAGGAGGGAGTGGTTCCAGCTGCCCTGAAAGAGGTGGTGATCTGGCCACTCCTGGAAATCCCATCCTGGACCCATTGGTTTGTGACAACTACCACATTGTCAAAAATGCCACCTTTTTAGGGAAGGTAATTGAGAGGGTAGTGGTGTAGCAATTGCAAGTACTCATGGATGAACAGATTATCTTGACCCATTCCAATCTGGATTCAGGCCTGGTTATGGGACTGAAGAGGGCTTGGTCGCCCTGATAGATTACCTTTATCGGGAGGACAAGGGGAGTGTGACCCTGTTATTCTTACTTGATATCTCGGTGGCTTTTGATACCATTGACTATGTTATCCTTCTGGGTCGCCTTGGTGGGATGGGTATCGGAGGCACTGTTGTACAGTGGTTCCAATCCTATCTCCAGGGTCATTTTCAGAGAATGGCATTGGGTGACTGCATTTCGGCCCCCTGGCAGTTGTGCTGTGGGGTGCCACAGGGTACTATCTTGTCCCCCATGCTGTTTAACATCTATATGAAGCTCTTGGGAGCTGTCATAAGGAGATTTGGGGTGAGGTGTCAGCATTACGGTGACAATACCCACCTCTATTTCTCTATAACATCTGAATCAAGAGAGGCTGTGCAAGCCCTGGACCGCTGCCTGGACTCGGTGGTGGGCTGGATGAGGGCCAATACATTGAGTCTGAATCCTAGCAAGACAGAAACACTGTGGGTTGTTGGTTCCTGGGTTCGAATAATTGGTCAGTTGCCTGTTTTGGATGGTGGTGTACTCTCTCTGAAAGAGCAAGTCCGTAGTCTGGGGGTGTTCCTCAATTCATCTTTGTCACCAGAGGCCCAGGTGACCTCAATGGCTAGAAGTGCCTTTTACCTGCTTTGGCTGGTAAGACAGCTGTGGCTGTTTCTGGACTGGGATAGCCTGACCACTGTGGTCCATGCACTGGTAACCTCCAGGCTGGATTACTGCAATACGCTCTATGTGAGGCTACCCTTGAGGTTGGTCCAGAAGCTGCAGCTGGTGCAAAATGCAGCAGTGAGACTGCTCACTGGGGCAGGGTATCACCAACATGTCACTCACTGCTGAAAGCACTGGCTACCTATTTGCTACCAGGCCAAGTTCAAGGTTCTAGTTTTGGTCTACAAAGCCCTATACAGCTTGGGACCAGAGTACCTGAAAGACCTTCTTTTCCCTTATATACACAGTCGATCACTGCACTCTGCAGGTGAGAGGCCTCCTGCAGATACCAACTTATCAGGAGGTTCGTTCAGCACAACATAGGAAACAGACCTGTAGTGTAGTGGCACCTACCCTGTGGAATTCCCTCCCCTTAAATATTAGACAGGCACCATCTCTACTATCTTTTCGGTGCCTACTGAAGACCTTCCTCTTTCAACAAGCCTTTTAAGTTGAGACCTTGTCTGTCTGCATCTGTGTTGGAATTGCTTTTAATATGTTTTTTAAGCTTTTTTAAAAAAATGTTGTTAGGGCTTTTTTTAAAAAATGTTTTAAAGTGTTTTGTAAAAAATGTTTTTAAGGATGTTTTGTTTTAATATATTTTAAAGTCTGTTTTTATGATGTTTTAGAGTGTTTTTAGTGCTTTTGTTTGCTGCCCTGGGCTCCTTCTGGGAGGAGGGTGGGATGTAAATCTAATAAATAAATAAATATCTAGTTCATCTTTAATAAAAGCTTAAATAGAGAACAATGCATCTGGATGTTGATAACAGAATATATCTTGGGATAGTAGTTTGTGAATATATTGGCTTAGCTCTTTCATAGAAAGGGAAAAATGACAAGGCAAAAAATAATACTATTGTCTACTTGATGCAACAAAATAAAAGAAGCAATGGTAAATCATTTTAAAATAAATTCATGTACATGTTGCACAATGGCACCTTACAGTGATGGACACAGTTTGGAAGAACAGCAACCCCAAATATACATCATTATTGGTTCAGATATAATATCAAGTGTGGTTCTGGGGATCTGCCTTGTAGCTTCTTGGATTACAGGTTTCATTAAGCTCTTTTGTTGGAAGTCTTTTCATGAACCCCCCCTTTTCTCCTGGAACTTTTATTCCATCCAATTAATTTTTCCACGTCTTTGAAGCTCAGCCAGGACCACTGAGACTTTGCCTGAACTCACTGGGAAGCCACTGATAGTAGTACAGAAGTCACACTGGGCAACAGGGCTCATTTAACTGTAGCAGAAAAAGGCAGGAAAGATTTGAGAGCCCTTAAGCTCTTGGAGTTCATTGATTAGAATTGAAGAACTGGAAGAGGCAATTGATGCATGCCTTTCGTTTTCATTCCCACTCCACACACACTGAGAACACCCCATAAGTACATACATTTATTCAGCAGCCCTGCACATATTAATATTTGCTGTATAGTTGACGACTAAATAAAAAAGAGGCAAAAGATTGCAATGTAACAATAAATCTCCCCTGCTGGATATTGTACAAAAGACTTAGACTGGGGGAATGCAAGTCAACAAAACTTTTCCCCAGGATTGTGAAAAGAATATTCCAAAGAGATGGGCTAATTAGCAATATCGCAGGGCTAATATCTGTTCTGTGGGATACAACAAAGTCCTAAGAGCTGAAATTAGAGTTTGAGTTTGGTTTAAACTTCTTGTGTATGGTTACACAAAAGTGCAGTGTATGAGTGTATCTGACATTTGGAGCCTGTTTGCATGCAACATTAAACTGTATTTTAAATATGCTATGGTATAGTGAGCATGAACTGCTCCTCTCCCAGCCCTTACTGTGCTGCATGGGAGATAAACAAGCCTGAAACAGGCTTGTTGTGACAAGTTTATCCAGTTCATGATTTGTTTCATCCAAACAAACCATAAGCAGTAAGCAAAAAAGGAAGATTGGTTTCTGTTCATGGTTTGTTTTGAGAGAAACAAACCATGATCCCTGGTTTGCACATTACAACATCTTAGATACTGGCTTCTTTTCTTCCTCACATGGCACAGTCAGAAGCAGGGGAAGAACAAAGGGGTTGGGTGTGTTAAAACATAGTTTATTTTAAGTTGTGGTTTTCATGTTGCATGCAAACCAGGCTTACAGTCATGGTTTGTTTGGGGATAAACAAACCATGAGCCTGGGTTCACATGTGTTGTCAAGCTGGACTCTGGCTTGTTTCCTGTCCCCAAAGCTCAGTCAGGAGCAGGGGATGAGCAAAGTGTTTGTGCACATTAAACCATAGTTTATTTGGGCTTGACTTGTTTTATCAGAGAACTAAGAAATAGATTGATTGGTAATTTTGTGCCGTTGCCACATATTCTGACAGCCCTGATGTACTTGGTAGTAGCTGGATAGTGGCATAAGATTTAATTTAGAATAATAAAGTCAGAAGACAGAAAAAGAGAGGTCATTGTGCTTTTCCAGTGCCTGTGTATCCCTAGTCTATAGATGATAAGGTACATGGATATTTGGTATCTGCAGTAAATTTACAAAGCTACTGACTTTGTTGATCTGTAGCAGAAATCTACATGAGAATTAAAGACAAAAGACTGAAATTGGTTGCACTTAAGGGCCAAAGAAGACATGACATTATTCATGTCTTTAAACTTTGTCTGGCTAATTTTATAAATTAATAGCCAGTTTGGAGGGGGTAGTGGCCATCGAGATTATGGTGATTATTGCAAGGACAAAGGATTAAAGTCCATCTCCCCACACACTTTGGTTCTGATCCAGCTCACCCCACACTGGTAGCGGTTATTTTAAATTGGCCAAAAACTGAATAACATCTCATTTGATCCAAGTACCCTGAAGAACAATATAATTTGAAACACATTGGCCTCAATAAAACATGTTTTCTGTGTAGGTGGAAGTCTCTCTTCTTTCCTCAGGTCTGCTGCCTTACCACCTTCCCTTTCTCCATGAATCTGTGAGTTTCCAGGTGACGTTGTTGTGATCTGGATGTGTAGGTCTCATTTGTCATGTCTTCCAGGAAAGTGCATGAGCCCAAATCTCTGAGATCTGTCATCAAGGCTCAGTTCTTTTCTTTTTTTCATAAAAAGGCCCATGTAATGATTGGTGACATCTGATAAATTGCAGAGGATAGTGGGAGATTTAAAGCTATGAAAACAACCCATTTGGAAAGAGGGAAAAATTATTTTCTTTGAGAATTCCAGTTATATCTCCAGTTGTATCTGGATTTTGTTGTTATATGCCTTCAAGTCGATTACGACTTATGGCAACCCTATGAATCAGTGACCTCCAAGAGCATCTGTCATGAACCACCCTATTCAGATCGTGTAAGTTCAGGTCTGTGGTTTCCTTTATGGAATCAATCAGTCTCTTGTTTGGCCTTCCTCTTTTTCTATTCCCTTCTATTGTATCTGGTAACTCTCACTAAAAGGTCAGTAAATAGTTTATTATTAAAATACTGTTTCAAATATTTCTGAAGAGCAAAAATAGTCAATAGTCAATTTATTTATATACTGCATTTTCCACAAATAGTCTGTGCTCAAAGCGGTTTACATAAACAAACAGTCCAAATACTGTAGCATAACAACAATACATAATAAAAAGAACAATCACTACAACACTACAAAAATTCATATAATATACATCAAATGTAAATGAGCATAAAGGTCAACAATAAAGCTCAAGCAAAAATATCCAAAAGCAACCCCCAAAGTTGATATAACAATCTCTTCTATCCCCCCGTGCCTTCTGCCACAACCCCAAAGGCAAGAACATATTCTAGAAGCAGCTCCCTTATGAAGGCTCTTAGGGCTGGCGGATGGGACAAAGCAGGTAGAAACAGCCATCCCATGATGACAAACCCAGAGTCTCTCTTCCCTCATAGTTCTTTTTCTGGAACCAGCTCCTTTATGAAGGCTCCTAGGGCTGGAGAGCAATGCAAGTGGAAACAACCATCTCCTGATGGCAAACACAGTCTCCCCCACCTCAACAAAATGAAAAGCCCATTTCCACTATATGGAAACCTTACAAGTTATCCACCTTTTTTATTTTCAACTGCCACATGAACATTTTTTTCCATATAAATGCTTGTTGTTTTAGTACTATTTGTTTAATAACAGGAAAATCAAGCTGCAAACAACTCTGGGGTGATAGAGAGGGAAGTTGCAATGTGGTAGGCACCAGTCAATCAGTGCTATGCAGAGCCAGTTTCACCACCAAGTGACAGAGCTGGTTTCCAGAGAGCTGCACCCCGGAGAGGAAAATGTACTTTTGGAAAGAATGTGGCTAGTACGCTTCCATACTGGCATGATTTTTCAAATTAATTTATATTTCGGGTGGGGAATCTGTGGTCCTCCAAATGTTGCTGGACTACAAGTCCCACTATCCCTGACCATTGGCCATGCTGACTCAGGTTTTTGGGGACTGGAGTCCAACAATATCTGGAACACTTCAGGCTCTGCTCTGCTAGTATATTTGGACATACTCTTACATAATGGTGTGTCTTTCTGGTTTTCTTGGTGTCTACGAGGGATGAGGAAGAAAGCATTTTAACGCAAAGCTATCTCATTCACACTTCCTGAAACAATACATGCACCACAATATAGCATTCCTTCAAAATGTACAGTTCTCCAAATTTTGCAATGCAGTTCTTCAACCAAAAAAAGGGTAAAAAAGTGCATATATTAGGGAAAGTAATGTACAAAAATTCATTGCATTATGAGAAATTGCTTGCAAATGGGTATATGGCAAAATTGCATATAAAAATTCTGTTAGGATATGTGCAATTTTTCTTGTGAACCTGTAAGAAAAACATCCCAAGTTGATGCAGAAATGGGGTGAATTGATTAGGTATGGAATACTGAGAAACTGAGCGAAACTAAATTGTCCATCCCTAGTTACTAGCTTGTTAAACCATGATATTTTGGCTTCATCCTCCACCATATGGACCATCTATTTTTTTGAAGCAAACAAAATCCATTTTAATTTTCAGTATTCCTGTTGCATCTGTTATTTACCAAACTGATACATTAAACTCTGTTCCTTCAGCAGCACTTTTGAAGGATTCCTGCTGGGAGAGTCCCGACAGCCTAATCAGAGACACTGTTAATGAAGTTCACCCTTAAGCAAACTGTGATTACACATGCAGCTTTTCCGGAGACTGTCTCGATAGCTGCTCTTCACTAATTTTTTCCCCATCACCTTGCATTGAGTTAGACCATTAAATTACTCTGAATATTTCTGCTTATTTGCAGTTTGTAAGCCACCCCTTCAAATTATGTTTAAGGTGTGGATTTGCTAACTCTCAAAAGCAAAATACCTTTTCTAATTAAGATTTCATTCTTCCTCCATAATCTGAGGACTAAATCTCTCCTCTACTTACAACATGCCAGTCTGAAGTATCCCTAAAGATGCTTCCCAGTTTCTTAAAATACTGTTTTTTTGTGGTTTATTTTTCTGTAGGCTCTTCTCTTTGATGTTACTTTCCTCCATTTAATACTGAATATTTAAAATGACTTTAAGTCCTGAATATTTAAGATGACTTTAATTAAGGCCTACTGGGCTTTACTCACAGGCTCTAGTCTGGGAGGACAAACTGCACCACCATTGTGACTGTCCACACATGCAGAAATGCACAGGCAGAATTGTTCTGCTGATCTTCGACAGATTCCTCTGTTGCCTTCACGCACTTGAAGAGTCTTCACATGGAAGACGTGTTATTTTGTTTCTTGCATGAAAAGCATCCTGTGGGGAGGGGTTGTTCATATATAACAGTTCCCCCCCCTCAATGTGCATTATCATTACTGCACATAAATTAAGATTGCTGGATTGTGCCAATTTCCTTTTCCCTTGGTAGAAATGGGGAAAAAAAGTTGTTCCTTGCCTTTTGGTATGTTTTCAAAATACTTGCCATGCTTCCTCTCTTCCCCAGTTGTTGTTGTTGCTTTGCCTAAGTTATGTTTGCATCATTTTTTTAAAACCATATATCTATCTCCTGTGTTATTCCATTCCATGCTTGACTGGAAATATGAAAATCAGTAGAAGCAATTTTTTTAACCAACCACCCCGCAATCAAAACAATAGCAAGAAAATTAAGTTTATTGAATTATTTTGGAGCCATGCTGCTTGATATTGGAAATGTCAGCATTTCCTCTTCTCCCAAACAGTTCAACCATCTCTGTTTTCTGATCATTGCAAGTATTATGTTTAGTGTCACAAAGTAAGCTCTAGTACTTGCTTATGTGAATGAGTAATCTGTGTGAAATGAATAGGATTTTTTTTCTCCAGCTACATGAATGATTCAGTCTTGCCACTGCATCTCAAATTCTGTTTCTCCCTGTCTCTTCTTTTGTTTTTAAAGCACTCTGTCAATGCTTTCTTATGCTCTGTATATCTAGATTTTAAAAAAATGTTTGTTTATGTTAAGTCCTTAGAAGCTTGAAATTGAAAATCTGTTTCTTACTTACCCAGAAATATATTTTGACTTTTCCGTCAACATACACTGATAATGGTTTGTTGTAATTAAATAACTCATGAGAGGCCAGTTGTGGAGAGACTGTGCAAATTATTGTGAAAATAGCAAACAGAAGTTTGGTGCTGTGTTGGTGCTCCCTGAATGAGATACAAAGTAGGTGATACCTTTTATTGATGATCAATCATCATCGCTAGGTGAAAGAATATGCTTTTTCAGGATCACAAATCCACAATGAGCAGCACTGAAAGGTATCCAGGGGATGTTCCAACATTATGCTGGCCATTCTTGACATTTGTAAAAGCTCTTCTGGCATCTGTATTCATAGAACCTTGTGTGTGTGTGTGTGATGAATCTCTGTTATCACCAGTTTCAGTGCTCTGCATGTATGTATATATAAAAGGGGCTTGCAGAAGTTGCTGCTGCTGAGATCTGTGGATTCTGTGGATGCAAAGTGTGGCGGTGAGACTGCTGACTGGGGCAGGGTATCGCCATCATGTCACCCCACTGCTGAAAGAATTGCACTGGCTACCTATTAGCTACCAGGCTGAGTTCAGTGTTCTAGTTTTGGTGTACGAAGCCTTATACAGCTTGGGACCAGGATACCTTCAAGACCTTCTTATCCCTTATATACCCAGTCGATCACTGCACTCTGCAGGTGAGGGCCTCCTGCAGATACCATCTTATTAGGAGGTCCATTCTGCACAACATAGGAAACGGACCTTTAGTGTAGTGGCACCTACCCTTTGGAATTCGCTCCCTTTAAATATTAGACAGGCGCTATCTCTGTTATCTTTTTGGCGCCTACTGAAGACCTTCCTCTTTCAACAAGCCTTTTAAGTTGAGACCTTATCCCAGTCTGAGTCTGTGTTGGTACTGTTTTTTAATATGTTTTTAAACCTATTTTAAAGAATATATGTTTTTAAACCTTTTTTTAAAAGATTTTTTAAAAAATGTTTTTAAAGATGTTTTGATATATTTTAGGGTCTGTTTTTCATGATGTTTTGAAGTGTTTTTAGTGCTTTTGTTTGCCACCCTGGGCTCCTGCTGGGAGGAAGGGTGAGCATAAACAATTAAGTACTTAATAAACAACCCCACCCCAAACTGAAAACAGCAGCAGTTAAAACTTCCAGCATGTAGCATTTCAACAGAATGCAGTCTGAGAAGTGTTTTCATGTTTAAAGGCTAATGCAGATGCCTGAGTACCTCTCTAAGGAGAGAATTCCAAGTATATGGGGCCATCAGTGAAAAGTCCTTGTCTCTAATAAACCATCAGCCTGATGGACCTTGCTGCCAGGCCAGAGAGTAGGACTTCTGAGGTCTTAAGACTGAGACAGGCTCATATGAGCTCAGGTAATCTTCTAAATAATTTGGTCACAAATGGTTTAGGACTCTAATGGTTAACAGCAGCCCTTATAAATTTAGTCCAGAAGCAAAGAGGCAGTCAATATAATTTGTTAACTATGCTGTACCAAGACAGCCTTTGTGTGCAAGCCTTGTGAATACATACCTGTTATGGAGCATTGTTGTACATTTTTGAGACTTTTTTTTTACTATTTGTGTTTAATCATTGTCATTTCTGTATTCTGTGTGTTAGATCCAGAGTTCTTTGAACAGAGTCCTTTGCTCTCTCTCCCCTTGCAGCCCCCTGCATCCCTAGAAAATTGGCTTGGGAGGGCTGGCCCACCCTCTGGAATAGCATGGGAAAAGGCATGAGGGGCTGCAGGAGAAATACTCATACAACCCCCCCTTCTGTTGCTGGAATTCTCTCCTTTATCAAAGCCTTTCCATTCATGAAAGGAACATCTTTGGATCCAATCCACTAAGTTCTTGCTTGATATCAGGTATTCTGCAATTTATTGTTCAGGCCCAGGCTGTTTAAGTTGTGATGTTAAGTTGTTTTTAATGGTTTTTAATGATGTGTTTTAAACTGTCATAATCTGCCTTGATACCTCAGGGTAAAGGCGGGTAATAAAATCATCATCATCATTTATTACCTACCCCTCACCCAGGTCTCAGGGGAGGTTACAACAATGTTCAAATATGACTTTAAAAACAATTTAAAAACCACCTAAAATCCCAAAATAGTGTAGGTCCTAAAATATACATCTCAGGTGTCAAAGAGGTGTGTCTTCAGCATTTGCTTAAAACTGTACAATGACATTGCGAGACACACCTTGGTGGAAAGGTAGTTCCACAACTTAGAGGCTGCAACACAGAATGCCCATTCTTGGACCATGCCCCAAACTTCTGAGGGTGGCAGAGCTACCAAAAGAGCCCCTTCTGCTGATCTTAACACCCGAGAGTGTCTGTGGGGAAGGTGGTCATCTTTCAAATATTTGGGACATAAGTCATTTAGGGCTTTAAACACTAGCATAAGCACCTTGAATTCGGACTGGAAACGAACAGGCAACCAACGCAACTGTCTTCAAACAGAGGTTATATGAGATCTAAAAGGAACCCCAGCCAGTAATCTGGCTGCTGCAGCCTTGTTTCTGAGTCATCTTCATGGGCAACTGCACATAGAGCGGATTTCAATAATCCAGTCTGGAAGTTACCAGAGCATGGAATATTGTGGCCAAGTCATCTCTGTCCAAAAGGAGCTGAAGTTGGTGAACCAGCTGGAGCTGGAAAATAATAATAGTAATAATAATAATATTTAAGAATGTCCACAGAAATATTGGGGGGGGGAGGAGAAAGTCTATGAATTGTTACACAGGTCATTGGCAACCCACTCCACCTACCATTTCATTTAGAATTGGGGGGACCCCTCTTACCCTCCGCTCCATAGACAACCTTGCTAATACTCATTTCGAAGGCAGTCATGGGCTATCAAATGCTCTATTATTTACCTTAGTGGAACCAAATTTTGCTGTCCAGAGATTCTTTCCTAGCCTTCTGTATCAGAAGCAAAACCTATCAAAGTCAATCCACCAGGTTCCAGACTCCTTTGTTCCTCACAAAGACTTTCAGGTGAACAATGGTTAAGAATATAAGAAAACAACAAGAGTCTGCTGGATCAGTCTAATAGCCCATCTAATCCAGCATCTCGTTCTCACAGTAGCCAACCAGATGCCTATGGGAAGCCTGCAAGCATGACCTCAACATAAGAGCACTCTCCCTACTGCTGTTTCTAGCAACTGAATTTCAGAAGCATACTGCCTCCAACCATGGAGGCAGAGCATAGCATAATGGCTCTTAGACAGATTGCAGTGCTTAATCAATTAATTGGTTCAATTTGTATATTAAATTAAAAGGTGTTTCCAATTAATTAGCCATCAGATTTAAATATTGTAAAAATCATGTTTAATGTATATACTGCATTTTTAAAGCAGTATCTTAAAGGAGGCATTTTCTTCTGTGTATGAAAGAATGGGATCTGCCTCTTTCAAGGCAGAGTACTTCCATCTTGGATCCCAGGTGTTGTTGGACTACACGTATCATCCCTGACCATTGGCTATGCTGGCTGGGAATGATGGGAGTTGTAGTCCAACAACATTTGAGGACTCAAGGTTGAAGCACACTGTTCTAAGGTGATGTCTTTTCTGGTGTGTGCATTACCTAAAAACAAAGTATTCTTTTTTCTTATCTCTTTTTTTCCTTTTATTCAAAAGAATGTGGATTTAATCAATTCTTGAATTGATTCATGGACTAAAATCATTTGATTAATCTGTTAAGATTTGCTGAAGCAGTTTGTTTTGTTGTCTTGCTTGTTTTGGCAAAGAGGAAATGCAAATGCATTCCACCATCAATCAGAGTCAAACAAAGAGGAATAAAACTTGACCACTCAACACCAACATAAATTATAAAAAGTCAGGCTAAATTCTACATAGTTTTCTACATAGTACGTAATTATTCACAAAAAATAACAATAATATAACAACTTATAGACACAATGATAAAACCCAGCACATGTAGCTTGACAACCCAATTTAGAAACTTGAGTTTCCAAAAGTGAGGTGAAATGGCTTCTAAACACAATAACAAGATGCAATGTATATTGAAAAGAATGAGAAACAGGCAAAGAACACATGTCTAACCTGTGGTGTCCCATGAAACACAGTGCTGGGTAATCCTCCCTTCTGATGATGCAGCTTGAAAAGTGCCATTGTAATAAATGCAGTTTTTCTCAAGAAAGACAAAACAGGTTAGCTGCAATGGTGGAGGAGCTATAGAACACGACATTATTGATCTGCACAGGCTGGTCCATATAACCATTTGATTTAAATTACAGTTATGGAGCAGTTGTCTTGATTATATTTATTTATATAATTTCAGAGAAAGATTTAAATTAAAGTAACAGGACGGTTCATGACAGATGCTGTTGGAGGTCACTGATTCATAGGGTCACCATAAGTTGTAATCGACTGGAAGGCACATAACAACAATAAAACTTAAATCGTTCATTTTAGTCAATTTTAGTCATTTAATTTTCAGCTTTCCCTTCTCCATTCTTGTCATGAGTTGTGAAGTACATGAGTCCCTAAACAGGAGCAGGCATTCTCTAAGAAAGACATGACCCCACTGTTTAGAAATGCATTGATTGATCCAAACACCCATTTCTCCTCCCCAGAAGAAATCCACAATTTCAGGAGCTGCACCCTTCTCATGAAGGATAGATAAAACCTGCACCAGCCAAAAATTTTTGTTCCCTTTTACATCAGAAAGCCCTTCAGGTGTTCTCTCCATGCAGGCTAAATTTATTTATTTATTTTATAAAAATATTTGTATACTGCTATTTCATTAAAAATATCAAAGCGGTTTACAACACAGTAAAAAAGGGAAGGACTTTTTTCATGGAGGAGGAGAGGAAACATACCTGCTGGTCTCACCCTAGACATTGCCATCCTGCACCCTACTGCCACTGACCACATGTCCACATGTCCAGGAGAATGCCTGAAAAGGAGCACCAGCATGTATGTACTTGCACACATGTAAACACTCCACATAATCAAGAACCTCAATTGTTCAGGGTTCCCATTGCGTGTTGTGCTTACACTCATGCAACTATATTCACGTCAATGCTCGTTGCAGATATTGAGCTGCATATGCAGGGGTCAGAGTCAGGCAGCGAGCATGGTCCTGTTTCCACTTGCATGCATTTAACCTACGCATGAAGTGAATGCCAGAACGAGGTTCTAATCATCCTAGTATAAGGACTGACCCTTTTACTTTATCACTTAGTCGTGACATTAGAATTAGAAAACTAGTTTCTCTCAACTAGCTATTTATATAGCTAGCGGAGAAACATTTGAAAACTATTAAAACTGTGCTACTTATTTTACCGGTGTATGTGTGATGAGGACCACTTTAAAAAAATCTAATAGCCATCAGTATATTTTTCTTTTTTTTGCCCACTCAACTATTTATAGTTCAACTAAAGCACCATTTATACACTGTGTACATTAAAAAGAACACATACATGTAAATATGCACTGACTGGTGCTTTCCCCCTCTGGTGTTACCGAAATTTGTGCAAAAGTGAAGAGGATAAACACTGAATCAAGGTATCTCTTGCTGATCTTGGAGGAATGTAATGCATGCTGTGGAATGCCCCAGTTCTTCCTTGATGTTCGTGCCAGAAAGTAGCACTCTCATGAGTCAGGAGGGGAATAAGTGAGTACATGAGAAGAAGAAACGAATCACACTGCACATGTATTTTTATTTAACAAGAGAAAATGGAGGAGTGTTTTGTTAACCATCATGTACTGTTTAAAATTGTGTCACTCATTCTACAAACGTCGACTCCACCATGTGGCCTTCAGGAGCTAATGCTGATCTGCCCACTCTCTCTCTACTAAGAAACCTATTATTAAATACTCTTTTGTGAATTCTCCTAGAGTTATAAGTCTACATAAGTGACATGGTACAAACTGGCTGAAAATGCAACCAAATGCCATGCCTCATTACCAAATTGCCCTGTGGGCTTGGAATGAATTAAAACAAAATGAGAAATCTAATCAGGATGCCCTGTTCCTACAAAGCAGCTAACTGCTGTGGTGCAAATTGCTGTCTACTCCATATTAGCTATCACAGAATCCTGTATTGGCATCTGGAGCAGAGCTAACTAACTTGTATCACTTGTCATTTAAAAAGCCATTAGCAATGCACCAGGTTTTACTAACAATCCTGGCTCCTTGGGCTTTAGATGGCCCTGAGCATGTCACATAATGGGGGGCCCTTCTAGCCCATGTCTGGAAGTGGAACTGAAGCACTTTTGCATGGAATGCATAAGGCGCAAGCACTGTCATAGCAACACCAGTGGCTGTCCCTGAACAGGCAGTGGGGATGGAGTCAGGTCCCAGTAGTGTCGTGAGGGACCCAGACAAGCCTTTCCTCCAGCACTGAGATTCAGTCCTATATATAACTTGCACTAATATGAATGCCACAATTTCACAGCAAAACAGTAAAAGAAAAAGACACAGCATGGAGGGGAAATGATGTTTGGATTTAAGCTGAGTACAAAACTGGCATGTTTTGTAGCCTGAAGTGCAGCTAGGGATGGAGGATCACAACTTTCCTAATTTGCACTTCCAAAAACAATATGGAAACCAAAACACAGCTGTCCTTCAAAATTTGCCCTTTTTCAACTTTTGCAATGCAGTTCTCCAGCCAAACATGTACAAAAATGCATATATTAGGGGAAAGTGTGCATAAAAATGCATGCATTAGTGAAAACAACGTACAAAAATGCATTACATTACTGAAAATTGCTTGCAAAAATGTATATGTTAGCCAAAACCACATACAAAAATGTTTATAAAATGCTAATGAATTTTCATGAGCACATTTTTTTAAAATTGCAAACTGATGTAGAAAAGTGGCAAACTGAACTTAAGTTTGGGAAAATAAGAAACAGAAGTTGAGTGATTTGTCCATCCCGAAGTGTGGCTGCCTCTGATTCAAAACTCAAGATCCCTGACATTTAACAACTTCAAACCCTCAGATAAGTTAAATAGCGCTTGAATCATGCAATAAAGGAAATGAAGTGTTGATGCACAGTTTTAAGGTCGGGTTTTTTTTGGGGTGGGTGGGTACTTTTCCTGCTACAAGCTACAGACTCAGAAGAGTTCCAGCTAGCATTCATGCCTTGAAGTACAGCAAGAATAAGGCCAATAATGCCCTGTCTCCACTCTGACTGGGGTGGAGAGGTGAGAGGGGGAGAGAGAAATGGTACTTCTGTCCTCCAGCTCCTCTTTCTATCTTCAAATTCTGACCCTTCCCACTAATGCCATTTGTGGATTTGCACTGGCAGGCTTTGTGTGGGGGACTATCTATATATACACCCCATACTGATCCAATGAACCAGCATTTCCTCACAAAGCAGATGGGAAGTGTATGCGGTTCTTTTTTGTAATAAATCTTGGGCATGAAAAAGGATTTCTTTTAACTCCTTTAGTCCATTCTTCTCCATTTCTCTCACCTTCTGGGAATAGGCCTATGAGAGACTCTGAAGGCACATAGTGGGCGCAGGAAATAAAAGACAGAGGAATCAAAGGAAGAAAAGTCAGAGGTCCCAGCGATTTTCTATAGATTGAACACTCTTGAAAGCAAGCAAGGACTGTAAGAAAAATAAGCAAACTAAAAATAAAACACATCTTCAGGCATGTTATTAGATCTTCCTCAACAATAGCAAGCAGCTAAGGGCCCTTTCAAGGGGAAAATTATATCCAGAGGGTGATTCAGAGCTGCTTCTCACCAGCTTTTTTGTACCTATATACTAACCATACATGCATCCTATCAGAGGATATGCTTGTTTCAAACACAACTTTTGCGTTCAAAATACTTAAAAGTGAGGGTCCAGTCCTTTCTCAATGGCCACTTGCACATATGTGATGAACCCCCCCCCACCACATCTGAAACAGCTCTATGCTTGAGCGAGGAAAGATAGATTTTCAGTTTTGAAAGGACTGAGCCTTTCAGCTTGCTCAGGCCAAGATATCTTGGGAGAAGTTGACCCAAGAAGTCCTTGGATTGCATACAGCTTGGGTGTAGGTATCTTGAGTGGCATGGACTAATCCTTTGTCATCTTAATGCTGTTCCATTAGTACATCTCTTTTCCAAAATATGAAGTTATGCTCTGCTTTAGACCAGTGGTGGCAAACGTGGTGGCATATGTTCCACACCCCAAGTCCAGAATATGGACAGGGCCATTCTGGTGACCAGTGGTGGCTGGTGGCCAGTGAGACTGGTAGGGCAGAAGCAGGGAGACCAACAGGTGGTAGACCCAGAGACAAAATGAGAAGCAGAGTCAACTAATTCTAATTTTGTCACCATCCTCCTTCCTGCTGAGTTCAAGAAGAGCAGCACCAAGACAGAGGAGGAGGAAACTGACAAGCAGTCAGTTACATAGAAGAAGGCAGGCAGAGGTTGGTGGGGCAGTGTTCATTTTGCCTAAAGAGGCCAACCTCTGCTGCCGGTGACATTCTAGTTCATAATGCATTGCCCACCCCCAGTGCTTTGGAGTAGTCTTGCATCTGGTTTACTAATTGGGAGCAAACAGCAGTGCAGTGGTGGAGAGCCAAACAGCAGTGTTGTCTTGACTCTATGCCATAGCTGGGCTTCTTGTCATTCTAGCTGCTGCTAGAGATACCAGACTGGTACCTGTACTATATATGGCACCTGAACCGCAGATTAGCCACCCATGTTGTAGAATTCTGTTATCTATCCATGCCATCGTATTTATGTCTTCCCAAAAGTAAGTCCCACCTCGTTCAATGGGGCTTACTGCCCTGTGAGTGTGAGTATAAGATTGCAGCCCCAAGACGACTAGATAACTGAATATGAAATAAACTGTTGTACAAAACAAATTCAATTCAGGATCTACAGCTTAATTAGTTTGTGGGTTTCAAACTGTTTAATTTCCTATTTCAACATCCCTCTACCCCCACGCTCATTCCTTTCCCATTTTTAGCTGGAGAAAATGTGTGGCTTAGTATTTATGAACATTCTTTTTCTCTTCTTATTCCTTCTCAGACATTTGGGATTTCCATCAGACAGCTTTACAAGAACAAATCTCAGCTGTTTCCATAGATAGGTTTAAATAATAGATTGTAATAGGCATTCACAAGGTATCAAGTGAAAGCTACTTGCTTCTCCAGAAGCTCTAGAGTGTAGTAGCAAGATGGATTTTTTATTGTTTAGGTTTACATATAGGAAAAGGTGTTGCTTTGTGGGAGTTCCCCCTTATTTTCAGGGGTTTCTGGATAGTGCCCTTCAGTATAAAATCCAAATACATATTAGGGCAATAGCTCTATTATATGCTACAAAACAGAGTGTGCAAGCTTCCAAGTTCCCAGAACTCTTCATTAGGGTGGATGTTAAAACCCAAGGTGAGGGGAAAAGACTGCTGATGTTAATCAACCTGTCTTATTCCGCCTTTGCTGAAAGTGCTAACATGATGTGTGGGAGGAGGTAGCAAATAAGAATATGAAAGCCCCCCCCCCCGCTGTGCTTAGGGGACAGATTCAGTGCTTTGGATTGGAACCTTATTCAGTGTGGATCCCTTTGGAGTAGGGCTTGCCTCAGACCCTGAATCCAAAGCAATATTCAGAAAACTGAAGCTTTGGTCCTCCCATTGACTTGCATTGGGAATCCAAAACAGCCGTAACATTTTTTTACATAGGTAGATCAAACTCAGATGCAGTAGCCGACAGGACTGGATTAACCCTGCCAAATTTCAGACAGGTAGATCAAGGGATTTCTATGCTACCCACCTTTAAAGTTTGCTATTTTCAAAATATTTTCAAAAGTAAAAGAACCATATGCATAACTGTTTTTTTTTGCCACATAGGTGCATGAAAACTAAAGTAGCCCCCCAAAAGCAGATTAACCCTGCTTCTGTGCACAGACTTTGTACAATGTTCTACCCCTTACACACAGGGGTGTAGTGGTCCAGGGTCTCAGGGGGTCTTAGACCCTTTACTATTTTGGGAGCAGGGTCCCTATGTCTCCAGCATCCTATGAGCCAATCAGCATGAAAGTGCAGTGTGTTGGCCACTGAGAAGAGTCTTCTAACATGCTTCCCTGTCCTTTCATTTTGGAGATGTCACTCTTTTTTTAACTCCAAATAGCTCTGAAGAACTCCCTGTGCTTCTGCTCAGATTGCCTGGCTGGGGTGTGTGTGCTTCAGAAGAACCTCACTTCGACTCAAAATACCTGTCTTACCTCAGTATTTGGGATTTGGGTGAAGCAGTTGTACAGCCCTAGTAGCAGACAGTCAGATGAGTCTCTTTTAGGTACTTTAGGTTTCAAACTGCACCCCAATCCTATAGGAAGGAGAAGCACAAAATGTTGCTTTATAAGGAAAATCTATTGAGCCAAAGTTGTCTATTCTTGTTAGAAGCATTGACTCCTTGCCCCCACCAAGGAGCAAAGAGATACATGGCTAGAGATAAGTGATGGATGGTCAGCCTACAGTTGGTGACCATTTGGTAAGGCAGGAGTTAATTTGGAGTGGTGGGGGATGGAAGAAGAGTATATAGTGTGAGAAACAAACTTTGATCACCACACACAAACACACTGAACTGTTGAGATTTGATTGCTTGTCCTATATCTGTTTTTACAGGTGCTCCCTAATGGGCTTTGATTTAAATCGGCACTGGGTGGATCCCTCTCCTTGGGTTCATCCCACTCTACATGGTGTCAAGCAGCTCATCATTCAGATGTACAACAATGCGGTGAGTGAGCAACCCTACACTGGAATAGTAACTTAACACAGAACTAAAGCTGTTCTTTCTTCTGCTGCTGCACTATTACAACTGTCTGAAAAGTGTTTAGTGCATTAAGGCATTGTAGTAATAATTCAGTGGGATTTTTTTAACTGATTGTGTTATTACAGAGCCCTGTTGTTTTCAAATGCTGTGCTTTTTCATTCCTTGGTTCTTTAATCCATATCTTGGAGCTTCATAACCAATTCCATGTTCTTCTGCAGATCAAATGAAGTATTTGTTACATGTCTGTTGTATGGGAGATTCTTTCACCAAACGGGTGTCCTCCAGAAGTTCTAGACTACAATTCCCATTAGGCTGATGACAGTTGTAGTTCAAAACATCTGGAGGATGTCTGGTTGGCGAAGCCTGATCTATTGTAACCCATGCCCTGTGAGAAGCGTCTGAAACGTCCCTTTCCAGGGACTTCCAACAAGAATAAAGCCTAGGAATCTACTCTATTTCCACCATATTTCAGCAAGAGTTTGAAGCAACCTTTGTGATCAGTCAGGTCCATGGGAACACGTAAATAATGGATATGTAAACAGTGCTGAGTATATGGTCTACATTCAACATACTTGCTTTTCTAATGTTCTCTCTCCAAAAGAGAGTGTTGCCCTAATAGATATAGCCCTAGTTGTAAATTTCCAAATGGTGTTACTGTTTAATAGAGTGCTGAGGCAGGTGTTGCTATGTGAAATTCAGAGCAGAAGGGAAATAGCATTGGCAAATGTTACATAAACAGAGAAACACAGAGATGCTTGGCCAGAGAAGCAGAGGTGTTTTGAAGGTGAAATTGCTGCTAATCAGGGGAGATGGATTAAAGAGAGAAGAAGAGTGGAAGACAGACAATTATTGAATATGTGACATCCAAGTGTAGAAGGATTATGGAGTATGTGACCTAAGAAAAACCTCTCAGCACAGATGGAGGTGGATTTGAAAATATAAAATAAGTAACAGGCATTTGCTGAGAAGTGTAATGGGATTTTATAGATGGCTCTTGTTGAGTAAAATTCCTGATGCTCCATCTCACACTGACAGCTTCCCTTTCAGGAAACAATACATAATAAAGCAAATATTGCTACCATTCTTCCCACCCCCCTTATTTTGGTGGTAGATGTTATAGCAGATCACACACACACATATATCCTTTTTTTCCTTTGGAGATTGAAATCAGCTAGTGGATCACTATTACACATCATTGACTAATTCCTCGATCTGCTCCAATATGGGATGGCTTAAAGGTTATTTGCTTTCTAAAGATGGAAGCTATTTTCAAAAACTTTAGTGTGTATGTTTTGGAAAAGATGGTAGAAATCATCTCTCTCTTGGTACTGGTCAAAAACAGTTCCACAACTGCTAGCTACCTATAGATAATGAAACCAATAACTGGTCTTGTGGTGAAAGTTTACTGAGAACATTGAGACAATGAGCAAATGTGATGTAACAGATGGAGCTTGGGGAAGCCCCAGGTGGTATCATGATATATTTTAAAAATTTCTGGAAAGACATCAATTTTTGTTTATTCACTTAAGATTTAAGCTTAAGATTTAAAAACATTACTATCGCCTTTTTTCTTGGAAAAAAGGATAATCTAAAAAGCAAAGTTTGTAATCTGTATTGTTTTTTAAAAAAATGGAAACCAGGCTGGTGAATGGATATTTTAAATATGTACAAAAGTATCTACACCTAGCTCAAGTACTAGTGACTACTGATCCTGCAGACAAACAGGATAGAGAGTAAATAATAAATAGTTCAATGTCATATATTGTTGTTGTTGTTATGTGCCTCCAAGTTGACTACAACTTATGGCGACCCTATGAATCAGCGACCTCCAAGAGCACCTGTCATGAACCACCCCGCTCAGATCGTACAACTCCAGACTCTCCTTTCGCATCTGTGTGCATCAGCCTCTGGGCTTCCTTTCGGCTTTGACCCAGCTGCGTCATAAGTCACAGCGCTACTCATACTTGTCCTTTGTTCTTCCTCAGTAGCTGGGTGAGTGCTGGGTGAGTGCCTTCTGACCTGGGGGTCTCATCTTCCAGCACTATCTCGTGTTGCATTTTTGGATGCTCTGTTCATAGGGTTTTCGTGGTAAGAGGTATTCAGAGGTGGTTTACCGTTGCCTTCCTCTGAGTTTGGATGCCTCTTAGTCTGGTGTCTCAGCTTTGACCATTCTGCCTTGGGTGCCCCTGCTAGGAGTCTAGCCTCTTGGTCTAGACTCCTGACAGCATTGCTCTCAGCTTCTTCAACACACTCAAATTCCCTCACCACGTTAAGGTGTGCATCCGAAGAGGAGGTATATTACATATTTAAAATGTCATATATTACATATTTAAAATGTGACATTAAGTAGTGTTTAATTGGAACCTCCTCCTGTGATTACACATTCAGGTAACGTGATACTGTGGTGAACATGTATTTTAACAACACTGGATTACTTTCCAGATAGGAAGCTATTTGTCTATATTGTATAGATGAGAAAATCTGTTATCTTCACAACAAGTGGAAACCCGTGAAAAATGTGCTAAAAGATTTGTTTTAACAAAGCTATTCTAAATTTAGCTCTTCTCTGTGCTCTGCATGTCTTCCCACTAATAGTACTCAGCCCACTCTTCCTAGATCCTATGTGAGATTTCCATCCCACAGAGGGGCACCATGTCAACTCAGCCATTGTTAGAAGAAAACTGGTCACAATAAAGTATGTTCATCAGCATCCTGCTTCCTACAAGTTTCCCTCTCCTTAACTCCTGCATTCTTTACTTCTTTTCTAGTCTTCTGCTTTCATCTGACTGATGCTTTGTTTGCATCCCTTTACCTCATTTTATACAGTTCCTAGTTCTTTCTGTCTCTCTATTCCTATGGCAAGTTTGTGTGACATCATAGTAACTTGGCCAATAGCCTGAGAACACATTTAGGCTGTGTTCATAGATGAACAAACCATGGTTAAAACAAACCATGACTTATTTTTAACAAACCACAAGTTGTATCACAGACAGGCAAACAAGCTGTGGATGCCATCTGGACCCGGTGATTTGTCAGTTTTTATTTTGTCTATTAAGCCTAGAATTTCATCTCTTGTCACCTACTATTTATTTATTTTAAGACATTTATATATCGCTTTTCAGGTGCACCTCACAAAGTGATTTACATTACAACATATATAAACAGAATAAAATCATATAAAAATGTAAAATTGGAAATCAGTTAACTTATTGAAAAAAAGTATTGCCTGGTGACAAAGAAAAGTTTTCAGCAGGCATTTAAAAATCAGAACAGAAGGTGCCTGCTGAATCTCTATTGGTAGAGCATTCCACAGAACTGGGCCAATGACACTAAAGGCTTGATTTCTTGTTGTCAGATGAGCCTCACCAATTCAGGGGATGACCAATGATGTTCCAGCAGATGATATCAGTGAATGGGCTGGAATATAAGGGTTCAGGTGGTCCTAAGGTACCATGGACTTACGTTATTCATGGCTTTGTAAATTAATACAAGGACCATCCATACAAGTGAATGGGTAGCCAGTGCAGATGTTTTAACAATGGTGTAATATGTTGTTGGCCATGTGCCTCCATCAGCAGTCTGGCCATTGCATTCCACACCAGCTGGAGCTTCCAAATCAGGCCCAAGGATAGCCCCACCTAGAGTGCCTTGCAGTAATACACCTTTGAGATTACCAATGCATAGACTACAGTGGTCAGGCTATCCCTGTCCAGGAACAGCTGCAGCTGGTGAACCAGACAAAACTGGGAAAAGGACCAACTCAGTTCCTCATACTCCCTTCATTCAAAAGTTAGTTCAGGCACAGGTATCTGCCATATATCCACCGTTGTGAAGATAGATGCAAAGAATTAGTTTAGCTTATCCAAAATCTCCTTGTCCTGCTTTAACTCCTTTTGACTCCTTGTCATCTAAGGGTCCAACTGCCTCCCTAGACAGTATCCTGCTTTGAATGTATTCAAAGAATTTTTTGGTTTTGGTCTTTATGTTTTTAGCAATCTGCTCCTCAAATTCTTTTAAGCATCCCTTAGTGTGTAGTGGTTAAGGTGTTGGACTTCGACCTGGGAGACCAGGGTTTGAATCCCCACACAGCCATGAAGCTCACTGGGTGACCTTGGGTCAGTCAGTGCCTCTCAGCCTCAGAGGAAGGCAATGGTATACCCCCTCTGAACACCATTTACCATGAAACCCCTATTCATAGGGTTGCCATAAGTTGGGATCGACTTGAAGGCAGTCCATTTCCAATTTTATTGACAGCTTGCATTTTTTTTTGCCAAAGTTTGTGGTTCTTTTTATTCTCCTCATTCAAACAAGACTTCCATTTTTTTGAAGGATGCCTTTTTGCCTCTAATAGCATCTTTGTCCCTGCTCATTAACCACACCAGCATCCTCTTGGTCCTGGTGGTAACTTTCCTGATCTGCGATATACACACTATTTGAGTTTCTAATACAGTTTTTAAACAACTTCCAAGCATTTGGGAATGATTTGACCCTCTTGGCATTGCCTTTCAACTTCCTTTTTACCAATCCCCTCATTTTTGGGAACTTTCCTCTTTTGAAGCTAAATGGCAATTGGCCATTTAATAGCATGATGGTTACTGCTCCCAATTGGTTTGACAACACTTACATCTGGCACCAAGTCCTGGGCGCTACTTAAGATTAAGTCCAGTGCCAATGCCTCTCTGGTTGGTTCCATTACCAGCTGTTCTAGTCCCCAGTCATTTAGGGTATCTAGAATTTTTACCTCTTTGTTGTGACTGAAACACACGTGTAGCCAGTCTATGTCAGGGTAGTCCCCCATTACTACAAGATTTTCTAGTATGGATGTTCAGTTTCATTTTTGATCTCAAGATCTCCCTAAACATTTTGATAGAATGTCCCCAGTACTACATTATTCTTGGGACCTGATATCACCACACACAACAATTCTATGGAGGAATCTGTCTTTTTTGGGATTTCTAGCTTGCTGGATTCAATGCCCTCTTTCACGTGTAGAGCAACACCATGTCCAATACATCTTTCCCTGTCCTTCCAATAAAGTTTGTATCCAAGGATAACTGTGTCTCACTGGGTTTCTCCATTTCACCAGGTTTTCATTATGCTCACTATATCAATGCTGCTCTCTAAGACCAAGTGCTCCAGTTCTTCCATCTTGGCTCGGAAGTTTCTAGCATTAGTGTATAAACACTTGTATGCAGTGTCTCTCTTCGAGTGTCTTTAGCACTTTTTTTGCCCTGTGGTCCTTTGGCCTCTTTGAATTGCTATCCTATACTCCTGCACTCATAATGCCTAGTTCTAGGCCCACCCCATTTAAATTTTCATCATTTTTTTGTCTTCATTCCAGGGAGGAGATTTGTTCCAAACTGGAATCTCCTCAGGTCCTATTGCTCTGTCACCTTTTTCATTTTAAGCACCAGCGGTTTGGTTCCCTATTGGTTCAAATGGAGCCAGTAGCATTTTAGATGAAACTGCCTTGGAGGTCCTGCCTTTCAACATCCTACGTAGCAACCAAAATTTTGCTTCCAGAATCTCATGACTACATTTCCACATCATTGGTGCCAACATGCACCACGACCACTGACTCCTCCCCAGCACTATTTACCAAACTACCTAGCCGATGGGCGACATCTAGAACCTTTGTGCAAGGCAGACAATTCACCTTGTGGTCTGAATACCCATCACATACCCCACTATCCATGTTTCTAATGATGAGACCACTCACCACCAGGATCCCTTCACCCCCTGAAGAGGTATCCTTGGCATGAGAGGATAGCTGCCTGTCTCCCAAGGAATGAGCCCCTTTTATGGGATAATTTCACTCTTTCTCAGAGTGATGCTCTCCTCCCCCAAAGCCCTCATTCTTCATGATAGCAGGGAAGCTATCATCACGCTAAGCTGAACCATGGCTTAGTGAGAACACACATGTTTGCCAGCTCCTGGAGAAGAATGTGACTGTTTTGCTCCTCTATGCTCATTTTGCATCACACAACTTAGCCATGGTTTGGTTTAATGTGTTATCTGAAAACAGCCTTGTGTTTTAGCTCTCTCTCTTTCCTAACCACAAGGTGTAGCCAAGGTTTATGCTATAGTTTACTTGTCCCATGGTTTGGCTTAGCATCATGAGTGAACCAAACAAATGGGCCACTGCTTTTTTAAGATGCTGGGACTTCTTTGTGCCTTTGTGCTCCTTAACTTCTCCTAGCTTCTGCTTAAATCTAAGCTGTGTCCTGCCTAAACTTTACTTTTCCATTCATCTCTGTTGTGGGGTAGAATTGCAAGCTTTGCTTCGAGTGGACCGACTTAGAAAACTCAACATATACCCATTTGGATAAAGTTATTTTTGCCTTTATAGAGGCATCATTTGCCACAGTTGCGGTTTTGCTTGTTTTTTTCTACATTGACAGTATACATCATGGTAAAAGCTGGAAAAAAGTCTGTGCGCCTCAGCCAACTGTGTAATGTCACAACCGCAAGGAACCTGTATTAGCAGTTTCGGTATTAGCACATGGATTTTAGATAGTTAATCAATTAAAGACTTAATGGGGTCTCTGTTGAGATTTTTATTTATATATTTCTGATGAAAAAGTAACACAGTTAATTGGGTAAAAACTTTAATATCAATTCTCCCATGAATTAGAAAGGCCTAAAACCTAGGAGGAATCCACACATGTTGATGTGGTTATTTTTCATGGGCACTGTTTACATGTGATAAATAAAGGTCCAGTTGTGACAGCTTGTATGTGATGAATATTTTGAATAATTTGGATATTATAATCATTAGCGTGACAAATATGGTCATGTGAGTCTACCATGAATTTGCTCTGAATCCCAAACTTGGCATACAGAAAAGTCTTCACTGGAAGGTGGCTTTGCATATTTATTTTAAGAGAGATTAGAAGGTGGCTCTGCCATTTGTAGTAGGATCCTTTATCCGGTTTTACAAAAACAAACAAAGGGCTTATTTTCAGGAGATGCATTATGTTCTATTGGAAAAAACCCTAATCCACTAACTTGCATTCAAGTGGCCTGCAGTTTCCAACCAATCCATATCTCACAATCTGAGCCCATCTCAAATGATAGCATTGCTTAAATTACCTCCCACTTTTGCTCCACTTCTACGATGTCTGTTCATCACCAAATAACTCAAATGCAAGAATAACACTCTGGTTTCATGAATGCATAGACCCTGCTGGTGCCTGACATAAATTTCCCTTTTGTCAGGGCAGCAAATTGTGTCCATTTTCAGGCTCTGCTTCCACTCTTGAAATGATGTTATTAGCATAGTCATCAATGTGAAACTGCAGTGGACGAATAAAATATAATAATAGACTTGGCAGGGGTTTTGTGTCTAAATTGCACACTTGAGCTCTCTATACTATGAGTCTACAAGTGGTATCATCTCATCTAACATTTGGATGGTTGGAAGCAATTGTTTTCTGTTCAATATACCTCCGCCCCCATTTCCACTCCAAATAATTTTATATCTCTCAGTAGTAAAAGATCTTGTGGCCATTTTGAATATTACTAAATGAAGCAGATGAGGTTTGCATTTTGCCCTAGCTAGGCATAGACTGTGTCCCCTTTTTCTGAGTGCCTGACTGCATATGACACTTATGACATTGTTAGCAATTACGCTGGATGTTTTTAAAATTAAATACCAGATGTAGGGGTAGGGTGATTGTTATCAAGACTGCAGAACATGGGGAAGGAAGGTTTAAGGCTTGCCTCCCCAACCTCAGTCTCAGTGAAATTTGCCATCCCACGCTGCATGGCAATTAGCATTAGGAAGAAAGCTTTGATTGGTGCCACTGGCAGCTTTTTTCCTAATGCTAATTGCTATGGAAGAGGTGGTGGTGGTGAAATTTGCATTTGTGGAGGGAGGGCTTAAATCTCCCCTCCCCACATGCTGTCATCTTGATAAAGTTCAGGGGGGCATAGCTGATATTTATTCAAAAAACTCCCAGTGTGATTGGTAAGCATCGTGAGTAGCTCCGCTCTGAGAGCCTGTCATTAGGAAATTGTAGCATGAAAACACCTTGGGTATGTGAAGTAAAAACTCAATGAGAGTTTAAACAAAACTTGTAGTGGCTGGACCAGTAGCTGTCATGTGATGGAATGGAGTCACAGAGCTATCCCTCTTAACACCAATGTAGCTGCAGCTTATCTGGACCAGATTGTCTCCACTCTTGCACCCACACAGCTTTAGCCTTACTACCACCTTGCCCCATCCAGGTAAGCTGCAGCAACACTGGTGTCAGGATGGTGGCTTCATGTCTCCACGCCTCTATACAGGCCACTACTGGGCTGTACTTATGAGGTCTTGGATCTTTTTAACTGATATGCAAGTAAAGTACATAAATGGAAATGAGGAAGAGACATCTAATATTGCTCCTTTTTACTCTGTAATCCAACTGGCCAATTCCAATCCAATTCATTAGAAATTTTGTGTAGGGGAAGGGGTACCACCAAGAGAGGTGGACCAGCTGGCATGAATCTTTTTTGCACAAGAGTGGTTCTTGCTGACTGTTCCATCTGTGCTGATCCTTCTAATCCCATTTGGACTAGCAAATAAAATCAGCATGGCAGTTGGTGCAATCTCCATGTGACATGCAGATGTTAGGCATTGAGAATCAGAATGCTTGTATATATGATACAAATATATGGTTGGACCAGACTAAGTTTATTGTGCTTAGTTCTCATTTAAAACCAACACGTCATGTTAAGTCATGAGTAGTTTGCCCCATTGATTTCAATGGCACCCAAATTCAACTAACTTAGTCTGGATCCAACCCGCAGATCTCTCACCTTCCTTCCTTCCTTCCTTCCTTCCTTCCTTCCTTCCTTCCTTCCTTCCTTCCTTCCTTCCTTCCTTCCTTCCTTCCTTCCTTCCTCCCTCCCTCCCTTCCTCCCTCCCTCCCTCCCTTCCTTTTCTGTATTAAGAAAAAAACATGACAACAATAAACAACTGTTGTTGCAGAGTGTGTGTTTGGCTGTTGTTAATCATGCAATGTACATGTAAAAGCAGGTTCATATATAAGTAACAACAGTCCAGGAAAGTAATCATCAAAGCACAGAATGGAGAAACGGTTTAGTTGGGCATGGCTTCCAATTTAAATCCTGAGAAACTTGCTAATTTTTATCCAGTTAAAGCCCTTCCTGACTTGCTAATACTCATCTAGCTTCATGTTCTAAGCTCTCTTCAGCTTCCTAATGCTCATCTACTTTCCCACTTCAAGCCCCCTTGAGTTTGCTAACTGTAGTTCTCCATAAGAGCTAGTCTTTTTTTTTTAATTTAAAGTTCAGTGGGCGTGATCTAGTTCTCCAGTTGAAATGCTCTCCAACTTGCTAAGGCTCATCATTGGTTACTATTACTATACACAAACAACTTGGTCAGAGCTTTAAATAAGGAACTATATACAATTAAATTTTTCTCATGTCCAGGAATTTTTATTTTAATAAAGGGAAGGGTATGTGCATGTGTAGTATATGGAGGACTATAAAATGCTGCTCTAGTACTGAAAATGTGCAGAGGATGTCTGTGTATTCCAGAGCAAAATGTAGATAGTCACTGTATTTATTCATAATGGGTTCTTTCCTTCTTTTTGTTGTAATTGTGTGGATGGGAAAGTCTGCACAAATAAAGTAAAAGCTCAGGTCTCGAGCTATAGTGCAATAATTTATGACTTAAAGCAAAAGTTAAAACTGATTTTGAAGGGTGAACTTTATAAAGGGGAACATATTATGCCATACATGATAAAGTGGGCATAAAATGCAAACACTGCAATACTTTTTTAATACTGAAGGATGTATTTGGAAACAATGGCTTTTTTCTAATAAATGGGAGATAAAATTGCTTTAAATAATATATGATACCATATAGTGATACCACATAATGAAAATGCAACATTATGGAAGTACCAGTCAAAAGCTCATACTTTGTTTACAGCTGTGGTGGATATCACTTCACTAAAAATTATGGTGAGTTATCATCATAAATGAGTAGAATTTGGGAAATCAGTTTCAACATGATATTTTATTGTTTTTATTGACAAATACTACAACTAAAATACTACAATAGTGAGATTGCAGAAAATGCAATATTGTATTCCAAATATAGAAAGAAAATAGGATTCCAACAATTTATGAATAGTATGGATGGGCGGAAATTTCAGTTCAGTTCACATTTCAAGCTGAATCTATCAAATTCGCACTTTCTGAAACAATATGAGAACTGAAACACAACTATCCATCAAAATTCACACTTTTTTTGAATTTTGTAACGTAGTTCGCCAACCAGTGTTTACAAAAATGCATATATTAGTGGGAAGTGGCCATAAAAAGAAATATACGAGTGAAAATAACATGCAAAATGCATTGTATGATGAGAAATGGCTTGCAAAAATGTGTACATCAGTCAAAACTACCTATAAAATGTGTTTATTAGGAGGAATTAGCACTAAAATCCTGGAGAATTTTCATGAGGAATTTTTAAAAACAAAATTGCAAATTGCTGCAGAAATGTAGAGAACTGAATTTAAGATTGGAAAAATGAGAAATTGAGATAACTGACAGACCCCATCCCTAATGAATGGTAGCATGCACTTATGTTACAAATAAGTTAACTTTGTATAAATGAGGATAGACAGAGGTTGGGTTTACTTTATCCAAATTGTTAATTGATTTATTTCTGTAATATGCACTTACACACTAGCGTTATAGGATTTTTTCCATATTACGTATTAAGAACGTTTTTGTTTCTGTAATATTGTTTAATTATAATGAGAAATGACAAAAATCAGAGATGAGTACATCTCATCCTGTAGCATTTTATTCTCCTCTCCCAGTGTTTACTCTCTCCCAACATTCTTAATATTGTCTTAACACAATATTGAAATAACACAATGTTTCTTTGCAAAAAAATTGCCATCTCTACACAACCGCTCCCAAAATGGAGACATTTTTTCTTCACAGCAGAACTGGGAATGACAACAACACATATGCTAAGTTTACAACAGTACTCATGCTATGTTGTTGTTGTTAGGGCACTATATGAAAAACTAGGGAAAGTGTAATAATTGGGAAAATAAAGTAACAGCTTGCATGAATACAATACCTAGATTCTTGTTTAAGTTATTATCTCTTAAACTAAGTCAGATGCAGTCTTCAGGTTGGATGCTCTTATCCAATTCTTGTAGGCTGAACCACAAAACAAAACACACCGCAGAGAAAAACAGTGCTGATTGCCTCTACGCCATTTCATCTCTGGCATATACAGGAGGCCCACTACACATTGATAGCATCACTAGAGCTTATTAGGAACACCATGTCTTCTCCTGATCTTTAGCAGAAGCTCACAGGGCAAAAGGGAACAAGACAGGCTGGAACTGCAGGATGTTGGAGAGCTCTGCGTGAGCAAGTTAGTGTGACTGAACTAAGGACTTTTATTCCTACAGGGCCAGATCTTACTTGCTTTGTACAAATTCACTTCTGATACACCATATCCGTTGTATCCGAAATACACTCCTTTGTGACAAAAAGTAATTCTAATAGAAGCATAGTGTAACAATTAGAAATGGTTTTTAGTTTTAGCCAAATTCTTGTACTTTCTTTGTTAAGATAAAATTCCTCTGAATTAATATATTTGTAGGGCTTACTAATACATTACAAAAGATACACATGCTGGCATCCAAATAACCATAAGCGTATCAAGTGCTGTTGTTCAGTAAACACTTGCAGAACCTAACAGAAAACGTAGCAGTGCAGAGCCACAATGTATCAGCAGTTGCATGGTGAATAAGGAAATAGAAACTATGATCCTCCCAGCTTTATCTTTCCCTTATAATGCTAATGCTGTGGCTGGAGGGCCCTAGCAGACTGGAATTTATGGGTGGCAATGGGTGGCTTACCCCCCCACACACACACACTGCAAACCTCAAACCCTGCAATTTTAATTTTTCCCCCTAGCTGGACTCTGAAATCAAATGTTAGCCCAACTGGGATGAAATGCATCGCCTTTCCCACCTGTCAGTCTTCCTTTGTAAGTGTTACCTCACCCCTGCATTCCCTGCTGTCTCAGAAAACATGGAGTTGGGGGCCATATTACCAAGCAACCATGAGGCTGGAGTCATTTTACTAGCTTGGCTTTTAGACAGTGAAAAATTTGATGTCTTGAAATCTCTGGAATCTCTGTACACCAATCCCAGCTGGTCACCTTACCTTCTAGCAAATGGGCCTCTGCTATTGCAGTGGTTTTAAATCATAAAGCAGAAATTGTCTTTTTTATGTTGTTTACATTCCTTTGATAACGGCTCTATTGATCAGGCTGCAGTTGAGCAGGAGTTCACCATTTACCAAATATTGTTAAGGGCACCAAGCTTTTATTGCAAGTAGTAGATGTATTCCATTAAGAGTTGGCAAGAAAAATAAAACTAAAAACCCAGTCAGATCTCCTCCCTTTGACCCCCCTGTCTGATTATCTAATTCAGGAAGCACAGGTAACAACTGATATAAAGATCACTTAACAGCACAAATAATCAGTTTTTTTTAAGTCAGCTATAATTTTTTTTAAAGAGGAAATAACAGCTTTAACTTTTAGGATGTAATGTAGAACAATATCCTATATATTGGACAGTAAGTAGCCACTCCATTTGTAGTTTTTGTGTTCATTTTATCCTGGCACTTTGAACAGTTTAAGTTGAATGCAGTATTATATTATGCGGAAGTACTGAAACAATCCTTGCACTGAAGCAAGATTTTCTCCCCATGGTGCCACCTAAACATCCCTAAGAGATCAACCCACCTCATATTTTTTGTGGTTATGGACTTAATACCTGTAGAACCAATACATTTACAGCACAATCTTCTGTAGATTTACTCAGAAGAAAGTCCCATTGTGGTCAGTGGGGATTGCTCCCTAGTAAATGTGTTTAGAATTGCAGTACTAGGCTGCACAGTGGGACTGACTTTTGAGTAAAGACATATAGGATTGGACTATTGGGCTGCAACTCTAAAAGCACTAACTAGGGCGTGAGCCTCATGGAACACAGAGGGGCTTAATTCTAAATAAACATGCATAGGATTGCATTGCATGTTAATCAAAAAAGTATCCAAAGGATGGGCAATCATAAGATGGAGCAAGTAGTACATTTGGACTAGGCCCTATTCCAAAAGCCCTATTCCAAAAGCCTTCCAGTTTTGGAAAGTGCCCTCTAGAACTGATAATTGAAGGAAGAAAGACTAGAGCCTAACTCTAGCCTTTACTTCCTTATAGCAATCCTAAAACTTTTTTTTACCCCAGAACTTAAAAAGCAGCTTGCTGAGGTACAAAGACATACACATCTGCATTCCCTGGGTTATCTCATTACACTTCCATATACAGCATGATAGCATACTACAGAATGTCCACGTTGAATGTACCACAGTTGACATTACTGAATTTATAATGATTCTGTGATTATTAGTCTGACTTAATAATTGATTCTTGACATGAACCCCTGTATCGAGTACAGGAATACCCCCGCTATACAGACCTTCACTTTACGGACACTCGCGAGTACGGACATATTTGCAGTAGCACCATTCCCCTGTTTACGTACGCTCGCTTCGCAAGAACGGACACTTAACGGCATGACGCCACTGCCCGATCAGTTTCCAACTACAAACTTTTTCTTAAAATAAGGCCTACTGTGTTTATTTTAGTTATAAATGCGTTATTTACATCAGTTATGCCCCCATATGACGATTGCAGTGCAGTATATGCATTGATAAGTGAAAAAAGATAGTGCTTCACTTTAAGTACATTTTCGGTTTACGTACTCGCTCTGGACCCATTGCGTACGTTAATGAGGGGTATTCCTGTACTAAGCTGCTTAACGTTTGGTAAGTAAAATTCTCTCTATATTCTCATCTGTAAATGCTGCCAACTGTCCTCTTTCTGATCACTCAGTGAAACACTCCCTTTTGAATTTAATCTTGGAGCGCAGAGTTGCTTTTCCCTTAGTCCTGAAAGCATGCTTAATATTCTATGGTTGAAGTTAAGAGTGTATATATTCCTACATCCCACCTATCACCAGTGAATTTAGTAATTTGTACACCAGGTTAGATGGACACAGCAGTAGATGTTACTCTTAAGGTTTGGAGGGCCATTTTGGCTTTTGCCTGGGGCTTTTTGAAACTGAGTAACTAAGCTGGAAACCTCATAAGAACAAGCTTACAAGATTTCCTCCATTTCCTGTCTGCAGCTGAGCCTGGATTATTGCTAAACCTAGCTACTCTTGCTGTGAATCTACTTCTTCTGGAAAGATTTTCTTTAACTCTTCCATTCCTGTTCTGTAATTCTTCTGAAGACCTTATTACTGAAGTGCTATGCAATAAAGCAGTCAGCAGATTCTGTTAGGTTACTGGCACCAGACTCAGTCCATGTTTGAAGGGGCCCTGAGCAAACAACCCTCTGGTGGCCTTCTCTAGCGGTGGAGCCCCTCCCCTATCAGTGGGCCCTGATGATTTATCTGGGGAATGGGGTGGGCGGCAGCAGCAGCAGCATTCCAAACAGCAGCAGGGTCTAGTTTCCATTTATATTTCTCAACAATGTCCAGAAAAATACAATGCCAGGGCATTTGTGGAAAATTAAAATGGTGGCTAGACCCAGTTCCCCCCTAGTACTGCTTATGAATGTCTGCCTCTTGCAGTAACTTAGAGTGCTAGGCTGGAAAAATAATTTGTTAAAGGGAGGCTCAGGACACTGCTCTAACACTGGGGCCCTGGCAGCTGCCCAAGGATTACAGATACTCTTCCCAGCCCTGTCTTGCATGGCATATCCTTCCATATCAGATGCCACTGAAAAGGTTGGGTGAATATTTGTTCCAGTGTATGTGGCACCCATTGAAGGTAAAAGCTGTTCATAATATTGCACTGTGGAACAGGCGGCAGCCTCTCCTTCCTGCTGTGGGCAGAGAATGAATTCTGTTATTGTCAGTGAGATCCGAGTCTTTGACTGTATACATGTCATTGCTATTTAATTTGTTCATAATATTGGGCTAGCATATCTATCTATATATATCAGATATCACCATTTAGAATGTCTTGACACATATTCATATCTTTTCCTTCTGTTCTGCATGATTTGGACCTGGGTCCTGAGCTTTGGATACCAAGGCTGACTTCCCTAGTTGGTATGAATGACTATAAGGCAGGAGCACATAAGAATACAGCTTCTTGAGTTGTTTTGTTTTTTAGCAATCTGTAAGGTCTTCCTACTCAATTTCTCCACAAAATAATTCATTATGATTTAAAAGTTTTTTTAAAAACCCAAGTTAGGGAGCTTACTGAATGGGGACTGAATATACTGAATGGAGTTAGAGGGATGTTGTGATGGTGAGCTGAAAAATGACTCCGTGCTGTGAATGACTTCACACTGAGATGCATTTGCTTTCCTGTGAGACAAAACTCAGGCAAAGAGCAAATAGGCAAGGTTGAATTCATTTAGTGGTAGCACATTTAGTGGCAATGTTATATTGCAAGGACTTTCGGTGCGATGCAGGCTTTCGCTAGAGGGTATGGGGAATCATCAGGGCCAGTGCAAACTTCCCTATGAGCCCCAGTGCTCTTCAGTGTGTTTCTTGACTAGGCAAAATTTCAAAAACATCCTTCCTTCTCTACAATCACCAGTGCAAAATTGTGTTGTTGGTAACAATGGACAAACTATAACACAAGTCAACCCGGAGGCCTTACTACTATTGCTACTACTGTGATTTTAGATTCTGTATTCTTTAATATTTCTAATGATTTGTATCCAGCCCTGGGACCTTTGGATGAAGAGTGGGCAATACGTTTCAAAAATAAATAAAATGAAATAAATACAATTAAGTTGTCGGCCCAATATTATTTATTTAAACTTTTGTAATCTACCCTTCACCTGAAAGTCACAGGGCAGAGAATACATACATATCAAAGCGAAATAATACTACAGTAAAAAGATTATTACACTGACAATATAATTCATCATGAAAACAACAAAACACAAACTATCAAATGGCAGCTGCAAAAATATGCATTGAGCTTGCTCTTCAGGTTCCAGGAAAAGAACCTTAGCTGGGATTTACCTCATCTACTCAATAAGAACATAAGAAGAGCCTGCTGCATCAGGGCAACGACCCATCTAGTTCAGCATCCTGTTCTCACAGTGGCCAGCCAGTTGCCATCATGCTTAGAATACTGGAAATGTTGTTTTCCCATTTTAAATAGCACATGTAAGAGTGTTTGTATTACTTAGCACTCTCAAATACCAAACCCCAAAGCTGACCTTGCAGGAAGCACACAAAACCATTGACAAACTCCCTAGGCTTCCTTATTGTTAACTGAACTATCTGTGTCTGGTTGGGAAAGCAGAGAAAGTGAAAAGCTATGACAACATGGGGGGGAGCGGTCATGAGGAAGAGCAGAAATAGCATCAGATAGTACCCACTTGGGGCATCTTTGTTGGTTAGAGGTTGTTTTTTGAAGAGTCCATTTTGTTTGCAGTGAAAATGCAGGTGGTATTTTGGCTGCAGACTGGTAACACAAATTTCTAGATCTTGTAGATGTAATTCATGTCATGTTATTATCCTGTAGTAACCATCTGTGTCTATAGTATATAATATCATAAACCAGTGACGTGATCAACTAGAAGCAAATCATGAACTGAGTAACCCGGGAACACTTGAGTAGTATCCAACAACTGAACAACCTTTGAAGTCTTACACTTTTCAGGACTGTGGGAGGGTGTTGTGGCTTGTTGTTTGTTCTGTATGATAAATGGCATATTCTGTGCAATGCTGATGATGGATGTTCCATGGAAAGGTCAGGAGGAATTCCCAGCACAGAGCCTGACCTTTACTAAACTCACTACTGCACTATGGATTTGGAATAATTTCACCAAGTTGTGAGGATCTTTCTTCATTGTATCTTAAATTAATTCTTTCGCTGTAATCCTTTTTAAAAAATGAGAAAGAGAAAAAGCAGGCTGAAAATGTATTCTGGGACAGTTTTCTTAAAGGTTCAACAAAGAAGAGATTATTTGTATCTGCGATTATAAACCAATCATATTCTTATAGACACACTGATTTATTCATCCTTTTGAGGTACTTATGAATTGATTAACTATTGCTATCTCCATTTTGTAAATGGGATTTCTGGAGCATGGAAATTCTAAGAGCAGGGTTGGGAATTTTGAGATGTAGTGGCAAGAGGAAATCGAGTTGATTCATTCTTCCTTTCCCTACCCTTCTCAATAACATCCAAAAGAGAACATGTACATCCTCCCCTGAAGTGAGATGTGGAAGCTTTTTACCCTGTTGGAAACTCACATTTCTTATAGCAAGGAAAAACATTAAAGTTAAGTGTGAAATATGCACCATCTTCTCCCCAGCTCTAAATATCCAAAATCATGATAGGACAATGGCTTCCACCACCACAAATACTGTAATATATACTTTATTGTAGTGTATGAGTTCAGAATGAACATTTTTACTGAACCATAAATCCTGTAATTTAGAAAACCTGGGATCCCATAGTTAGAATGCTAAACTTGTATGAGGAAGATTTGGGTTTAGTTCCCTGTCCAACCAGACAGTTCAGACTATGGCCTTGGAAAAAGCATTGTCTCTCAATCACAGTTCTCCATCTGTACAACTGCAGAATGTAGAGAAATAAATGTTGCCCAGAACAGGAATGGACTGGATGTTAATTTGCTTTATTCTTTTTTTAAAAAAAAAATTGAATTGAGGCATCGTCTTATCTCTTTAACTGGCAATGGGTCACTCCCCACCCCCATTTTCTTTCCAAGAACTTGTCCATCAAAATAGATTTCTATCTGTAGACCGTTAAAGCCACATTACTGATATGATACATTTGGTCTCATTCCATCTAACTGATGTCAGCCTCCTAAAACGCACCTGGTAAATCTGGTTGTAAAAAGGCCAAACTGCAAACAAAGTGGGGGGGGGATCAAATCAGTGGATCCATGCCTCCCAGATATATCACTTCCTGGAAAGAATTAACTTTGACCAGCTAATAAGTATGAACATTTATTACTCAAAATGTTATCCCTTCTGATCTGACAGACCTGTTGTGGATAATTCGTTAAAGATGACAAAAAGGCTCATATTGCTCTAGTTCGTTTTTGACCTTTCTTACTATTAGAAAATTAATTTAAGGAGTGAAACAAATGTATTAGTGTTGTCATAAAAAGAAGATGAATACCTTGCCTTCAAGCTGTTTCTTCATATTAATCCATCATACCATGTAACATGATTGCTTTTTGACACATAACATCTTGCAAAGATATTTTCTACCCTCACACCAACTTTTATTAAATATTGCTCATGCATTTCTATTTCTAAAAGTTATTGATAGAGTGGAATGAATTACTACATCCATAGAAACTGCAAATATATTTCTCTCACCTACCATTTTAGCAAAGTTTTGTCGGCTCTAGACATAGTTTGGAGATTATCTAGGTAAAAACAAACAAATCCTCATTTTTTCCCATTTTGTTATGTAGCTTGCAAAAAATTGATAAGTATATACCTTTTGCTGGCAATCACTTTGAATGGCTTTCAATCACTTTCTTGCTTGTCCTTTCAAGTTTGCTTAGTTGGAACAAGTTTGGTTATGGAAAATGTCAAAGATAGGACACATCAAAATATTCTGCTAATATGGTTGGTGTGTCTCTTTTAAAAACAATAATTGAAACATTCTCTGAAAAGTACCCTGTCTTGATACCATAAAATGCCTACATCTCTATACAGGGGCAGCAAACATGGTACTTTCCAGATGTTGTTGGACTACAGCTTCCATCATGCTGGCTGGGGCTGGTTAGAGACAATTGGCCATGCTGGCTGGGACTGGTTGGAGCTGTAATCCAATTTATATATATAAATCCTATAAATGGGATCCTGATAATCTAAAAGGATTTGTCACTATGTTTCATGCCATATTTTTGTCTTAACTTGTGGTCACGGTGAAACCTGTTAAATAGAATTGCCACTGAATGTGTCCTTAGATGAAAATTGGTAGTTCCTGCTTGGGAAAACACAAATGAGGAATGCTGAGGGAAATTAAGAGCTTTGATGAGACCAGCAAAATATCTTAGGTAGTGGGTTCACTGCCACCAAATTTTACCTAGAATGAAATTAAAAGTAAAATCAAAATAAAAGGTAAAGTTCAAAGATTTGTTGGTTTCTGTTTAGACAAAATATCAAAGAAATTTAAGGGCTAGTATAATGTGGAAGTCTGCAATCTTAAACACACTTATTATGAAGTAAGTCCAATGAGAAACAATGGGTGATATCTATGTCATACTCAGAACAGACCATTGAAATCAGTGGACCTTAGTTGGTCAATTGAGTTCAGTGTAAGGTTGCCAGGTTCCTGGCCCAAGACTGATCCTGTATCTTTAGGAGAAGAGAAAGTCAGCCAAGTGCAGGTGTTCTTGCAACCAGTGGCGTCACTAGGGTTGGTGTCACCCGGTGCAGTAACTCATGGTGTCACCCCCATGGACCTCCTCCCGTATCAGACCATACAGAATCCTTAGTAATGTTTTTTGTACTAATGTTACTCGTAAATCGTAATTCCCATATATCACTGAATGTAATGGCAATAGTAGTGACATAAACAACTAGCAAAATTAAAATTACACCTTTAAATTACAATATCATACGCACAGCTCAAATTCTTGCTCTTATTACTAATGGGAGTTAATTATCTTGCATATGCCCATAGTAAATTTTCAGATACTTTCAGACCCTAGCAATTTTCAAGTGGTCTATGTAGAAGAAAGGTTTGGGAACCCCTGGAATAAGACACCTGCTTATGTCCCTATGCTGCTGTCTCCCCTCATTTAGGTGCCTGGGATGCATGCGTGTGGACACACCTCCTTACAATTATGGAAAGTGACTCTTAATAATAAGTCTCCAGACACAAAGTTACATAGGTATTTATCAGTTGTTTAGTAGAAAATTCAGAGCTGCAGGGTCCCTTCATGATAGTTACAGCCACGTACACCCTTTTTTGCTCCTGGATGAAGAATGAGATCTTTGTTAATGCATTCTCTCACAACAACAAACATCTCTAGGAGCCAATCAGCACGAAAGTGGAGAGCGTTAGCAACTGAGAAGAGTCTTCTCAGTGGCTGACTCACCTCCTTTCACTCTGCAGAAAAGGCAAGGAAGCCTATTAGAAGACTCTTCTCAGTGACTAACACACTCCCTTTTCATGCTGACTGTAGGATGCTTGGAGACATAGGGACCCTGCTCCCAAAAAAGCAGAGGGACTAAGATCCCCTGGGCGACTACCCTCCTGGTGCTTATGGACATGACCGTAATATATTTTGTGACGTGCAAGTTTGACATTATTTATTAAGTGTGTTTAGGATTACACTGATGGCATTCCCAAATATGTACTTTCACACAGATGTTGGTTTTCCATAACACAATGTTTGTCCAAGCCTCCACACTTGGGGGGGGCACTACTTGCACACCCCTTCCATAAGCACATCAAAGTTGGATACACACCTGAACCAAGACCCAGACAAAAGGGCACTCAAAACAAAAAGGTAATTACAGTGGCTGAGTAGATCTTGTACAGTGGTTATACTGACTTGAAAGCCACTGTCCTTCACATTTTACAAAATACTTTTTCCTATACAAGATTAAATTTCTGTGTATGAAAAAGTAATATATGAAGTGGTCTCAATAGTGAGAAAAGTAAACAAGTGAATGGTGATCCAAATGTTTTTCATTCTCACGTTATGAAGCTAGCTGCCAGATGATGTATCACGTTCGCTACACATGCAGCGTAGACTGAAAAAACAGCACCCAAGCCACCATTCAATAAGTGCACGTGTTCTTTCCAACATGAATCTACAGGTCTCAAAAAGCAATGTGTGACAAAGTCCTCAAACACCTTATAACATGCCTCAGACATGGTCTCTTGTTCTACCAGCATGCCTTCACACCATCACTTTGCCAAAACATAAGGATAGGTAAATTGCTTTTAGGGAGGTTCACAATTATGATTTCCTATTTATTTAATCTAAAAATATTTAAAATACATAAAAACAGCCAGGGGAAGATATTGGAGAAATATAAAATAAATACAAATAAAAAAGGGGGGAGGTGAAAAGACCTTAAATGTGCTACTCACCATCTCTCAGCCTATCCTCCCCTCAGGATGAAAACAGCGGAGAACCATGACCACCCCCAGAAAGAAGGGCACACTTAAAATGTAGAGGAAAAAATCATCTACAACCATAGTGTGAAATCAAATACTTATTGGGACACAGTATGAAGAAATATTTATATAAACATGACTATCAAATATGTTTATGAATTACACAATCTTTAAATATATTTATAGTGCAATCCGATGTTTGTTTACTCAGAAGCAAGTCCCAATGTATTCAATGGGGCTTACTCAAACTGGGAAGTGTGCAGAGAACTACAGCCTCAAGTGATAAGGAACTTGTTCTTTCAACTTGTTCTTTTAAGTTGAGACCTTATCCAAGTCTGAGTCTGTGTTGGAATTGCTTTTTAATATGTTTTTAAGCCTTTGTTTTTTTAAAAAATGTTTTTTTAAAGCTTTTAAAAAATATTTTCAAAGATGTTTTAATATATTTTAAAGTCTGTTTTTATGATGTTTTAAAGTGCTTTTAGTGCTTTTGTTTGCCGTCCTGGGCTCCTACTGGGAGGAAGGGAGGGATATAAATCAAATAATAAATAAATAAACTTCATTCACCCAACCCAAAATTCAGAATCATGCCTCTTTAGGCTGTTTTCCAACTGTTTATTCTTGCTTTATAGTTAGTGGATTTTAAATGGCTTTATTTCTTGTTGTGAGCTGCCTTGGTTTCCAACCCTACCTCACAGGGTTGTTGGAAAGACTACACACACACACTGCAGATGTATAAATACATACAGCCCATATAATAGTTTATTGTCAAACCAGTTGGTCATTGCAGAAAAATCAGTATTACTTTTTAAAAAATCAGTATTAGTTTCCTACAGAATAAAACCTGTAATACCTAAGTAAGCCCTGCCTACTTGCTTTAAAATAGGACTGGAGAAGAGGACAGAAAGAGTTAGAACACAAACACAATTCTTTTTTACATTCACTCCAAAGTCCCATTGATTTTCAGCACGTTCATAACCATGTCTACTCAAAAGTAAATCCTATTGAATTCAATGGGATTTACTCTGGAGATATGGGATTAGCAATGCTTTTACCCTCACAAAAGCAAGTATTGGGAAGGTTTTGAAAACACTGCCCAGTGCTGACTCCTACACACAAGAGGGGAAAAAACTGAAATATATATACTTACCCAATTTATGAGATTTTCAGATAAATGGGGGGGGGGAAACCACCATTTTCTGGCCTTGCAATGAGGTTTACTAAACACTGCCACAGGTCAAACAAACACTTCACTGATTGACTGCAATCCTGAATGGGCGGGGTTAAAGCTACGAAGTGCTATACAGTAGTTTAGAAAAAGATTTAACGGGGCGGCTGACGTTTTTATGTATATCTCGAGAACCGGACAAGCTAGAAACTTTTTTTTAAATTAAAGCTGAGAATCACCCCCCTCTGATGGTGTCACCTGGTGCGGTCCGCATCCCCTGCACCCCCTAGTGATGCCACTGCTTGCAACACAGTAATGAGAAAAACCATAAGGTAGACTTCTCCCTTCCCCCTGCACAACTTTCAAAGATACAGAAAACCTCTTGGAGGTCAGGCCTGGCAACCAAGAGGTCTTCTGTATCTTTAAAAGTTGTGCAGGGGAAAGGGAGAATTCCACCTTGTGGTTTTTCTCATTACAGTGTTGCAAGAACACCTGCACTTGGCTGACTTTCTCTTCTCCTAAAGATACAGGATCAGTCTCAGGCCCTGAGCCTGGCAACCCTAGTTCAGTGAGTCTATGCTGAGTATGACTTAGTCGGATACTATCCAATGGAAATTGCTTGCAAGCATGCATAGGATAGCATACTTGTGTGTGGCTGTATGTGGTGATGGGGTTCATATACTGCTGCTCTTAAATCATGAAAGTCCTGGTATACACTTTGATAGCCCTCTGTTCCAACCCCAGTGTATCTTTGAAAGAATCTGAAAAAACTGATGTTCTATAGATGTAGATGTCCTGGTTCCTTTCCCAAAACACCACGACAAGGCTTTTCTTTCAAGTATCAGAGAGAGATTTATTTAGGAAAACTCAATACAGGTTTAGTGGAAGGTTCAGATTGCTGGCATTGTCTGGAGTACAAGACTGGATGGTAGGAACAAAGATGTCCCAACAAGTCTCCATGCCCTTTCCACATAGCTTTAAAAGAGCTAGGTGTGGTGGGCTCACTCATGGGACTCTCGCCCAATCCAGGAAGACTGCATTTGGAAGCGGGTCCTTCTGTGAGGAGGCTGCAGCTGCTGGTGCCATTGGGGGCGGGGGAAAAGGCACTTCCCCTTTGTTTCTTTTACTGCTCCAGGATTTTAAAAACAGCACACTGTTTCTCTACCATTGGAGTCAGTGGGATGGAAATGAACTGTGTTTTCTTAATTCCAAGGATGTGCTGGGGGACCGGGAGGCCCAATAAACACCTGGCAAGCCCCCTAGAATGCCTGCTGTTTGCTCTGTCCAAGGTTAGAGAGTAACTGTCTGTGGACCTTTCTGCAGCCTCGTGGACAAGGCATAGAAGGCCAGGTCTCCCTTTCTGAGGGCAGACCTCTCTCTCCACCCTTAGCACGGGAGATCCTATTTATTGATTGATTTTATTTGATTCCCACCCTTCCTCTCAGTAGGAGCCCAGGGCAGCAAACAAAAACACTAAAAACACTCTAAAACATCTTAAAAACAGACTTTAAAATATATTAAAACAAAACATATTTAAAATATCTTTTTAAAAAAGCTTTAAAAACTAATTCCAACACAGACACAGACTGGGATAAGGTTTCTGCTTAAAAGGCTTGTTGAAAGAGGAAGGTCTTCAGTAGGGGCCAAAAAGATAAAAGAGATAGCATCTGTCTAATATTTAAAGGGAGGGAATTCCAAAGGGTAGGTGCCACTACACTAAAGGTCTCCTTCCTATATTGGTGCTATGGCCCCTGGGATACTCTCCCATAGGATTGCAGCCTAAAATATGTGTAGTCTTTGAACACATTTAAATTAATGTTAGATGTCAATACTGAAATACCTATAGCATCTTCCAAAGTAATATGAGTATCTTCTACTATTTTCCTGCCCCCAAACCATTGCCTGCTGTGCACTCAGGCAAACGAAAAGGGAAACTGCAAATATTTCTTGAATTCTATTTGAGCTGCAAGGCAGCATTTGAGAAATGTGTTAGAAAATCACATTAAATCATGAAGACACACAATAGGAAGTATATCCAAATAGGTGTCTGCAAATAATATCAGCTCTGCACACAGCCTGTATTGTGGCAGCATAAAATTAAATCACAAAAGACAGTGATGGTTATAAAGTTAAAGCTGGGAAGTGTTTTTTTTTTATTGTTTCAAGTTGCAGGGGGTCATGTTGATCAGTGCATCTGGACTGTCCCACTCTAGCCTAGAATCTCCCTGCAAAGAAAGAATATACAGATTTTGTCACAAGGTTTCCAAATTACCATGATCAGCAGAGCTCAAGGCTTGCATGCTTGTCCTTGCAGGTATTACTATTATTAAGATGCTGGCTTTGCCATGATGAATGTCCATCAGGGCCACCATTATTACCATGGCAGTGCCAACAAAAAAGTTGCATAATACAGGACCAGAGCTCTGCTTGGTGCTGCCACCATTAGTGGGCAGGGGGGCAAGGAACCTTCTGTTAACCAAGAAGTGGTGATAGATCAGTGCCAGGAAGCCCACACTGCCAGCAGGAGTGACCTACTGAAGGCAGTTTACCCAGTACCCAAACCTGAAATGAGGCCTGCCTACATACAATACAAAATGGAAATGGACTGCCTTCAAGTCGATCCCGACTAATGGCTACCCTGTGAATAGGGATTTCATGGTAAACGGTATTCAGAGGGAGTTTACCATTGCCTCCCTCTGAGGTTAGTCCTCCCCAGATGGCTAGGGCCTGCTCAGCTTGCCACAGCTGCACAAGCCAGCCTCTTCCTTGTCCGCAACTGCCAGCTGGGGGGCAACTGGGCTCCTTGGGACTATGCAGCTTGCCCATGACGGCAGAGGTGGCAGGACACGTAACCCCTGAGCCACTCACTGTGGGGGTGATCTTTAGCTGGCTTTTGACACCCAGGAGACACGAGCAGGGATTTGAACTCACAGATTCTGGACTCCCAGCCAGGCTCTCCTCCCCACTGTGCTATACCAGCCGCACATGCAATACAAGCTCTGTATATAAAGCTCTGTATATAATAGCCAGCAACATGTGGATATTTGGGGTGGGACCAATAGATAAGATTCTGCTGCCTTCTCCAGGCATTGATTAATCCACAGTAGTTTTCTGCACAGAGCTAGGACAGATTTCAAGGGTCCCTGTCTAAGATCATTCTTAGTTGAAAGCAAAAAGTCATACCAATTACAGACAGCTGCAAAAACAAACAACTCCATAGAAAAGTTGTGTTTTCCCATAAAAATCTGCTCAGAAAACCTTTCTTTTGTGGCGAGCAAATAAAGCCCCTGGATGCTGCTATTTTCTTAACAAGGGAGTAGTTACCAAATGAATTGTTATCATTCTTTCTGGCAGCAACTTGGCTGACAGCTCTGTCTGTATGTAAATTAACTTTTTTTTTCCAGGAGCCTTTCATTTTGGCAGCCTCATCAAAAAATCATATTTTACTTTAAATTATTCCCTCTGCTCCAAAATATCTCCCCTGCCACCCTTAAAAATCATTCTTTCTATCTTTGATTGGGAATTTCTGCTGCGCTGAAGTCTTAAAATAAATGGGTTGTTTGTAGTTGGATTTTGTCCCCTGTGTATGTGTTAGTAATGCTTATTATGTGCTTATTTATTTATTTGATTTCCCATGTAAAAGTATGTACTATATCTACAGTGTGGAATACAAAAGGTTTGTCAAAACACTCTGCGGAAAGTCTTTGTAACATGCTTTGCATTCATTTGCCTTTTGGCAGTGATCCGGGGTAATTTATTTATCATAAATTGTCATCCTCATCAGATTTCTGTGGAAGCTGAGTAATCAATAGCAATGGAGAGGGGTCCACTCTGGACTTTGAAAAAGAAAGCAGCAATATAAAGAATAATGTATGCTCCCGAGTCCTGCTCTGTCTAGTGCTAAGATCATTGTTCATGTTTTGTTACGTATTCTAAAAACCTGCTTTATATATCATGGAGCAAATTTAGTGGGCTCAAGGTTTGGTACTTATTGTATAATGCAAGTAGCAGCAGCAAAGCAGCTGGTTGTAAAACCCAAAGGACACTGACAGCCTCATCCTATGGGTCAACAATCTGCCTCCGGACAACAAAGGATCAAGCTTAAGAGACTTCTTTCTCACACAGCATCCTAGAAACTTTTATGGCCTGTGAAAAAGAGAGGCAAACTGGCTGCATCAGTGATAAATCACTACTTGTACATTAGTGATGACCAGTCTCTCCAACTTGATTAACTGGCTCTTCCCATGCTAAATAATTTGGGAATTGGGAGCCCCCCCTTTCCCAATTGTATTATTGCTCATTCCCCTGAGTAGCTTTGTTAGGGAGATTAAGGGCTTATTCAATTTAGTGTGTGTGTGGTACTACTTGCATCCCTTTGTAATTCGCATGATTCACATGATGTTGCAGGCAAGCAGAAGCTATAACGTAACTTCCCCCTTTAAATCCGTATCAACCCAATCCAATTATAATGTGAAAAGGAAAGGAAAAACCATCTCAGCTTCGCTGCACTCCTCCATGTAGTCGCTTTGCTTTGCTTTTTAAGTGGGCGGGCTCTCTTATGCCTCATTGCCCTATCCCTCTCTCTCTCTGCCGCCCACAAAAGCTGCTGCAGCCGCTGTCTACTTTGCCTTTCACTCACTCACTCCCCCCTCTAATGAGTTTCATATAGTTTCATGAGGGCTTTTTCAATAGTGGCCCCCACCCTGTGGAACTCTCTCCCAAATGATCTCCGCCATGCCCCTTCTATGATGAGCTTCCGCCGGGCCTTGAAGACCTGGCTCTTCAGGCAGGCTTTTGGGGTGGGTTAGGTTTTTACTGTTATGGTTTTAAATTTTAACGTTTTAATGTATTGTTTTTTATCTTGTACGTCGCCCAGAGTGGCTGGACAACCAGCCAGATGGGTGACTAATAAATTTAATAAATAAATAAATGTCAGTTGCACCCCAACACTCTCCTGGCTTCAGCTGAAGAGGCGTGCAATTGACAAGAAACAATGAAACTGACATAAACCCCTCCCCTTCTCCATTAGCAATATCAATACTCCGGAGGGAGTAAACATGTAAAATTGGGTGCAGGGCCACAAGGAAACAGCGATACTAAACCTTTCCAGAGGAACGTCTACTTGTGTGAATGGAAAACAGCAGATTGGAAGCTACCATTGAGCAAGAAGTGTGGAGCTTGAAAAGCTATTGCGATGGTAAAAGCAGCTTCTTTAGTATGAAGTTAGGTTCCTGTGTGGATAAGCCCTAAAGCCCGTCAGGCTGAAGGATCCACAAAGGATCTCCACTCTCTACTCTTTCATGCGTTTTGGCAAGTATTTACAGATCAGCCTTATGTTTATTTTGGTCTCTGAATTCTATCTGCTGCAGTGAACTAAGTAGTTACCAGAGAAAAGGACCTTTTTGGTGTCTTGCTTCTGGGTTGCCCTCCCCAGAGAGGGGACTCTCTGGCACTCACACTATGGTCTTTTAAGCACAAGTAGAAGACCTTCATGTTCTGCCAAGCCAGGTCCTTTAATTACAATGAATCTGGTGCTTCTGGTTTTGCACCAGATTCCCTCTTGTTGATATATTCTGGCTTTAAATGGTTTTAGTGCTATGTTGCATTCAGAAGATCCCAGGTTCAGTCCCCAGCATCTCCATGTACGGCTGGGAAAGATTCCTGTCTGAAACCCTGGAGAGCTGCGGCCAGGAAGTATAGGCAGTACTGAGCAGAATGGACTGATGATCTTACTTGGTATAAGGCAGCTTCCTGTTCTCCTATGTTATATGCTGCTTCAGAGTTTTGCCAGGGTTTTGCTATCGCAATTTATTTTGTTCTGCTTCTACTGTTTTATTATAGGAACTACAGATACACTTACTGTTTTGCTGGTTCCAATGTGATTCCACCTCTGTTTTCTGAAAACAGGGCACACAACGCTAGTCAAACTCCACCCCTTTTTACTCTAAAACCTGGTTGGATCAGCCAGAGTGCATTTTTTAAAAAAATATTCATCAGACAGATTTTGCAACTGATTGGTAGATCGACTCCTTTGTCTTCCAGGTGTGGCCAATAGAAACATTTTGCTGCAGGCTCAGGCAGAGACAGCGATTGGCCCAATGCTTTGCTGCGGGCAGTCCTGAAAGATCTGAAGTCAGAGTGGGAAAGGGAAGTGTGTCCAGTCAAGGGCAGAGTCGCTTCAAAACACAGCCAGAAAAACCATTTTCGCTGCTTCTGAAGCTTCTGTTCCCATACCCTATGAACTGTATCTCGTTTGTTTTTGTAACCACTCCAAGAACTTGATTGTACAGGCAGCGTACAAATGTAATAAATAAATAATTACATTTTAGGAAACAAAAAAAATGCAAAACAGACATGTCAGTTTAAATTCAGTATTCAGTGGCACTGGCAGGTGCTGTTACATGAAGGGAAATGAGACAGACTTTGCCTTCAGGCTGACAAACTAGAAAATAAGGCATCCAAAGAAACTGGAGTTGAGATAAACATAGAGGAGAGAGACGAGTTTGACATTGGCTAGATTAGAACAAGTAGGTGAGTTGTTAGCAGGAATTTATATTCAGTTGGAACCAGGCTGCTATTTCCTTGCTGGCGTTTGTGCCCTTAGTCTTCTGGCTGGTGAGTGGTGTGTCACAGTGACCTTGTTGTTACTGCTGTAGCAGCTAGAGAACAACAGAAGTTGGAGCAGAGTTTCTTTTGGTAAGGAAAAGCAAGACCCACGTAGACTGGTCTTCCCGTTGCCACAACATTCTTCCTGGAGGAAATTAGTACAAGTGAAGAAATGCAGATGGCATACGGCCCTTTCCCCTTGCTGCTACAGTAACAGGGTGGAACTGACAGACATAGCTCTGCCTTTTTATTATTATTATTATTATTATTATTATTATTATTATTATTATTATTATTATTATTATTATTATTATTATTATTATTGTGCCTTTCCTCCCAAAGGAGCCCACAGGTTGCTGCACGGAATAATGCACATGAAATTGATTTTTGTCAACAAATTTGTTGCTGCAGCCCATTTGAAAATATATTTCAGCCATCTGGAGGAAGGAAAATGGGGCGGGGGTGGGGGATGTTAAATGGTAAGAATTCAAGTGCAGAAATGTAGCCTCTACAAATGCACGATGGTGTACAAAAGAGTGTCTCAAGGAGCAAGGAAAGAGCAAAAGATATGGGGCCAGGGAGAGTGTGAGCGAGCTTGGCGTTTCCCCTCCTTGCATTGTGTTTCCAGCTCAGGACTTTCATCCCCTTCCTTTTTATTTCCTTGGCGATCGCAGCTGGAAATTTTGTCCGATTAGTAGAGAGTTTTCCCTCTATTAAGCTCCTGAATCTCCTTCAAGAGACTGATAGACTGGGCCCTAACGGCAGCCGCTTTACTTCTTTTCAGGCGCCATCCATCAGGCTGACAGTGGCTGCCGATGGGCCAGTCATATTGTCTATATTTCATACACAAACATCAGGCCTGCTGACAGCACTTTGCACACTCGGAAATTGCTTTTGCTGTGAGTTGAATTTCAACGAGAGCATTGCCTCCACTCCACCCCCCCCTTCTCCACTCTCCCTGGCTCCCTGTCTCTGTGTTTATGACCCTCAGGAGGAGAAGAACTGCTGTGAATAGATAATGCTGAAAGCACTCTTGTATAGTGCAGAAGGTTTTGTGTCTGAAGTATTTAATGTTTACAGCAAATTTGGTGTTTGTTAATTTGCACTTTGATTCATTCCTTAAAAGAACTGTCATTTCATTCTTCCACTTGTCTTTTGTACAGATGTGCAGTGACTCCTGCTGCATTTTGTGTGGTGTGCGTGTTTGTGTGTGTTAGTAGAATGAGCAAGCTGTAGGGGAGGGTTTGGGACAGAGAGAAGAGAGAGTAGAATTCCACTGTGCCCCATGGCCTGTACAGCAAATGTGAGCAGCCATCTGAAATTACACTGCTAAGGGAGAATGTAAAATATAGGCTTGTAATTTGAGAAAAGCTGCCCCTTTGGCTTGGAGGCTGAACAGATATGTTAGATAGTATGTGAAGCATATTCAACACCTTGTGCATTATAAAATACAAGACAAGGGAAGGAGGGCGTCACTGAAAATCAGATGAATAGGTTTAGGTCCAGTCCATAGCGCTGCACTAATGGTGGGGGGGGGAAAGAAATGTGGAAAGAGAGATTTTGCTAGTGGGAAATCAACCCAAATCATGTGGGAAGTTACTTTAGAATGACTCTCGATCACTGCTAAAAGACAAATGAATGCAAAGGCAAATAAATGCAAAGTGTATTACAAATGTTGTTTGCATGGCACCATTTTCAACTGGATACTGTGCTGCTAGGATTAGTGGATCAGGTCTAGTCCTCAAGTACGGGGAACATTACATGATCGCTCCCATAATTAATAGGTGTATGGGAGAAGTGAGTGAGCAAAGGGAAAGCGAGAATCTGCCCTCTTTTCCTGTGATTCTCTGAGATGCCCAAGGGTGTACTTGTCTGGGGTTATGGGGGGTCATAGACTCCTTTTTGGGGAGCAAGGTCCCAGCAGGGTCCCTATGTGTGAGCCAATCAGCATGAAAGGGGTGTGTGTTAGCCACTGAGAAGTCTTCTCACATGCTTCCTTGTCCTTTCATGCTGATTGGATACAATCACAGTGAAAGGAGGCGAGTCAGTCACTGAGAAGACTTTTCTCAGTAGTGCGCACATGCCTCCCCTTTCATGCTGACTGGCTCCTAGGGTAAATGAGAAGTGAGATTAATGGCAAAGCACCTTAATCTCCTAAATCTTTGACCGTTACTTGGCTTCATTTCAGAATTCTTAAAGTCAAAACATTTCTGGCAGCATTTAGCCCTCAGAGAGTGGTGGGGAGACTATGCACAAGGCAGTTTTATTCTGGTTCTATAATTCTGTAATTGCAGAAGAGACGGTGAATCCTGGGGGTGTGACTGTGAGGGGGCATGATGGGATTATCGTGAAGGGACCCTGCATTTCTGAATTTTCCACTGCAATACTGGAGATGCCATTTCATTTTTATCCCTTGAAAGCCTTGCATACAATTGGTATGGGAGAACAAATGCAAGAACAAAATTCACCCCCACAAAAAAAGCCTAATTTTATTCTCATCTCTGTTTTAAACATATTAAGTTATATCCAATTAAATTATACTCAGAGTAGACCCACTGAAATTAATGAACTTAAGTTAGTCAAGGCCTTTAATATCACTGAGTCTACTTTGAGTAGAGCTACCATTAGCTAGAACCCAAATGTGTTTCAGGAGATGTATCTATATGTATAATACACACATGTTCCACATGGTAAGGTGCCCCTCTTATTGAATGAAAACCCATCTTATCTTTGTCTTTCTGCTAAAGGAAAATAGCAACACAATAAGATAAAATCAAAGTAAGTGCAAACAAAATTATAAATGCAGTCTAAAGATATGTAGGAAATTTCCCATTTTTCAAGCTGTGGGTAACCACAATTCCCCTACTCTTTCCTCTGCCCTGTGGTGAGAGAATTTGAATTTTTAGGGATTCAGAATCCCCCCAAATTCTGAATGTTTTTTGGATCATTGCTTGGATGACATGAATTGTTGTGGGCTGTAGATTGTTGGTGGCAAGTCTTGTGACAGTTCAACATGATTTCAGATTTTATTTGAATCCCCTTTGCTTCACTAAATCACAGTTTAGACTAGGGATTTTCCACTCCCCCAAAGTCTGAACGTTTCCGCTCTGTCTCATCCCCCATGCTATTTGTCCTGTCTTTTTTTATCACTTTAATATCCCATGCAAGTAAAGTAATGCTCAAGATAATAATAATAATAATAATAATAATAATAATAATAATAATAATAATAATAATAATAATAATAAATTTAATTTATGTGTCGCCTATCTGACCAATGGCCACTCTAGGCAACTTACATATGGAAAATTAAAACACAATACAATAAATACAATTACAAATTAGAACGATGCAGCAGCAAAAGCAATAATAATACAGGGAATGAGGCATTTAATCATAGCAGTTAGCCCTCCCCGGAAATCCCGAAGGCCTGTTGAAAGAGCCAGGTCTTTAAGGCTTTGCGGAAGACATTTAGGGAAGAGGCGTGCCATAGATCTTATGGGAGGGAGTTCCAGAAGGTGGGGGCCGCCACTGAGAAAGCCCTCTCTCTAGTTCCCGCCAGTCTAGCTGTTTTTGTTGGCGGGATTGAGAGAAGGCCCTGTGTGGCTGATCGTGTCGGGCGGCATAATTGGTGGCGTTAAAGGCGCTCCTTTAGATAGACTGGGCCGAAACCGTATAGGGATTTAAAGGTTAATACCAACACCTTGAATTGGGCCCGGAAAACAACAGGAAGCCAGTGTAGATTGAACAACACAGGTGTGATGTGTTCCCGGCGGCGACTATTCATAAGTAATTGAGCCACCGCGTTTTGTATAAATTGTAGTTTCCGGACCTTTTTCAAGGGTAACCCCACGTAGAGCGCATTACAGTAATCCAATCGAGAGGTGACCAGGGCATGTACTACCAGGGGGAGCTGATGAACAGGAAGGTAGGGTTGCAGCCTTCGTATGAGGTGTAGTTGATACCAGGCTGCCCGGCTCACTGCCGAAATCTGAGCCTCCATGGACAGCCTGGAGTCAAGTACAACCCCAAGGCTACGGACCTGGTCCTTCAGGGGAAGACTCACCCCGTTGAACTTCAGGTCAACATCTCCCAACCTTCTCTTGTCCCCCACAAGCAGCACCTCGGTCTTATCAGGGTTCAGCTTCAGCCTGTTCTTTCCCATCCATCCACTCACGGATTCCAGGCACTTGGACAAGGTCTCCACAGCCAACTCTGGTGAAGATTTAAATGAGAGATAGAGCTGAGTGTCATCCGCCTATTGGTGACACTGCAGCCCAAATCTCCTAATGATTGTCCCTAGCGGCTTCATGTAAATGTTAAATAGCATGGGAGAGAGGATAGAAGATTCTACAACAAAGGCTGTTACCATATATGGAGTGAGAAATGCCAGATGTCCAAGCTGGATTTAGAAAGGGAAGAGGTACCAGAGATCTTATTGCAAACATACATTGGAGAATGGAATGGACCAAGGAATTTCAGAAGAAAACTACCATGTGCTTTATAGATTACAGCAAAGCCTTTGATTGTGTAGATGACAAAAAAACTGTACAATGATTTAAAAGAAATGGGAGTGCCACAGCATCTGATTGTTCTGATGCGCAACCTATACTCTGGACAAGAGGCTACTGTAAGGACAGAATATGGAGAAACCAATTGTTTCCCCTTCAGAAAGGGAGTGAGACAGGCGTGTACATATCATACAGAAAGCGGGTTTGGACCAAGATGAACGAGGTGTGAAAATTGGAGGGAGCAATATCAATGATTTAAGATATGTAGATGATACCATACTACTAGCAGAAATCAGTAATGATCTAAAACAAATGCTGATTATAGTTAAAGAGGAAAGCATAAAAGCAGGACTACAGCTGAATGTCAAGAAGACTAAAGTAACGACAACAGAAGTTTTATGTAACTTCAAAATTGATAGAGGACATTGAACTTGTCAAGGATTATCAATGCCTTGGCACAGTCATTAACCAAAATGGAGACAACAGTGAAGAAATCAGAAGAAGGCTAGGACTGGGGAGAGCAGCTATAAGAGAACTAGAAAAGGTCCTCAAATGCAAAGATGTATCACTGAACACTAAAGTTAGGATCATTCAGACCATGGTATTCCCGATCTCTGTGTATGGATGTGAAAGTTGGACAGTGAAAAAAAGCAGATCAAGAAAAATCAGCTCATTTGAAATGTGGTGTTGGAGGAGAGCTTTGCAGATACCATGGACTGCGAGAAAGACAAATAATTGGGTGTTAGAACAAATTAAACCAGAACTATCACTAGATGTTAAAATGATGCAACTGAGCTTATCATACTTTGGACACATAATGAGAAGGCATGATTCACTAGAAAAGACAACAATGCTGGGAAAAACAGAAGGGAGTAGAAAAAGAGGAAGGCCAAACAAGAGATGGATTGATTTCATAAAGGAAGCCACAGACCTGAACTTGCAAGATCTGAACAGGGTGGTTTATAACAGATGCTCTTGGAGGTCACTGTTCCATGGGGTCACCATAAGTTGTAATCGACTTGAAGGCACATAACACACACACAGCAAATTATTTGCACTGCTTTGCATACTTATGTTTAAACATCTTTATTATGCTTTTAATACATAAGGAATCATGTTCAACATCCAATTTCTTCTAAAGTAGATAGGCTGGTGTTACAACACATGCTCTTGGGAACCTGAGTGTGTGAACTTGCCACCCACATGTCCCATGAAAACACACCTCCTTGAGAGGAGGGGAATCTTTTGCTAGGGATAGAACAAGTGCTTTGCCCTGAAGTGTGCCTAAATGGTGTATATATATATAACCCAATAAATACAGGTCCAAGTCAGGATAAAGCAAAGCTTGATTTTATTGAGAGAAAGAGAAGAATAGCATTACAAAATTACTGGGTGCATGGCAGCTTAATCATTAATATCCTAACCCATTCATAACTTTAAACTAAAGAGATCAAAGGATCCTATTACTATAAGGAGTGACAGGTAGGAGATATTACCTTTCCTAGGCCCAGGAGTGGGCAGTTGAATACAGCTGAAGTGATATGAAGAGCTCTGGCCCCAAAACAGGAACGAATCTCTTGGTCTCAAGGTTTTGCACTGAGACCCAGACTCTCTCCTTGGCTCTGTTCCTGCAGTCCTGCCTTGAGAGCATTGTTTTAGAGTGTCACTACAGAGGTTGGAGCTCAGATCACCATCGGCCTCCCTTCTTCTCCCTTTCTAGATTCAAGCCTCAGTTTTAAAAAGACTTTTTCTCTCTCCCCCTCCTGCCAAGGAGGGGTCTGGGCATTTGGTGATTGTATGTGTGTGTGTTCTTGCTGACCCTGAAAAAACTCAGGCTACTTCTAATGAACAGTGGGATTATTCTGTTAGACGGAAGGAACTCTGCCAAGGAGAAGATAACATGTTCAGTAGCTTTTAGTTAATTTTGTGTCTCAACAGCTGCCCTTGTTGTCCTTCGCACAATACCTCTGGATCGCACAACGAGTCACAAGAAGGAGTGTGGGGTGGGAATTTTTTTTTTTTTTATTAAATTTATATACCGCCCGACTAGCAATAGCTCTCTGGGCGGTGAACATAAAACAGCATAAAAATACAATAAATAACAAAACAATACTAAAATACAAGCAACAATCCAACACAATAAACATTTTTAAAATTAAATCAGTGAATTCTAGTTGGCAGGCTTCAGGCCTTGCACCTAGTAACACTGGCACATTCCCCTTTTGGAGGGGAGAATGGAACTTCACACGACTAAAGAACTGGCCAAGTATGGGTGATTTGTTGCCATAGTATCTAATTGTCAGATATGCCATTTGGAAGCAGTATTCTTAGCATAATACTAAATTGTTATGTTATGAATAAAAATTCTCTTTATTTGCTGATCCAAAACCCACTCATTAATTCATATAAGTTAGGTAGTTTTTGGGTTCTGGCAACCCCCAAATTTGTGAATAAATGCCAATTTGGAGAATTTCTCTGACTTTTCTAATTTAGGCACATGGTATTTATTTATTTATTATACTTGTATACCGCCCCATAGCCGAAGCTCTCTGGGCGGTTTACAATAACTAAAAACAAATACAATTTAAAATACATCTTTTAAAAAACAATTTAAAACACAATTAAAAAATTTAAAACAATATAGAACACATGCTAAAATGCCTGGGAGAAGAGGAAAGTCTTGACCTGGTGCCGAAAAGATAACAATGTTGGCGCCAGGTGCACCTCATCAAAAGCATCATTCCATAATTTGGGGGCCACCACTGAGAAGGCCCTCTCCCTTGTTGCCATTCTCCGAGCTTCCCTCGGAGTAGGCACCCGGAGGAGGGCCTTTGATCTTGAACGTAGTGTACGGGTGGGTTCGTATCGGGAGAGGCATTCCATCAGGTATTGTGGTCCCAAGCCGTGTAAGGCTTTATAGGTCAAAACCAGCACCTTGAATCGAGCTCGGAAACATAAAGGCAGCCAGTGCAAGCGGGCCAGAATCGGTTTTATATGTTTGGACTGTCTGGTCCCTGTTACCAATCTGGCCGCTGCATTTTGCACAAGCTGCAGTTTCCAAACCATCTTCAAAGGCAGCCCCACGTAGAGTGCATTGCAGTAATCTAATTTAGAGTTTACCAGAGCATGGACAACTGAAGCCAGGTTATCCCTGTCCAGATAGGTGCATGGGACATAGTTGGGCCATCAACCGAAGTTGGTAGAAGGCACTCCGTGCCACTGAGGTTACCTGAGCCTCAAGTGACAGAGATGATTCTAGGAGAACCCCCAAGCTACGAACCTGCTCCTTCAGGGGGAGTGCAACCCCATCCAGGACAGGTTGGACATCCACCATCCGGTCAGAAGAACCACCCACTAGCAGCATCTCAGTCTTGTCTGGATTGAGCCTCAGTTTATTAGCCCTCATCCAGTCCATTGTCGCAGGCAGGCACCGGTTCAGCACATTGACAGCCTCATCTGAAGAAGATGAAAAGGAGAAATAGAGCTGCGTGTCATCAGCATACTGATGGCAACGCACTCCAAAGCTCCGGATGACCGCACCCAACGGTTTCATGTAGATGTTGAACAGCATGGGGGACAGAACTGACCCCTGCGGAATCCCATATTGGAGAGTACAGGGTGCCGAGCAATGTTCCCCAAGCACCACTTTCTGGAGGCGACCTGCCAAGTAGGAGTGGAACCACTGCAATGCAGTCCCTCCCACTCCCAACTCAGCCAGTCTCCCCAGAAGGATACCATGGTCGATGGTATCGAAAGCCGCTGAGAGATCAAGGAGAATCAACAGAGTCACACTCCACCTGTCTCTCTCCCAACAAAGGTCATCATACAGGGCGACCAAGGCTGTTTCTGTGAAAAACCAGGCCTGAAACCCGACTGAAATGGATCCAGATAATCGGTCTCATCCAAGAGTGTCTGGAGCTGGCCCACAACCACTCATTCAAGGACCTTGCCCAGGAATGGAACATTTGCTACCGGCCTATAGTTATTAAGATTTTCTGGGTCCAGGGAGGGTTTCTTCAGGAGTGGTCTCAGTACCACCTCTTTCAGGCCGCCAGGGACCACCCCCTCTTGCAGAGAGGCATTAATCACCTCCCTTGCCCAGCCGGCTGTTCCATCCCTGCTAGCTTTTATTAGCCAAGAAGGGCAAGGATCCAGCACAGAAGTGGTTGCACAAACATGTCCAAGCAACTTTTCAATGTCCTCAAGCTGCACCAACTGAGACTCATCCAAGAAATCGGGACAAGGCTGTGCTCTGGGTACCTCGCTTGATTCACCTGCTATAACACTGGAGTCTAAGTCCTGGCGGATGCTAAAGGTTTTATCCTGGAAGTGCCTAGCAAATTCATTACAGCGGGCCTCAGATGGTTCTACCATGTCCTTGGGGCCAGAGTGTAATAGCCCCCGGACAATTCTGAAGAGCTCCGCTGGGCGGCACATTGATGATTCGATAGTGGCAGCAAAATATTGTTTTTTTGCTGCCCTTACTGACCCTAAATGCAGCTTACCATAGGCACTTACCAGTGTATAATTGCATCCACTAGGAGTTCGTCTCCATCTGCACTCAAGCCGTCTCCGATATTGTTTCTTCACTCTCAACTCTGGGGTATACCATGGAGCCGTACAAGCTCTACACAGGAGAGGGTGCTCAGGAGCAATCAAGTCAACCGCCTGGGTCATTTCTGTATTGCACAGTTCAACCAGGGCTTCAACATGAGCGCCAGCCCTATCAGCCGGAAAACTCCCCAGAGCCCTTTGGAAACCATCCGGATCCATTAGTCTCTGGGGGCGGACCAACTTAATAGGTCCCCCACCCTTGCAGAGGGGAAAAGCCACTGTAAGTCTAAACTTCAGCAAGCAGTGATCTGTCCATGACACAGGGACTGTTGTAAGGCTCCCCACATTCAGATCACCAACTCCATGTCCAGTTGCAAAAACCAAATCTAGAGTATGCCCTGTTACATGTGTTGGGCCAATGGCATATTGGGAAAGTCCCATGGTTGTCATGGAGACCATGAAATCCTGAGCCGCCCCGGATAAGGTGGTCTCGGCATGGATGTTGACATCTCCCAGAACCAACAGTCTGGGGGATCTCAACAGTACACCCGAGACCACCTCCGTCAGCTCAGCTAGGGAGTCTGTTGGGCAGTGGGGTGGGCGGTACACCAACAGAATCCCCAGTCTGTCCCGCTGACCCAACATAAGGTGCAAACACTCCAGACCAGTAGTCACATGGACAGGGTGCTTGCAGAGGGAGATGGAGCTCCTATAGACCACAGCAACCCCCCTCCCCGACCCTCAGGTCTACCCTGATGCTGGACCAGGTACCCTGGCGGGCATAGCTGGGAGAGAATGACTCCTCCCTGCTCACCCACCCAGGTCTCGGTTATACATACCAGATCGGCTGCCTCATCCACAATTAAATCATGAATGAGGGAGATCTTATTATGCACCGATCTGGTGTTTAGGAGCAACATCCGGAGGCCTGAGAGCTGGCTGATAGGGCAGAATCTTTCTTTGTCATAAGTAAACTGCAATTCAGGCAGGGATCAATTAGTCATATACTTAAGTCCTGTATAACTGCTCTCCCTCCTAAATGATGGCAGGGAAGTGGGACCACTCCCACTGGCCTGTCTCCAACATTATGGTGCTCAACGTGCCCTGCCCCCTACAGTGGGACATATGCAATGGGGCAGCTATGTATATCCAGCTGTACACATGTAAATGCTCTTCAAGACCAGGAACCTTGCATGATTGGAGCTCCCAGCTGCATGAAACATCTACATCCATTTGTCTGTATGTTCATAGACGGTCCTTTGCAGATATCCTGCCCGAGTGTATGGATGTCTGTAACAGCGTCAGTGGGAATGGTCCCCCTCCCCTTGCACAAGCTTAGCCCACATGTGGAGGTAACACTTAAATATGTGTTCTGCAACCATATGAAATGGCCTTCAGCCAGTGTTTGTAAGCAATTGAACATTTCCAGCCATATTGGACAATCTTTCTAATGGCGTGTGATTAATTGCTCCACTTGATATGTGGAGTGATTAACATTCTTGTCCTACAGATCCATGCAACTGTGACTGGCACTTAGAGTTGTGTGCCTATGATGCATCTACAGAGGCACCCTAGTTGAAGCAAATAGTGCAGAACCTTCTTGCTATGCAGCCCTGCAGTTGAAATCCCATCCCAGCCAGCCACTAATTGTCAGGCCTAGAGTCTGTTATTCAACCAGCATTTCAAAGAAATAAAATACATCAATATACTTAAAGACAGGTTTGTTTCCTCTGCCATCAGTGACAACATTTTATAGATGACTAAAACTGAAAGAACGTTTAAGCTTAAACATTACGCTTCTTAATGCTTTCTTTTATATTGTTTTTTGTTTTACAGTTTTGCCAGCTGAGTAAGTGAATATATTTGCATAAAGTTGTTCAGCTGTTTGTAATCTTAAATATTTCAGAACCTTATGATGAGCCTCGTGTTTCTTTCGTTAAGTGTCAGCTGCACAGCTGGAACCTTCTTATTTTATGAGAAACTCTGCATGATTTTTCCTCCCCAATAAAGTTCCCGAATTTTGTGTGTGTGTGTGTGTGGTGAAGCATGATGTCAATTAAGTGGTATACTTTGTGTGACAACTATTATTGTAAATAATCAGGGAGAAATTAGTTCTTTTGAAATATCTGATTTTATCTCATCCCCAGTTATTCTGCTACCCTGTGTATATTTCCTGACGAGTAAGCCCCATTTAGCCCAATATCTGTTTTAAGTTGGATTCCTACATTGAAGAGGGGTTGGACTTGATGGCCTTATAGGCTTCTTCCAAGTCTACTATTCTATGACTCTTTGTTGTACAGGATAGTAAAGGACTCAGGTGGAAGTGAATGAGTTTACTCCACTGCACAGAATACAATTCTGCGTTGGCACCAACGTTAGCTGGATTGAATTGCCTCCTATCCTGTTTTAATATCATTGTCTGCTGCTGTACTGTTTTTCTATTGTTTTTCTATTGTACTATTGTATTTTATCTTATTGTGTTTTAACTGCTGTACGTCGCCTAGAGTGGCCATTGGCCAGATAGGCGACACAGAAATTAAATTTATTATTATTATTTATTATTAGCATCAGTTTGTCCTTAGTTTTTACCTTTGGAAATCTTTCCTTTAAATGCCAGCATCTCAGAAGATAGATAAATATAAGCTACTGCTAAGCAGCTTGATTTGAGTAAATATTTTAACCCTAAGAACATAAGAACATAAGAAGAGCCTGCTGGATCAGGCCAGTGGCCCATCTAGTCCAGCATCCCGTTCTCACAGTGGCCAACCAGGTGCCTGGGGGAAGCCCGCAAGCAGGACCCGAGTGCAAGAACACTCTACCCTCCTGAGGCTTCCAGCAACTGGTTTTCAGAAGCATGCTGCCTCTGACTAGGGTGGCACAGTACAGCCATCATGGCTAGTAGCCATTGATAGCCCTGTCCTCCATGAATTTGTCTAGTCTTCTTTTAAAGCCATCCAAGCTGGTGGCCATTACTGCATCTTGTGGGAGCAAATTCCATAGTTTAACTATGCGCTGAGTAAAGAAGTACTTCCTTTTGTCTGTCCTGAATCTTCCAACATTCAGCTTCTTTGAATGTCCACGAGTTCTAGTATTATGAGAGAGGGAGAAGAACTTTTGTCTATCCACTTTCTCAATGCCATGCATAATTTTATACACTTCTATCATGTCTCCTCTGACCCGCCTTTTCTCTAAACTAAAAAGCCCCAAATGCTGCAACCTTTCCTCGTAAGGGAGTCGCTCCATCCCCTTGATCATTCTGGTTGCCCTCTTCTGAACCTTTTCCAACTCTAGAATATCCTTTTTGAGATGAGGCGACCAGAACTGTACACAGTATTCCAAATGCGGCCGCACCATAGATTTATACAACGGCATTATGATATCGGCTGTTTTATTTTCAATACCTTTCCTAATTATCCCTAGCATGGAATTTGCCTTTTTCACAGCTGCCGCACACTGGGTCGACATTTTCATTGTGCTGTCCACTACAACCCCGAGGTCTCTCTCCTGGTCGGTCACCGCCAGTTCAGACCCCATGAGCGTATATGTGAAATTCAGATTTTTTGCTCCATATGCATAATTTTACACTTGTTTATATTGAATTGCATTTGCCATTTTTCCGCCCATTCACTCAGTTTGGAGAGGTCTTTTTGGAGCTCTTCACAATCCCTTTTTGTTTTAACAACCCTGAACAATTTAGTGTCGTCAGCAAACTTGGCCACTTCACTGCTCACTCCTAATTCTAGGTCATTAATGAACAAGTTGAAAAGTACAGGTCCCAATACCGATCCTTGAGGGACTCCACTTTCTACAGCCCTCCATTGGGAGAACTGTCCGTTTATTCCTACTCTCTGCTTTCTGCTTCTTAACCAATTCCTTATCCACAAGAGGACCTCTCCTCTTATTCCATGACTGCTAAGCTTCCTCAGAAGCCTTTGGTGAGGTACCTTGTCAAACGCTTTTTGAAAGTCTAAGTACACTATGTCCACTGGATCACCTCTATCTATATGCTTGTTGACACTCTCAAAGAATTCTAATAGGTTACTGAGACAGGACTTTCCCTTGCAGAAGCCATGCTTTGGTTATTTAACATAAAAATGCACAAAAAATGATGAATAAGACTTTGTTTTAATCCTAAACCTTCTTCATTGTTTTCCAATTTGTGCCAGGTTATCTCTTTTGTTGAGATTAACATTACTGATTAGCCTCATTTAGTGATCTCCTGACTTCATGAAATTGGGCTCTTTCTTTTAAATTTTCCATTTGATTCTAAATTCCAGAGCTGCAACTGTGAAATGGTTTGTTTGATGATCATTTGCTGCACACAAGCTGAAGGTTTATGGTTTTTAAACTAATGGGCTGTAGGACAGTGGCTTTAGAAAAATACACATACCTAGGACATGATGCATGACTGTCTCCAGGATATTTTTTTCTCCTCCAAAATGTAAATATCTAATTATCTCCTACTGATGTCACTGGTATAGATTTGGAAAATAACTAAGATCTTGGAAGAAAAGGCTGGGCACCAACCATTTACAATTAGGCTGGTGGCCATTCAAAGCAATTAGATTAGACTTCTGGCTTTCTCTTTTTCAAATTGTCTTAATTAAATGTTTGAGATAATGCTTGAATAATGAGCAACTCAAGTCAAACAGACTCACATTGCACTATTCCACTGTAATTTTGTTGTGATTAGATATTTAAATTTTAAACTATACAACTTTAGTGATATGCATTCCATTAATTATTTTGTTTATAAGGACATTTTTTCTCTATTTTATTATTAAACACTAAGAAGAGTTCCCTAACTCATGCAACATTGAAATGGATTGCCTAGGGTGGTTATAGAATTTTCTTCCTTGGAGATTGAAATAAAAAGTTGGATAGGCATGTGTCAGGGATGCTTTATCTGTACAACATTTGGCTTCAGGGTAAAAAACTTGAACTAAGACAAGTGACCCATTGGGTTTCTTCTAACTATTTGATTTTATAGTAACCGGTAACTGTATTTTAGCATAGGCTACCATTCCCAAACTGATTAATCCAAAGTAGCAGGACTGATTTTTAAGAGAAGAACCAACAGCCAAGACCTCTGTCCTGGATGATCTGACTATACATTCCCTCTGCTCTGAAGTACCACTATATTTCCCTCCTTCCAGACTCACTATAACATACCTGTTGATATAGAAACATGAGTTTAAAAAATGTAATTCATAGGAGAAGCCTAATTATATGTGACATTTTATACATCATGGACAGAGCTTCTTCAGAGGAAAGTAGCCATGTTCTGATCCCTTGACAGCAAACAATGATACCCTGATGAATGAGATATATATTCTACTGTACTTCAGCATTTAAGAGTAAAGAGCAAATGCAAAATAAAGAGCAAGAGTAAAGAGCAAGAACTGACATGAGTAGCAACTGAAGCTTGAAGAGCTTCCTAAAAGCTCTTTTCTGTCAAAAAACAGTAGTTCTTCAGAAAAAAAGCAGTAGTATTATGCCAAGCAATTCATTACATAGATATTGTAGCAACAATGCTTAACCTCAAAGGCTCCTTCTCTGCTTTGCTTTTTTCACGTGTAAAAATGTTATTCTTTCCAGGTGCAGGCATCCTGATGCATTTCAACAGGGAATAGGAAAGCTTGATTTTCTCTAATCTGCTTCGTTCCTCTCTTTTCGTCTTTCCTTGATCCTGTCTTAATTTTCATTTGTAAACTTACGGCTTCTGTTTGTATACAGTAAATTGGACCCAGAAGGACTCATTCAGTTTTAAGAAGGGCTTGAAATCTAGTGACAGCTGGAAGAAAATAAAGAGCCTATTTTTGTCAATTCCCACTGCTCTCTGCAGCCCATAGTTCTGTCTCCCATGCTGTTCTGGAGTATCCCTCAAACCTCCAGAGCAAAGGTTAAGGAGAGAGGAGGAATTGGTGAAAATCACTGCTCCGCTTTCTGCCTGAGGAAGAGCCAAGCTAGTGGAGTTTCACTCCCAGCAAGTGTAGATCCAACCCAGTGTTTTTACAGTCTAAGATAGTAGCTTTCAAGCTGTGTTGAGCATCCCCAACCATAATTAGGACAAAACAAAGATGAAATGGACAATAGATTACCCTCTTATTCTATGTATGGGCCAATTCCTAAAAAATAAAATAAAACAGTGGATATAAGACAAGAAGAAATCACATCTTTGTCAAAAAGCTCACAGTTTTAGAACCCTAGGTATAAGTTAGTCTTGTATATTTCATATGAATCTGCAATTATACTTCTTTTAGAATATGTGTTCTTAATGTATACTTCCCTTGTTCTAGTTTTACATACTTTCATTATGAAAGGTGTATACATGTGTTTGGAACTGGTAGTTTGCATGATCGCTAGCAAGTACAGCATGGCAGTAGGTCAAAATTCCCCAAAGTCTTTCTTTAAAAAATCACTCAGTAAATCACTTGTAAACTGGTATAGTTTAATGTTTAAAAACTATGATATGTGAGGTCCTTGATCCAAAATATACCTCAACTATGAACTGAACTGTTCTCTAGCCTCAATCTTCCACCTGCCATGTGGAGATAATAATACTGACCCACTTTGCAGGTCTGCTGCAAGAATTGCCGAGATAATGTTTGTGGAGTACTTTGAATACTTAAAAAAAAGGCAACTATATAAATGCTAAACCCTATTGTTATCACAAAATAAATGCCCGTTCAGTGGTAGGAATGTGCATTGAAAGGGAGCCATTAAGATGGACTACTAACTTAGCGGACTGGTTGTTGCTCAACTCTGTACTCCACCTTCACTCCCAACTCTTCGTTTTCAAGTCTTTGCAGCATGGCAAAATTTCCTTAGGTTGAATTGTGATAAAAGGTTCAAGAAGAACTTTAATAACACTATCAACTAAAGTGCTACGGTGGGAGGTGCACTGCAGTACATAGGAATACTGTCTTCTCCTTTCACTTTCAGACCAATTTATCACCATGGTTTGCTTATTATTTCTAATTGAGGCCTTTTTGAAATTTGCTGTCATGGACTCCTTTGGGAGGAAGGGTGGGGCATTCATTTAATAAATAAAAAATGGAAAGATCTAGGCTGTTTTCACAAGTAATGCTTTAAAAAAACTGTGTTCCCCACATGCCTGATTTGATGTGAGTCTTACATTTGCTAGAATGTAGCATATGAATTTAAAATGGCTTCCATTTTATTCTGAACGACTAGCATTGATGCAGTTCAGAGTAAAATGTATTCTTATACCCCAATCCAGTAGGACAAAATTGATACACAATAGGGGACTGAATACACAAACACTTGGCTGGAAACCCCAATCCTGAGCTTCAGATATGCAACTCCCAGTAAGATTGTACCAATCATTTGTAGGAAAAGGCAGAGATTTAATCAAGCCCTCTGCACCTTCCTTCCTCTTCCCCACCTCAAACTGCAAGTCTCCCCTATTCAAGGCTGTAGCTGGCTTCTGGTTTGGGGTTTTCCATTTGTGAAAACAATCTCACAGTTTCTACTAGAGCATATGGGTTTCCTTGAATTGGATTGAATCAGAGCATTAGTATCACTTGCAAAATCTGACATTTCAGCAAAAAGCATGGTATATATTTGAAGAGTTTGAAGAGGCTTCTGTCATTGTGTGTCAGATACTAACCCAGTATGACCCACCCAGAAGCTCATCAAGGGTGTTTGTGCCATCCTGCTGAAAGCTTGCAAGTGCAACACTTTAAATAGCTATTTAGTCCAATAAAAAGATACTGTTTGATAAATTCTGTGGTCCTCTGAGATAGCATTTCACATGGTCACCTTGTGTTATGTGTCAATCAGACTTCAGGCTTCAATCATTTAATCAAACAGGCTTAAGTTAAAAATGCACACTCTCAAATACCTGAATGGCAGAACAATTGATCTTTCCCATTTGACCACCTCTGGAGATCTTATCCGAAATACCAATGAAAGAAGAAATGTTGGCACTTTTCTAACTGCTTTCTCTCCTCTTGACCTTTTGGTTTTAGGAAACAGTCTGGAGCAGATTGAAATGCTGCAGCACATTTTATCTAATTGTTTTGTAAAAAAAAAAGTTGCCATTATATTTGAGAACATATCCTGGTCACAGTGGTGTGAAAAGTGCACAGTTATACAATGGTCCTGCAGTTCTGTATCACCTCTGGAGTTGTTTGGACTTCTCACTCTGCTGCTTTTTTTTTTTGCTAATCACACACACAATCCCAGAAACATACATCATAAACAACGTGTCTTGCATTTCTTTCTTTCGGGTTGCCAATAGTAATGGTGTGAGAAGAAGTGTTATGTAAAATCCTGCATTGCAGATATTGGGTCTGATGCAAAGAACTCAATAGAGTTTTCCACTTTAATCATGGAGATAAAGATCACAAAAGTGGCTTCCTAGATGCAGAACCTTAAAGACAAAACAGAAGGAGAAGAGATAAGATGATGGAGGAGGGGCAGGAGAGAAGCCCTATGTTCCACAAAGTTAACAAAGAAAATGGAGGGGTGGGTTTTTTCCCCATCTGTACTCCCCTTTTAGGCTTTGTATTCATGGAAGGAAGGTTCGAACTTGGTTGCTCATGAATCTTTTTTACAGTTTAAAAGACCAAAATGCCATAGCTTTATAAACGAATCAATGACATTTACAAGGACTTGGGTAGCTACTAATAAAACCAGCAGGGTGCTGCAGTAGCTGCTTCTAAAGTGTGCACGGAAGCACAGCATTTATCACATAGTGCTTACCCTGACAACTGATCCCATATGACTGTGAGGATCGGTGTTTGGTGTAAGCTGATCATGGCAGCATATGCACAGTGTGCGATCAGAGCTAGTCTAGCCCAGATGTGGAACTGAATAAAGGTGGGACGAATGTGAGGGAACAAGCCAGAAGACTGTTGAAAAATCTATTCAGAAATGGGTCATTAAGTGGGTGGCAGAATCTAAGCAACAGGACGGGATAAAAGAGCAGCAAGATTGGGAACAGGAGTTGAGAAATACAGGGAAGGTGATTTTTAGTTCAGGACAGAACTGAAAATATAAAGCTTGTACTGAGCAATTTGTCCACTACATAGTGTCACACTACCTCAGGGCTTTTGCACTCCAAGGATTGACCTGTGGGGTATTGCAGGAAGGATTACACTGCATTGCAGAGGGCCTCCACAGCATGGGAGAGGCAAGCAGACTGTCAGTGTGGTGTGTGTTCCTGTGAGGCAAAGAATTTGCCAGTTTGGGTTAAAGTCTAACATATACCAGTGTGTATGGTGGATCATGTCATTTGGGGGGGGGGTTATGAGGTAATGACATTGATAAGGAGCGTATAAATAGGCATATGAGGCAAATAGCTGGTTGGCACTAGAAGGTGATTGGACCCAACTTTAAGCGCTAGAGTCTCAAGGCTGGTGAGGAGCAAAGAGACTGCAGAAACTGAATATTGAAATATGCAGGACTAGAGATGTAAAGGCCCAGGGCAAAAAATCTGGAAAAATTAGGGGAAAATGGGGAATTTCCCCCCATTTTTTTTCAAGGCCTTAATACCTCTATTTAGGACAGGCAAAAGAAAGTACACAGTGCATAGTTATACTATGGAATTCACTCCTCCAAGAAGTAGTGATAGCCACCATCTTGGATGCTTTTACAGGAGGAGTAGAGAAATTCATGGATGATAAGGCTATCAACAACCACTAGCCATGATGGCTATCTTCTGTCTGCAATGTCAGAGCCAGTATGACCCCAAATACCAATTGCTGTGAATCACATGTAGTGGGAATCCTGTTGTGTTCAGGTCCTGCTTACAGGCTCCCCATTGGCATCTGGTTGATTACTGTGAGAATAGGATGCTGAAAGATGGGCCATTGGCCTGATCCAGCAGGCTCTTCTCATGTTCCTAATTAAACTAGATGCAGTGTCTCCTTCAGTCTTCATTGCTATTTATCTAGCAATAAATTGGAGGCTTACCTAAGGGGCTGCTGCCCCTGCCACCATGTTGGCTGATGGCAAGCTTGTGTGGTCAGTGCACACAGCATTCACGTGAGGTGACGGGGGGTAGGCAGAGCATGCAGGCGGGTGCCACAGGCCTGAGGTAGGCTGGTGCCCAAGGGCTCAGTTGTGCCTGGCGCCATCCCTGAGGGGACCTCCTTCTTCTTCACATCCTACCACCTGGTTTGTGCTTAACGTAAGCAGGCAGATTCTTTGCTTTCTTTTAACAAGCTAAAGGGATGTGTTCCCTTCCTCCCCTCCTGCTCCCTGTTTACTAGGCCCCAACATGTCCAAACAACTTTGTAAAATTTTTAGAGTAAGCAATAGGGAGCCACTACCTTGCTCTGGGAAACAAAAATGGTGGGTGTGACTGTGTGGAGCTTCTCTACAGTGCTACAGGGAAATCATTATATTTAAAAGGAAAGAGAAAGTGGGCAACTGCCACTGGTGGGGTCCATCATTTTACTCCTTTCTTGGGTCCTGTACCTGTTCCTATTAGGGATGGAAGGATCTGTCCATTTTGGTTCTTTCAGATTTTCATTTTTTCAATCCTAAATTCAGTTCTCCACATTTCTGCAGCAATTTGCAACATTAAAAAAAAATCCTCATGAAAATTCTTAAGCATTTTAGTATGAATTTATCCTAACAAACATGATTTTGTATGCAGTTTTGATTAATGTACACATTTTTACAAGCAGTTTCTCCTAATATAATGCATTTTTGTATGTTATATCCACTAATAGATTCATTTTTATCCACAGTTTCTCCTAATCAATGATTTTTGTGAACATTTTGGGGGTGGAGAACTGCATTGAAAATTTTGGATGTGTGAATTTTGAATGATGGCTGTGTTTCAGTTCTCATATTGTTTTGTAACGTGTGAATTTGATAGGAAAATGGAAATGAACTGCCTTCAAGTCGATTCCGACTTATGGCGACCCTATGAATAGGGTTTTCATGGTAAGCGGTATTCGGAGGGGGTTTACCATTGCTTTCCTCTGGGAGGCAGTGACTGGCCCAAGGTCATCCAGTGATCTTCATTGCTGTGTGGGGATTCTAATCCTGGTCTCCCAGGTTGTAGTCCAACACCTTAACCACTACACCACACTCTCTGAATCTGATAGATTCATCTTTAAATGAAAACTGAATCAAATTTCTCCCCCATCCCTCGTTCCTAAACCCTGTCATTTGGTCCTAGTGGTGCCACTGAAAGGGCTGAATAGATGGGGCTAAGGAAGATGTTTTTTCTAAGGCCAGATTGATTGGTTACTTAAGTTTCCAGCAGGGCTGACTTGCTTTCAAACTCCATGGTTCTTTTTTTGAGTTTGCAGGATCATGCCTCAATATAGAAGGTTCTGAAGGATGATCTTTATGCTTGTCCAGCTTATCATTTCTGCTATTCTGAGGGGCATTCATAAACAGTTGTCAAGTTTACAGATCACAAAATGTTGTGGGGAAGTACTATTCAAACCCTTGATAAGAATCCAGAATCAAAGTGAAATCTTTCTGACTGCTGTTGCTGTGATTTGCCTGCTTGTTTTCCCCTCCTCAATGGAAGCTGTCTTATATTGCCAGCTAGGGGTAGCTTTAGGATGTTTGGAGCCCTAGGCACTGACTTGGGAAGTATCATAATTGTGACAAAAATGTTCACAGCAGTTGCTAGGCCAGAAACTGTCACATTTAATCAAACACCTCCGTAAGTTAACATTTGCTAATGCAGAACACTCTTTTGAATATTAACACTTCTCTGAAAATACCTATAGCAGAATCTTTTATCAGTTATCTACATCCCTGGAAACATCAGTCTCAATTGACAATGTAACCAACAATTTTTATTTTTTATTACTATTATTTGTACAGGGGACTCACTAACACTTAGGTTGTACACTTTTGGTTTCAGTCTACGCTGAACCTGCATCAATAAAGTAAGAATGCAATCCTCTGAATGTCTACTTGGGAATAAAAGGTCATGTTTTCCCCCATATAATTCTCATTCATCATCGTTTCATCACTCCAAAGGGGAATTGCTCTTTGTGCAATGAAAGTGCATGGGAGCATAACAAGCACTAGCTACTCAAACTCTGAGTGGCTGGACACACTATTTTTGAAGTGCTAAAAAAAACAAGATTAAAAATCCACCTGGAAATGGGACAGGATGAACTCAGTACCTTCTGAGAGCTGGGATGGACCTGATTTAATGGGTCCATCCATCTCTACTAGGGCTGTGCACAGTCCACCCCATGACTCCAATCTGGAGGGGGGGTATCAGACTGACCTGCCCTGGGTTGATCCAGGACCGCACACTTTGGCTTGGAGCCACTCCTGAAAAAGCGGGGAGGGGGCAGGGCTCATGTTTAATTAGGGTAATCTCTCTAATTAAACATGTGGCAGGGAGGGGGTGTGGGAAGGAGACACTGCATTTACTCCCCCCCGACCAAGAATGGAGTCAGGAAGGGGGGATGCTGTTTTGCAAAGGGTTTTCCTACAGGAAAGCCACAACATCCCCCAGGATTGTCCCCCCCCTTTGCAAAACAGCATTGCAAAAGAGGGAACGATCTTGGTGAATGTTATTTTGCAAATTATGGAGTGATGTTCCTGATGAGGTGTACCTGGCGCCAACACTGTTATCTTTTCGGTGCCAGGTCAAGACTTTGCTCTTCTCTCAGGCATTTTAGCATGTGTTTTTAAATTGCTTTTTAAAGATGTGTTTTTAAATTTGTATATTTGTCTTTAATGTTTTTAATTGTTGTAAACCGCCCAGAGAGCTTCGGCTATGGGGCGGTATACAACTGCAATCAATCAATCAATCAATCAATCAAGGGCTTTCCTGTAGGAAAACAGCATCTCCCAGGATCACTCCTTCCGAAACAGAACCCGCACCCCTGGAAGATCACTGCCTGTGCTCATCAGGCAGGAAGGAGAGCCAGGGCTTCCTCTTCTTCCTGTCTGATGCCTCAGGTCACTCTGAGTCATCGAATCCTACCCATAGCAATCGGTGGCTGTCAGAACCTGACTTGGCCAAGACCTGAAAACATCCAAATGGGACCGACTTGGCTCAGGCCTTGGCCAAATCCAATGCACAGCCCTAATCTCTACATTGACCCAGTCCTGGCATTAGCTCTTCCCAATGGCTGGAGCTCTCTCACTGAAACTTGCCTGGCAGCAGTGATGGCAATGAGATGAGTTCTTTCAACAGCCTTCAATAGGCCATGGAACACTGCAGCAGCATTGTGGATGCCAACATCCTTGAGAAATGTGGTTTCCCATGGATTCTGAGTTTTCCCTAAAGACCTAGAAGCTGTGGGGAACTACAATTCCTTGGAAACCTAGTACTCAGGTTAATGAGTTAATGAAGCTCATGAACCAGTTTGGGAATCCCTGGTTTAGGGTATGGGTGCTGAAGCTTTGGATGGGATTTTGCACAAATAATGGTCTTACACAAATCTGTAACATGCTCCTTTTCCCCTGTGCTCGCCCACAGCATTAGCTATTTTGCCACCTTCCTAATTTTTTTCTTTTTCTAATTTATAAACACAAGGCAGCACTTCAGTTAGTTGCATCTTTTAAAAGTCAAAGCATGTGGTAACATTGTTCTTGTTTTCCAGCTGAAGACAGTTCTGGGAAGTGTGCCACAGACTGTCTATAGGCCTTGTTTGTTTTATGAAGGTTACAAGCACCTGGAAGGGTTGGTAGAGCTGTCTCCTTAATAACATACACAAATAAAAACAAGGTTCAGATGGTGTAATAAACCCAGCAGCCGACTGACAGCAGAGCTTTCTTGGCAGCTTGGGAAAAGAAGAAGTTTCAGGTTCTTTATATGAAAGGATGCCAGGAAGGTATGGAGTTGTCAGGGTGATAATTGGACTGGCGTGGTTACTTCCATCTAGGGTTAAGAGGTTGGAAAACCCACTATTTTACTCAGCAGTTGCAAACTTGCCTCAGAATTGTTATTCAATGGTCAAAAAACCTGTCAGTTTAAGATCAGAGCTGAGGCTGTCTCGTGTTGGCTCAAGCTCCACAAAGCCAGGAAATTGGAAGCTGAAGCTGATGTCGCTACAGACCAGAGCTTGGAAGATTACTTTTAAAAAGTAATAAATTACAGTTACAATTACTTGGCCAAAAAAGTAGTAATTACAGTTACAATTACAATTGCTCTGAAAGTAACTGATTACTTTACTTTTTTTCAAAAGTAATCACTACAATTACATTTCAGTTACTTTTTTTAAAAAATGCCTACAAGGTGCTGGCCTTGGCTGCTTCACATCTAAGTAGCCTAAAACAATATTAAAACTAAACACACACACACAGGGGGTAGTAGAAGGGTTCAAATCCCCACATAGCCATGAAGCTCACTGGGTGACCTTGGGCCAGTCACTGCCTCCCATGAAAACCCTATTCATAGGGTCACCATAAGTCGGAATCAACTTGAAGGCAGTACATTTATTTTTTTTATTTTGAAGAAGATGATTATGATAATGCAGCATTTCAAATTAATTCTGTATGACAAGCATTCCATGCCAAGCTTGGAAAACCAAGGAGGAGGTATAAAATGTAGACAAAAATACTTTTGACAAAATGCCATTTATCCTTTATATCTATATCTATAATTAACAATACAGCTGAATGATGTATGTAAAGTATTTTTTCTCTTTCCCTTTTTATTAGTATTTTAGTACTACTGCTAAAGTTCTGATGAAAGAATAAAGCATTCATTAGCACATTCAAATGGTTAGAACACATCACATAAATTCCACTGAAGTTGGAGTTTTTGCCATAGAAAAGGCAAAAAATACATACCCTATGATAGCCCAATAGACAATCAGAACTAATATAAAACCCTATTGCTTCTCATTTGCAAATGTTGCAAGATCTAAGGTAACTCTAGATCATGTGAGTTCAGGTGATGCATGTTATGTACAGTTGTATAGATATTAGCAGAGATTGTCAACAGTCTGAGATGTGTGTGTGCCAATGTGTGCGTTTACCTAAGTGGCAGGCTTTTACCCTGCACTGAGATCACTGAGACTTAAGACTTAGTAAAATAAGAAAAGCTATTTTATTTATAGAAATACATAGTAGATAGGAAAGGCATACCTAGTTCTAACTAACTTGGAGGCACAACACTCAGGTTTGGGAGTTGCCCTCCTGGCTCAGGAGGGAGAGAGCAGAGACAAAGGTGTCTCCTCTCTCTTGGATTACTTTATTGCTTAACTGCGTTCTGTGTTTGCCTCTGTAATTCTCACTTTTTTTTACCCACTGTTTGAATGTCTTTTGGGAATGACTACTGATTATTTGTTATCATTTTGGGCTGATTACCTTCAGCTATTATCTCACCAAAGTTGCATACACATGACAGATTTAAAGCACATTTCCACCACCACCCCAAAAAAGAATCCTGGGAACTATAGTTTGTTACGGGTGCTGGGAATTGTAGCTCTGTGAGGAGTAAACTACAGTCCCCAAGATTCTTGGGGAAAAGCCATGTGCTTACATAATAATAATAATAATAAATTTTATTTTTCAGCCGCCTATCTGTCCGGGTTAGGGACACTCTAGGCGACGAACAACAAGAATAAAAACAATACATATACATCAACATAATCAAATTTTAAGCTAAAAAAACATTCATTAATTCAGAACATAAATTAATCTGTCCCAATCTTGTAGGCCTGCCTGAACAGCCAGGTCTTCAAGGCTTGGCGATAGCTGGATAGGGAGGGAGCATGTCTGAGATCGAAAGGGAGAGAGTTCCAGAGGGTGGGGGCCACAATAGAGAATGCTCTCTCTCTGGTCCGTACCAGCCTAGCTGTTCTCACCGGTGGGACCGAGAGAAGGTCTTGCGAGGCTGATCTCGTCAGGCGGCACAATCGGTGATTCTGGAGGCGTTCCTTCAGATATACTGGGCCGAAAGCGTATAGGGTTTTAAAGGTCAACACCAACACCTAGAATTGGGCCCGGTAGACAACTGGTAGCCAGTGAAGATCTAATAACACTGGGGTGATATGATCCCAGCGACGGCTATGCGTAATCAAGCGTGCTGCCGCATTCTGTACCAGCTGTAATTTCCGGACCGTTTTCAAGGGTAACCCCACGTAGAGCGCATTGCAGTAGTCTAAGCGAGAGGAGACCAGGGCATGTATCACCTGAGGGAGCAGGTGAACAGGAAGATAGGGACGCAGTCTCTGTATCAGATGTAATTGATACCAAGCTGCCCGGCTCACTGCTGTAATCTGAGCCTCCATGGATAGCTGGGAGTCAAGTATGACCCCAAGACTGCGGACCTGGTCCTTCAGGGGTAAACTTACCCCATCAAGCATCAGGTCAGTAATTCCTAACTTCCTTTTATCTCCCACAAGTAATACCTCAGTCTTGTCGGGGTTCAGCTTCAGCCTATTCTCTCCCATCCATCCACTTACGGATTCTAGGCACTTGGACATGGTATTCACAGCCAACTCCGGTGAGGACTTAAAGGAGAGATAGAGCTGAGTGTCATCTGCATACTGATGGCACTGCAACCCAAAACTCCTGATGATTGTTTCCAGCGGTTTCACATAGATGTTGAATAGCATGGGAGAGAGGATAGAACCCTGTGGCACTCCACAATGAAGAGGCCAAGGGTCTGAAACCTCATCTCCCAATGCCACCCGTTGCTGCCTATCCGAGAGACAGGAACGGAACCACTGCAAGACAGTGCCTCCTATTCCTAATCCCTCTAGGCGGTTTAAAAGGATACCGTGGTCAACGGTATCGAAAGCCGCTGAGAGGTCCAGGAGGACAAGGAAGGTGTATTCACCCCTATCCAATGCCCTCCGCATATCATCTACCAGAGCGACCAAGGCTGTTTCCGTACCATGACCAGTCCTAAAACCCGATTGGTATGGATCTAAATAATCCGTTTCCTCCAAGTGTGTCTGTAATTGCGCAGCCACCACATGTATGGTGTCTACTGGGAGACTCTTACGGATTGATTCTATACTCCCAGAAGTAAATCCTATTTACTGCTATGGGAATTACTTCCAAGTAAGTATGCTTGGAATTGCAGCTTTTAGGTCATGCTTAATAGCCACCTTGTGTCAAACTGAACAGTTTCCAATCAGATTTAAATACTAACCACTTAAACTGGTCAGAGTGTCATTCCCTCTATTTCTGAAGCTCAGGCTGAAAGTGTTGTTGCTTATGTAGCCATGGTATCACCATCCATACCACACATAATAAGGAGTATTAGTGGGCAAGAGGGAACCCCAAGTGTTGCAGAATACAAAAAAGTGAGAGAGAAAACAGAAAGGGGATGACTCCCAAAACAGCCCAAATGAGTACTGAGCATGCTCTGTTATGAAATGCTCAGTGGCTGTGTGAGTGAGTGAGTGTGTGTGTGTGTGAGAGAGAGAGAGATGTCTCAGCTAACAGAAAATTATAGAATAGTAGAGTTGGAAGGAACCTTTAAGGTCATTGAGTCCACACCCCTGCTCAATGCAGGAATCCAAGTTAAAGCACACCTGACAGGCCAATTCCCCCCACAGAACTCCAGCCACAGAATTGTCTGAGAAGAGGGGCTGACTGTTAAACCACTCTGGACATTGGAGCTCTGTCGGGAGAATAGGAGTCTCCTAATAACACTCAGCACCCGTCACAAACTACACTTGCCAGGATTCTTTGGGGGAAGTCATGACTGTTTAAAGTGGCATAAATGTCTGGCGTGGGTGTGGCCAGAAGGTCATCCAGCGAGTTCATGGCTGTGGTAAGATATGAACTCAGAATGTCCCAGCTGCACCCAGCATGGAACTACACTTTCAGCAGCAAATACCAGAAAACCAACTAAATGTGTGCTGTCAATGTGCAAAGCATTTGCTGGGGTGCATTTGGGTAGGTGAAGCAGGAGATAGATGGAAGGGGCTGTTTTCCATGCCTGCCACTTTACCAGTGCAATGCCCCATGTTCTTCCTTATTGACCTCCATCAGCTAGGGAAAAGTGGCCAGGGAAGGGGTTCCAGATAAAAAGTTTCAGCAGCAAATTACCCCCTCTCATCACTTCTCCCTAACAAAATGCCCCCCACATCAGTAGCAGACAGCAGCAGGGAAGTTCTTTTTTGAGTTGTAATTCAGCTCTCGTTCTGTTAATTCCCAAACTACACCAGTTGTCATTTTGACCTACATGCATAGGGAGAAAGACAGTGTAAAGGGTGTGCACAAGGGGGAGGGGATGACAAAGGATTTAGGACTTAAAGATTTAATATTCCATGAGTAGAAAAAAATACCCTATGCAAATGTCTATATTATTGCAGAAAAGTTCAGTTCTACATATGTTTGCCATCTTTTCCTCAAGCACAACTGTTTTTGAGATAACAGTCTTATTCTCTCTTGCCCTTCACCAAAAAGCCATGTTAGTTGTCCAGCATGTGAAATGACTTCAAGCAGGTGCAGCCCAAGACATTTTGCTACTTGAAGCAGAAGAGCAAATGGTGCCCTGCCCCCAAGTCAAGGTCATAGTACCATAGCTTGAAAAGTTATGTTGGCATTTGAGGCAGAAAATCTCACAAGTACCTCTTCCTGACAGTAAATATACAACAACCAAAAATTAAAATAGCTAATAATTTGTTGCATGGTGCCCCAAATTAGTTGCTTGGGGTAGTCGTCTCTTGCTGCCTAGTGAGAGTCGCTCTATGAGAGGCACATAACTGAAGCAAAACACACAAACAGAAGTATGAGACTGCACCTACCTCCTACTCTCTTGCCAGTTCCCAATTTTCACCCTCTCTGGAGGGGTGCAAGGTCAAGCAGAGGGGATGCAAAGAGGGTGCAAGGACAAGCGGAGGGGGTGCAAAGAGGGTGCAAGGACAAGCGGAGGGGGTGCAAAGAGGGTGCAAGGACAAGCGGAGGGGGTGCAAAGAGGGTGCAAGGACAAGCGGAGGGGGTGCAAAGAGGGTGCAAGGACAAGCGGAGGGGGTGCAAAGAGGGTGCAAGGACAAGCAGAGGGGGTGCAAAGAGGGTGCAAGGACAAGCGGAGGGGGTGCAAAGAGGGTGCAAGGAGAAGCGGAGGGGGTGCAGAGAAGGTGCAAAGACAAGCGGAGGGGGTGCAGAGAGGGTGCAAGGACATGCGGAGGGGGTGCAGAGAAGGTGCAAGGACATGCGGAGGGGGTGCAAAGAGGGTGCAAGGACAAGCAGAGGAGGTGCAAAGAGGGTGCAAGGACAAGCAGAGGAGGTGCAAAGAGGGTGCAAGGACAAGCGGAGGGGATGCAAGGACAAGTGGAGGGGATGCAAGGACAAGCAGGTGGTGCCAGGAAGAGCAGAGGGCTGGGCAGGCAGGCTGAGGGAGGCAGGACAAGCAGGGGGGGCAGGGAGAGTAGGCTGGAAAGGGTAACACATACACTCACCTCCACAGCTCTTCACTTCCATTCTGCTGCTTCTGCCTTCTACTCCTCCTTGCCCTCCAGCTCTGTCTGACTCTCCACTTCCTCCCTCGTGCCTCCATAGAGCACGAGGGAAGAGCTAAACAGCGCAGAAGCCCAGTTTGAGGCACATATCTTTCCTCCACCATTCCACCAATCACAGCAGCAGATGATTTCCCCTGCTTTCCCCCCCAGTAACGTCCAAATGTAACGCAAAAAAGTTACGTTTGCAGCTCAAAAGTAATGAAATTACCACTCATTCTGTTACATACAAAACGTAACGAAGTTACCCACTCGTTATGCAAAATTGTAACAAATTACAAGTAACTCGTTATTTCTGACGAGTTACTTCCAAGCTCTGCTACAGACATGCACCCTGATCATTAATAATGTTGTGCAATATCACAGATTGTGCATGCTTATTTATCCTCCGTCCATCCACACTTTTCCTTGGTCTTTAAGCAGGCCCAAATCCAGTTGGGGAGGAAGTGCCTGGGACCAGCAAAGATGGCTCAAGTAGTTCTATTATGTTAATGTTTATTTATACCCCGCCTTTCGGCCAAAATGTCCTCAAGACCTTTCTGTTCTGGCCCTGTAGTGCCTTATGAAGCATCTGAGCTTTATTATATTGCCAGATAAATCCTCCTGGTGTGTGTCGGTGTGTGCGCAAGGTGTTTGAGTCCAGTTGCAGTATGTGGTTGTGTATGTGTAGTGGAGGGGGATGTTTTTATGGGTGGGATGAGATGGGATAGGTGGTGCCAACAACACTTTCTTAGGTTTCCAAATGTATCCATGGGCACAAAAGGATTGGTAAACTCTGAGCTAATGACTATTTCACATTGTCGCATTCCATAACTGAAAGAATAGGCACTGCACATAGCATTCACTAGGGGGATCCCTCTGCAGGCATTGGCATATTAGGAAAATTCTCACTTCAAAATTTAAACTGCCCACATACTTTTCCTAGTATATTTTAATGGGGCAAAAAATATTAATAACTTTTTAACTGCTGATCAGAACTTCACCAACCCAACAAGCCTGAATAAAGTGCATAATTGGTTTTCACCAAAATTGAAAAGAAATATGTGAAATGTCTGTACAGAAATTGGAATAAAAGGTCAATGTAGCAATTTCAACTTTTCAACTTGCTGCACCTGTGGCAGTTTTTATCAGATTGATTTGAAATTTCATAGACCTCATCAGGTACATCATGTACTCAAGTAATTAGCAAAACAGATGTCGTTTTTATAAGCTACAGATTTTTCAGACTCATAATGACAGAACTTTTTCTTTTTTCTTTTGTTGCTGCTCATCTTAACTTAACATGTGCCTTTAATTTGCCATCACTAGTAATAATGTTGCAAGTGTTCAAATGGAGGAGCCTGAAATGTTAGCTCACTTTGCTTCACAATCCCTGGCTTCAGTTTGAGTTGGGTCCAGCCCTCTTCATGCTGCACCCAACTTGAAGTGCAGTTACCACCTTCCCTCTGCCTCTGCCAGTCAAGGAGAGAAGGTAACAGACAGTAGGGGGGCACTACCTGGTGGGAAACGATGCAAATAATTTCCAGCTAGGAAGACGCCACGTGGCACTTCTCTTGTGTTTTAGTGAGACTTCTCCTCTGCTGGATGTTGCCCTTTCCTCAAGGAAAGTCTCAAGGGTGGGAAGAAGGTGGGGCAGGAGGAAGTTGCATGTCAGCCATCACACATTTTGTTATGTTTCTATCAAGCACTCAAATTCAGTGGGAGTGCTCACAAAGCCCAAATAGTTTTCAATATTAGCTGTGGAGAGGATGCTTACACATCACTATTCACTAAGGCAGGAGTCAGGAATCTGCGGCTCTTCAGATGCTGTTGGTCTACAACTCCCATTGGCCTTGCTGGCTGAGTCTGATGGGTGTTGGAGTCCACAACCTCTGGAGAGCAGTAGGTTCCCCATATCTGCTCTAGAGCCTGGTTTAAATACTGTTTTGGGCAATATTCTTCACTTGCAAGAATAATATACTCACATGAGTGATATGTGGTCTATGAACTGGGAGGTCATGGTTATTCATTGTTCTGAAGTCTTCCCTTGAGAGCACTGAAGTTGCTGTAGCTATGAGCTGTAGTACGAATGCCTGGAGAATCTAGTCTGTGTGGATTCCTATGCAGAATAACCTAATCTGCACTTCTCAGACTAGTGGGATTGGAATTTAGCTATCCACCAGATTTTCCACTTTCCTGCGTTGCCGTGCTTGGCAGTTTAAATGTATCAAAATATTCACTGAAATTGTATTTTGAAGGAAAATATGCATTTAAATACATGTTTTGAGAGAAAATACATATTTACATATTTAGATATGTATTTAAATGCATACTTTGAGATGGTTTTTATTTTTCAAAATAATTACAGATTAATGCTGAAATGGCATGGAACAGAACTCTGAGTAAAACCACGCAGAAATGACATGGATGGAAACAGACAGATTTCCCATCCTTATCTGTGAGTTCCCAGCATCATGCACTGTCTTTTGAAATAGGTTAGTGACTGTTAAGTAGCCAGTGAATCATGTGGGCACCCCTTATGCGTGCCAGTTTGAACCCTACATGTAGTTAGTGAAAGGCTTTGGCAATCAAACCTCTTCTGCTATACTTCCATATAGGAGAATTGAGAGATCTAGTGTTTTGTGTTCTGCACTTGAGAAAGAAGTGAGGGGGTAGGTAGGTAGCCCAAATTACCTCAATTTAAATGTAAATTTTGACTTTTCACGTCTGACTAGAATGTCTATTTATTACTAAAAAAAGGAGAGACTCAAACCTAAAACAATGAAAAAATCAAATCTCTTTCTTGCTGATATTGATATGTCTTCCACAATGTAATCTTGGCATTCCTTGTGTTTTTCTCCCCACTTTAAAATTAATTTTCCTGAGAGAAAAAGGTTATTAGAGAAGGCATTGCCTCCTGTTTTAAGCTAAACAGAGAAAACATGCAATCTGCTTAATATGTTGCATCTTTTGTCAGTTGAAGATTTGCTCTTTGGGGATTTTAAATCCCAGCAGCTAACCTACAAAGGGACACTTGAGGGACAGGATAACGGTAAATTAAGTGTTTCAAATTGTTCTTAGAATTTTAGATCAATCGCCTATAAATCTACAGATTAAAGGGACTAATATAAACATCAGATCCTGAGATTTTTTAATGACACATTTTTTTCCTCTTAAACACCCCAAAGGGAAACAAGTATAATTCACCCTGTTAAAAACCCAAAACAAACTGAATCAAAATGGTAACAGAAGGTAACAGCTGCTTTGTGAAACTAGATGTAGTAAGAACCATGGACCTTGCTCCATGTTTCTGTCTCATAATATAGTATTCACTAATAAACACCTTTCAGTTTAAGAACCTACCTATAGCCAACAGATATTTCTATCAAAATTAAAAGCAGGGAAATTGGGCAGCTATAGTGAATGCACCAGGGGAGCAGGAGACTGGACCTCCTCTCTGAGATATTGGACTGCCCTACAACTTTGTCAAAATGTAAACATAATTTGGGTTGGTCTTTCACAGTCCAATCCATTTCCTGTGTAGCTTGGACGAATTTGGTAACATATGCCTCTGAGCATATGGTGAGTACTGGCAATATCTGCAATCAGCCTCAAGAACAGATACAAGACATGTGTTATGCTGATCTTGTTTTAGCAGGGAGGAAGCAACAATATTAAGATAGTTGATAGAGTTCAGATAGTCACTTTAAATATGTTTGATTTACTTTGCAATTTTAGTGAAAGTGAAACTGACCACAGGGGATGGGGAGGGAGGAGGAAGAAGGGCAGCAGTAGGGGAGGAGGATTGAGGGGAGGAGGATTGAGGGGAGGAGGATTGAGGGGAGGAAGATTGAGGGGAGGAAGATTGAGGGGTGGAGGGGGAGGGGAGCAGGCAGGAGGGGGAGTGGGCAGGTTTGATCATGCTTATTGAGTTCAGTGGGATTTACTCCCGTGCAATCATGCTTAGGATAGGTAAAACTGACCATGGGCGGGAGGAGGAGGAGAGGCAGGGAGGGCTGGAATGGGCAGGGGAGGAGGAAGAAGAGGGGATGGGAGGAAGAAGGGAAGAGGAAGGGAGAGGACGGGGGAAGGAGGGGAAAGGCAGGTCTGATCATTTGCAGGCTTATTGAGTTCAATGTGATTTACTCCTGTGCAATCATGGTTAGGATAGGTAAAACTGACCATGGGGAAGAAGGAGGGGGAAAGGAGAGGATTGGAAGGGGATGGGGAGGGGAGGGAGTGGCAAAGGAAGGGGGAGGGAAGGGGCAAGAGAGAGGGCATAGGAGGGAGGAGGAGGGAAGGGCAGGCTTGATCATTTGCATGCTTTTTGAGTTCAGTGGAATTTACTCCTGTGCAATCATCTTAGGATAGGTGAAACTGACCTGGGGGAGGGGGAGGGCAGAAAGGGGATGAGGAGGGAAGGGGAAAGGAATGGGGGAGGAGGGAGGGAATGGGGAGGGGAGGGGAACAGCCTGACTGGGTGGGCCCTGGGCAGAGGGGAAGCCCCTTCCCTTTCCAAAAGGAAGATATTGTGAACAGTATCATTGTTTTTCAGTGTTTCCTCCACCTTTTTATTCTACAGCAGGCACATGTAGCCTCCCACCCAGATTTAAACCAAAGCTGTCCCTGGCCACATCCACACCAGACCTTTATTCTCCTTTAGTCAGTCATGGCTTCTCCCAAGAATCCTGGGAAGTGTAATTAGTGCTGAGAGTTGCTAGGAGACGTCCTATTCCCCTCACAGACCTTAAATCAGAGCAGCTGATTGTTAAACCACTCTGGCCACTTGAGCTTTGTCAGGGGAATAAGAATCTCCACTCAGCCAAGCCAAGCAGCTGTCAATCTGGCTTTTAGAACACTGACAGTTGGTTCTCACTGAGCATACCCAGGCTTATCATTGGCTCCAATGCTATATTTCTTAAATTCATTAAAGATCAGCCAGGCTTTTTTTTTTTTAACTTTTAAACTGTGGAGGATGAAGGCCAGAGTATGGGGCAAGGTCAGCAATAAGATTACAGGTACTCTGTGAACACGGCTGATTTTAATTACTTTCAACAAATTATGAGAATACTGACAGAAAAAGTCCAACGGATATCTGTTTTTTTCCTTTCTCTCTTTTTACATTTTGTCGATTCTCTCTGACTGTTTTGTGTATTGCTATGAAAATTTGGAGAATTGTTAAGCAAGCGTTTCTGAGTTCAGGACTATAAATTTGCAAGGTTGTTTTGAAATGAGCTTATGGGAAGCATCAGAATGGCATGGGGGGTATTTTCAATTAAACATTGTGGAATGCAAAAAATCATTGCTGGCTATAGTCTACAGCCACTCGTGTGGCTGTATAATTTACACACCCTGTGATGTGATGCCACTGTTTCATGTGTTTCTCTACTCTCCCTTCAATCGATTATTTATATGAAGCAGGAGCTTCATATAACCTGCAGATCATGATGTGAGAAAGCATGAAGTGTATTACAGAGGTTGCAACAGGAAGGTGGAACATGGAACATTCCCAGTTTCTTATAACATTGAGTTGTACCATAATATGCCAAAGCTGTGACCTATGTGTGAGCTCTGTATGTGTGCATCTGTACACGTGCATACATGTATACACAAATATATACACATACTCTCATAGTAGCCCTTGCCAGACATTCTCTCCCCCCCACACACAATTACCAACATGTGAGGGGACAAGTAGCGAGGGTCAAGCCTGTTTGCCTTGCTGCATCACATCCCCATCACCAGCTTCATAATCTTTCACAAGTTGGGAAGGAAACTTCTGCAGTGAAGAGCCTTCTCTCCTGTGGGTGACTCACTGCACAGTTTAGTAAATTGATCTTATGGGGTCCTGAAAACCATGGGGAACCACCACAAGTACAGCCGTCCCTGCTGCAAAGGTTTGACTTCTTAACACATGGAAGGCAATGAAGACTGCGATGGGGATGCAACAGATGGCAATGGGCTCATCCCGCTTACCCTCACAAAATGGTAATCATGTTGGGGGGAAGGGAAACAGATGCGAATGGTGCTTGTGAGTTATTTCTCTTTTAAACAGTAGCATCCTTCATTGTGGCATAAAAATGTGTGTGCATGAGTGCATGTGTGTGCACTGCAATTTGGAAAGTCATGCAAAGCTAGGAAGGGTCATAGTATTTGTGGGAAATAAGTATTCCAAGTATTGGAAACAAGGCAAATCTAGGCATTTAAGGCTGAAAATGTAAGTTAAAAAGAAAGAAAAAAGATTCCTCACATCCTCTTCCACTTTTTGGTGGCAATTATTAGGCACAAAAAACAACTGGACAATTCAACCATTAATATGCATAATTTACATAATTATGAAATAATTTGCATAACATGCAGATTAGTCTGCCTGGATTTTTGGGACTGGAATATGGCAACCGTAGTTGTAGGTGACTAGTGTGTTCACAACCTAAGTTATTTTATTCAGCTAGCATTTTTGTTCTGACTAGTATAGTTGATACATTCTGTGGGTTCCATCAATGTTATATAACAATGCCTTTTCTTAACTTTAATGACAACAATATTATTGGCCTTTTAACTTCCCTACTTGTACGTAAATGAGCCTTAACCTGTATCAATTATACACTGAATATCTATACATTGATTATTGGTCCATACAAATAGTCCATATCCTTGTTTAACACCTAACTATTCATTCAATTTCATACCTCCCAGCAGCATTATTTATTTAATTAATTAATTTATATCCCGCCTTTTCTCTCAAAGGGAGCCCAGAGTGGCAAACAAATTATAAGTACTAAAAACATCTTTAAAACAAAACATCTTTAAAAGCATCTTTTAAAAACAATTTGGGATATTTTTATCTATATTTTATCTACAGCTTTAGAATAAGGATCCAATGCAGTTCTTCCGAGAAGTTGATGGTTTAGCAAAGGCTCTTTGGCATTCATCTTTTCCAGGCCATAGAACCTCAAAACATCCTGATTGTGTCCATATTTGTAAAAGTGTTGAACAAGCGGAGCCTACTTTCTCTGTTCTTTAATGCAACTCTTATGCTCACAAATTTTAATGGATGTAGTTGTATGCCCACAGATCTTTTTGCATTTCCATCCAGGGCCGATGCCAGAGCACAACCAGGTCAGACCCTGGCTGAGGGCCCCTGAAGGGCCCCTCCTTAGCGTGGGTGGGTAACACTCCCTTCCGTGATCTTTGGTGCGGATCGTGGGAGGGAGCTCCCAGGTACCCCCCACTGCTTGCATGGATGTGCATGCATAGCGTACCATCAACCAAGATGGCAGTGGAAGCATCAGGCCCTTGGGGAAACCTCAGCCCCCATCTTAGTTGGTGGCAGCCTTGTGCCCGCAGCACAACCACCATTTACATCAAGGGAGAGGTAAGTGGAGCATGTTGCAGGCGGGTGTCACACACCTGCGTGGCAGTGGGGGGTGCCTGGGAGCTCCCTCCTGCGATCCACACTGCAGATCATGGAAGGGAGCGCTACATACCCACCCTAAGGAGGTGGATGCATGTGCCAGGGCCCAGGGCAAGCTGGTGCCGGAGGGCCCTGGCATGCCTGGCGCCAGCTGTGTTTCCAATTATCATGCTTCTGGAAGCCTTCATGTTAGAGCTGTATATAAATTTTTATGGGTAAGTAGCTTAGCTGATTGTTTTGTAGGATCCTTTCATAGATAAAATGGTTGCCTGATATTTCCATGAAGTTATGTTTATTGAGAGATGGATTTTGAACTTTTGATGCTCTATGTACAGGATTTTTTCTTTGGCTCTTTCTTGCTTTTTGTCTTTTCTGGGATGATTCCACTCTGATCACAGGGTCAAGATTGATTCAAGGTTGATGTTGTACAGGGTCAAAAGATTTTTTAAGGTTGAGAATAAAAATAACAAATGCTGATCTTTTGAAACTGGTGACATAGACTATTGTTGGATTTGAAGGGCTGAAGGACTGAAATTCTCACGGAAGGTAGTTACTGTGAAATGACTAGCCATGCCCGCTTCTGCAATACAAGAGCATCAGTGTAGGCGATGTTTCGCTATGGAAGTAATGATGACAGGATTAGATTCAAAATATCAGGAAAACTTCTTGCCTCAGTTGTGATAAGTGCAAAGGTAAAGCAAAGCAATTTGAGCTAGAGGTTTTTATATATCATAATGCAGCTCTTGGGACTTCCAAAACTTGGAAATTTAAGCTGCAGGGAAAACTGCCTGTGAGTGTATGATGACATGCTCCAATGATCTTGTATTCTCAAGAAACAGGTGTATGAAAATAATGATTTACAAAAATAAAATCAGATGTATATTTTTAAAAGTATTAAATTGTCCCATTTTCTTTAAAAAGCCCAACCTTATATAAACTTGCCCCCTACCACCATTAGAGCGCCAATGGTGGTAGGGCCAGGGGTACAGAAGTTTTCATGATGGTGGGGAGGGAGGAATACAACAGCAGATCTGTCTCTCCAAGACTGGAGTTCTGTCTCAGTTTTGGAGAGGAAGATCCAATGTCCATTGGAGGGCCCTGGTAAAATTATTCCCTCTGTTTACAAGCTAGACCTGTCAGTCCCAGCTGAACTCACCCTCCCCTCACACTGGCATTTTCCTTATATGGTAACTTTAGAGACATTAGGGTAACTTTCAGCATGACATTTTTCTGCAGCAGTTTTTTTTATGTCTGAATTGCCAAGGCATGATAAAGTGCCTTGAAGAGCCTTTGTTTTAGTTGAGGGTGCCATGTTTAGATCCTGTTTCGCCTCAGCAAGCCCAGAAACCCTCTGAAGCACCCTCCTTTGTCTCAGGATTTGTGATTTGTCTGAATCTGCTACCCACCCCAATACACCTCTGAAAGCCTATTGGAAGAAAAGCAGATGAATCAGTGGTTTTGAGCAGCGAAACAGCCAGCAGAGAATGGTTTCCGAGCACGTACCCTACATTGCTTCTCTTCTCTAGGTATCAACCTCCTAAGGATGCTTTTCATTTAAAAAAAAAACCTGTCAAGGATTCATTAAATATATTTGCATGCAAGAGTGGCTTCTCTGGTAGGGTGGAGCGAAAGCAATAGCCTTCTAGCACTGCATTGCTGCTGCTTACTGGGAGAGTGAGGGATGGGAATGCAGCAAGGATGGGACTGCATGCGAACATTGGCAGGAGGACCATATTGGCTCCACTGGTACATCCACAGCCCAACATCACCACAACCTTAACTCTCCCTCTCCTGGTAAGCAGCAGTGATGCTGGTGCTGGGAGGTTATTGCTCTGGCTCTGCCCCACCAGGTGAGCTGCTTCTGACAATATGCATGGGAGAATGTAATTTTTAAAAGAAATATATCATCTGAATTATATTTGCCTGGGAACCTCTGCTCAAAACTCTTATTTGGAAGCAAAAAACATTACTGTCAAATGAGTTACAGGGTTAACTTTATGTATTAAATACTCCAGAAGGTAAAGTGGGAATGATGATTCTTTTCCTTTCTTGTACAATATCTGAGTAAAGGAAGCTCTTCAATTCTTTCTTAGCTCAGAGTTATAGCAGAAAATTAATAAAATCTATATTGAAGTGACAGCTGGTTTACAGAACTATGTTTTCCCTACATTGCGTTCCTCTCCAGTGGCTTATGTTTGAGGCTAAATACACATTTATCCCTTTTTGTTTTATAGCTTTTATTGATTTTTTTTTAAAAAAAGAAATCTCTGTGCTTAAGAATCATAATTGCATTGGGATACCAACTGTGGTCCTAACAGTACAGGCTGTTAGTATCATTTTTCCTTGGGCCCTTTAATTAATGATCTTTCAGAGGTATAGAGCTTCTGAAATGGAAATGCAGAATGAACATACTTCTCAATACTACATGAAATGCACAAGAAAAGGTTGGAAGAGTATGAATGAGGATTACTGGGTTTGCAGCAGACTTGTTTTGCAACATCTCAAAGTTCAACTTTTTTTTGCTTCTAGATTGCTCCCTTCTGTAACAAACTTTAGATTCCCCCCTTCATTGGGATAGTTATTAGAACAGACATGTGCAGGGAGAATGGTTTGAAATTGTTTCATATAATAGTATCTAGAATTATCTAGGAAAATCCAAATTTGTAAAAGCATTGCAACCAAAGTTTATTTATCTTGCTAATATGCAGCTCCCTGTAGCATATTGTTATTATTGCTCAAAATTGCATAGTGTTCGCTGTTATTATTTGTTGGTTGGTTTTAATTTTTTTTAAAAAAAATGTAAACAATTTGATTTGCTTCTGCTTTTTTTTTTTGCTTTCAGTTATAGAAACTAATAGCAACTAAAACATACCCAAACCATGAAATGCTCCCCTGATAGTAAATAAATAAATAAATAAATAACAAATTATTAATTTACAAAATATTCATTTTAATGGAATTAAAACTACGAATTATCTTTCTTTATGTGCTAGAGAAGTTTGAATTTTTGTAACGCATAACTATCACATAGTTTGCCCGGGAAATGTTGTCTAGCTCTCCTTAACTTGTGACAGTGTTCATCTATACTCCTGCTTATTACAACAGGCAGCAAGGGAAAGAGTGGGGCGTTAAATGAATGAGGAAAAATGGATAGGACACACCATGGCTATTTTGTTTCTTGTTTCTTTGATAACTTTTAATGGACAGACAGTTGCAACCTGGGAATCCAGGCTGCATGAATCCAGGCTGCATTTCACAAGCCAATTAAGACACTGTATTTGGATTTAGGGTGCTTCCAGATGGCTCCTTATTGTGAGATCAGTGCTGCTTATCCATACACATTTTTCACAGTGTCTGCACAACATCATCAGCATCAAAACACTAGTCATGTTTTCCCCATTTAATCTAGATTTACCCTTTCTGCAGAAAATCTGACCTTATTTTTCTTCAACAAAAACGCTGTTGCTGATACTAAGCCCCCATCTGGAAGTACCCTTAAGCCAACACACTCCTGGCTTTAGCCCAGATACTCTGTTTCATTTGGTTAGAGACTGGGGTGTTGATATATGCTGAACATTAACACTAACATCCAGCAACATTCACAAAGATACTGGGTTGTATCCAGTGGTGTCCTTCCATTCATGCGACGTTGTTTAAACCAGTGGAGCCTTCAGTGAATGAAAGGGAAGGGAGATGATATTAATAAAATCCCTGTTCTCAAGCAACTCCCTCCACAACACCTCCTGTTCCACTATGTAGAGTCCCCCAAACATCTGGAGCCAAACGGGGGAGCACTGAGTGCTGCAGAGGGAAAGGAGAATCAGCAAAAATAACCTCTCTGCTCTTCCATGGAAGCCTTCACTGGATTAGAAAGCCTTTCATGAACACCAATGGACACCACTGGATATAACCACCAGTCCTTTGCAATAATGAGACCTTTTGTACTTTTTATTCACTTGTGATTTTATGTACTGTATTTTTTAAGATATGAATTACTCATGTTTCTATGTACTGATCTTTGATCGAAATAAATTTATTCATTTATAATGAGACCTGGCAAATCAACACACTTTCAGTGTGTTGTTCTCTTCCATCTTCATCCTTAAGGATGTAATCCATTACTGTGGTGTGATTAGCTGTGTCATTTGCCAGGTTTTGAGCTTTGTTGGGTTCTTTTCCCCATGAAAGCCTATAGGTCAGAGACTAATATCTGGGATTAACTTCAGCAACAGACAAATCTAGTTGAAATCCCTTTGGATTGCATGTCCTCTTATTTTGAGTTACATGCTGTAGTCTTTCTTCCTTTCTGTATCACAGGTACCCTCAATTCCACACAAATTTCTTGTATGGCAAGTTCTCTAAATAAAAAAGGGTTGTAGTATAAGTAAAGTTATGATCTTTGAAAAATACTGTATGTACCTTAACTCAGCTGTGATACCAAGCTCCAAAACAGCCCTCCATAGACATGCCCTATGACACAATGAATACCAGCAATATGAAGTGGAAAGCTGAAATGTAATTGTAGAATAACTCTGCTAGTGTTGGGCATTATAAGGCCAGCAGAGCTCCTTTGTAGTTCCAAACAAAGAGAATCTTTCTGCTACTAATATTTGTGTTACATTAATAATGACTCTATCGCAGAGTGAATGAATAGGAAGGATATTTCTTCTTTTTGTAATCATCATCAAATGTGCTTCAGAAAAAAGAGCATGTATAATACTAAAATTCCATTTGCTTCACAGGCAGAACTGCCTGGCAACTGGACCACTAAGAAGTAATTACCAGAGCAAAGTCGAACATGTTACTGAGAGGGGTTGGGCTACTGTTGAATGAGAAGAATAGGGAAGGATTTTTGATAGTTTGTCCATTTCTACTGTTCTAATTGGGTTCTGGGTAAAACTTAGGAAGTGTTCAGGTGAAAAAAAAGCTCTAAGATAGCCTTGCCCAACCTGATGCTCTACAGATGACTACAGCTCCCATCAGCCCCAGTCAGCATGGCCAATGGTCAAGGATGATGGGAGTTGTAGTCCAAAATATCTACAGGACCCCACTTTGGGGAAAGCTGCTCTAAGGAAATGTGCTTATTTCATTGAGAGGATTAATCACAGAGCCTTTGGCATAAGACAGGTTAAAAATCCAACTATTTAAATAAATGCTGTGATTCCTTTTGGTTATTTTGCCCATTGTTTAAATGCAGGATATTTTATAAGGAATTGCTGAGCTCAAGTGGCCAATGAGCATGGATATGAATTTGGAACTCTTAAGCCATCAGGTGAGACCCATAATTAGGGTGTTTTGTTCCATCTAGTGCTGTTGAGTGGAAATGTTACACCTCCCCCACAAAAATCCTCATGATTTTGTAGGCTATGAAATTAGGGGGCATCTTGCTGACTTGGGTTGATGGTGGAGGGCAAACAGGGTCAAAGTGCAGACCAAACTTTACAGCAACATTGATTGCATTCCTTGTTGCCAAGTGCCTTTTTTTACCTGCTGTGTTCCCAAATGATAGTGTGGTATCATAAAGCCAAAGCAGAGTGAGGGCAATGCTTTCTGTCCACACTTTGGGTCCCTATAAATTAAAAATGGTGCCCACCAGCAGCCAGGATTCCCAATTGCCACCACCCAGACCACAAAAGGCATCTGGTTGGCTACTGTGAGAACAGGATACTAGACTAGATTGGCTTCCAGCAGGGCTCTTGCTATGTTCTTATGTAGGTAGTGCTGGCAAAAAAGATTGGTGGAGGGAGGCATTACAAAACCTTTCCCCTTGCTGATTCTTCTATTTTCGGGGGGGGGGGGAGTTGTCTAACAACTTTCAACTCAGCTCTAGTTCCACCATTTTGAAATTTCAACTTACACTTTTTTCACCCAACGCAAGGAGAGCAAATATGTAAGCATTTACAATAATTTACAATAATTTAATTTTTAGAAGACTGTACAAATTCTCATGACAAAATAGCGCGATTGGCTTAGTTGCAAGATTACAAAGAAACTGCATGTGCAAAAGTAGTACATACACAAAGAATTAACACCACAGGTTTACAAGTCATGTTTTAAAGTTTACTGTCTCAATAGAAATGTATAACTAAATAATATAATTAATACAATATTGTGATTTCCAGTAAAGTAGGAACAGGCAGGAGAGCCAGTGTGGTGTAGTGGTTAGAGTGTTGGACTACGACCTGGGAGACCAGGGTTTGAATCCCCACACAGCCATGAAGCTCACTGAGTGACCTTGAGCCAGTCACTGCCTCTCAGCCTCAGAGGAAGGCAATGGTAAACCACCTCAGAATACCACTTACCATGAAAACCCTATTCATAAGGTCGCCATAAGTCGGGATCGACTTGAAGACAGTCCATTTCCATTTTTCAGGAACCGGCAGAAACATGTGAGAAAGTTCATTATCCAGTGTAATATTCAATTTTTCAGAGTGCATCACTGTTATTGCCCCACATAACAAGGCTTGCTGGCTACCAGGCTGCTGCCATTATGTGATGGCATCAGGTCCAATCCAGGTCCAATTTCTGTCCCAGTTCCAGGCTGGTGCAGCGACCTTCCTCCCCCTACACCTTCTGCCCCAGGCTGCATATGCGGCAGTGCCTTCACTGCTCTGTTAAGCCCTGCCAGGCAGTACCTAAAATTAACATTTTATCTGTTACCCTATATTCTTTTCACATGGGGCTCCCGGAGGTACCCCAAAATCTGCAGTTCTTCAGGCATACTGTGAGGTATATCAGTAGTAATTTTGTAGCATGTCTTGGTGAAGAAGACAGGCAGCAGAGAAAATAAATGGCAAGGGAAGAGCAGGAGACTGATTATTTTCCTTCAAGCCTCTGATTTCTATTATCTATTTTGGAAAGTTGTTTATATGTTCGCTATGCATTTCGACACCTCTTAAGATATCGTAACCAAATTTTGCATGATTTTTGTCTAAGTTTGAATACAATTGGACACCATTTTGAATCAAGCTGGCTGACTGAACCTTTCAAAACTGCACTGATTTTAACCAGATTTTGCATGATGGTTCGTAAGTTCCTGAGATTTGTTTATGTTTGGATACAATTGGACACTATTTTGAATCAAAGTGGCAGACTGAACCTTTCAAAACTGCACTGACTTTAAGACTAATTTCAAAACTGCACTTATGCAGTTATGCCAGGTACAGTGCTGCTAGATGAATATATTTATTCTCTTACAATTACCTAATGTTGTTCTATCATAAATCTCGTCTCTTCCTCCATTATGCATGTGGTACATATTTAATATTTTCTCCCATGCTTTTGTTTTATACTATGTGTTTTATTCATTTTTATATGACAAATTCACTAACAGGCAAAAAAACCCTTGCGGTTTAAGAACGAACCTACAGCCGACAGACATTTCTATCTAACTTTAAAAAGCAGGGAAATTGGGCAGCTATAGTGAATGCACCAGGGGAGCAGGAGACCTGACCTCCTCTCTGAGATATTGGACTGCCCTACAACTTTGTCAAAATGCAAACAAAATTTGGGTTGGTCTTTCACAGTGCAATCCACTTGCTGTGTAGCTTGCAAGAATTTGGTAACATGTGCTTCTGAGCATATGGTGAGTGGTGGCAACACCTGCCATCTCCAAAGATGGAGAATTACATTTTTGTATGTTTTTTGGTATTCTTTTTACTTTGCTTCTTTCCTGTGTTACTACTGTTTCTACAAAGAATCTAACTTAGAAAATTATATTTCTCTCATTATTCATCCTAGAAATGTTTGTCAAATTTATTTTTATTAATTTCAAAGCCTTTTTATTGGCCAATGTCATATGATGGTGAAAACAACCTTTTCTGTTTCAAACTGGAAGTTACGTTCTATTTCTATTTTGGGTGCATTAACAGTTGAATCTGAAACTGCAGTTTGATGTAAAATCAGAATGATTACAATATGTTGCTACTTAAGCAATGAATCTAGCTGTGGGGAAAAACAAACTTGGCCTGCCCAAGAAGTATGTGTTCAGCCTGCTATGCTTAAACCACTCCAGGTAAGGAAGGTTGCGGATTGGCCAATTGAAAATATAGAGCACACGTAGAATTTTGCTAGAATATATTTCACCTCCCACTGTTTTATCTTGTGCAAACTGACACTCCTCCTCATGCCCATTGGAGACTGTTCTACAGAATAGTCAGTACCATTATTCCACAATTGTCCTTGGAGGTTTTTTTAGTGTAAATTATGCAAAGTATTGTTGTACTTCACATAGTCACAGAAACAGAAGAAAAAGATAATGATTTACTATAGCAAACTTCACTAAAATTGCAAAGTAAATCATCACTCATTCAGAGGCCCTTTACCAAATTCTTCCAAGCTACACAGGAAGTGGATTGGACTGTGAAAGACTAACCCAAATTGTGTTTGCATTTGCTGAGAGTTGCTAGGAGATGCCCTGTTCCCCTTACAGAGCTTCAGTCAGAGTGGCTGAGTGTTAAACCAGTCTGGGCACTGGAGATCTGTCAGGGTAATAGGAGTCTCCTCTCAGCATCCTTCACAAACTACATTTCCCAGGATTCTTTGGGGAAGCCATGACTGTCTAAAGTGAAATAAATGTCTGATGTGGGTGTGGCCCCCTGATTAGCCAAGCAGCTGTGAGTCTGCCTTTTAGAACATGACAGTTGGTTCTTACTGAACATGCCCAAGGCTTATCATTGACTTTAATGTTAAATTTCTTAAATTAATTAAAAATCAGCCAGGCATTTTTTAAACTTTGCAGAAGATGGTCAGAGACTAGGGCAAGGTCAGTTATAGGATTACAGGTACTCTGTGTACATGGCTGATTTGTAATTAATTTCAACAAATTATGGGAATTCTGACAGAAAAAAGTCCAACAGGGGTCTGGATTTTTTCCCTCTTGTTTTACACTTTGAACTCTCGATTCTCTCTGACTGTTTTGTGTATTGCCATGAAAACTTAAAGGGTTGTTAAGCAAGTGTTTCTGAGTTCAGGACTGTACGTTTTGTAAGGTTTTGTTTTGAAATGAGCTTATGGGAAGCATTAGAATGGCATGGGAGGGTATTTTCAATTTAACATTGTGGAATGCAAAAAATCCATGCTGGCTATAGTATACAGCCACTCTTGTGGCTGTATAATATCCTGCTTCTTAATTGCAAGGATTTCCCAGGCCTTCAGAGTCTTCACTGTAGCTTACAACATTGACAGTGCAATCCTCTGCATGTTTACTCAAAAATAAGTCCCACTGAATTCACTCAGGCTTACTCCCAGGTAGGTGTGTATAGGATTACAGCCTAAAACAGTTTTGCAACTCCTTCTGCCTTGTCCATCTGCCAAATTCCTCCTTTTCAGCTATTCAGAATGCTTTTTCTGTATGGAAACGTTACCATGAGGTGAGAAATTCATGCAGGTTTTCAGTGTTCAAGGAAACACCTGTAAGAACAAAATTACAGATTTAGAATGATGTATCTAGCACCTGTAGTGACTTCTTCTTGAAAAATGATTGTATAAAAAAACCTTTGTTTGTAATGATTGCAATGATTACAATTATTTGTAATGGCTTGGCATGGAGGGGATTCAACAATCAATGAACTCTACCATTGTTTTTCTTAAAGAGATGTAAACTGAATAGTTTCTTAAAGAGATGTAAACTTTTTCTCTTCTGTTCAGATGTTTAGGTCTAGGGTAAAACCTGTAATTTCCATATGGATGAGTGGCAAATTTCCATTCAAGAGTGGGTTGAGATGTGTGAACATCTGAAACAAAAACATCTTCACAGGAATGTCAGTTTTAGGGCTCTGCATGTGCCGTAAGATTGGAAGCAGCCCTAATTGGAATGCTCTCTTCATTCTGGCACAATACTTCCTACTGCTATTATATTTTGATTTTTAGGGATGACATTGTTGCTTTTATAGCTGGGTTCCCTTTTGAAATATGTTTTCAATTTATCTTTGGTATATATGTATATTTTTTCTGTACAGAAAGTTACCTTGGAATTCTATATTGACATCCACGCTCACTCAACTATGATGAATGGCTTTATGTATGGGAACATTTTTGAAGACGAGGAACGATTTCAGAGACAGGCGATTTTCCCCAAGCTACTCTGCCAGAATGCTGAAGACTTCTCCTTTGTAAGCAACACTTTTAAATTGTACTTCCCCCTCCCCTCATAAATGCTTTTTTGTATTATTAAATAGGTGTCTATTCACACAACTTTTTCAGCCTATGGCAGTGCCAGAACCTTCAGACAGCCTGTGCTCTATAGAAGCCATTATGCTATAGTTAAGACAGTTGTGTGCGTGTTGCCACTATTTGCTGAATTCACTTTGATTGTGGCAGCACTCTCACAACCACTAAAACATGGTTACAACTGCAATGATAGAAAATCATACCTGTGATAGGGCTCTAGTAGAGCCTAACTTACCTGCCTACATGCTGGGTATATGAGAGGAGTGGGGAACATGTGCCTGCAGATGTTGCTGGACTACAGCCGCCATCATCCCTGACCATTGGCCATGCTGGCTGAGGCCGATGGGAATCAATGCCCAACAACATATGGAGGGCCACAGGTTCCTCACTTCTGGTTTATGAGAAAGAGACAAATGTTTTGGTTAAGATCATTCATAAAATAATCAATATTCACTCTGATAATTCACTGTTCATTGCAAAAAACTTCTGTACAGGCATCAGATGCCAGAGTGCTCCTACCCATATACTTTGTCACAATCAACACTCAGGTGAATTGTCATATTTTCCAACAATTAGAAACATAGGAAGCTGTCTTATACCAAGTCAGATCTTTGGCCCATTTAGTTCAGTACAATCTACACTGACTGGTAGCCCTGCCTAGAAGTAGCAGCTGGCAAGGCAAGAAGGCTGACTTGCTTCCTAACACTGCTAGTCATTTCCAGGATTCTATGTCTTGCTGCCTTTCTGCCTTTAAACGTGGCCAGGAAACTTTCCCAAGTGCAGTGTCTGTGACATATTGGGAGGTGACTAGGCAAGACAAGGCAGACCAGCAATGGCAAAGCACTGAGTGTGCATGTGCATTGGGATTCACACTGGTGCCACTGTAGCCGTATTGCTGTGTTTTATTGATATGTTGCATTGTTATCTGCTCTGATGATCTGTTTTGTATGGTTTTCACTGTAGTATTGTTTTACTGTTTCATTGTACTGTAACTTGCCTGCAATTATATAATGAATAGCAGACTAGAAGCTCATAGTAATAATAATAATATTAATAATAATGATGATGATGATGATGATGATGATTGAGTGGGAGGCAGTCAGCCACCAAGTGGAGCTGTGAGGTAGTGTGGCAAGGTGTTGGAGAATAGAGCTCACCTGTGTATGCCACATGGGCTAGCCCATGCCCTCCCTAAGGTAGTCTGTTGCCCGCAGCTGCAATGGAACCCAGGACATTGCAAGTTATTTTTTTCTGCCTGAGGGGGACCAGCAAATGCACAATTTGACTTTGGGCACAAGTTGGCAGAGACTGGAGGAAGAGGATCCGGCAGAAGGGAACTTGACAGAAGGTGCTGCCACATCCTACCTGCATTCAGGAGCCGCTGGGAGGGGAGGACGCTGGCTGTGCTGGCAAAGCTTGACGGAAGTAAAAGAAAGTCATGTTTCCTTGTGCCACCCCTTTTCCTAGTGTATTGGCTGCTGGTACTGTGGCCGCAAGATGGAGCTGAATGGGCACAGGATGCAGCATAAGTCCTCCTCTCCTCACTTCCACCTGACACATCCCCTGGAACTGAGAAGAGAGCTAATCTTTGGTTCAAACTTCAAGGTTGCAATGGATCTTTCTTCTGAGCCAATGTAGGATCGCACTGCTAATATATCTACAAACCCTAAATCAAAGAATATCGGTGCACAGCTCTTGGTAATAGGCATAACCCAATGTAAAGATAAAAAACACAGAATGAACAGCACCAGAACTAAAGCAACATGATTAGTGGTTTGTTTCATCTTTAGGAGGGGGATGGGAAAAGTCATAATGAGACACAAATGTTGAAGATGAAAGGCAGCAATCCTATATATACTTACCTGGGAGTATGTCCCATTGAACCTTATATAGCCCTCTCTGTTATCTTTTTGGCACCTATTGAAGACTTTCTTTCAACAAGCCTTTTAAATTGAAACCTTATTCCAGTCTGCTTCTGTGTTGGAATTGCTTTTTAATATGTTTTAAACCTTTATTTTAAAAAAACAAAAACAATGTTTTTAACCTTTTTGAAAGACATCTTGAAACCTTTTTTTTAAAAAAAATGTTTTTAAAGATGTTTTGTTTCAATGCATTTTAAAGTCTTTTATGATGTTTTAGAGTGTTTTTAGTGCTTTTGTTTGCCACCCTGGGCTCCTGCTGGGAGGAAGGGCTGGATATAAATCAAATAATAAATAAATAATAAACCTATCGGGACTTACTTCTGAACAGACACATACAGCACTACAATATAAACTTCAACACAATTTCAACATAGCTGGGGCTATGCTGGTGTACCAATCTCTTAGTACTATGGGGCTACTTTATAAATGAATAATGCAAACACAATCACAATTATGTAAAAGCAAGTTTAAATCAGGTAGCAAAAATAGCGACACCACCACAATATATCCCAACAGAGTATAACATATATATTGAGAATTCTCAAAGTTCCGTGCATCCAACAAGGCAATAGTGCAGGAGTTGCTTGCAGTAAAGTCCAAGATAGGAAGATCAGGGCTTCCCATACGCAAAAAGCTCAAAGCCATAATTAAAATACATCAGCTAATTTCCTGACAATTCGTGACCTGACAACCCAGCAGCGCTTACACCAGCAAAAGGAGTAATATGAGTCAAATTCCATTTTAAAGGCTTGTTTCCCCTCTGACAGGCTCAGGTCGGCTCAGGCAGCAGGAGCCGCACTCCTGAACAGAGTTTGGAATAGGCGTAACCCACGTTGTCTTAAGCCAGCATATGTTCCAGCAGCTTCCTATATTTAGGATTGATCTGTTAGTCTCATATCATAGCCACTGGCCATGTACATTAGTTGTGTGGACAACCAACCCCAACTGGCTGTGCCCTGATGTTTCTCTCTCTCAGACCTGGAAAACAAGCTGCTGATGGATGTCCTCTGGAGACAAAATATGGGCCCTTGAGCCCTGCAAAATAATGGGCCTCTCTGGTTAGAGAGTCTGGAAAAATGAGTGGTTTTTCATTGCTTTCTCCCTGCTACGCTTCTTTCCTCCTCCTGCTGCAGTTGCCTGCCAAACCACTCCTTCAGTGCCCTCTTTCTCCAAACTGGAGGCTCAACAGGAAAGGCCTGTGGCCTAAGCTTTTCCTCACATTGTACCCTTTTGACCAGCAAGCTTGGTATCCTATAGTGACATCATCAAGGAGTGCTACATTCCCTGGTGGCTAATTGTGTTTCTGTGTCCTGAGTGACCTTTCATGGCAAAGGTGCAAAAAAAAAAAAAATTAGCTCATTTACATGCCCTGAAATCAGTTGTTTGGGATTATGGACTGCAAGTTTGCTCAACTTTCTCTAGAATTGTACCATATGTCTGCAAGTTTGTAAGGCACTGCAACTACTTTAATCCTCCCCTCAGGTTCAAAACACTAAAATATAATTAAACTTGGTAAAGCCTGTTCACACAATCTCCTTACCTGTTTGGGTTGCCAGGTTTGTAGCCAATAGATGAAGTCAGAGTTGTGGCTGACAAGGGATTTGTTGACCTCCAGACAATAGCTAGAAACCACTGCAAATTCAGAAAACGATGGTCTTTTCCTGCTTGTCTGAAAATCTCATAAATTGAGTAAGTTTATATCTTTCAGCAGTAGCAAAAGTTCCAGAAACTCTTGGAGGAGACAGATTATCTGGATCGATTTCAGTTGGGTTTCAGGCCTGGTTTTGGCACGGAAACAGCCTTGGTCGCCCTGTATGATGACCTTTGTTGGGAGAGACACAGGGGGAGTGTGACTCTGTGGATTCTTCTTGATCTCTCAGCAGCTTTCGATACCATCGACCATGGTATCCTTCTGGGGAGACTGGCTGAGTTGGGAGTGGGAGGGACTGCATGGCGGTGGTTCCACTCCTACTTGGCAGGTCGACTCTAGAAGGTGGTGCTTGGGGAACATTGCTCGGCACCCTGGACTCTCCAGTATGGGGTTCCACAGGGGTCACTTCTCTCCCCCATGCTGTTCAACATCTACATGAAACCATTGGGTGCGGTCATCCAGAGCTCTGGAGTGCATTGCCATCAGTATGCTGATGACACGCAGCTCTATTTCTCCTTTTCATCTTCTTCAGGTGAGGCTGTCAATGTGCTGAACAGGTACCTGGCTGCGACAATGGACTGGATGAGGGCTAATAAACTGAGGCTCAATCCAGAGAAGACTGAGATGCTGCTAGTGGGTGGTTCTTCTGACCGGATGGTGGATGTCCAACCTGTCCTGGATGGGGTTGCACTCCCCTTGAAGGAGCAGGTTTGTAGCTTGGGAGTTCTCCTAGAACAGCCTTTCCCAACTAGTGGGTCACCAGATGTTGTTGGACCACAATTCCCATCTTTCCTGACCATTGGCAATGCTGGCTGAGGCTGATGGGAGTTGTGGTCAAACAACTTCTGGTGGCCCACTAGTTGGGAGAGGCTGTCCTAGAACCATCTATGTCACTTGAAGTTCAGATAGCTTCGGTGGCACTGAGTGCTTTCTACCCACTTTGGTAGTTGGTGGCCCAGCTATGCCCCTATCTGGACAGGGATAACCTGGCTTCAGTTGTCCATGCTCTGGTAACCTCCAAGTTAGATTACTGCAATGTGCTCTACATGGGGCTGCCTTTGAAGACGGTTTGGAAACTGCAGCTTGTGCAAAATGCAGTGGCCAGATTAGTAACAGGGACCAGACAGTCCGAAAATATAAAACCGATTCTGGCCCGCTTGCATTGGCTGCCTTTATGTTTCCGAGCTCGATTCAAGGTGCTGGTTTTAACCTATAAAGCCTTACACGGCTTGGGACCATAATACCTGATGGAATGCTTCTCCCAATATGAACCCACCCGTACACTACGCTCAACATCAAAGGCCTTCCTGCGGGTGCCTACTCCGAGGGAAGCTCAGAGGTTGGCAACAAGGGAGAGGGCCTTCTCAGTGGTGGCCCCCAAATTATGCAATGATCTTTCTGATGAGGTGTGCCTGGCGCCAACACTGTTATCTACTTGGCGCCAGGTCAAGACTTTCCTCTTCTCCCAGGCATTTTAGCATGTGTTTTAAATTGTTTTAAATTATTTTAAATTGTTTTTAAAATATGTGTTTTTAAATTTGTATATTTGTTTTTAATGTTTTTAGTTATTGTAAACCACCCAGAGAGCTTTGGCTATGGGGCAGTATATAAATACAATAAGTAAAAATAAATAAAATTCTCTCTGTGTCCAGGTGTCGTGCCCGGGTTGGGACTCAAGAACAGAATCACTTGATGAAAGCAAATCAGTTTTTATTAGAGTAATTTCCAGACATAGGCTTCTCCGCCTCATGAACTCTTAACATGAACCAAAACCCGTGACATGGAAGAGAGTTGATAGAACAGAGTATCAAACATTCCCTGTCCCTTATCAAGGGGACTTTCGGGCACAAATTCTTTCGCTCTGCCTCAAACTGCCCACATCTACGCCCCTTCCCTCCTCTTTTCTTTGGCGCCTTTTTAACTGTCTTCGGGTGCGGGGCGATGGGGGGGCGGCTACCTCCTCCCCTTCTGATTCGGAAAGGATGGTAGGGAGTGGGGGGGGTTCGCCCAACACTTCAGGCGATTTCTCTCTACCCTTCTCTGCAGCCGAAAGGCCTTGGTCTCCCTCCTCCTCCCCCTCTGTCTGTAACTGCTTCACATTCCTAGGGGGGGAGTGTGTGAGAAACGAGTCTGTTGCCTGTTCAAGGTTTTCCCCCTCTATCTGGGAAGCCTCCTCCTCCCCTCCAGACGACTCAGCCCAACTGCCCCCCTCTCCTAGCTCATTCTCAGAAACATCAGAATCCCAACCATACATCCTGACAGCAGGAGATGTAGAACAAAAATCATAGCAGGATCTTGGTAGGCAATTGTTATCATTATTATGATTATAATAAAAGTGTACATGCAGGTTTTTTTTAATTACTTGCAAAAATACCATATTATACATTTTATCTTTCAAATAATTTTTGAACTGAAATTTTTAAAAAGTGTATATGCAGCTTATGATGCCATTACTATGTGTTATATTTTTCTAATTATGAAGGGTCAAACAAGTTTACATTTTTCTGGGCTGTTGAAGAGGGCAGTTTGTCTAATTCATTGCTTGTTTTGAAAACCTTCCGAATATGAAGCTTTAGTCGTATACTTGCTTTTCTGGGAGTAAAGCTGCAATGCTAATCCCACATACCAGGAGTAAATCCCATTGAATTCCATAGGACTTACTTTTGAGTAGACATGTTTAGGATTTTGCTATAAACCAGTGGGACTTTTGAGTTAACATAGCAAAAGATTGCATTTGTGTTATAAATCTTTCTCTCCCCCTACAATCCTATTTTTAAAGCAGTTAGGTAGGGCTTACCTAGGTGTCACTACTTTTATTTTGTAGATAACTAATACTGATTTTATTTTATCTTAATTTTTTTAAAAAAATGTTCTGCAATGACCTACTAGTTTTGACAATAAACTATTATATGGGGTGTATGCATTTTTACATCTCCAGTGTGCATGTATATAGAGTCTTTCCAACAACCGTGAGGCAGGGTTGCTGATTAAAAACCAAGGCAGCTACAAAAAGAAATAAATCTATTTAAAATACCATAACCATATAACAAGTATTAAACAGTTGCAAAACATGATTCTGAATTTTGAGTTGGGTGAGTGAAGTTCCTTATCACTTGAAGTTACAGTCCTGTGCACTCTTGCCTGTTGGAGTAAGCCCCATTGAATACATTGGGACTTGCCTCTGAGTAAACATGCATAGGATTGCACTATAAATATATTTACATGTTGTGTAAATAATAAACATCTTTGACAATCATGCTTATATAAATATTTCTTCCTACTATGTCCAACTAAGTGTTTGATTTCACACTATGGTTGTAGATTATTATTTCCTCAACATTTTAAGTGTGCCCTTCTTCCTTGAAGTGGCCATGGTTCTCCATTGTTTTCATCCTGAGGGGCAAATAGGTTGAGAGATGGTGAGTAGCCCATGGTCACCCACTACACTTTATAGCTCATTTCCATTTTGAAAAATTAATTAAAACAATTTACATATAGGCAAAATTTATTAAGTGGATCCATACAATACAATTAAAGCACATCCAACTTGCATTTAAAGCACATGCCTTCCCCTAAAGAATCCTGGGAAGTGTAGTTTCCCTCTTACAGTTATAGTTCTCACCACCCTTAAAAACTACAGTTCCCATGCTTCTGAGGTGGGATTCATGTGCTTCAAATATGTGTTGAATGTGCTTTAAATGAATGGTGTGGATCTGCCCTAGGTACACTGTGCATTCATTAGTGAAATGAATAGTACAGTTTTAAAAAATACTTTTTTAAACGGGGAAGGCCTGTAGCTCAGTGGTAGGGCACATGCTTTGCATGCAAAAGTCCAAACTTCAATCTCTCGATAACATCTCCACAACACTAGACTCCCTTCTTCTTACAATGGCTTTCTGGTGACTGGCCTGGCCTGAGGACTCTTAAAAATCCCTTCTTGCTAGAAGCGAGTAGACTAGATTAAATGTTCCATACCCATGTGGGAAGCTGGTGAGAAGAAATTATCCAATCACTTCAGCTGGACCTGGGAACACCCTCATTAAGCTAAGATTTCTATCATAATTTCCATTCAGAGATTTTTTGTTTGTTTGAATAGTATGCTCCAAGCAACTGTGATTGATGCTTAATGTATCATGCTTAATCACATCACTAGGGGCTGTCCCGATGACAATAATAGGGCCCACCCCTGAAATCTCAGCGTTTGGGATGCTTCTGACCTGGCAACCCTACCTGTTCTAATAAGGTGACTGTAACGCCTTGCCTTTTTGATATCTTCACAGAACTTTAGAGATACAAAGTAACAGCCACTAACATATCCTCATTTGGAAACATGTTTGTGGGACAGGAAAGGACAAAGTTAAAATACATTTTGCCCTAGAGATCCACAATAGCTAAATGGAACTGTTTTTTTTTGAGGCGGTATGTCTTATCTTTGACGACCAGATGCTAAGGACTAGGGGTGGAAAGATCTGCTAATTTTGGTTCTTTCAGTTTGTCATTTTTCCAGTCTTAAAATTCTGTTCTCCAGGTTTCTGCAGCAATTTGCATTTTTTAAAATCCTCATGAAAATTCTTCAGCATTTTAGTGCAAATTTCTCCTAATAAACACATTTTTGTATGCAGTTTTGACTAAGGTACACATTTTTGCAAGCAATTTCTCCCAATATAATGGATTTTGATATATTATTTTCACTAATTTAATTCATTTTTATAAAAGTTTTCCACCAATATATGCATTTTTATAAACATTGTTTGGTTGAAGAACTGCATTGCAAAATTTGGATAAGTGCGTATTTTGAAGGATAGACGTATTTCAGTTCTCATATTTTTCTGGAAAATACGAAGTTGATAAATTCAGCTTTAAATGCTAATTGATTCGAATATCTTCCTTCCCCATCCGTACTAGGGACAGACTTTTAGGGGAAGGTCATTGCCTTCATGCCTGTCTGTGAGCTTCCAGAGGCATATGGCTAGTCACTCTTGGAAATAATGTTCAGTACTAGATGGAGAATTGGTCTGATCCATCTAGGCAGTTACTTGAAGAATGTACTTGAAAACAGCTTTTTAGATGCAAGAACCTTTATGTAGAAATTGGATGTGCCTCTTTTGGGCTGTATTGGACAGATATTTCTTTCCCCCTGCTCTGCCCAAACCTGGTCTTCATTTTTCCATTTTTCTTTTTCTCAATGTTTTATTTTTCTAATGGTGTGAGACCAGCCAGCATATGCCAACAAAGGGTGTTCCAGTTGTTGAGTTGCATTTGCTCTTGCATTATTCCAGTCACAGCCAACATCATCCTAATGACCCATGTTCTGAAGGTCTAGGAAAAGAAAGTAAGCTAAAAGGTCTCCCTGGCTTTTCTTTGACAGAAATAAAGAATTAAAAAAGCAGCCGAGCCTGCATTTTGGAAGCAAAGCAATCAGCAAAAAAGCCCATTCGCCTACTAACAATAGTGCCAGCCTGAAGGATTTGCCCTACATCACAATACAGAAATTGTTTGCATCTCATGGTTTCATTTAATAAAGATTTGCAAGAAATTACTTTGCAACACTGAACTGATGAGAAAATTAGGCTGCAGTGCTTAGGTGTATATCTGCAGAAAGCCTAGGTCAGGGGATCAAAAGTGTCAAACCCACCTCTAAGTTCAAGATCTTCAGTATGCTATTAGACATAAGACCCTAGTGCAGAGAAAAGCATGCACTACAGTGGTAGGAGATTGCCACATGGGCCACTTGGCTGAGTTTTATCTGAATTCTGGGCTTGCTATCTGGTATCCATTTGGACCTTTCGCTGGTCCAGGTTCCAATTCCATTTAAAAACAAACAAACAAGGCTCTAGCCAACACGCAACTGGAAATATATGGCAAAGTATGCAGACAACATTCTGCCCAATCATTTAGTGTTCCCACCTTTTATCCAATGAGGGTAGTTGCAGATATGATTGACATGGAAACAGTGATCACCACAGAGAAAGGGAAATATAAAGCCACAATTTAATTGTCTGTAGATGACAATTAACCCATTAACCCATTCCAGTCTGGGTTCAGGCCTGGTTATGGGACTGAATTGGCCTTGGTTGCCCTGATGGATGACCTTTATCAGGAGAAGGACAGGGGGAGTGTGACCCTATTATTCTTACTTGATCTCTCGGCAGCTTTTGATACTATTGACCGTGGTATCCTTCTGAATTGACTTGGTGAGATGGGTATTGGAGGCACTGTTTTAGAGTGGTTCCAATCCTATCTCCAGGGTCATTTTCAGAGAATACCACTGGGGATTGTCTTTCAGCCCCCTGGCAGTTTTGCTGTGGGGTGCTGCAGGGTGCCAATTTGTCCCCAATACTGTTTAACATCTATATGAAGCCCTTGGGAGTTGCCATCAGGAGATTTGGGGCAAGGTGTCAGCAGTACGGTGACAATACCCAGCTCTATTTCTCTGTAACATCTGAATCGGGAGAGGTCCTGCAAGCCCTGGACCAGTGCCCTGACTCGGTAGTTGGCTGGATGAGGGCCAGTAAACTGAATCTGAATCCTAGCAAGAAAGAGACAGTGTGGGTTGATGGTTCTCGAGTTTGGATAATTGGTCAGTTGACTGCTTTGAATGGGGTCATATGTGATGTTCCTGTATTAATGTATATATGGTAAGTGCTGTTTGTATAGAAGATACATGGTAAGTGGAATGAAAGAGGAGGCGGGAGTAAATGAGCAGTAGAATGCTGGATGATTGGCTGAGTGTTTGGATGGCTGAGAGTATAAATGGAAGGATGACAGTTGAATCTGGGTGGACGTTAGTGGGTTGTTTTGGTGGAGTTGGGAGGTGGGTGTGAGTTGGTGTATGTCAGGAGAGTGTGGAGAAGGAGGGAGGTGGAGTTCGGATTAGTAATAAGTCAAATATCACAGTAATAGATGAAACCATAAGCTTGTAGATCATTATCAAAGTTATCTTGTTATTAATGTCATTTAATGAAAACTATATTTGGTTTACCGAAGGCCTGATCCTTGGCTGGGGTTTCACAGACCAGAAGGGAGGGTAAGGTAATGACCAAGGCTGAAGGGAAACAGTAACAAATGGTGGCAGCGGTGAAGAGGAGATTATAACATTCATAAGTATCTAGAGCAACCCTGAGTTATGAGTTATCTGCAGTGATACACGGGGGTTGGGAACAGCATAGGCACACAGTCACAAATATAACCAGATAGGGAGACTCAGGCAAGGTCTCTGGAAACATTGGTTGTAGAACGTGACTGGTGGTGCTGCCTAGCAGGGGGATCTATTGAGATCTGTGCTAGAGCGGGGAGAGAAACCATAAAAAAGGACAGTCCGGACTGGTGGAGTCCCTGGTGGTGCCTAGTGAAAGGCAGTAGACACGAGCAGGTGGGAACCTGACAGGGAGAGCCAGGGAAGGGCATTACAGGTGGTGTTAGCGGTGGGATACGAACAAAAGAGAGTCCAGATATGAAATAAAGAGTCCCTAAACAGTGGTGTGGCAAACAGAAATAACAAATAAAGATTACTTGTGAGAGTGACTGGCAAAGAGTGAGTGGCAAAGAGTGAGTGAACTCAAACACCATGGCTGAATATATAAAGATGAAAAGAGAGGAGCTGGTGGAGAAGTGCATAACATTCAATTTACCTCACGAGGGTAAAGGGGTAGATGAATTGAGGGTAGCACTAATAGCTTTTACAACTGTCCAGCAAAAACAACCTGTCAGGGAAGAGACCCCAGAAGGGTACTTAAGCAATCCCGCTTATATAGAGTATTTGAGAGAGAAGTTAAAATGGGAATGTGAGGGAAAAGATAAGGAACGTGAGGAAAAAGACAAGCAGAGGGTCTTTGAAACGGAAGAGAAGGAAAAGCAGCGGGAGTTGGAAATTGAGAGATTGAGGAGGGAGGTTGAGGAAAAAGACAAGCAGAGGGAGTTGGAAACTGAGAGATTGAGGAGGGAGGCTGAGGAAAAAGACAAGCAGAGGGAGTTGGAAACTGAGAGATTGAGGAGGGAGGCGGATGAGAAAGAAAAACAGTGGGAGTTGGAATTTGAGAGAATGAGAGTGGATGCTGAAATACAGGTGGAAAAGTTAAAGTTTGAAAGAGAGAAGTTTCATTCTGATGAAACAAGAAAGGACAAAAATGAAACAAAGATAAAGGTTACACCAAAAGACTTTGCAGTGTTTGAGCCTGGACAAGATCCACAGATTTACCTCAGCACTTTTGAAAAGGCAGCTCAATTGTGGGGGCTACCAGAGGATAAATATATGCAATATTTGTCAAACCTGATCAAAGGGGAATTGGCAGAGGTATACCAATATTTCCCCTCAGACAAGCCCGTCACATATGCCGAGTTTAAAGAGGCAGTATACAAAAGATTCAGACTGGGACCTGACTATTTTAGAAAGTTATTCCGAAATTGTCAGATCCAAGCAGGGAGGTCTTTTGTTGAACTGGGAGCAAAGTTGATGGATATATTTGGAAAGTGGATGAGTAGTGCCAAAGCTCAGTCAGTGGAAGAGGTGAAAAGCCTCATGATACTGGATCAATTATTCCATCAGTTACCACCAGAAATAAGGCTCCTGGTCAAAGACCGTTCCCCTACATCGGTGCAGGAGGCCGCAGAGATGGCGGATCACTTTGCCTCCAATAGAACTGGCTGGGTGGGGAAAACATCAAGAGAGTTTAAACCCAGACCATATAATGGTGGCAAAAAGGATGTGGTGCCACAGCGAGTGAGTCCTCCAGTAAAATCTGAAGGGCACAGGACACCCCAGAGTGGATCTGTGTACCCTAAAATGGAGGAGAAATTATGCTATAAATATGGTAGACCGGGGCACCTACGTTTTCAATGTGAGGTTGCCAACCCCATTAGTAATGCTGCTCAGACAAGGGCAGTAAAAACAGAACCAAAAGATCTAACAACGAAAAAGGTTCAGTTCTGCCAGATAAACTGGACAGAAGTAACAGACCTTGATTCAAGTCTGAGAGAGGAAGTGAGTGTACAAGGGGCAAATTATTGGGCATTGCTTGATACTGGTGCTGCTCAGACGTTACTGAGGCCAGATTTAATAAAATCTGAGGAAATATTACCTCAGGAAATGGTGACTATCCAAGGAGTGAGGGGTCAACCAGAAAGCTTACCCATGGCCCTAGTGAAAATGCAGTGGAGAGGCCGAGAGGGAAAATATAAAGTAGGTATTAATGCCCAACAACAAGAACCAGTGATACTGGGAAGAGATGTAATGGGGGCACAAGGAAAAATATATGTGGTAACCAGACAACAACTTGGCAGAGAAACAGAAGCCATGTTAAAAGGGGCTGAAGGAAACAGGGTGGAACCTGTTTTTGAGCCTACGGTCACCATAGCAACCCCTGGAAAGCCTGCTGAAAGAAACAACTTGTATCAAATGGTCTCTAGTCAAGAAGCAGAGCAGTTCAGGGAAGAACTGAATAGGGATACAAGTTTGAAGCAAATAAAGAAGCAAGCCCTGACACAAAAGATTCCCTTTACTGACAAGCTGAGGAATCAAATTGTGTGTGAGAATGGGATTTTATATAGACTGTGGATGCCTGCTGAGAGAAAGGATGAATGTGAACCAGTGAAGCAATTGATAGTACCTAGCAAATACAGAACCAGATTGCTAGAGGTAGCCCACGAAGTCCCATGTGCAGGACATCTGGGAATAAAAAAGACCAAGAGGAGATTGGCTGCACACTATTATTGGCCAAATATCTCCAAAGATGTAAAACAACATTGTCTATCTTGTGGTATATGCCAAAAGGTGGGAAAAAGTGGAGTAAAGACTATGGCACCTTTAAAGCCCCTTCCTATAATTGGACAACCCTTTTATAGAGTGGGAGTAGATTTGGTGGGCCCTTTTTCCAAACCCACAAGGCATGGCAAGAAATATCTATTGGTGGTGGTGGATTTTGCCACCAGGTACCCAGACGCGGAAGCATTAAGATCCGTAGAAGCCCCTGTAGTGGCAGAGGCTTTGTTAAAAATCTTTATGAGGCTGGGTTTTCCTCATGAAGTGCTGACGGATCAAGGCAGTGTATTCATGGGAGAAGTGATGCAATGTATGTGGAAGTGTTGTGGTCTAAAACATCTAAAGACCACCACTTACCATCTAGCCACTAACGGATTGACTGAGAGATTTAATGGGGTTCTGAAGGGCATGATAAGAAGTTATGTTCAAGATCACCCACAAGACTGGGATGAACATTTGGGGTGCTTCTTATTCGCTTACAGAGAAGTCCCTCAGGAGTCAACAGGCTTCTCACCCTTTGAACTGATGTTCACTAGAAAAGTGAGGGGACCTTTGGAACTGTTAAAAAATTCATGGGAAGGAACCCTGGGAGAGTACAAAACATCTGTAGTTGATTTTGTATTAGACTTCCGCAGCAAATTAACATCAATGATGGAAGCTGTACAAAAGAATTTGAGTCAAGCTCAGGAGAAGCAAAGTTACTGGTATGACAGAACAGCCAGGGAACGTGTGTATGATGTGGGAGATATGGTTATGGCATTCATACCCAGGAAACATGATAAATTACAGGCTAACTGGGAGGGACCATATACCATAAGAGAAAAGCTTGACACAGTGACATATGTAATTACCACAGACCAATTAAACAAAAACAAAGTGGTTCATGTAAATATGTTAAAGCCTTACCATACCAGGGATGCAAAGGTGTTGCAAGTTACCTTATTCCCTGAGGGAAGTGGGCCTGAACTTCCAGATTTGGTACAGGAAAGCAAAGACAAAGGAGGGGTAGATCAATTGGAATGGTCAGAGGAGGTGAAGGAGGAAGTAAAAGAAGAGATTATGAGAGTTTTGAAAAACTATGGGAATCTCTTTAGCAATAAACCTGGCCGAACCAGTATAGCCAGACATTCCATTGATACTGGAAATCATGCCCCAATCAAATCTGTGCCGTACCGTGTGAATGGGAAAGTTGAGAGTGAAGTAATCTATTTAGGACATAAGGTGGGGAGTGGGAAAATCACCCCCTTATGGAGCACGGTGGAGGCAATACAAGCGTGGCCTATCCCCTTAACTAAAAAACAAGTTAGGGCATTTCTAGGTGTGGCTGGTTTTTATAGAAAGTTTGTGAAAGATTTTGGGGAAATAGCAACCCCCTTGCATGAGTTGACAAAGAAAAAGTGTTCTGAGAGTGTGGTATGGACGGATGAATGTCAGAAGGCTTTTGATCTGCTGAAGCAAGCCTTGTGCCAAGGACCTATATTAATAGCACCAGACTATGAGCAACCATTCATCATGGCTACGGATGTGTCGGACCTCGCGCTGGGAGTCGTCTTGCTGCAGGAGAGAGAAGGCACCAGACATCCAGTGGCGTATCTGAGTCACAAGCTGACGTCGAGGGAGAAAAACTATTCGTTGGTCCAAAAGGAGTGCCTAGCGGTCGTGTGGGGACTGAACAAGTTGCGCCCATACGTGTGGGGACGAAGATTTACGGTGACGACTGACCATCGGGCCTTGTTATGGTTACAGACTATGAAAAACCATAACACTATGCTGCAGATGTGGTCCTGGGCCCTACAAGACTATCAAGTGGACTTCCAGTTCATCAAAGGCAAGGACAATGTATTGGCCGATGGACTGTCAAGGCAAGTGGCTGGGACTGCAGTGACGTGACCCAGACGGAGGAACAAAAAAGACATTTTCCCCATAAAGAGTTGGTTTTATTGTTAACGCGGCGTATGAATTCTAGAGCAGGAATAATACTCTGCCGTTATTTTTAAGGGGGGGGGAAATGTGATGTTCCTGTATTAATGTATATATGGTAAGTGCTGTTTGTATAGAAGATACATGGTAAGTGGAATGAAAGAGGAGGGGGGAGTAAATGAGCAGTAGAATGCTGGATGATTGGCTGAGTGTTTGGATGGCTGAGAGTATAAATGGAAGGATGACAGTTGAATCTGGGTGGACGTTAGTGGGTTGTTTTGGTGGAGTTGGGAGGTGGGTGTGAGTTGGTGTATGTCAGGAGAGTGTGGAGAAGGAGGGAGGTGGAGTTCGGATTAGTAATAAGTCAAATATCACAGTAATAGATGAAACCATAAGCTTGTAGATCATTATCAAAGTTATCTTGTTATTATTTTTTTTTTTTAATAATTTTTATTCAAATTTTCATACAACATACAAAACTAAACATTCAAAGACAAAAAACAAAATCAAAAATAATTGAACAAAAAGAAAAAAAAAATAAGGAATAAAATATTGACTTCCCATTTGTCACATATCAAATCAGTTATAAGTCTATAATATATAACAATCCTGTCTCTTAAATCATATTATAAAATCACTTTCCTCCAATAGTTATCTTACTTAATCATCAAATCTCATAAACATTACTTTGTTCTTTCCACAAAAAGTCAAAGAGAGGTTTCAGTTCTTTAAGAAATATATCTATCAATTTTTTTCCAAATAAGCATATCAATTAATCCATCTCATTACTAATTATAATAATCTTATTGTCATAACCATAGTCAAAATAAACATTTCAAACAATCCGTCTCATCAGAATCTGTTAGGTTCAATAATTTCAATAGCCATTATTCTATTGTCCCTATTAGTTCCATCTTCCATCTTCCATCTTCGATAGTCCTGTTAAATCCAGTAATTTCAGTGTCCAATCTTCCGATAGTCCTGTTAAATCCAGTAATTTCAGTGTCCAATCTTCCATTATCAGTATTCCATAATAATCTTGCTGTCATAACCATAGTCATACAATAAGAGTCTGATGGGAATTACCTCTATCCCAAATATTATCTTGCCAACCATTCTGAATAGGTTGCTGAAATACTGCTGTAAGATCATATCTCTGTTCTTTTTTTCAAAATGCACTGGCTCATCTCTTGAAAGTTTTTCCATTGTCACATGGCTGCAGTTAATTCCATCCATCACATCATTCCAGTCCAGAAGATTATCCATGCCATTGATAACTTTCTCTCTAGAATCTTCCTTAGTTTCTTCAGAGATAACATTAAATTCCAAACAATAGATTTTATTTCTAAAATCCATAAGCTTCAAATCTTTTTCCTGTTCCACGTTTGTTCCAGTCTCCAGGGTCTCCTCTCTCACAGGGACCCCTATTTCTTTAAGCTCCTGTGACATTTTGCTCAATTCAATTATTCCAGTCTCCAGGGTCTCCTCTCTCACAGGGACCCCTATTTCTTTAAGCTCCTGTGACATTTTGCTCAATTCAATTATTCCAGTCTCCAGGGTCTCCTCTCTCACAGGGACCCCTATTTCTTTAAGCTCCTGTGTCATTTTACTCAATTCAATTTTCAGCTCCTTACTACCCTGTCGCAGGTCTTTTTCCAGTTCCACGTTTGTTCCAGTCTCCAGAGTCTCCTCTCTCACAGGGACCCCTATCATTTTGCTCATTTCAATTTTCAGCTCCTTACAACCCTGTCGCAGGGTTCGTTTCGTTATCTCAATTTCATCCATTATTTTCTGAAACATAGATACTTCCAGGTTCTCAGCCACTTTCTTAATTGCCATTTTAAAAGAAAAATATAAAAGAACCACTTCTTATTTCAGCAACAATTGGGTTAATACTCCAAACTTGGTGACATCACAGCGTAAACAGAACAGACAGCCTTATCTCTCCATGCTTAAGTAAACAAAATGCAGTTCCCAGGATCGAAACAATTAATGGCGTCGTCAGAAAACAGATTCGTCAAAATAAAATGAACTAGGAAAAAAGTAATCTCAGACAATATAATATTCTTCAGAATAAAAATCAGGAATAGAAATCCCTCTTCCGTGTATATCTTTAGGGTGCAAATCCAGGACAGCTTTTTGCAACAAAAACAGAGATAAGCTATTAATTAGTGAATAGCAGAGAGAAGTTATGGCTCCCCGGTGAGATGTCAAAAACTGATCAATCTGGCAAATCTCTTTTAAACAGCAACAATTTAAGTCAAGTAAAAGAAAAATATAGAAAGAAGGGTGCTTGCCTGTTAGTGCGTTCTCTCTTTGAAGAAAAGATGAACGTTCGCTTTATCAGATAGAGCTTGTTGTTGAAAATCCGTCCCACCTTCGTCGGCTGGACCTCGTCCCACAAATTAATGAGATCTGGTCGTCCCAACAAAAATAGGCTTTGAGGTTAATCTCTTCGTTTCTCCCTACCCGGGAGAAGTTTAATCAGTCAAAAAAAAAAAAATCTGACTGATATATCTGAATAAGCTTCTTTTGAGGCAGGAGCCCGTCTCAAAAGCAGGCACAGGCTAAGTCACCCTTCCCGGAAGTCAAAGTTATCTTGTTATTAATGTCATTTAATAAAAACTATATTTGGTTTACCGAAGGCCTGATCCTTGGCTGGGGTTTCACAGACCAGAAGGGAGGGTAAGGTAATGACCAAGGCTGAAGGGAAACAGTAACAAATGGTGGCAGCGGTGAAGAGGAGATTATAACATTCATAAGTATCTAGAGCAACCCTGAGTTATGAGTTATCTGCAGTGATACAAGGGGGTTGGGAACAGCATAGGCACGCAGTCACAAATATAACCGGATAGGGAGACTCAGGCAAGGTCTCTGGGAACATTGGTTGTAGAACGTGACTGGTGGTGCTGCCTAGCAGGGGGATCTATTGAGATCTGTGCTAGCAGTAGCTGGGAGGAACCAGCCACACATATAAAGTCAGAGCACCCTAGCGAGGGAGCCTGCTCCATGAGCTAGAGGGAGCCCCAGCTGACGAAGCATCAAGGCAAGTTAAGCAGCAGAGCGAGTTCGGCAGCAGGGCAAGTTGGCCAGGGCCCCCCACTCTGCCCGTCTGTTCCCTGACCTCAACTAAACCGCAGTCTCCAACCCACTGACGTAATAAACCTTAAGCAAAACTATGCAGGTAAGAAGCCAGCAGGGGTGTGGGGGCTTTCCAGTGTTTTGCACCGCCTGCAGCATGTACGACTATCTGCCTGTTGGACAGAAGTCGTGGGTATGCTCTTGGTGCAATGAGCTCCTGGCTCTCCGGGAACGACTTCATTTCCTTGAGGCCAAGGTGGCGGACCTGGAAAAGCTGAGAGAGGCAGAGAGGTGTGTGGAGGAGGCCTTCAGGGATGTTATAGCTGTGTCCCACTCCAACGATGATAGCTCTCCTGCTATCATGGACAACGATGGTCTCGGGGAAGGAGAGCATCCAGCTGAGGAAGAGGGAAACGATCCCTTACAAGGGACCCATTCCTTGGGGGATGAGCAGCTATACTCTTGTGCCGAGGATATATCTCCAGGGGGTGGAGGGATCCTTGTAGTGGGTGATTCGATCATTAGGAACATAGACAGTGGGGTGTGTGATGGGCATGTAGACCGCAAGGTGTTTTGCCTGCCTGGTGCGAAGGTTGCGGATATCGCCCATCGTTTAGATAGTTTTGTAGACAGTGCTGGGAAGGAGTCAGTGGTCGTGGTGCACGTTGGCACCAACGACATGGGGAAATGCATCCGTGAGGTCCTGGAAGCAAAATTTAGGTTGCTAGGTAGGATGCTGAAAGCCAGGACCTCCAAGGTGGCTTTCTCTGAAATGCTACCGGTTCCACGCGCAGGACCAGCCAGACAGGCCCAGCTTCGCAGTCTCAATGCGTGGATGAGACGATGGTGTCGGGTGGAAGGGTTTGGATTTGTTAGGCACTGGGGAACATTTTGGGACAAGCCGGGCCTGTACAAAAGGGACGGGCTCCACTTGAACCAGAATGGAACCAGACTGCTGGCACTTAAAATTAAAAAGGTGGCAGAGCAGCTTTTAAACTGACTGAGGGGGGAAACCCGACAGGAGCTGAGAAAGGTCCGGTTCGGAATAAACCTCCCCCCTGGGATAAAAACCAAAGAAATGATGAAATTTTAAAAGGGGTAGGCCTAGAAGTAGGCATTGTGAGAGCAGGGGCACAGGATATAAATTCAGAAGAGCAAAATTACCACAGGCCTAACCACAAGTGCGAAAGACACTTGAAGAGAGACACTGCTTACAAGTGCCTGTACGCTAATGCTAGGAGCCTGCGAACCAAGATGGGAGAACTGGAGTGCTTGGTCTTAGAGGAGAGCATTGATATAGTGAGCATAACGGAGACCTGGTGGAATGGAGAAAACCAGTGGGCTACGGTTATCCCTGGATATAAACTATATCGGAAGGACAGGGAAGGACGTATTGGTGGCGGAGTCGCTCTATACGTGAAAGAAGGCATTGAATACAGCAAGCTCGAAACCCCAAAAGAGGCAGACTCCTCCACAGAATCGTTGTGGGTGGTGATACCATGCCCCAGGAGGGACTTAATACTGGGAACGATCTATCGTCCCCCTGATCAAAATGCTCAGGGAGACCTTGAGATGAGATATGAAATTGAGGAAGCATCCAAACTAGGAAATGTGGTAGTAATGGGTGACTTCAACTACCCGGACATAGACTGGCTGCATATGTGTTCCAGTCATGACAAAGAAGCAAAGTTTCTAGATATTCTAAATGACTATTCCCTAGACCAGTTGGTCATGGAACCGACCAGAGGGACGGCAACCCTGGACTTAATCCTCAGTGGGGACCGGGACCTGGTGCAAGATGTAAGTGTTGTTGAACCGATTGGGAGCAGTGACCACAGTGCTATTAAATTAAACATACATGTAACTGGCCGATTGCCATGAAAATCCAACACGGTCACATTTGACTTCAAAAGAGGAAACTTCACAAAAATGAGGGGATTGGTAAAAAGAAAGCTGAAAAACAAAGTCCAGAGGGTCACATCACTCGAAAATGCTTGGAAGTTGTTTAAAAACACTATATTAGAAGCTCAACTGGAGTGCATACCGCAGATCAGAAAAGGTACCGCCAGGGCCAAGAAGATGCCAGCATGGTTAACGAGCAAAGTCAAGGAAGCTCTTAGAGGCAAAAAGTCTTCCTTCAAAAAATGGAAGTCTTGTCCGAATGAAGAAAATAAAAAAGAACACAAACTCTGGCAAAAGAAATGCAAGAAGACAATAAGGGATGCTAAAAAAGAATTTGAGGAGCTAAGAACATAAAAACCAACAACAAAAAATTCTATAAATACATTCAAAGCAGGAGACCATCTAGGGAGACGATTGGACCCTTGGATGATAAGGGAGTCAAAGGTGTACTAAAGAACGATAAGGAGATTGCAGAGAAGCTAAATGAATTCTTTGCATCTGTCTTCACAGTGGAAGATATAAGGCAGATCCCTGAACCTGAACTAAGATTTGCAGGAAGGGATTCTGAGGAACTGAGACAAATAGTGGTAACGAGAGAGGAAGTTCTAAGCTTAATGGACAATATAAAAACTGACAAATCACCGGGCCCGGATGGCATCCACCTGAGAGTTCTCAAAGAACTCAAATGTGAAGTTGCTGATCTGCTAACTAAAATATGTAACTTGTCCCTTGGGTCCTCCTCCGTGCCTGAGGACTGGAAAGTGGCAAATGTAACGCCAATCTTCAAAAAGGGATCCAGAGGGGATCCTGGAAATTACAGGCCAGTTAGCTTAACTTCTGTCCCTGGAAAACTGGTAGAAAGTATTATTAAAGCTAGATTAACTAAGCACATAGAAGAACAAGCCTTGCTGAAGCAGAGCCAGCATGGCTTCTGCAAGGGAAAGTCCTGTCTCAGTAACCTATTAGAATTCTTTGAGAGTGTCAACAAGCATATAGATAGAGGTGATCCAGTGGACATAGTGTACTTAGACTTTCAAAAAGCGTTTGACAAGGTACCTCACCAAAGGCTTCTGAGGAAGCTTAGCAGTCATGGAATAAGAGGAGAGGTCCTCTTGTGGATAAGAAATTGGTTAAGAAGCAGAAAGCAGAGAGTAGGAATAAACGGACAGTTCTCCCAATGGAGGGCTGTAGAAAGTGGAGTCCCTCAAGGATCGGTATTGGGACCTGTACTTTTCAACTTGTTCATTAATGACCTAGAATTAGGAGTGAGCAGTGAAGTGGCCAAGTTTGCTGATGACACTAAATTGTTCAGGGTTGTTAAAACAAAAAGGGATTGCGAAGAGCTCCAAAAAGACCTCTCCAAACTGAGTGAATGGGCAGAAAAATGGCAAATGCAATTCAATATAAACAAGTGTAAAATTATGCATATTGGAGCAAAAAATCTGAATTTCACATATACGCTCATGGGGTCTGAACTGGCGGTGACCAACCAGGAGAGAGACCTCGGGGTTGTAGTGGACAGCACGATGAAAATGTCGACCCAGTGTGCGGCAGCTGTGAAAAAGGCAAATTCCATGCTAGGGATAATTAGGAAAGGTATTGAAAATAAAACAGCCGATATCATAATGCCGTTGTATAAATCTATGGTGCGGCCACATTTGGAATACTGTGTACAGTTCTGGTCGCCTCATCTCAAAAAGGATATTATAGAGTTGGAAAAGGTTCAGAAGAGGGCAACCAGAATGATCAAGGGGATAGAGCGACTCCCTTACGAGGAAAGGTTGCAGCATTTGGGGCTTTTTAGTTTAGAGAAAAGGCGGGTCAGAGGAGACATGATAGAAGTGTATAAAATTATGCATGGCATTGAGAAAGTGGATAGAGAAAGGTTCTTCTCCCTCTCTCATAATACTAGAACTCGTGGACATTCAAAGAAGCTGAATGTTGGAAGATTCAGGACAGACAAAAGGAAGTACTTCTTTACTCAGTGCATAGTTAAACTATGGAATTTGCTCCCACAAGATGCAGTAATGGCCACCAGCTTGGATGGCTTTAAAACAAGATTAGACAAATTCATGGAGGACAGGGCTATCAATGGCTACTAGCCATGATGGCTGTGCTCTGCCACCCTAGTCAGAGGCAGCATGCTTCTGAAAACCAGTTGCCGGAAGCCTCAGGAGGGGAGAGTGTTCTTGCACTCGGGTCCTGCTTGCGGGCTTCCCCCAGGCACCTGGTTGGCCACTGTGAGAACAGGATGCTGCACTAGATGGGCCACTGGCCTGATCCAGCAGGCTCTTCTTATGTTCTTATGTTCTTAGAGCGGGGAGAGAAACCATAAAAAAGGACAGTCCGGACTGGTGGAGTCCCTGGTGGTGCCTAGTGAAAGGCAGTAGCCTCGAGCAGGTAGGAACCTGACAGGGAGAGCCAGGGAAGGGCGTCACATCATACTGCCCCTGAAAGAGCAGGTACATAGTCTGGGGAAGCTTCTGGATCCATCTGTGTCACTAGACACCCATGTGACCTCAGTTGGTAGGAGTACCTTTTACCAGCTTTGTCTGGTAAGACAGCTGTGGCTGTTTCTGGACCGGGATAGCCTGACCACTGTTGTCCATGCACTGGTAACCTCCAGGCTAGATTACTGTAATGCGTTCAATGTGGGGCTGCCCTTGAGTTGGTCTAGGTTTAAAATGCAGCGGCACAACTGCTCACTGGGGCAGGGTATCACCAACATGTTGCCCCGCTGCTGAAAGAATTGCACTGGTTGTGTAAGGATGCAGGATTGGGGCCCTGAAGTTTCAGACGATGAGGAGAGGGAGGGGGTCATTTGGACAGAGTCGTGTGAAGGAAAAGCAGAAGAGGGGGAGGGAATCTCAGAGATAGAACTGTCTGGGAGCGAGGACCTTGAATGTCCAACAAACACAGATTCTTACCGTGAGCTTCCCACGCCTCCTCCCCCTCCGAGCTTGGAGGAGTTGGAGAAGGAGGGAGGGCAAGGAGGAATCCAACCCCCTCCTGATCCAGGAAAAAGCAAGGAGAAACAGCCAGATGGTTTAAGCATTGCCCCCCCCTGCTTTCCCCTATACCTGAGTCAGATTTCTCAGAAGGGGAGGGGGCGGTGGCACCCCCTTCACCACGTACAAGGAGACAGCAAAAGAGGCGGCAAAAGAAGGGGGAGAGGCGGGGTGTGGATGAGGGCACTTTGAGGCGGAGTGAGAGAACTCATGCCCGTTTGCCCCCTTCTTAAGGGACAGGGGGAGTAGTGGTTCCTTGTTCTGTCAACTCTCTTCTATGTCGCAGGTTATGTTTAGTAGTTAAAGTTCATGAGACGGTGTAGTCTTTGTCTGGATATTACTTTAATAAAAACTGATCTGCTTTCATCAACTGGTCTGGTTCCTGAGCCTCAACCTGGACACGACAGGTTGCCCATTAGCTACTGGGCTAAGTTCAAGGTTCTGGTTTTGTTGTACAAAGCCCTGTACACCTTGGGGCCAGGATACCCCTTTTCATCTTACCCCTTATATACCCAGTCAGTCGCTGCGCTCTGCAGGTGAGGGCCTCCTGCAGATACCATCTTAGGAACAACATAGGAAATGGACCTTTCGTGTATATAAACTTTATAATAACAATGATGGTGATGATAATGAAGCTTCCTGATTGCTCTTGATGGCATAGACTTCCATGAGTCAGGAGGACTAATACTGTAATAGAAAATGATGGTGAAATCTAGGATTTCAGTGTAGCTATGACTAGGAAGCCAGGAACAAAACAGAGCAGTACAGAGTTCATAGTCTAAGGAACAAAATACATTGGGAAAGGCCATAGCTTATGGTAGAGCGTCTGCCTTGTGGGCAGAATGTTGTGGGTTCAATCCACAGCATTTCCAGACAGAGCTGGGAAAGTCACCTGTCTGAAACTCTGGAGAGCCATTGCCAGTCAGCTTAGGCAATACTGAGCTAGATGGACCAATGGTCTCACCCTGTATGAGGCAGCTTCCTATGTTTCTGTGTGATGTCAATTGCATGACTGCAATGAAGCAGAAAACACTCTTTGGTCTAGGAGTAGCCCTGACCACTACTTTGACCTGTTAAGACAGTTATTATATGCCAAGCGTGAATTGTTAAACTACTTCCTCTGTTTCCATACTTGGGTTAAACAACAAACTAAATGTTTTCTATTTGGGAAGGAAGGGTGCATTTACTTTTCCCTTGGTTGGGTTTTTATTATTATTAGGAGAAGCCTCTTAGGAAGAGAGAAAGTAGATGTCAACAAAGTAGATGTTAACCGCCAAATAAACACTGCCTGCCTCCTGCTCCAGGTCACTTCCAGGAGCAACTGGCAGGCTTTGCCACATGCTGGCAGCCAATGCCTTTGAGATTATTCTGGGAGCTGCTGGCTCACTGCTTCTCGTGCTGAATCAGCAGTTCTCATGTATGACCTTGTACTGTACAGGGAGGGATGCACTTGGAATAAGACTTGAATGCCTACTATTCTTGTGCAAAATAGTATGCCCCCACATAATAGCCACATTGTCTTGTTCCTCCATATGATTAAACTGGCAGCTCACATTATTCTGTTGTGCTTGATTGTGATTTTGTTTTTGTATGGAAAAGTTTTGAAAAATAAAGACCTGCAGATATTTAACCAGAGGGATGCAAAGTCAGTGGCTATACTTTTACAGATATTTCATCTCTGTCAGGTACTACTGGTGGCCCTTCCTGCTTTCTATTGCTAACACACTAATATGATTTGGATGGCATGGGCTAATCTTTGGGCATTTCCCACCATTTAACAGTAGCCCCTGTCTGCATACATGAGGTGTCAGAAGCCCTCAGTGTTGAGGTCTGTGCAACCCTGTGAGTATCTGTGTGGCTGTAAAACTCCCAGCTCTTTCTAAATAAACAAGCCATAGCATTTTGAGCTGTAGTAGTAAGAACAGCAGGGGATACAGTTGGCTGGGCTACCAGGATTTCTTTGTTAAGAGATATGTGCAGATATGACACTCTCAGTATAAGCCTTTGTGGGTGTGAGGAACAAAGCCATGACGATTAGAAAGCTGTGTACACAGCAGGCACCGAATGCTCCAGAAGGATGGAAAACTGCACAGTAAACGTTATCATGCCGATGCTTGAGAAGTGTGGGAATGGGCCACTGTTGTAGCTAATTATTTTTCTGAAGCTTCAGGAGGTCTCATTTACGTTGTATGCTACTGCAGACATTTGTAAGGATTAGAATACTTCCCTAGAATTGCTTCAAGTAAAAGCTGGTGGCGGCGTGAAGTGTTGTCCGTAATTGACTAGCTTCATGTCTTCACACAGTATCAAGACAATGTTCCATTATGTTATCCATTGACAGTATCACTGAAAAGATTACTCTCCTTAAAGTATCTGTCAAGCTTGATTGATTTACAAGGGACAAAAGCACCGAGAGGACTTGAAATGCAGGTCCCCCCTCTTTTTTCCACCATCGTTTAGCATACATAATGGATCCCTTTTGATGTCAAAAGCTCATATTCCATTAATAATGAACAGGCTTTTTAGAGACTTCCCAGGAGGATCCCTCCGCCTGTGCTGCCTCTGAGACAGGCTCCTGTCTTGGATGAAACTTATCCAGTTTTAAATTCAGTCAGAAGGGTTTTTTCTGACTGGGGATGATTTCTTCCGGATAAGGAAGAAGCGTGAGATCTGCCACATAGTTTTGTTTCGATTGTTGGAGCTTGGAATTCGTCAGAATTGTCTGTCTTCCAGCAGTTCAGACAGAGCGAGGATTTTATGCTAGCTCAGCTGGATAAGTGACCCGTTTTTTTTAACGGACTAGCAGGCAAACCTCCTGTCAACATTTATCATTTTCCTATCTATATAGCTAAAGAGATTTGTCAAAGTAACAGCAATTAAGATAACCTAGATGAGGTAAGACTTTCCTTCTTTATTTACGGAACTAAGGGGGAAGAAAATATAAATAGCTTATCTTTTTTTTTATTGCAAAAAGCTGACATGGAAAATTGCGTTTTAAAGATTACAACGGATGAGAGCTTTCTGATTGGGAGAGATAAGAAATCTTTTTGATTTACAAGACTTTTGTGTAATATATATAAGGGACTATTTTTTCTGATCTACTTTTTTTGTTGTTGTTGTTGACGAATCTGCTCATTCTCTCTGCTACTAGTTATTTGAACGCTGTGAACTAAAAGCTGTTTTTGCACTTCTGGACATTTAAGAGATAAGGACTGTCTAGCATGTGACGTTAGTTGGTTGGAAAGATTAACTCCTTTGTAACTGGATAAAGAAATAAACTGCTCTTTGCTTGGGACATTGAAAATTGAAGGAGTTTTGTTCTTTTGGTTTTAAGAATGGCAATTAAGAAGATCATGGATGTACAAGAAGGGACTTTATTTCTAGACATGCTTCAGAAAATAATGGATGGGATTAACTCAATAAAACAAGAACTGAGAAATAATAGACAAGCGTGGAGAACTGAATTTCATGAAATGAGACAGGAGCTGAAAGAAACTCAGGATTCTATGAGAAAGGAGAATAAAGATAGATCTGGAAAACAAAAAAAGGATGAAAGAGAAATTAAAGGCAAGGTTCAATCTATGGAGATTGGCTTAAATATGGACATGAAAAAAGATCTGGATTTCCTGGTTGTGACGGATCCTGGAGATAAATATTACAGTTTGGAATACAGCGCTGTCTCTGAAGGAATTGAAGAGATTGGAGATAAAGATATTATCGGTTCAAAAAAATTCCTGGACTGGAAGGATTTGATGGAACTTGAAATGGAGAAAGTTAATAGAATTAATCCCTGTTTTGTGTCAATGGAAAAACCTTCAAGAAATGTACTAGTGTATCATGTGGAAAAGAGGAGCAGAGATGCGGCTTTGAAACAATACTTCAGTGTTACGTTTGGATTTGATGGTAAGAAAATATCTGTGATGGAGGAAATTCCTATCAGACTTTTATTATATGACTATGACAGCAAGATTTTTGGGCGCGTAAAGATGGAAGATGGACCCAATATGGATAATGACAGAAGAGCGATTTGAAACTACTGGACTCAGTAGATTTGATGAGTTGGATTAATTGACATGTTTATTTAGAAAAAAAATTGATTGACATATATCTCAAGGATTGGAAACTTCTCTTTGACTTTTTGTGGAAGATTAAAATGGTATGTTGTTAATGAGATTTGAAACCAACTAAGATAACTGCTGGAGGAAGGTGATTTTATAATCTATTAAGAGATAGGTCTGTTATATATTATAGATTTATAGCTGAACTATGACAAATCGGAAGTCAATATTTTTATATATATGCATTTTTTTGTATTGTATTAGTTATTGATTTGTGTTGTTTTCTTTTTGTATTATTTTGGTTTTGAAAATTAGAATAAAAATTAATTGAAAAAAAAATAATGAACAGGCTTTTTGAAAGCAGGCTCCTTGTACAGAGTCCCACGCTAATAGCCTGTTTGCTGCAAAATGGGAATCACTGGCAAAGCAATCATTTGTTTGGATTTTACATGCTAGTAGTGAGTCTAGACTCAAAGGGATTTCTTTTAGCACTCTGCATGATTGAAGCTCAGCTGAAGCCCAGTCAAATCCTTGCCTTCTGATTCAAAACAACATCCTGAAGATGGTCACTTAAATGGTTTATTTTAATTAGACTGGAAAATTAGCATTAATATATTGTATAGTGTATTTCATGCATGAAGAGCTCGTTCCCATTGGTGACTAATACTCTAAAATATTGGCTGTGCTAATGCTCCACCTATATGCTTGATTTGGTGAGTCCCCAGAAACAACTACCTTGAGTGATTCATATAGAATCATAGAATCCTAAAATAGTACGAGTTGGAAGGCTGTTGAATCCAACCCCCTGCTCAGTGCAGGAATCCAACTTAAAGCATACCCAACAACTGGAGAGGCACCTGCTTCATTGATTTCACTCTCTATCTTAAGATCACCTTGGGCATTTTGGTGGTGGTGCTGCGGAGGAAATAGAATGTCCCCAGTACTAAGTAAGCAGACAATAAAGTGAAGGACAAACAAAAAAATATGTGACATGTACTAGTTTGGATACAGTATTACTCTTTTTATAACCTACAATTAGGTTCTCATCCATTGTGTCTGAGGAAGGTAGTTGTGACTCCTTAAAGTACTTTACTAGCAAACATATCTATTTATCTTTTCATGGACAAAAGTTAAAAGTTACTACTGCAAAGGCTGATTCATCACATTTCTGAGTATCCACTGCTGTAATTTACCAGTGCATTTGACGTCATCCATAATGTAAAGCTAAAGCTGGATTTGGAGTGTACTGCTTTGCTAGGCATTACTTATTTTACTTTGATTAGTCATCAAAGGCAGCTGACCATTTCAAGAACCCATTAGCTTGGGAATAGCCAATTATGCTTTTTGTGACTGGGATCAGAGGAGCCTATATTTTTGCTCTCTTTTTTCCCAAGAAAAGGAAACTGGCAAAGTCAGTCAGAGATGGCCTCTTTCACATGCCAAGTCTAGTTATAATAAGTGAGAAGTCTTGACAAGGCTCCATATTGGTGAACCCTTCCTTTTACTTCATTTACCCAAAGTGGGCCAAGTGTGTCCTGGACTTCTGCAGTTTTCCAGCGAAATTTGGATGACAGAAACAATTACTCAATCAACAATCAACTCCAGGGCACCTTTCCTTCTCCCATCGGTAGCAGTGGTGTGGTGCATATTAGTAATCTGCTTAAAAATACTAAAAGGGAAGTAGCTGAAAGCAATGCACAAGACAGAACTGGTTTTGACAAGGGCAAACCCAGTGGATAAGGCTTACCTTGCAGAGAGGGCACCATTGTGCATGTTCCTTCTATTAATTGTACAGCCAGCCCCAGTCTTTAGATAGCAAAGTGTCCAGGTTAGGTGGTCAAGCTTTCAGGGCCAGTGGACCCTTAGCAGAGCACAGCCTTTTTTCACCCCTCCCATGACTGCAGTCTGGGTATGCTATTCATCAAAAGACTCTCAAGTAAGCTACCACCACATTCCTTTACACTCCCTCTACCCCCAGAAGAGAGTGATTTGTGGGGATCCAAGTCAGGTATTTAGGAGGGAGGGAGAGAGAGAGCATCCAGACTATCTAGCTCTTCCCTGAGCCCAACATAGCTTGCTTTTCTCTGTCATGTAACATGCTAGGGTGAAGGTACTGCATAGCTAACCATGCTGACATATTTCATGATTGTTTGGGTTATGAATGATGGGCAGGTGCTTCCTGAAGTTATATGTTCTCCTTTCCAGCTGTGCTTCTTTCAGTCTCCCAAGGGGTGAAAGGCCTATATGCAGCAAAACCCACATTTAATGTGTCTCCTGAATTCTCAGCCTGCTAGAAAATCTGACAAACATAGCCCATAATTTGTTCTTCTGTGAATGAATTGACTAGACTTTTTGGCTAATAATACATGTTATTACTAATTACTAATTATAACAAAAGTAAATGATGATTGCCATTAATGGAACATTAAATACTAAAATGGCTACCATGTTTATAATAAAATGCAAGTCACAAATTAATGGGCACTTAAAGATAATCAAATGTATTGTTTGTACTGGCCAGAGCTTACTTTGTCAGCTGCATAAAGTGGTCATCTCACACAGTAGGTAGCATAAGAAAGCTTATGCCTGTCAGAAAGGGCTAAATCTGTGTGCAGTTGCCCCATGTGGTAAATCACTGAACTGTGAGTGGCAACCATTTCAGTGAAGAACCTTCCAGAACTGAACTGACTCCACCTACCCAAGATGGCCACTGTATCTTCCTGTGCAGAAAGGAGCACAAAAGACTTCCTGTTTCAGCTGAGCTTTGCTTGAGCAACAAGGCCTTCCTGAGCACTGATGGGTTCCTGTATTCTGACATGCTCTTTGGTCATCCTGATTGGTCCTTTGGTCCTGACTACAGATTTTCCTACAGCTCCTGATTTCTGGCTCGCCTCAATCTGCTGTCTGTGATCCATCCCAGACAGTGCCATAGCTGGAATTTTATAATAGACTTCTTGAATCTTTTTCCATTGTTTATACTAAGACCAGCTTCATTTTCTTTGTCACCACAAATCTGCATTTTGCATGCATGCAAGATGAACAGAACTCCTCTGGAAATTTCTTAAAATAGTGCTGCAATAGAAATAATCCTATTTCCTCCTTTATACCAGTGACATTTCTAAGAAGATAAATTCAGCTATTATTTCATTTTTTGCCCCTTTGCAATACATTCCTGTTCATTTGACATACTGCAGGAATTTTGCTATAGTTTTGGTAGCACAAGAAATAGGATGTAAGCTGTATGTCTTTTAGGTGTGCAAACGCTGGTTGCTCAGAAACAAGTACCCTCTGGATATTCCTGGCTAAATGAAACTGATCTGTCACATGATGTTAAACCAATCTACTCAATGTTACCCACAGGGCTATCTTTGAATTAATTTGTAGCCCACCAAAATAGCAGAAAGGAAGAAATATCCACACAACTGTTTCCTGCTTTCTTCTTGCTACTTCATGTCCACATACATTGTATTAAAGACCTAGAGGGAAGAAATCCCATGTGTTTGGTGGTGATTGCTGCTGCTGCTCTTTTTCTTCTTCTTTAGTTCAGTAACATAAACAAGCGTCTCTCGAAAAGTACCTATCATGGAAAGTATCCTCTCAGTGTATATATATATACCCCATAAATGTGACTGGCACTGAGATATCCAGGAGATCAAGCTCCAGCACTCCTTGCTCCATACCCTTCACCTCCCAAGATAACAGGAACCTATAAAAATCCTTGGTAAAATAATACTGGAAACCATTATCAGGATTATCACTTTCCAACCCGGAAACCAGTTCCACTCCTTGAAGAACTATAGTGGAAGCCCGTTGTAAAGCATCTTGCTGTGGAGTGGATTCAGATATACTGTAGGTATGACGATGTCTCCAGAGTAAAATACTATATAAAGTACAGTGGTTTTCATTATAATACGAAATATTATAACATTGGTGCATCCTTATAACATCGGTGCATCTTTTGTCCCCTGCTCCACATTACAATGAACTTTCACTGTACTGCTGCAGAACATCTTGCTGGACTCTCTTACTCCAAACACAGCAGAGCGGCCATCATGTAGAGGTGCAATGTCCACCCATGATATCCTTTTGTGTATGTCTGGTAGATATGGGATCTGTTGGCTGGCGCTGGTACGAAAGTATTCTGTTGACCTAACAGACTGGTATTGATTCAAGTTCATTCTTTGTCCACAAACAGCTGCTTTTACCAATCTGTTCTTCCCCCTTGGAAAAAATATTGATACTAATATCAATATTTGAAAGGAAATACCACTATTTTGAAGGAAATATCAATAAAAATATCGATATTATCAATATTTTAGATACAACTTTTTTTAAAAAAATCCATTTGCGAAAATAGCAGTGGAAAATCACTACATAAAAATCTGTTCCACAATTATAGTGAGTAAGCAAATTAATGGAAAATTTGGTACCAAATCTGAATTGGATGGAATTCTAGTACATCCCTATCTGGGTTGAAGGCATCCAAGGATCTGGAAAGTGTATTACAATGGCAATCAGAGGCCTTTCTCACATGTATATACTTTCATACATCTAAAGTGCATGGTCACGGAAGTAGGTCTCATGGTTGATTTTACGCTTCATCAAATCAGGCACAGTAAACTAGATGTTCTTAATGGTGTACCAGTTTCAGGGTGTTCTGACCTTTATTGTACTTCTTTTAGAAGACTTCTACCCCACATGATAGGTTTTGCAAAAGTGTCAAACAGTTACTTGCTTAGTCTTAGCACACCTAAGTTTTTAATCTTCTGTAGGAAGGCACAAGAAAATAGATACAACTGACAAAATGCCTTACAGCAAGAGTGGAGAGAGGTTTTTCATTATTTTTTTCCAGTTGTGGTACCTCATCTTTGGAACTCTTTCCCCAGGGAGACTGGCTGGCACCTACACTGTTTTCTTTTGAATGCCAAGCAAAGGCATTTTTTTCTCCCAGGCAGTGAATTTCATAAATTAATTATGTACTGTGTGATGAAGTGCCTTATTTTGTCTCCCCTGAATTTACTGCCCATTAATGTGCTGCTGGCTGGCTTGAGCAATAGGAAGATTCAGCAAAGGAAGAGGGAAGAAGAGCAACATCAACGTTGGTCACAGAATGCAGACAATTGCAGTTAGGATATCTGTCCATAGAGTATGCCACACTTTAAAAAAATCCTTTTTTAAAAAATATACTCTCCTACTTCCTCCCTCCCTACTCCTTGTCAGACTTTGCCCCATTTTGAACAGTGACAATTCTTTTTTTCATGTCGATCTCCCTCCCCTTCTTATATTGATGTGTGACATATTTTTTTGGATTGGTCCACTTCCAATTAATAGGCTATAATATTCAATGGCAGAAGGGCAGCCTCTCATATTGTTCCACATCACCTCTGCTCTCTTGAAGTTTTGACCAGGTTCATCACTCAATGTCTTGCCCTCAAAGAGGTTTTTTTTGGGGAGGGGGGGGTTGAGGGGAGGTTGTCCTCTCAAACTAGGATGATAGGAGAGTTTCTGGATAGTATTACTGAAGCTAGAATGTGGTGCTTCTCATATGATGCTGCAGTCATTTTATTACAGAAGGGTTGCTTAGGGTACTGGAGGGGAACCTGTGGCCCTCCAAATGTTTCTGAACTACAGCTCCCATCATCCCTGACCATTGGTCATGCTGACTGGAGCTGATGGGAGTTGGAATTCAGCAATATCTGCAGGGCCACAAGTTCCCCACCCCTGGCTTAGGGCAGAAGCATTGGCTGCATTATTTTTAAGATTTTCTCTGCAACCATAAAAAAGAGCTTATATTTTAAACATAAATATTCTCTGGATTTTTCCAAATATAGTAATTATTCAGGTAAAAGTGTTAGGCAGCTGGGCAAACCAGGAGACTGTACATTTGCATCTCTGCTTTAAGGAACCGTTACTCCATGCCAAATCTGTGAATAATTTCACAATTACACCTGTAAAAAACATTCTTCTATCTGCATTTCTGCCTTAATGTACATTCTAAAGAGCATAAGGCATGTGATACATGGCCTTCTGGTCTCTGGTCTTAAAAATATCCAAGGGTTGGATTTTCTAATGGTCAGTTTCACTATTAGCAGCTGTGTAATGAAAAAGATTGAACAAGGTGTGGTAACTCTTTTGATGCCAGCCATATATGACCAACTGAGAACAGGGCTGCTATGACCAGTGCTGCAATGAATGTGATACATAGTACTCACTATCCTGACAGTTCTCACCAGTGGACCAAACAGCAGGACCTCAGATGCTGATCTTAAGGTTCATATGGGTGCTGGCAGTCCCTCAGATAGTGTGATCCCAAACCATTTGCTACTTTAAAGGTTAATAATCAGCACCTTACATTGGGTCTGGAAAAAAGATTGTCACTGAATAAGTACAATGTAATCTAATTCCTCCCCAAAGGAGCTCAGGATGGCAAATGCCTAGCTCCTACAAGCATCCTACAGCTAAGGTATTGCAAGATTGAAATGTGTACCTCATATGCTGCTAGTGAAAGACTTTTTCAAATGAAGCCTTCTCCCATAGTTTCCATTTCTGCTCTTTCATCTGCCCTGCTCTTTTATCATTTCTTCAGCCCTGTCCTACCTTTCCCTTCTTTCAGGTTCCACTTCTTCGTCCTCCTTTCATAATAAAATGGTCCACTTTACTACTGTGGAGATTGAAAACCAGTCCTTTAGATGATATTGGAAAAAATGCACTGGATACTGCTTAGCAAAAAGCAGCAGGAATGTTGCTATCATAAAACATTAGGGAAACATCTGAAGCTTCCTACATTTAATGCTAATAGGAAACAGAACTCCATCTACTTCTAATTAACCTGCAAAACTTTCCTTTTTTATAACATGAGAAGCTTTAAAACATATTGAATGCTAATAAAGCAGCAGGTATTTTTGAACTACACTCTCACTATGTCCCTCATTTATCAAGAGCTCCATGAATTCATATGTATCTGTTACCTTTCAAGTCCTAGTTACAAGGAGCTAAGGAAATCAAGCAGCAGGATTTGTGTATCTGCATGTGTGCATGTGTGTGTATTAAATCACTTTTATACTCTCATTTTCTCAGGTACTGATTCCTGGCAGTCATGGTACCGCATGGAGTGAACGAGCATATGTTCTAGCCTGAAAAGACAGCTGGCTTCAGGGGGTTTTGATGGGCATGGGATGTCTTTTATTGCTTTGTCAGTAGCTTACCTGCGGTCTAGGCAAGGAGCCTAGTGGCTGTTGCACTCTCATGGTGTGATACAAATTCATTCTGGATTTTGTGACAGAATACTGCATTGCCCAAGGTTGAATGCAGAAAAGAAGGGTAGATCTTGCACGCATTCACTAACCAACAAAGAGTCTTTCCTGCTGCTGCTGCTGCTGCATCATCAACAAACTGACACAGCTACCCCTATGGAAATGGTTCACCCAACAGTAAACCTAAAGCTTCTTTTAGTAATTATACAAATTAGAGCACACACATGGTTCTAGTCATAAAATGTTTTCCTGCTCTGTAGAATATGAAGCTCTGCATGAAAATAGGAGAGGGTGGGGACGGCAAGAAGACCCTGGCAACATTGGGGCAGGGATAAAACATCTCACCCACAATAACTACCATTAATTAGTTTTATTCACAGTTTTGTACACCACCCTGGAATCTTTGATGAAGGGCAGTTATTAAATGTTATTTTATCATTTATTTAAAATAACATGTGAAGGGCCGCATATGTTTCATCACATTGTATATGTTTTATCACATTGTATGCTGTTTTGTGCTTCATACATATATACTTAGTAGATTGGGGTAGGTTTTATTAATATTGTTTGAGATTTTTAATGCTCTAATTGTAATTTGTATGTTTTTACGTTGTACGTCGCCCAGAGTGGCTGGATAACCAGCCAGATGGGCGACTAATAAATTTAATAAATAAATAAATGAATAAATAAATTTGTAGGAAGTTCTACAGAAACATGCGTCCAGAGTTCCTTCCCTCCATAGATAAAACAATATTTCTTTAACATTAGGTATATTATATGAGTGATGTTTGAGTGTTAAAGCAGTTGGCATGCTTTATCTCGCTAATCCTTACAACAGCCCAAGCCAGCTTTATGTATTTTGGAATTGTTGTTGATGGCAAGCTGAATACGAGCCAATAGTGCAATGTGGCTGCAAAAAGGCAAATGCTATTTTAGGCTGCATTAACGGAAGTATAGTTTCCAAATCACATGAGTACTAGTTAGGCCTCTCAGAGCTTGGAAAAGTTACTTTTTTAAACTACAACTCCCATCAGCCCCAGCCAGCATGGACACTGGATTGGGCTGATGGGAGTTGTAGTTCAAAAAAGTAACTTTTCCAAGCTCTGGGCCTCTTCTTGAGTACTGCGTACAATTCTGGACACCACACTTTAAGAAGGATGCAGACAAACTGGGATGGATTCAGAGAAGGGCAACAAGGATGATCAAGGGACTGATCCTCCTATGAGGAGAGACTGAAAGAACTGGGCATGTTTAGCCTTGAGAAGAGAAGACTGAGGGGAGATATGCTAGCACTGTTCAAGTACTTGAAAGGTTGCTACACAGAGGAGGGACAGGATCTCTTCTTGATCATCCCGGAGTGCAGAACACAGAATAATGGGCTCAAGTTACACAAAACTAGATTTCGGATGAACATCAGGAAAAACTTCCTAACTGTTAGAGCAGTACCAATTACCTAGGGAAGAGGTGGGCTCTCCAACACTGGAAGCATTTAGGAGGCTGCTGGATAGCCACCTGTTGGGTATGTTTTAACTTGGATTCCTGCATTGAGCAAGGGGTTGAAATAGGTCCTATAGGACGCTTCCAATTGTACTGTTCTATGATTCTGTTGTTTAATATACTTACATTCTACCTTTCCACTAAAAAGTGTCAACGTCAGCTATCAAAATCACAAAACTGCAAAGTGAGATTTGAACTTGCAGTATCCTGGATCACAAGCCAGCCTCTTGGCCAATTTGATGTGCCTGCTCCTGTACTTAGGAAAAAATCTGAAAATTGCAACTCCAGCACTTTTCAGAAGGATGAACAATCCTATCTGTAGATTATGTGTGAAAAAACTTGTGTTTAAAATAGACTGTATTCGTGTTTTAGTTAATTCTCTCTTTGGAGCCAGATTTTAGGCCTTTACTCAATGAGTTGACAGAGATCCGTGATTGCATCTTCTCTTCCTTTAAAGCTTAGCAAAAAAGCAGATGGGCTGATGTAAGAGGAACCTTGGTGGACCAACCAAAGGCCCATTTACTACTGTTTTCACAGTAACCAACCAAATGTTTATCATAGGCCCATAAGCAGGGCATGAGCACACAATAGCCCTGTCCCTGCTTGTGTTCCCCAGCAACTGGTATTCAGAGGCAGACCACATAACTCAGTTTGGTTGAGTACTTAACCCTTTCGCCGAGCGCTAGATTCTCAGTGAAAATCCCCTTCCCTCAAACTGATACTTGCTTTGTTGAGGGAAACTTACAAGCAGCACCATCAGCATTCCAGTGAACTCAACGTTCATATACGGGACTCATTTGGGAGGAAAGGTGAGATATAAATGTAATTGGGGCTTTTTTGTGTAATGGTACTCACAGTACAGAGTGCTGGCACCTCTTGTTTTGCTACCCACGGCAACTATTGTGTGCTAGCACTCACGGCACTTTTATCAAGGAACTGGCACATCATTTTTTTTTACCAAAAAATAACTATATATAATAATTTAATATCCACAAGTACATGATGGTGTTTGTTTTAGATTCAGGGGAATGGGAGTTTTTGACAAAGAGCCGAGAGGGGGACAAGTCAATTAGTATACATAGAGAGCACTTAACTTTCTCCATCCCGGATCTCTATTGTCACATGCCGAGAGAGAGGGGAGAGTTACAGTTCAACACTTTGTGGAACTCTTTGACACCTGACCAGTTCACCAGTTGCCAGAAGTGTGATTTTTGTCTGTGGACTTTCCCTGGGCAAAATACCTTTCCAGTTGTGTTTCAGTCTCATGATGACAGAAGCTCTGCTCTAGCTGCTTTCTCGTCTTCTCTTCCTTACAGTCAAGCACCTCCTTCAACCGAGACGCTGTTAAGGCAGGGACAGGACGTCGGTTCCTTGGTGGGTTACTGGATGACACCTCTTACTGCTACACTTTGGAAGTCTCCTTCTACAGTTACATAGTTGGAGGAACTACTTCTACAGTCCCATATACAGAAGAAACATGTATCCTTTATGAAGATTTGTCTTTTTGCTCTGCCGTGACCTGGGAATCTAAGGTAATCAAAGGCTGGGGGGGGGGATACTCTAATGTATTGGATATGGCTTGGATCCTAAGATAATTTAGTTCCAGGAAGTTCACAAAAGGACAGTTTTCCATCCCGTCATTCCCCTTGCAGCACCTTTGTCACATGAAAAGCTTTCCTGAAGGGTCAGGGAATAATGTGGATGGAACATGAGGAGGCTGCTGGGGAAGAAAATATCTCAATTTGGGTGGATTTCTGCCTGTTTTGGGTTCATTCCCCTCCATCAGTTTCTTTCTCCTCATCCCATGTTGTTTGACACTTTACAGGCTTTTTGGGGGGGTCAGGTGGCTGCAGGAGGAAGGAAAGGATGTAAAGCTTTCCTTCCAAGAACTTCATTAAATAAAATTATCTTAGGATCCAAGGCTATGTCTAGATCCCCATCCTTTTCCTTTTCAGGAGTGTACATTATAGAATTCCATTAATTACTCTCTTTGTTCATCCGCGCTATTATATAATATTCTAAATGTTTACCAGAAGTTTCTGTTCGGTTTTATATCTAATGGCAAGTGTTGAATTTGTTCTGTCTTGAACCTCTTCTGAATCTTGATCTAAGCTGTCAAAAACAATTTTAGCCCTAGTGAGAAAATGCCAGTCACTATTCAAAAAAACTGTGTTTCTCTTGATTATATATTCCTTCCATGATTTACATCTCACACTTCCTCAGTTCCCTGTTAAAAGTTATCCTTCCTTTTTACTCCCCCTTTTGGGGGGGGGTTGGGCTCTTTATATCTCTGCGGGATCAACTTGTCTTATGCAGATGGAGCTACATCACTCTTGCTTCGTATATCACTGCCATCAGCCAGCCAGAGCAGAAAATAAGTTGTAGATAGCAGTGATTATCTTTGGTGATGAGGTACAGAAAAGCTGAGACTGCAGTTTGATTTCCATAAGCGCAGCTGACCCTGCTGTGCTAAAAGTAGCACAAGCCGGTTTAAACAGGCAAACTTGGAAAATGTTCGCATAACCCATTTATTAATGCTGAAAATCTTATCCCACTTGGGTGCAACCTCCTCTTCTTCCCCCTTCTCTGATGTTAGACTTCTCGAAGAAGAGAAGCCCTATTAACATTACATTAATTTCCTGCCACCTTCAGATCTTATTTTCCACCTTCTATGGCCCTGGCCAAGAATGAATAGGGTTGGGAAGCTGGAAACAAGGCTTGCAAGCTCCTTTCAAATAATCACTGCAGAAGGTAAATTAATTGGCACAAGAATGATTAACTGAATACTGTTTCATTATAATTGAATGCTGTTTTGTTATGAATTTCATGATCCTCCATATATTGCCCAAGCTTGGATACAAAGAAATTTGTTCAATATTATGTTATGGAACCATTGAGCCATGTTAGGAAGGCATAGAAAAGTCAGCCTTATCGCTGGAAGAGGGAAGGTGGGTAAGAGTTCCTCTCTTGGTTAGGAAGTTTTTTATCTAAGAAATCACCCCTATCAAATCATTCTGATTTACCAGGGAGACTCTGTGATTGTGATTTCTAGTTAGCCACATTTCTTAAGTAGAGGACAAAGAAGTCATTTCATGTATTATGTGGAGTGCTGTTTTTTTTTCTAGTTTACAAATGGTCAAGCTTAAGCAGATAACTTGTCACCACTGAAAATCATCCACTTTAATGTCAACAAAATGTGTCCTGATAACTGAAGCATTTGTGACTTTAAAAAATTGTGCTAGCTAAGCAGGGCCAGCTCCAGGCATGCGGGAGCCCTTGGGCATCAGCTTGCCCTGGCCCCCTGGTGTGTGTCTGTGTGTGTGCGTGCATATGCGCATGTGCGTGGCCCCCTGCACCCCCACGGCCCCCTACCTGTCTAGTCTTTACCATTGCCCTTAATGAAGATGGCGGCTGCAGTTTCCCTAAGGGGAATGAAGCCTCCACTGCCATCTTTGTTGATGGCACACGTGCGTGCTACGCGCACACAGCTCTGCCATCAACTAAGATGGCAGCAGCAGCTTCAGTACCTTAGGGAAGCTGCGGCCGCCATCTTCATTAAGGGCAATGCTAAAAAGCTGGCTGACAGGTAAGTGGGGTGTGTGGGGGGGCACAGATTGTGGAAGGGGAGCGGAGGGCCCCTGAGGGGCTCCTGTAGCTCCGGGGCCCTTGGACCAGTGCCCAACCTGGCCTCCCTTTAGAACCGGCCCTGTAGCTAAGATGCAGCAGCTCTTCATGAGCATGTTTGCAGACTGGTAATTAAATAACATTGCTTTTTTAAAAAATGACTTGGGGGTTCATTAATGACCAAGAGGAAAACATTTTTTTACACAGAACTCTGTTGAGATGAGCCCTTTTGTAGCTAATTGTACTTTTTAAAAGGAGAATTTAAAAGTATAATTTTTGTTAATTCAAACCATATTTGACCTTTTAATTTTATTTATGAGGTGTGATGTAGGTCTACAGTGAAATCCGTGGACTGCCCCTGCACTGAACTGTGAGCTACAAATAGGACTGTGCTATTAATTAGGGCTGTGGTCATCATTCACCCATTTCATTATTCAGACTAAAAAACTGAATTGCTACTACTTCAATGCAATTTTTCCTAGTTAGGTCTTCTCTCACTTTCTTAAGAGAGGTCCATCAATTAAGATTCATGCAGTAACTGGTCAGGCCCAGCCTCCAAGAGGTCTTCTGTATCTTTAAAAGTTGTGCAGGGGGAAGGAAGAATTCCACCTTGTGGTTTTTCCCATTACAATGTTGCAAGAACACCTGCACTTGGCTGACTTTCTCTTCTGCTAAAGATACAGGATCAGTCTCAGGCCCTGAACCTGGCAACCGTAAATGTAACCAATCAAATTTGGTTGTGTCATGACATCACTTAGGACAAACAAAGCCAACTGCCAATGAAGTGAATGCTTGCTGCATCAGGCACATGGATCCTGCCAATCAGTTGGATTATTGATTGCCCTTACTCTATATGGGCAAACATTTTACACTTTTTTATATGTATGCCACCCCCAAAACACCAAAAAGGATTTTTTTCTTATGCTGCCTGCTGGAAATGTTGAAAAACCTCTTCCCCTCGCTATTGATACATATGCCACGCAAGTGATGTGTTCATAAATTTCAAAGGGGTTTCAATAAGTGTCAGTGTAAAAGTTCTGCCCAATTCTGGGAAGTGGGGGGTCAGCATGCAAAACAGAAGATGAAAATACTGCCTATGTTTTAAAGTTTAAAATGAGGGTGCAAAACTAATCAGTGCTCCCCTCAGTTCCTTGCTGCTGTCAACCTGTTTTAACAGTACTAGGCGTCTTAAACATTTTTACATAATGTATTCGTTTGTTTTAACATTAAGAGTAATGCAGTTTTTTTACAAAATAGTGCTAAGCCTGTAATTCTTCACCAAAATTTGAAATGATGCATTTTTCTGCCCCCCCTTCTTTCGCCTCAGTGACTTCCAATTAGAGTAGGCTGCCTTTTGGTTGGTTTTCCAACCAAACTGGGGTGGGAGGGTAATCATACAAAGGGAGTCTAATTCAAAGTAAGTAAGTAAGTAGGCACTGTTATATTTGCATACTCAGGAAATGGATACATAAAGGGGCAATGGTTAAAATTTTTGTTTTGCTTTTTTTGGGGGGGTGGAAAAATTATAAGGAGAAACCTGTTAAGATGGTAAACATTTTAAAATAGGAACACCACATTTTCTTTTCTTGTCCTTTAAAAATGTATTTCTTCTTTTTTCTTATATGTAAGCAAATTGGAAGAAAACCAAGCAGATGGAACTGATGGCTAAACACTTGGGTATTCAGCGAACCATAAAATTCTATGAAACCTATAGTTAAAATAATTATTTGGTGAATGTTAAATTCCTATGAGTGACATTTGCATACTTAAGTGCAAGGAAAAGGGCAAGACTAAGCTGAAAGGCAATGGATGAAATGCAGGAAAATATATTAACAGTCTACAGAAGTTGTCTGCAGAGAGTGAAGTTAATAGGAAAATGATGGGCTAGCTATGTCAGAGTGGAGATTTGTCTTGGCAACTGGCTAAAGGAGTACCTGTCCTTCTGAAAGTCTCCGAAGAGCAGACAAAATGGGGACATGAACACATGGGTGCATATGTTAATAACACAAATCTGTACCTCACTGCTTCTTCTAGATCAGGGGTTCACCAGTTGTGGTCCATGGACCACCAGTGGTTTGCGTGCTTCATTCAGACATTTGGCATGTCTGCAAAAATCCAGTTAAAATTCATACAGTACCTAAAAACAGGACATTACAATTGCTACAGCAGGCAGAAAAATCATTAAGTGGGATGCCAAGACCCACAGCAATTTCCAAGTGGTCAATGGGAGAAAAGTTTGGGGTCAACTGCTCTAGATGTTCTGCCATCTTTCATCTTTGTGAATGTGGCTCCAAAACACAAAATGTTAATACAGAAGATGAGTGCATGTGTGGATTGTACAGATTAAAAGGATAATATGGGAACAAAACAGGTATATTTTTATAAAGTTAGGAACAGATTTCTTTCTATTGCATGAATGGAAATTCTGAAATATCTAGATCCGCCATGGAAGATATGTTGTGAGCCTTAAAAATGAATGTATTTTTAATTTTGCACTGCAGCATGATCTAGAACTATATTCATATATATGGCTCAATGGGTATGCTAAACATAATGTATCTCATCCACTTGCTTCCTCCTTGATTGGTCTTACTCCACATATTGGACATAGCATGCTCTCTCCCAGTCTTTACCACCCAATTATGTGGATTAACAGTTGCTCATTATTGGGCTGATGTAGGTTGGAATGTGTGGGTTGAATCCAACTAAGGCCCCATCTGCATTAAACATTTAAAGCTGTAAAACACAACTTTAAACAGTCATAGATTCCCCCAAAGAATCCTGGGGAGGTTAGTTTGTTAAGGATACTAAGAGTCGTTAGGAGACCTCTAACCCCCTTCAAAGAGCTATAATTCCTGGAGTGGTTTAACAGTCAGTCCCTCTTCCCAGGGAACTTTAGGAATTGTAGCTCTGTGAAGGGAATAAGGGTCTCCTAAGCGCTCTCAACACCCTTAACAAACTAAACTTTCCATGATTCTTTGGGGGAAGCCATGACTGTTTAAAGTTGTGTGATACTGCTTTAAATACATAGTGCAGATAGGGCCATAGTTTATTGCATGATACTGCTTTCAATGTACAGGTCATACAGGGCCATGGGTTTATTGACCCATGTTCATAATCAGAATATGTTAATGTTGTTGTTATGTGCCTTCAAGTTGATTACGCCTTATGGAGACCCTATGAATCAGTGACCCCCAAGAGCATCTATCATGAACCACCCTGTTCAGGTCTGTGGCTTCCTTTATGGAATCAATCCATCTCTTGTTTGGCCTTCCTCTTTTTCTATTCCCTTCTGTTTTTCCCAGCATTATTATCTTTTCTAGTGAATCACGTCTTCTCATGATGTGTCCAAAGTATGATAACCTCAGTTTCATTATTTTAGCTTCTAGTGATCATTCTGGTTTAATTTGTTCTAACACCCAATTATTTGTCTTTTTCACAGTCCATGGTATGCGCAAAGCTCTCCCCCAACATCACATTTCAAATGAGTTGATTTTTCTCTTATCCCCTTTTTTCACTGTCCAACATTCACATCCATACATAGAGATCAGGAATACCATGGTCTGAATGATCCTGACGTTAGGGTTCAGTGATACATCTTACATTTGAGGACCTTTTCTAGTTCTCTCACAGCTGCCCTCCCCAGTCCTAGCCTTCTTCTGATTTCTTGACTGTTGTCTCTATTTTGGTTAATGAGTATGCCAGTATGCCAAGATACTGATAATCCTTGACAAGTTCAATGTCCTCATTGTTAACTTTAAAATGACATAAATCTTCTGTTGTCATTACTTTAGTCTTTTTGATGTTCAGCTGTAGTCCTGCTTTTGTGCTTTCCTCTTTAACTTTCATCAGCATTCGTTTCAATTCATTACTGGTTTCTGCTAGTAGTATGGTATTGTCTGCATATCTTAAATTATTGATATTTCTCCTTCTAGTTTTCACACTTCCTTCATCTTGGTCCAATCCTGCTTTCTGTATGATATGTTCTGCATATAGATTAAACAAATAGGGTGATAAAATACACCCCTGTCTCACACCCTTTCCAATTGGGAACCAATCAGTTTCTCCATATTCTGTCCTTACAGTAGCCTCTTGTCCAGAGTACAGGTTGCGCATCAGGACAATGAGCTGCTGTGGCACCCTCATTTCTTTTAAAGCATTCCATAGTTTTTCATGATCTACACAATCAAAGGCTTTGCTGTAATCTATAAAGCACAGGGTGATTTTCTTCTGAAATTCCTTGGTCCGTTCCATTATCCAATGTATGTTTGCAATATGATCTCTGGTGCCTCTTCCCTTTCTAAGCCCACTGAAATCTGCAGACGTGACTAGCTTAAGTCCATGTCAGTGGGTCTGTTCAAACTTTGTTGGATACAACCCTATACATATATGCACCACTTGCAGATTATGAAGCATGGTGTGTAATAGGGCAAGGCATAGGCTGGCCATGAGCCCTATTTCACAGCCTTCTATTTGAAAGGCTGTGAGAGGACAGTCCTCTGTTTGAAGGGGAGTCCAGTCCAAGTCCCTTGTAAAGATAAAGACCACAAGAAGGGAGAGCAACAGCAGACTGAACAGGCAGGCACACAGGTCAGCTACTCACAGTCTTCCCCACTATGGTGAGATGTATTATATTTCTATTCAAATTATAGTAATTTCTAAATTTCCATTTATATATATAATAATATGCACATTTTACACAAACCTGTGTCCTTTTTTGTGGTGATGCCCTTCATATTTTTTTTTTTAAAAAATGTGTAAGTGACCACTCCGGCAGGCGATCAGTGCACATTTCTGCTCTCCCACTGTGCATTATCATGCCCATTTTGCTAACCTTCCCCATTAACATTTGTTTTAACTCAGAACTCGGCTCCTCACCCAGACATATGCTTCCCCCACATGCACCAATCTCTTTTTTCCTCACTCATATCCAAATGTGATTGGTATCAAGAGGTAGCTTTTTTTTAATGTGTTCCCTTTGTAATGAGAAAATAAAATGCTAGCTGCATATCTTCTGCCAGTTCTCTTCTGGAAAAAGTAAGTGTCAGCAAGAATCTAGTTATCAATTAATTGCAGCCAAAGCAAATGCTACAGAGTATACTACGAGCTTCCGCATGCTCCATTTGCCAAGTTTATAATGGTACTATCAGCCTAGCAAGCCATTAGTAACATCCTGATCCTGTGCTATCTGAGAAATGCTGTTTTGTAGTCACACTCAAACCAAAACTATTTTTACATTATTCTACAAATCCTTTCTCAGTATGAGCTTGTGTTTGCCTGCAACCATCTTATAAGTTCACTGTACTGTACTATGCTACTAGACTTCTTGCTGACATCTTTGAGCACTTCCTTTTCTAGCCAGTATCAGTGGGGCCCTTGGAACGTCTCTGCTTGGAGGTAATATAATTTCCATCATTCGAATTCCAAAGACCATGGGAAGACTGCATGCCTGTTTTGTATTTATGTCACAAGAGAATGCAGCCAATATTGATTTAATTTAGCAATAATACTCTCATTTTTTGCATTGCCTTTGTACGGAGGCTTTAATTAATGATAGCACCCAGCATCTTGCTAGGTAGGATTTTTTTTTTTCCTGACCTATGTGATGTTCCTATATTAATGTATATATGGTAAGTGTTGTTGTTTTAGAAGATACATGATAAGTGGAGTGAAAGAGGGGGAGTGAATGGGCAGTAGAATGCGAGATGATTGGCTGAGTGTTTAAAATGGCTGAATGTATAAAAGGAAGAGTGAGAGTGGAATCTGGGGGGGGGAGAAGAGAAAGAGTGGATTGCTTGGTGGGGTTTGAGAGAGTTGTTTGCCAGGAGAGAGTGAAGAAGGAGGGGGGTGGAGTTCAGATTAGTATTGAGTAAAACCATATGCTTATGTGCCTTAAGAAGAAATCTTGTTAATCTTGTTAGCTTTGTTATCTTTAATAAATACTTAATTTGGTTTACCAAAGGCCTGATCCTTGGCTGGAGTTTCACAGACCAGAAGGGAGGGTAAGGTAATGACCAAGGCTGAAGGGGAACTGTAACAAATGGTGGCAGCGGTGAAGAAAATAACAATACCAGTATTCAGAGTCTCTGGGAATACTAGTATTGGGACGTTACTGGTGGTTGCCTAGCAGGGGGATCTGTTGAGATCTGTGCTAGAGCAGATAGGTAAACCATAAGAGAGTGCGGTCCGGACTGGTGGAGTCCCTGGTGGTGCCTAGAGACAGGCAGTAACCACGAGCAGGTAGGAACCTGACAGGGAGAGCCAGGGAAGGACGCATCACACCCTACATTTTAGAAAGTGACTGGCAAAGCTAAGAAAGAAATGGAATCCACCTTTAGTGTAGCAAGGAATTGCGTTATGGGTATCTTTGCTTCTACAGTTTTTGGTTAAAGGTACTTTGTCATTTGCTTTGGGTGCAGTGTACTAAATGGCATGGTTTCTCCTAAGGAGGAAAAGCTAGCCCTCCCTATTAATAATGGCCATCCAGTCTTTAAATCTTAATTAAGCAGATCCTAAGATAGCTTTTGAAGAGTGGTGGTGGCAAATTTGGGGACTTGGATATATATATGGAAATGAAGCCTGTTGTTAGAATTCCAAGGCCCATTATGAGCCACGTCTAAACTGTTTTGGAGTTCAGGCTCAGTTTCTAATGGGCTAGGCACCAGCTCCAGAGCTAATCCTCCCTAGACCCTCAGAGATCTCCTTTCATTCTACATTTATTTGGTGGTAGTGGCATCAGCAATAGGGACTGGTGTGCCTCCAGTATGTCCAAAATCTCTGCTGCAACAGCATCCCAGGTTAAGGCTAACTAAAACAAACAATTAAGGTGGATGTTTTGGTAATTTTGGCTAAATGTTTGGGTAAAGGAGTGTGTGTGTGTGGGTGCATGCATGCATGCATGTGGGTGGGTGGTGACTTTAGGAGGTGCTAAGGCACAGTCACGCTCCTGATGATGTCAGGAGGAGCATGTTGAAGCCCGCAATTTGGATGAACTTGGGAAATGAAGTATTTGTCCAATGGGGTCTATTTTTTTAAACATGATTTGTTTTAGTTGAGACAATTCTGAGACTGGGACATGAACTGTCCATAAACATGCTATTAATTTGTTGTTGCTGCTTTTATGTTAAGAAATGAATGCAATGGTAGTTAGCTCATTTTACGAACCTCATTCAAACAAGTGGATCTAACTTCCAAGGTTGTTGATTTATTCACAATCCCACTCATTTAAGAGATCTTAACATTAATGAAGTGTGCAAGCTCTGTCTGTCTATACCCCATCCTGTACTTGTCACCAACTAGAACATGCTGTGGGGGTATTCACATGTTGTCTTGTACCAGGGTACAAGTAATATAGACCTGTGTTCAGCGACTTATGAGAGTGTGTACATGGTGATTTTAAAAATCACCACATGTAGCTGCTCCCAGAAGAAAGGGGTTGCGCACATGTTGTTCTGTTCCTGCATTCTCCCCATAGGCAGGGAGTTCCAAAGCATAGGTGCTGCCACACTAAAAGACTGATTTCTTACAAGAGGAGAACAAGTACTATGTGGCATCCGTAACATGGAAAGCACACCTAGAACCTGGCCTGGTAGCAAATCAGCAACCAGTGCAGAGGTATTATGTGCTGATAGGGTATCACTCTTGTCAGCACTTGTGCCACAGATTCTGCACTAACTGGGTCAGGTTGTGCTGCATGGGGATTTCTGTGACTGGCTGACTGGCTGCCAGAATTTTTTTAGTTTTGGTTTTTGGTTAGGAATTCTGACTGGTTGTGGGATGCTGAGTTTTCTGCCTTATTCATAGGGATCTTGTTGTGGTTGGTATGGTATTGTATTTAGGAAATCATCACTGTCTTTTCTTTTCTTTTTCTATTTGCATTTCATTTGCCTTTAACCTTACTCCCTTACATCCATAGAAGCAACAACAGTGGTTCCATGCGTTCAGCTCGGTCCCCTTAAACCCACTGATGATGTACCTTGTTGGTTGCATGATGGTTTGTTTCTTGCCCAACAGTGGTAAAAGAGAGTTCACATACTGGGAAGTGTGGCTCAAATTGTTGTTGTTCCCAAGCTGCTGTCTGTAAAGGTAGTTCAAACCATGTGTGTTTTTTCTCTGTTAATTATTACTCACTGGAATTGGGTTGGCTGTCAATGTGAATTTGTAGCAGCCCACAGGTAGACAGAAAAGGGTAGATAATCTTCTTAGTCTTACTCATTTCTCAGACCTCTTTCAGAAGTGAAGGGTCAAGTCTGTAAAGAAGTTTGGAGCAGCCATGTTAAAAGGTAGGGGCAGGGCATTCAAGGCAGGGGGTTGCCAGCCCTGCTTGGATATGGACATCTTTGCAGAGGATCCCTAGTCAGGTTTTACCAACAGCACAATCCAAACCATATCTACTCAGAAGTAAGTCCTATAGAGTTCTATGGGGCTTGGTAAGTGTGTTTAGAATTGCAGCCTTCAGGGGCCTCCATCTTTACACCTGAGTGCTCCTATCTAACATCTCCATATCACTAGGCTCCTTTCTTCCTACAGTGGCCTTCTGGTGACTGGCCTGGCCTGAAGGCACTTAAACCTTCCTTGCGAGAAGAAAGTAGGCTAGATTAAATGTTCCCTACCCAGGTGAGAAGCTGGTGAGAAGGAATGATCCCATCACTTCAGCTGGACCTGGAAACACCCTCTTTTAGCTAAGATTGCTATCTTAATTTCCAATCAGATAATTTTTTTTGTTTGAATTGTATGTTCCAAGCAACTGTGGTTGATGCTTAAAGTATCATAATAATATCACTAGGGCCACCTCTGTGACATCACTGTGGCCCACCCCTTGACATCAGTACAACCTGCCCCTGTGACATCACTAGGGCCCGCCACTGAAATCTCAGGGTTTGGGATGCTTCTGACCTGGCAGCCCTACCACTAGCCACTGCTTTTATCAATTCAATTTTTCCCCTTGCAAAATATATCAATTTTATATTCATATTGATATTTTGAAGTCAATATTATTAAATGAAAGGAAATATTGATAAAATTTTCATTTTAATATCGATACTTTAGGGGTAGGTTCCCCCCCCCCAGAATAGCTGTGGAAAATCATTACATAAAAATCCAATCTGCAACGATAGAAAATAAGCAATTTTATGGAAAATTTGGTACCAAATCTGAACTGGGAGGAATCCTAGCACATCCCTACCAGATATAATTTTTTTTAAAAATCATGATAGAGAGACCCTCAGAATACAGGAGCAACCAAACTGGATGAAACAAAAGGTCCACCTAGTCTAGATTCCAACTTTCCACAATGGTAGCCAAAAGCATCAGGAAGCCCGTAAGCAGGGTTTGCGAATGTTAACCCTTTTCTGTTGTTTGTCTGTCCTCCCTGAGTGTAATCAGAGGTAGACTATGGCTGCTTTCACAGATGGGGTTTATTGTGTCAGTTTTGCGGCTATCTGTCCCAATTTCTAAAATTCCTTTTACACTCCAGTACTTGTTGTGTTAAGGATCCATAGCTTTTTTGGGCAATATACTGGCATTTTGCACAAATGTATTTCACACTGCATCAGTGAACAGTGTCTTGCTTTTGTTCCTCACCCATTATGTGCATCTGCACTGTAGTTCCTCCGTAATTCATTGTGTGAGTTAGCGCAGGCTTCCCCCCCCCCCATTTCTGCTTGTGTATGCTGATATACCAGTAGTTTCTCAGCCACAGAGTGTGGCTGAACTTCTAAAAAGAACTGGAGTTTGTAATGTTATTAAACCTTATTGAGCTCTATCTTCAGACTTTGATTGTTGTTTTAAAAACAACAGTCCAAAATGTATTAATCCACATGAGGAGGCAGAGGCAGAAATGGAGGAAGGGGAAGCTGCAAGCTGCACCTATGCTGGAATCCCAGTTCCATTTTCATCAGGCAAAAAAATTGATGCACGTCTAAAGGCCACATGCTGGGATGCTTCTCACATGAGCGGCTGCAGTTACTCCTGTGATTTTCTGGGTTCCCAAGCTTGCAAATGGCTTATATCTGGAATAATTTATCACGGAAATGAGCACTAAACTTCCACTATATTCCACTAGATTTCTGGAACTAGCTTGTGAAAGATCAAATAAAATGTGCAAATTACCAGGTAAAAAATAATCAGAATAATGGAATAAAGTGCAGTGTGAAAGCAGCTAACCTCTGAAGAAGGAGAAGGAACGGTGTCCATCAGTGGATATTTAGACCAGGTTACTGTAGGTTCAGAACCACTCTACCTGTGAATAAGCTGAAGTTGTGGAGGCTAACAATAGGAAAGGGCTCTTGGTCTCATACCCTGCTGTGTCTAACCACTTTTAAAGGCATGGGTAAGCCAGTAACCCACAACACATGATGTGCTGTGTGAAGAAGTCCTGACTCTATAACAATCACCAAAAACTGTAAACTAATTTCTTTTTTCTTGATCTATAAACAATGCATTTAGGTTTAGTGGCACTTACTTCCATAGGGGACATAGGGCTGTAGCCTTGATTTCCTCTTTGCTCCATATAGCTCAGAAGAGATTGGAAATTAAACATATTGCATTCACTTCTTGTTCCAATTTGAGGGCCGACATTTGGGTGGCATGACTGTGTAAGGTAGGTCAGGTTGAAAGATAATAACTGGCCCAAAGTCTCTCAGTGAACTTTATGGCTGTGGAGATTTGAACCTGATCTGCTGGGTCCTAGTCCAACACTCTAACCATATACCACACTACAGAATTTATTTATTCATTCCTTTATAAAAATATTTGTATGATGCTATTTCATGAAAACATCATAGCCGTTTACAACACATTAAAAACAACCATAGAATAAAAACATTAAAAATAAAAATAAAGGTCAACTGTTGCAAAAAAAAGCATCTTAATTGCCTGTATAAGCCTGGCAGATTTTAAGCAGGGACTTAAAAGTTAAAACAGAAGTCTCCTACTGAATCTTTGTTGGCAGAGCATTCCAGAGAACTGGGTTGATGACACTGAAGGCTCAGTTTCGTGTCAATGTTAAGTGAGCCTCGCCAATTTGTGGGATGACCAAACCTGCTCCTGCAGATGATCTAAGTGATTGAGCTGGGATATAAGATACCCTGGACCTAAGTTGTTGAGGGCCTTTTAAATTAATACAAGGCTTGGTAGTGGATGGACAGCCAGCGCAGATGTTTGAAAAGTGGTTTCACATGTTGTCAGCCATGTGTTCCCAATCAGCAATCTGGCCACTGCATTTTGCATCAGCTGGAGTTTCTGAAACAGGACCAAGGGTAGCCCAACATAGAGTGCATTGCAGTAATTCAGCCTTGAGATTACCAACACATGGACTACAGAGGTCAGGCTATTCCTGTCCAGTAATGGCCATAGCTGATGAACCAGACAATGCTGGTAAAAGGCACTCCTAGCCACAGAGAATACCTGGGCCTCTAATGAAAAAGATGAATACAGGAGTACCCCTAGGCTACTGTCCTGGTAACCTGCCTACCTCTCAGAAATGGGAAGCACCTACCCAAAGAGCCTTCATCTTCCCAGGATTCAAGCACAGTTTATCCAGTCCACTACAGCATTCAGACACTGACCCAGAGCATTCACAGCATCTCCTGATTCAGATGTTGTAGAAACTCTTTTACTCTGAGTTTTCTGTTCAATCCTCATATCTTTTGTCAAAGGCTAACAAATAAAGATGGAAAAAGAGGCCTAAGTGGTTCTGCAAAAAGAAAACTACTGAAAGAAAGCACAGAAAAAAGAGAAGACTGTAATGGATAAAGTGCCAAAACTAACATGTTTCAAAAGTGGTTCTGCAATTGTTTCTTGCTCCAGTAGCAATGTAAGCACTGAAAAAACAACAATGGATCAAATGTGTAGTGAAACTGCATCCCCTCCTATTGAAACTGGATCAAAGTGTGTTGACAGTGAAACTGCTTTTCTTATATTGTCATCTGATCCAGCATTATGGCCAAACAACAGCAGGCGAGTAGTAGAGCTTAGGGTTTGTAATGGGAAAGTCCGTATAATAGTTTCAAACATGCATATAATGTGCTGAAATCATTTACATTTGTTTAGAAGGTGCTTAAGAATTAATGAAATAGTTATAAAGTCTGCTGAATGCATAAGAGCCAAACAGTAAAACAGGAGGAGTTTGAAACTGCCCTCCTTTTTTCCTCCATCTCCTGACTAAAGTTGCAGTTTTCCTGAGAAACTGGACTAGACAAAGCATGATTTTCTCATGAAGTTGAGTACAGTACAAGATAACAGGTCTGGGCAGACAGCCAGTGTCTCAGGTAAACAGTCGAAGTGAAGGAAGAGAAAATCCATATATGGTTAAGTGAAGCTGACAAGTTGAGAAAGACTCTTTTCGAGCATCTTATGAGAACATCATTAGAAGCAGCAAAAAGCAGATAAGACCATGGGAACACGCCTTCCCATAGAAATAAAAAGCCAGGTCTTATAGAACTCAGGGCCCCTCAGCTCTGCTAGAGTGAGGGGTCAAAGAAAGCAGGAGAACCATCCACCTGTACCATCCACAACATCTGATGGGTGATGTATTTGACATGCATTCCTATGTCCTTTGTCCTTTGGCTCTGTTTAACTCAGTCCTTCAACTACTGTAACTTGTGTTAATCAAGATATGACTTCAGAATTTTATACTTTGATGTTAAATGGATATCCAGCAATTTTGTTAATGCTGATATATATATTTCCATTTTTTCTGTCTTCTGTTTCTGCAATGATGGCTAAGGCCCCATAGAAAGCATTTTATTAGTTGTAGTGTGCAAGATATGAATAAATAGCATATATTATAAAGACTGTTCTGCTGTCTGACGTCTGACTCCCAAATAGAAAATTTCTGGTATCTCCCAAGACTCAAGAATTCTTGAGTGGGGTCTCCTGTATTCTTTTCTCTGCCTACACTAGATGACTGCTGCTGATAACCTGTGAGCTTAGGTGATCTAACATTCGACATACAAAGACTCTGTGTAGATACAGGGTTAGGAAGAAAGCAAGAACCCTCGACCCTATGCATTCTCTGGCAAGGGGGTAGTATTGTTGGTAACAATGCAAAAAGGAACAGCTCCAAACTAAAACATTGACCATCAGACATTTGTTGCTTCTAAGCAACAGTTTTCAGACTCCTACCATTACTGTGGAAGGGAATCATTTTCATTACAGAAAATTATTTATTTATTTATTACATTTATACCCCGACTTTCTTTTCATGATTGAAACCCAAGGCAGCTTATATGTTGTTCCCAGGCAGTCTCCCATCCAGGCACTGACCACACCTGACGCTGCTTAGCTTCAGCAGGGAGCTGGCCTTATGTGCTTTCAGACCATAGCCTGGGACTATGATGCAATAGTTTCAAGGGAATGACTAAAATACTTGCCTTCATCAGGAAATGGATACTGTTGGGTTTTTGTTGTTTTTGTTCACTCACAAACACACACAGAGTCGAGGGATGGCTCAGTTTCAGAATGGTTTTAGTGAATGGGCCCATGGAACATGAACTGTTTCAACCCATGAAAGAAGTAAAGAATGTTTGGCATCTTTAGAGTGTTGCATTGCTGACATCTCTGAGGTTGGTAGGATTGATGCACAACTAAGGAAAGATTTGGAACACTGTACACTGTACTTAATATTGGCAAGAAGTATTATGGAGAGCCATGGAGGCAGATAAATTCCTCTGAGAGCATGGACTGGCTTTAAAAGGGGGTGGTGAAAACTTAGGTGAATCTGATAATGGCAACTTCCTTGGCATCAACTCATTGCTAAATTTGATCCTTTCCTTGTTGAACATTTGTGAAAGCACAGAAAACCAGGTTGTGGGAACATTTTCTATCTGTCTTCAACCACATATGAAAAAATTGTACTACTCATGAGAAAAAAAGTTCTTGATGTTATATGCTTGGGAAAATTGCTGCCAAGTACTACTCTAAAATTGCTGTCTCTTCTCCAGACTTAACACATTGCTACCAGCTAACCTTGTGCTATGTAATTGCAGAAGTTGAGTTTGCAGAGCATTTTATAGACTTTGAGGAGCTTCATGATCACACTGGGTTGCTGGCTGCCGAGGAGGTTCTTAGAAAGATCAAAGGTTTAGGCTTGCACATACAAAATACTCATGGTCAGTCCTATGATCATACTGTCAATATATGTCTGGCAAGTGTAAAGGACTTCAGGCACCCTTGAAGGAGTGAATAAAGACATGGATTACATGCTATGTGCATCACATTCTTTGAACTTGGTTGGTGTAAATGCAGTTGAAAGTTGCCAAACTGCAGCTGATTTGTTCAGTTTTGTGCAGTCATTGTACAATTTACTAATTGTAGATGTGCACCATCTACTAAAAGATGGGGGGAAGTCTGCAAAAGCCTGAAAGCTTGTGAGAGTGAGAAGGCTGTCACACTGAAGAACCTAAGTGGTACACGATGGGCAGCCAGAGCTGCATCCACCAACGTTCTGCACTACAGTTACAGAGAAATCTATTTATGTCATGGATGACGGAATAGAAAAACAGGTAACATGAAATGGTGCAAGAGTGCTAGTGAAAGAGATGGAGAAACTAGATATCACATTTATGACTGTATTGTGGAACACTATACCTGAAGATTCAGTGCTACAAGTCTCAAGCTATAAGATAAAAAGCTAGATATTTGTGCTGGAATTAATTTGCTGGAGCCCCTCACTGCGTACATTGCTGGCTTGCGTGTACACTTTCAAAACTTTGAGCAACAAGCATTTGGACTAGTGGAAATATAGGGAAATGAAGTTGTCTTGGAAGGTTCACAAAAGTTCAGAGTGGAACCATTTTATCAAATTACTGATAAGTTATCCACTTGCATAAGTTCACATCTTAATGCCTATAAAACTGCACTTGCTACGTTTGGATTAGTCAGCAATTATATTGAGAAGTCAAGTGAAAACATACCTTAGTGTGCTGCAAATTTACAAGAATGTTACCCGAAATATCTTAATAAACCTTTTTCTGAAGAAGTTCTTCAGCTTTGTGAAACAGCTACTACAATCCTTAAAAATATAAGAGTTAACAACATGGAGAACATTTTTCCAAATGTAGATGTTGCCCTTTGAATTTATTTGTGTTGTGCCTGCCTATCACAAACTGCAGTGCTGCTGAGATCATTTTAAAAAATGACACATATAAAAAATGAACTGAGGACAAGCATGTTGAATGCAAGACTGTTGAGTGCAGAAACCAGTCTTCTGCACAGTGTAAATTTTGAGGACATAATCAATGACTTTGCAGGAGCAAAGGCAAGAAAAGGTCAATTGTAAGAAAAGGCTCCTGCTTTGTAGAATTCATTGTCATTTCATCTGATATTAGATACATACTTGCAGTTTTAATTTTTAGGCACCTATTTACAATATTTCTTTTTATTCTGGCCTTTTCTAGTGTATAATCTGCCACTGTTTCATTAGCAATTTTTCAGAATTGTACACCATTCAGATATGAGTATGCATGTGTTGCAGTATACAATTGCATCTAATAAATAAAAATTAATTCAATTTTTTTTAAAAAAAATCCATGCATTCCTTTCTGAGGAGGGGGCCCCTTTTGGGGAACTGTACTAGGGTCCCCACCCACATTAATCTGGACTTTTTCCTCTTGTTGCTTAGTATGATGCCCTCCCTTTCTCTTGGAGGCACAGTTCTCTGGTTTGGTTCCATTTTCAAAGCCTTCTTGGAAGACAGCATTTCTTCAGCCCAGGGCCAGGGCAAGTGTGAGTCTTGTGAACCATCAATATTTTTCTTGAGATGATAAATGACCTGCCAATAAACCAAGGCAGCTGCCAGCTCTGTCTGAGAAATGCACCTTCAGCCCCAGTTTATCCGTGTCTGGCTTATTTATGTGCCTGATGCCTTTAAACACTTAAACTTAAACTGGACAAACTTAAAACAGCTTTCTGAGTTATTCCAAATCTGCAACTGTTGTTGTGCATGACGTATATAGAGTAAGAGCAATCCAGCAGCTCCAATATATGCACAAAGGCTCCAGTGCTCACGTGGAGCTTTATGAAAGCAGAAAACAAGTTAGGGAAGCTGTTGTAAATAAGAATACTGTTTGGGAGGGGGTGTCTTTCAAGCCTCAAATGGCTAATACAGTTATCAATTGGTGTGATTTCACCCCCATAAAAAATGTGTGCTACTAGTAAAGTTTGTGGATCTATCTGCTAAGTAGATCCACAAACTTCCATGCCAAGTTCAAGGAATGGGAACACTAGGTAAGGACATGAGAATTAGTGAGAGGGTTAAAGGCCTCCCCAGGTTGTGACCAGCCAAGTCAAATTTAGCCTCCCATCCCTGTATTGTGGCCTGCCAGGTGCTTGGCAATCTCTTTTTCCCATTTTGATAGTTCCAGACAAGCTGCAAAAAAAAGACCCCAATAGTTTATCAAGCTCCTGATGAACTGCCATATCTGGCTAGTGATCTGCTCTTGGGTTGGTGGGTCATGAATGCCTGATCTAGGAGATGGATTTGGACCCATGGGCATCGAGTTTCCTGTGATTCCTGTAGCTTTTCATTTAAAATGCAACACCGTGTGTTATACATCTAGCCAATATGATCACCATTTTGCCTTCCAGTGTATCCCCTTTGTCATATATATTGATTAGCTAGTGTGACTTTTTTTTTTAAACAAGCAAATAGGAAATCCTATTATGAACTACTGGCTTGGTGTATCTTTCTGTATTCCCATAATCAAACCCCATCATCATAACCCAAGAGATAACTAAGCAGTTTTTCTTTTCCTCCATCACCTTCATTCCTGGGTCATTCCTAAACAGCATAGATTGCATTTGTCTGTAGTTAAAGTGCTCTCTAGTGGCACAAAGGAGATTTTCCTCCTTCCTCCAAACACATTTACTGTAGAAATATTTGGATGTTTTCTTTGTTGCTGTGAAATGAAGTCAAGTCACTGTGTCTTTTCTTTGTCTATCACTCTCTCTTTTTTTGTCTCTATAGCTTTAGTTTTGCTTGGCAGGTAGTGACAATGGCCAATAATTATCATTATGGTGATTTAAGCATTTCTGTAATAACAAGTGGAAATAAATTGTCCATACTATAGCTTTAACAGACTGATGTTCTTTCAAGACAACAAATAATTTTGTTTAGGGTTACAGATGTTGGCTGTAAATAGATGAAAGACATTTATCTCTGCTCCATTCTTCTCTTTGGGTTATACCCTCATCAAGCATAAACTGGAGCACGAGCCTGTCAAACCATAGGAGGATCACCCTGTATGAATCAGCCTCTGTTTTTATAATCATTGCCGTACTACAGCGTGTTCTGGCAAACCATCCCCCATTAACATAAAGAGTAATTTTTTACCAATGATTTCAGTACCTTCACAGTTTGCTGGGTTAGGAAAGAGGTGTCTGAAGAGCAGGCAGACATTTGTATAAACATTCTCAAAAGCGATCCACATCGAAGGCCAATTGTGGACACACTTGCCAATGTGAATTCAAGGTTAGCAGTCACTGCATAAGTATGCAGTGGGATTTACATGAGTCTTCAATAAAAGAGAGGAATTCCTCTTACCATCTTTATCTCATTGCTTGCTGTCGCAGGTGCTTTTGCATTCTCTCAATATTTGAGGAACATTTCACACTGTAATTGGTTATAGTTGAAGTGTGTGAGTTGAGTTACAAAGGAGGGCTCAGCTGATCTGGACATTTACTATGCTTTTATAGGAGGTAAGGCGCACTTTCTATGTGTATTTTTTTATTTTGAAAGGGAGCATTCTTAAAAGATAACTTTTTAATAAGTTGTTCTGCAAACCCTGTGCAATATTGCTTTCAGCTTCTCCATCCTATTACATTGGGAAGTTCAGGAAAGTCTATATAGGTTGTGTTTCTTTTACTGGAGATAAATGGTATCTTTAAATAGCCTATTGGTCTATAAATGCTTAGGATGAACAAGCACCTATATGTATGGGGCACAGCAGCAAGGACAAAGGCAGCAATAGATCATTAGTTAACCAGTTGCAAATCCAAAACAGCTCTTGACACATCTAAATCCAGAAAGTACTGCCACTTTCAAACTGGATGTAGACCCCACTCTGGCAGGGTTTTTTTACCTCAGGTTTCTTCCAGACGCTTTTAAACAATGTAAACAAAGAGTTTCATATTGCAGCCAAATTCCTATTCGATTCTGGCTTTGGAGAACAAGCTACAGCAAAATCGAAAGAGAGGAACGCTTATCCACTTTGCTTAACTGGGTGGTATGACATCCATCAATATATAAAAAAACACCTCACTAAGTTGCATTAATTCACCTTCCCAAGGACACTTTTTAGATTGATATAATAGGATCCTGTTTATGAATGTCTATTCCTGATTGCAGTTCATACTTGCTTACGTTTGAATCTGAAGCATAAAATCAGCAGTCCACAACAAGATCAGGGAGTCTTCTCTTTCATCCAATGGTGGCTTGTGAGGAGATATAGCATATGGAAAGAAGCAGAGCTTGGAAAAGTTACTTTTTTGAACTACGACTCCCATCAGCCCAATCCAGTGGTCATGCTGGCTGGGGCTGATGGGAGTTGTAGTTCAAAAAAAGTAACTTTTCCAAGCTCTGGAAAGAGGCCACCACCACTGAGCAACAATCTATTAGGATGAGTGGGCAGTGAAGACAGAGGTGTATCTGGATCAACAGCATGTAGGTTTAGGGTTTCTGACTAGAGAGTGTGCCCAACAGACTTGAGAGTTCACAGTTTCATACAGAAATGCAGGCGCCTGTGAATGGTCCTCATTAAATAATAGCCATCCTGGAAAAAACAACCCTGGGATGACAACCTCCAAGTCATAATTCTGTAAACACTCATTGAGCTTTCATGCAGCACTGATATTTGTTTCCTTTTATCCTTTTATAGGGAATATATGTTCTTTATCACCCACTGCAACACACATGTAATGGACATACTGTCTGTAAGTCCCCTGTGGAAATGGACTGCCCTTTCTGTTTTCTCAGTTTCAAAATCACCTACTGCTGCAATCTCTTCAGTAACTTCTTCTGTGATTATGTATTGTCAAAACAGCAATCGACACAGAGTTTTTAAACTAACTCAAAAACTCTCTTGTCATCCCTTTAAGACAGTTTCCAGGCACCATATTTGTTGATACAAAAGCCATTGTAAATCATCCCATGATGTTCACTGATGTCACCTATTCATCCACAGTTGTTCTTCAGGCCTCCTCCTAATATTGCAAGAATTGTTTGGGATTTTGTGTGTATGGGTCCAGAAACTGGAACTGTGATTGAGTCCTTCTTCCCTACCACAAACAAACATACTGTACATGTTTAGATGCCAGTGATGGTTCCCATACTGTAGGAGGAAACACAAGCAAAATCTTTAGCTAAGTGGGTGTTATTCTGTCAAATAATAAATTATTTGTCCTCTTAGGTCCTAGAGAGACCTCAGGCAACTATATTTCTAATGCAATCCTTGAAGTCGACATTATCACTTAAAACATTATTAAATGTGGATTTTATACATGGAATATTCAAGTACCAATTCCTCCAAATCCTTCCTGGGCAAGCCAGTGTCACTCAGTCTAACTTACCTTAAAAAGCTGAGAGGCTAAATAAATTAAGATATGTTACAACCTGCCCCAAAGCTTGAAAGCAAGATGCAGAAGAAACCTTAGTGAACTAAGGAAGGCGTTGTAGGAATGCTGATTGTTTGCTATGGTCTTTAAACTGGCAGTAGAGTGAAAGTTACTGGCAGTAGAGTGAAAGGTGACCCAGTATTCTTTTACCGAACTGTTATGCCAACGAAGAGTTCTGCTACAATTAAATAGACTAATTCACCTGGGATTGGTTCTGCTGCCTGTTGCGGTTGCTTTTATACCAGTGGGACAATGTTAATTAGCCAAAGTGCAACACAAGATCAGCATAATTAAAATCATTTCATTTCTAGATAACTGCACTCAATATAATGGAAAAGTAGTCCCCCCCCCACTGCCCTGCTGTTAATGGCCAGATTTGTTTCACCTTCTTCCACCTCTTGTTTTGTCTTTTCTGTTTGGGGAAGGGCCAGCACCAGCCTGCTACAGGCCCATGGTGCCATAGCCCAATACTCTCCCCCATACAGGTGGTATGGGGCTAATAAGCCTGCCCGTGCACCCCATCTATCTCTCGTTTCGTGTGGATGATATGCACGCATAGCACACATGCCTGCCATCAGCCAAGATGATGCCTCTTCCCTAAGAGTCTGTATGGGGGGCTGCCTGGGAGCTCCCTCTCCACGATTCACGGCAGGGTTGGGTTGCAGGACCTGACACTGCCATGGATCATGGAATAGGAGTGGTACCCTCCCACCCTAAGGAGGGGCCCTTCAGGGCCACCATTGGCTTCAAGGGTCCTCGGCCAGGGCCCAACCTGGCTCCCTCTGCCAACAGCCCTGGCTTGGGGCCTGCTTCACTGGTTACACACCAAATGTGTTTTCAGTATGTTCACCAACATCGCCCTCGCTTTCAAATGGTATGGTGTTAATTGTGATAGGCATGCTGAAAGCCGTTTGACAGTCAACCCCATTACATGTATTTACCGTAGAACTGATGATGAAATACCATGCTGGAAGAGGGGCATTAACCTCTCCCCTCTACAACATAGAGACCCATTGTCTGTGTGAGCTGAGCTCTCAGTATGAAGAATTGCTCAGTCTCATGGAGGTCCAGTTCAAAGATTTCTCCCTTAAGGCTCATATGAAACAGGCCTCTGCATTATCAGACCTTCACACAATGGTGGGCCCAACTCAGACGGGAGGTTGTCCTCACAGAGGGACCCTCTGCCATACTGGTTCATGTTCTCTGTATTCAACTGTATGAGTCAGAGCTGAGTTGCTTGCATGCCATGTATTCTAACAATTGATACGTATGCCATGAATAAAAAATTAGTTGGGTGAGATGTGACTGGGTGAACTATGCAAGCATATCGTCAAACCAATAGGAGTCCTTCATTTTTAGAAGCTGCTCCTGCTGATGTCATTTTTAATAAAGGAAACTTACTAGAATAGACCATAAATCAATGTGCCTCTTCCTGGGCTGGCTCCTTTCAAACACCTGCCTGTAAATTAGAAATAAATACAAACAAAATGCTGCCCTCCAACATCAGGAAACCAACAGGAGCCACACAGTTTAGATTTGCTGTTTTCCCAAAGAGAAAACCAGAGAATGTTGTAGAAATGTAGTAATAATAATAAAAACCAGAGCTCAGACCAACATTTTAAGAGTGCTGAGAGCATGATACTTTTGTGAGGCTATAATAGCCCCACTTATATCTAAAACAGTATGAGTTCCATAAAAAGGTCTGAGTAAATACTGATATAGAGCAGTGCATGCCAAGCCTGAGCCAAAGAAAGCAACGGGGGAAATCTGAGTAAGCAGTAGGTTACTTTTCAGATAGCTTGTTCTCTGAACCCCTTGAAGCCAATCATCAGTACCTGACAAACATTGTAAGTGAAACTTTAAAAACTAGATTAAGAAAATTGGGTTCATATTTATATTCATACAGAACACCTTTGTCCCTCATGGAGGTGGGTATTTGTCATTGCTGGTGCAGCTCCCCCACCGCATCCCAAATGATGCCTGCATTTATGTCCATGCATGCAATTCGTGTATTACTAGTACTAGTGTCATTCCCCACTTGTGGTCCCAGGATATGGTGGGCACATGAGGCCACCACCTTGCTGTAGCTAAGCAAGTTTTGGTGAGTGCCTGGACTGGTGACCTCTTGGGAAACCATATGTACTCTGCCTTGGGTTCTACGATGGAAAAAAAGATGGGATATAAATGTAATAAAATTAATAAAATGCACATAGGTGCGTAATACTTGTATAGGTTTGGAGGTTGATCTCAGCCTGGTGTGCCAGAAAATCATATAACACCCTCTGACAAAAGAAAGGTTTGTTCTTCTCCCATCCAAATTGGAAAAACATCTTTCAGGCATTCTCTTAAAAGCATCTTGCTAAATTTACAGAAATAAATGTCCTTTTCAGCAAAACTGGTCCCATCATCATTTTCAAACTGAGTTATTTTGTATTTCTTCCATGAGTGTGAAGGTAAATGGTTATGTGCTCCAGGGGGCCAGATGCAATCATATCTAATAGGTGAAAAAAATGGGTCCGAGCTGAAAAATAAAGTTAACAGACATCAGATTTCCATCTTGAGCCGTACAATGCTTTGTCCATCTTTAACAGTTTCCTTCAAGTTCCTACTTCTGTTTTATGCAATCACTTTTATGTTTTATGCTATGACACGTTATGTTATGATTCAATTTAGGAATTGCAGCTTTATGGATATCCACAGTAAGCTCAGACCATCTTAGTTAATGGCCAATTGTATTCCTTGAAAGGATCTAGTTGTTTGGACTGTTAAACACAAAACAGGCCCCCTCCTTGCAGGAAACAAGTGCTCCCCGCTGGGGAAAGTGAGGGCAATTCCCTAGATCTGTTTTCATTTATGGCTGCTTAAGCTGGGGCGACTTGTTCAAGATTTTCTACTTCGCTGAGATCTAGACCATCTTTCTCTGCTTTGTGGGATTTAAAATAGTGCTTCTTAAATGAACTGTCAGTGCTCTTTTATCATGGCAAGAATTTTTCTACAACTGCGGGTTATACTTTTGTGAGTGTGTGGTGTAAACTAGGCCTCATTGTGAATTATAATGAATCACGTGCATGTTGAACTGGTGATGTAACCCTTTAGGAGCCAAAGCTCATTGCAAACTGGACAGCAAGCAAGGATAAATGGAAATAGGTCAGGGGGCAGAGACATCCCTTTTCCCCTGCTGGGCCTGCCAATTAACCCTGCCAGGAACCAGACAACCAGGCTAGAGGTGTCAATGGAAAATGAACTAGCCAAGGAGAGAAAACACTGCAGAAATCACAACAGTTGCCTTGCAAGTCTACTTAGCTCCCCATCTAACAGGGTCGGGGCGGGGGGGGGAGGGCTCATCAACCTGAACTGTGTAACAGGAAACAGCATGATACAATTGGCAAACTCCTCCACACTTTAGAGGGGGAAAACACAAATACAGAACAGCCTCTGTTGGAATCTGGATGTGTGCTATACACAGTAATGTAGTGGCAAATTCAGAAGTCCAGGGTCCCTTCATAATCGTCACATCCACACCCCTCCCCCCTTTTTTCTTTTGCTGCTTGAGCTTTTGCTGGGTTGAGAATGAGATCCTTGTTAATGCCTTCCCCTACAACAGATGTCCATAGGAACCAATCAGCATGGAAGGGGAGAGTGTTAGCTACTGAAAAGAGTCTTCTCAGTGGCCAATTCACCTCCTTTCACTTTGTTTGACTCCAAGGACAAGGAAGCAAGTAAGAAGACTCTTTTCAGTTGTTGATATATTTGCCTTTCATGCTGATTGGCTCTTAGGACACAGGACACATAGGGATCCAGCTGGGACCCTGCTTCTAAAAAAATAAAGATCCTGGATGACTACACCACTGGTTATACAGCTGCAGTGTTTGTTTCTTATAAGCCCTGCGGATTTATGTGACATGTTTATAAGATACAGTGTCAGTGCTTCTGAATAGGGTTACTAGGTGTCCGGTTTTTGGCTGGAGACTCTGGTTTTTGGGGGTCCTCTCTGGGTCTCCAGTTGAGTCACCTTAATATCTGGACTCTTAGCTTTCATTTAAAAAAAAGGTTTCTAGGTGGTCTGGTTCAAAAGATGTAAACCAAAATGTCAGCTGCCCTCCACAACTTCTGTTACTTGCTCTAATTTCTGCTCTAATCCCTGCCCTTTCAGGTTTTTAGCCAATAAGTGAAGTCAGGGATGTGATTGACAATAGCAAGAGCTAAACCCCATTTCAGGTTCTGAGAACAGTTTCCTTTTCCTGTTTGTCTCAAATCAGGGATTCATTAAATATATAGCTTTCAGCAGCACTTTCTTTGGACAGGATTGGGACTTGCTTCTGAGTAAACATACATAGGATTGCACTACAACAGAAGATCACAGCAGGATCTTGGTAGGCATGAAAGTGTACATGCAAGGTTTTTTTAATTACTTGCAAAAATGATATACTTTTTCTTTTTCAAATAATGTTTGAACAAAAGTTTTAAAAAGTGTACATGCTTCAGTGTTATACTTTTCTAATTAAGGAGTCAATCTAAATTTTACTGGAATGTTGAAGAGGGCAGCTTATTTGTCTTTTTCATAACTTGTTTTGAAAACCTTTCCAATATGAAATTTTTCTGGGAATAAAGCTGCAATGCTAATTCCACATACCTGGGAGTTAACCCCATTGAATTCAGTAGGACTTACTTTTGAGTAGACATGGTTAGAATTGTGCTGAAAATCAATGGGACTTTTGAGTGAACATAGAAAGGGATTGTGTTGTACATCTTTCTCCCTCTGATCCTTTTATTTATTTATTTATTGTATTTATATACCGCTCCATAGCTGAAGCTCTCTGGGCAGTTTTTAAGCAGTTAGGCAGGCCTTACATAGATGTCACTGCTTTTATTTGACAAGAAACTATTATATGGGGTGTATGTATTTTTACATCTCCAGTGTGTGTATACCTGTGAGGTAGCGTTGGAAACCAAGGCAGCTCAAAACAAGAAATAAATCCCTTTAAAATCCAATAACCATAAAACAAATCTAAAACAGTTGCAAAACAGCTTAAAGTGGCATGATTCTGAATTTTAGATTGGGTGAGTGAAGTTCCTTATCATTGAATTGCAGTCCCGTGCATGCTTCCGTGTCTGAGTAAGTCCCATTGAATACATTGGGACTTGCTTCTGAGTAAACATGCATAGGATTGCACTATAAATATCTTTACAGGTTGTGTAAATAATAAACATCTTTGACATTCATGCTTATATAAATATTTCTTCATACTATGTCTTGATATGTATCTGATTTCACACTATGGTTGTAAATTATTATTTACAAATGATTATTTTGTATACATTTAAGTGTGCCCTTCTTCCTTGAGGTGGTCATGGTCCTCCTCTGTTGTTTTCACCCTGCGGTGCAGATTAGGCTGAGAGATGGTGCGTAGCCCATGGTCACCAAGTAAACTTTGTAGCTTATTTCCATTTTAAATTTTAATTAAAATTATTTATACGTAGGCAAAGTTTATGAAGTAATTCAGATCCACACAATACATTTAAAGCACACCCAAATGGCATTTACAGCACATGACGTCCCCTAAAGAATCCTGGGAAGTGAAGTTTCACCCTCACAGTTATAGGTCCCACCACCCTTAACTAACTACAGTTCCCAGGATTCTGTAGTGGAATTCATGTGCTTCAAATATATGTTGAATGTGCTTTAACTGCATGGTGTGGATCTGCCCTAGTATGCTATGCATTTGTTAGTCAATTGAAAAGAACAATTTTAAAAGATACTGTTGGGCGAGATCTCAATGGCTATCTCGCTGTGCCACCTTCCCCAGGTAGGACATGAGCTGCAATTGGACCCTGAATCGAGTGAGGAAGGAAAACACATCCAAACACAATAAAACTTTGATCAAAGGTTCTAACAGCCCCAAAGAAGCTCTCAGTCCAACCGAGAGTATAACCTTAGTCAGAAAGACAACTTTATCCAGGAAACAGCAACAATTTATAGATCAACATGGCATGGCAAGCAGTAAACATTGCAAAAGACAGAGTCATCAAACGAGGATGTAAACAGACGTAATATAGGGAACATACATATTCAAAAGAAACAGAAGGTGAAGTCTCATCCTTTCTGTCTTCCTGTTCTTGTTAGATCTTACCCTAATGTTATCACCCCTTCTGTGATCGGTACAGTGGAAGAGCATGTTTAGTTATTTCCCAGGGTTAGATAAGCCTTTGAAATGCGTATCTGCAAGTCACACATACCATCCCCTGCCTTTGTTCCAGTGAGAGGAAGGCCACTTCAATGACTCCTAATTGCCAGTGCATTTACACAGAATTTACATGAGGAATTTGCACAACGCTGAGAAAGTCTTGGGAGAAGCACATTTCATAAGAATAGAGTCTTAAAGGAAAAGATTTAGATTCAGTAAAATGATTTCTGAGGCACTAATATATTCCACGCTAACAATGCGTTTTTTAAAAGCACTGTAGCTCCATGGTAGTGCACATGCTTTGCATGCAAAGGTCCAAAATTCAATCTCTGGAAGAGATTATTGCCTGGAATCCTGAAGAGCCAATGCTAGTCCATGTCATCAGTACTGAGGTAGATGGTACCAAATGGCTTGACTCAGTACAAAATAGGAAAGAGACCCAAGGGCCACAGTGACTCCGACATTTATTTATTTTATTTACAACATTTATATACTGCTTTATTGTAAAAAATCTCAAAGTGGTTTATAGCAGGAATTAAAACAATAAAATTATTGGCAAAAACAGTTAAAGGCAGGTATTTAAAAACATTCAAAATAATAAAACCAACAATGAGTTAAAAACAGATATAGAGGTATAATAGCTTCTACATGCCTGGGTAGGCTTGCCTAAACAAAAATGTTTTTAGCAGGTGCCAAAATGAGTACAATGAAGGTGTCTGCCTCATGTGAACAGGCAGGGAGTTCCAAAGCGCAGGTACTGCCACACTAAAGGATCGATTTATTACAAGAGCAGAACAAGTACTGTGTGGCACCCATAACATGGAAAGCACACCTTGAACTTGGCCTGGTAGCAAATTGGTAACCAGTGCAGATTTCAGAGCAGAGGTGTTACGTACTGATAGGGTCTCACTCATGTCAGCAATCATGCCGCAGCATTCTGCACTAACTGTAGCCCCAGGTCCAGTTGTGCTGCATGGGGATTTCTGTGACCTTGGCTAACTGGCTGCCAGGATTTTTTCAGTTTTGTTTAGGAACCCTGACTGGTTGTGGGATGCTGAGTTTTCTGTCTTACTCATAGGAATCTTGTTGTGGTTGGTATGGTAATACATTTAGGAAATCATCACTGTCTTTTGTTTTTGTTTTTCTATTTGCATTTCATTTATCTCTGACCTTATGCCCTTACATCCATAGAAGCAACAACAGTGGTTCCATGTGGTCAGCTCAACCCCCTTAAACCACTGGTGATGCACCTTGTTATTTGCATATGGTTTGTTTCTTGCCCAATAGTGGTAAAAAAGTATTCATATACTGGGAAGTGTGGCTTCAATTGCTGTTGTTCCCAAGCTACTGCCTGTGAAGGTAGCCAAACCAAGGATGTTTTCTTTCTATCAGTTATTACTCACTGGAATTTGGTTGGCTGTCAAAGCGAGTTTATAGCAGCCCACAGAGTAGGCAGGAAAGAGTAGAGAATCTTCTTACTCTTACTCATTTGTCAGACCTCTCTTTGCAGTGAAAGTCAACTCTGTAAAGAGGTTTGGAGCAGCCATGTTAAAAGATAGGGGCAGGGCATTCCAGGCAGGGGGTTGCCAACCCTGCTTGGATATGGATGTATTTGCAGAGGATCCCTAGTCAAGCTTTACCAACAGCACAATCCAAACTATATCTACTCAGAAGTATGTCCTATTGAGTTCTATGGGGCTTAGTCCTTCAGTAAGTGTGTTTCGAATTGCAACCTTCAGGGGCATCCATCTTTATTCCTGAGTGCTCCCATCTAACATCTCCACAACATTAGTCTCCCCTCTCCCAACAATGGCTTTCTGGTGACCGGCAGGGCCTGAGGGCACTTAAACCTTCTTGCCAGAAACAAATAGGCTAGATTAAATGTTCCTTACCCAGACTGTCTAAGCAGGTAAGAAGGAATGATCCCATCAGTTCAGCCAGACCTAGAAATACCCTCATTTAGCTTAGATTTCTAAATTTCCAATCAGAATTTTTTTGTTTGTTTGAGTGGTATGCTCCAAGCAACTGTGGTAGATGCTTAATGTATCATGCTTAATGACATCACCAGGGCCCGCCCCTGAAATCTCAGGGTTTGGGATGCTTCTGACCTGGCAACCCTACTTCTTAAGTAGGAACAGAATGTAAAAAAAACACAACAACCCACCCAGTTATCCCTTTTCACAGGCTGCCAAAAATATTTGTGTATCCTCTTCCTTCTTTATTCTGGGGCTAGTTGACTTCTGGAATTCCCTTGTTTCTAATGCTGCAAAATGCTTACCATATTAACTACTTGCCCTCAGAGAAATATGTGGATCGTATCAGGGCATGCAAGTTTATGTCTCTCTGTGTGTAGTGTTTGTGGTAGTGGTAGTGGTAGTAGTGTGGGTTTGACGTGTGAGAGAGTGTGAGCTTTGATTCCCACTTATGTTGTATGGGTTGAACTAAGTCCGTTAGGAGCTGCGGCAAGTACATGTGAACACTGAAGGAAGTGCCATGCAAGATATAGGCCTTATATTTGTGCCTCACTCTTAGGGTTGCCATATTGCCCGGTTAGCTGGGTTTTACCCGGATTCTTTGCATGCCACCTGGCACCTGGCTAGCCCCTTAGGTGGCCCGGATTCTCAGTTTTAATTTTTTAAAAAATTAAGTTTGTAGGTGGTCCGGTTCTCGAGATATACATAAAATCGTCAGCCACCCCCCCAACTGTTAAATCTTTCTTTAAATAGTACTGTATACAGTACTATAGCACTTCGTAGCTTTAACCCCGCCCGTTCAGGATTGCAGCCAATCAGTGAAGCCAGGATTGTGTTTCAGTTTCATTGACCTGAGGCAGTGTCTAGAAAACAAAATGGTGGTTCCCCCCCACCCCGTTTAACTGAAAATCTCATAATTTGGGTAAGTATATACATTTATTATTATTATTATTATTATTATTATTATTTCAGTTTCTTTTTCTCTTATGTGCAGGAGTCAGATCTTGGGCAGTGTTTTGAAAACCTTCCCAATACTTGCTTTTTGTAAAAGCAATGCTAATCCCATATGCCCAGAGTAAATCCCATTGAATTCAATAGGACTTACTTTTGAGTAGACATGGTTATGAATGTGCTGAAAATCAATGGGACTTTTGAGTGAATGTAAAAAAGAATTGTGTTTGTGTTCTAACTCTTTCTGTCCTCCCCCCCTCCAGTCCTATTTTAAAGCAAGTAGGCAGGGCTTACTTAGGTAGTACAGTTTTTATTCTGTAGGAAAGTAATACTGATTTTTTAAAAAACTAATACTGATTTTTCTGCAATGACCAACTGGTTTGACAATAAACTATTATATGGGCTGTATGTATTTATACATCTGCAGTGTGTGCATGTGCATGTATGGAGTGTTTCCAACAACCCTGTGAGGTAGGGTTGGAAACCAAGGCAGCTCACAACAAGAAATAAAGCCATTTAAAATCCAATAACCATAAAAACAAGTATAAACAGTTGCAAACAGCGTAAAGTGGCATGATTCAGAATTTTGGGTTGTGTGAATGAAGTTGCTTATCACTTGAGGTTGCATGTCTGTCCCTGTTTGAGTACGCCCCACTGAATACACTGGGACTTGCTTCTGAATAAATAAACGTAGGATTGCACTATAAATATCTTTACAGTTTGTGTAAATAATAAATATATTTGATAGTCATGCTTATATAAATATTTCTTCATTTATCATATTTTTGGTTTTTGGTTAGGAATCCTGACTGGTTGTGAGATGCTTAGTTTTCTGCCTTACTCATAGGAATCTTGTTGTGGTTGGTATGGTATTGCATTTAAGAAATCATGGTACAAAATGGCCTGAATCAGTATAAGGCAGATTCCTTGTTTCCTAAAAGTGGGAAGAGACTCAAGGGCCACAGTGACTCCAACATTTATTTATTTTTATTTACAACATTTATGTACCGCTTTATTGTAAAAAAATCTCAAAGCGGTTTACAGAAAGAATTAAAACAATAAAATTGTTGGCAAAAGAGTTTAGAACAGATACTTACAAACATTCAAAATTATAAAATGAACAATGAGTTAAAAACAGATTTAAAAACACAATAGCTTCCACATGCCTGGAGAGGCTTGCCTCAAGAAAACTGATTTTAGCAGGTGCTGAAAAGAGGCATCTGCCTAATGTCAATAGGCAAGGACTTCCAAAGTGTAGGTGCTGCCACTTAACAGGACTGATTTCTTACAAGAGCAAAACAAGTACTATGTGTTGGGCTGGTGACCAGTAGGCATTACTGTCTCTAGTAGTTTTCCATGAAGCCTGCAAGTGTGAAGACGTAACTGTGGTTAAGGGGGAGTTATGTCTATGTCCTGTCTGGGAACGGACGGCCAGGGTCGTTGCTATGGTAGCCACCTGATAACGACTGGGAAAGTTCTAACAGAGACTATGTGTTGTGCTCTTCTGAATTATGCCTCTGAGCTGAGAGGCTGTCTTTTGTGTTTTATCTATGGAGAGAGATGTACCCAGAAGGGGGGTGCCTGAAGAATCTCTACATGTATTTACTCTTAAGCCTCTGGCCTTAATGTCTTAATAAAGACTCTTAACATGCTCTGAAGACGTTTTCTTGCTCAACTTAACTCCAACGTAATGTATGCTGTTTCACACAATGCACACAAGCCAACAACAAAGAGGCGTCTGCCTAATGTCAATAGGCAAGGACTTCCAAAGTGTAGGTGCTGCCACTTAACAGGACTGATTTCTTACAAGAGCAAAACAAGTACTATGTGGCACCCATAACATGGAAAGCACAGCTTGAACTTGGTCTGGTAGCAAATCAGCAACCAATGCAGATTTCAGAGCAGAGGTATTATGTGCTGATAGGATCTCCTTCATGTCAGCAATTGTGCTGCAGCATTCTGCATTAACCGCAGTCCCCAGGTCAGGTTGTGCTGCATGGGGATTTCTGTGACCTTGGCTGACTGGCTGCTAGGATGTTTTTAGTTTGGGTTTTTGGTTATGAATCCTGACTGGTTGTGGCATGCTGAGTTTTCTGCCTTACTCATAGGAATCTTGTTGTGGTTGGTATGGTATTACATTTAGGAAAGTGTACTGCCTTTTGTGTTGTTTTTTTCCTGTTTGCATTTCACTTATCTTTAACCTCACTCCGTTAGAGCCATAGAAGCAACAGCAGCATATGCAAGATAATTAACTCCCATTAGTGATAAGAGCAAGAATTTATAATTATTATTTCAATTAAAACAAGAGGTTTATCAATACTTTGAAGAGGACCATATATTTATTTTCTTTCTGAGCCCAGGACTGGGTCTTCATGATGCCCGGTGGTGGTGGGGGAGCAGGAGAGTAGTCGATAAGACAGACATCCTGGCATTGGTAATCTAATTAGCAAGGTATGTGTGGGGTTGTTGCACACTTCCAGGCCCAGTTTCATTTTGAGTATGGAGGTGGAACCTGTGTAGATGTGGTTGATCAAAGGGAGAAGAAATTTTGAGTTAAGCAAAGCTCTGCTTTTATAAAACCTAAGAAACATACAGATACTTTGAATGTCTGAGTGCCTGCACCAGTGGAATACTGGAGGAACTTGTAAAACTTGCTGCAACAGTATTTGGAACTGAGCGTGTGGTGTGAAAGACTCCTTTTCCTAACATTTTGGCTTCTTGTTTTTCTCCACGCACCACATCTTTGAAATATATCGTATATGGTTAACCGTACTACTGCCCTGACTTACTTTATGTTTGTTGCTATTTTGTGTTTTTATTATGTTTTTCTATTGATTGTGTATTTTTATTGTTTGTATTATATTTGTAAGCTGTGCTGAGCTCTGTTTTTAACAGCAGAAGGGCAGGATATAAATCCTCTTAATCAATGAATAAATACTCCATAGTGTTGGAAACTAGAGTCTAGGCATTAAAGGCTGAAAATGTTGCTTTTAAAAAAAAGATTTCTCGTATCTTTCCCCAGTTTTTGGTGGTAATTCCTAGGCACAAAAACAAAACAACTGGATAATCAAAATATTAATATGCAAATATTTGCATAATATGCAAATAATATGCAAATAATTTTCATAATATGCAAATTAGCCTGCCCGGATTTGTGGAACTGCAATATGGCAACCCTACTCACTTTTACATTTAAAAAGATACATCTAACCATTTCAGGTTTTTAGCCAATAAGAAATCAAGCTTGTGATTGACAAGGAATTATAGAGCCAAAAATGTAGAGTCAAATTGAATTGTCTGATTTCAAGTCAATTCTGACTTATAGAGACCCTATGAACAGCGTTTTCATGGTAAGCGGTATTCAGAGGCAGTTTACCATTGCCTCCCTCTGAGGCTGAGAGGCAGTGACTGGCCCAGGCTCAGAAACATGCTTTTTCCTGCTTTTCTGAACATCTCAGTTTGAATAAGTAAGCTTACAGCCTTTTTCTCTCTTGTGTGTAGGAGTCAGACAGGTTTAAATTTTGAAGAGGGCAGTGTTTTGCAAACTTCCCAAATTGAAGCTTTAATGCAGTACTTGCTTTCCAGAGTAAACATACCCAGAGTAAACACTGTTGAATTCAATAGGACTTCCTTTTGAGTAGACATGGTTAGGATTATGCTGTAAATTAATGAGACTTTTGAGTGAACATAGGAAATAATTGTGTTTGTGTTATATATCTTTCTCTCCCTCTCCAATCCTATTTTTAAAGCAATTAGGCAGGGCTTACTTAGTTATCACTGTTTTTATTATGTAGGAAACTAATACTGATTTTTTTTATGTTCTGCAATTATCAACTGGTTTTGAAAATAAATTATTATATGGGGTGTATGTATTTTTACATCTCCAGTGTGTGTGTATATATGGGAATCTTTCCAACAATCCTGTGAGGTAGGGTTGCAGTCTGGAAACCAAGGCAGCTCACAATAAGAAATAAATCACTTTAAAATCCAATAACCATAAAAACAAGTATAAACAGTTGCAAAACAGTTTAAAGAGGCATGATTCGGAATTTTGGGTTGTGTGAATGAAGTTGCTTATCACTTGAGGTTGCAGTTCTGTCCCTGTTTGAGTAAGCCCCACTGAATACATTGGGACTTGCTTCTGAATAAATAAACCTAGGATTGCACTATAAATATCTTTACAGGTTATGTAAATAATAAATATATTTGATTGTCATGCTTATACAAATACTTCTTTATTTTTCATATGTTTGGTTTTTGTTTGGAATCCTGACTGGTTGTGAGAGGCTTAGTTTTCTGCCTTACTCATAGGAATCTTGTTGTGGTTGATATGGTATTGCATTTAAGAAATCATCACTGTCTTTTGTTCTTTTTCTATTTGCATTTCATTTACCTTTATCCTCACCCCCTTTCATCCATAGAAGCAACAACAGTGGTTCCATGTGCTCCACTCAACCTTCTTAAACCCACTGATGATGAACCTTGTTGTTTGTTTCTTGTCCAGTAGTGGTAAATGAGAATTCACAATTGTGTGGTTGCAATTGTTGTTGTTCCCAAGCTGCTGACTATGAAGGTAGACCAAATCATGTGTGCTTTCTGTCTGTCAATTATATTCACTGGAATTGGGTTGGCCGATAAAGTGAGTTTATAACAGCCCACAGGGGAGACAGAATAGGGTAGAGAATCTTCTTACTCATTACTTAGACCTCTTTCTGAAGTGAAGAGTCAAATCTGTAAAGAAATTTGGATGTTAAAAGGTAGGGCAGGGCATTCCAGGCAGGGAGTTGCCAACCCTACTTGGATATGGATATCTTTGCAGAGGATCCCTAGTCAAGCTTTACCAACAACACAATCCAAACCATATCTACTTAGAAGTAAGTCCTATTGAGTTCTATGGGGCTTAGTCCCTTAATAAGTGTGTTTAGAATTGCAGCTCTTTGGGGGCATCCATCTTTACTCCTGAGTGCTCCCATCTAACATCTCCATAACACTAGGCTCCTTTCTTCCTACAATGGCCTTCTGGTGACTGGTCTGGCGGCACTTGAACCCTTTTTGCCAGAAGCAAGTAGGCTAGATTAAATGTTCCCTATCCAGGCTCCATCTTTTAGCTAAGATTTCTATCTTAATTTCCAATCAGATAAATGTTTTTGTATGAATTGTATGCGCCAAGCACCTGTGGTTGATGCTTAATGTATCATGCTTAATAACATCACTTGGACCTACCCCATGACATCACTCAGCCCCCCCCCCAAATCTCAGAGTTTGGGATGCTTCTGACCTGACAACCCTAGTGGCAGCCTCTATCTTGCGGAATTCTGTCCCTACAAATGCCTGGCACCTTCACTGTATAGTTTTCGGCAAATGCTGAAGACACCTCTTTACCCTGGCCTTTGGCATTTGAGATGTATGTTTTCAGGGCCCACCCTAATCCTGTGATTGTAATTTAATTGTTTTTAATACTGAATTTTAAGCTGCTGTAACCTGCCCCGGGACCTGCTGGTGAGGGGCAGGTGGTACTACTACTACTACTACTAATAACAACAACAACAACAACAACAATAACAATAACAATAACAATTATAATAATAATCCCTATGATATACTAGAGCATTTCACTATGTCTCAGAATTGTAAGGAACCTGTTCCCTTGTCTTCCGTTAGTATTTTTTCCTGTTAATCTGTAGCATGAGTAATATCAGGCCTGTACCGAGGCCTTCCAGAAGCTCTTATTTTTAGGTGGCATTCCATCACACCTCCCCAAAACATGAAGAGCAGCTCTTGTTTCAAAGCACCAAGGCCTGTTAAACTACCTGGAACTAAAGCTGCTGCTGGAGGGTGATTTGTTTCTGAGATTTTCTTCTGACAGGTTCCTAACTTGGATCATATACTGGCTGATCTTGATGACCTTTGATGCAAAGACTGCAGATCTAAAGAGCAGTGAAAGCCCAGAGCAAAGTACAACTTCAGACTCAAGCCATAGACATTTAATGTTCTTTCTTTGAGGCCATGAAATCAATCTTCCAGATCAATATGTGGCCTGCCTCAGCATTATGTTTATGCATTTCTGACAGAGCTGGTTGCAGCCTCACTTACATTAGTGCACCTTTCTTTATTTTAGCTGATTTCAGCTCATACCTCTTTGAAATTTTAATTCGCAATATATAGTTCTGTGTCATCCAGCTGCAATAGTGAAACTGTTGTTCTCATCTACAGATTTCCAGAACACAATATTCTACTACTGACACTTGGACCAGAAAATCAAAAGAAATGATCAGTCAATCTTCCTGCACTGCAGTACACCAGGAAATCATCACAGACTCAAATTAATTAGGAAGCTCAGCCTTAAGTGGCCTTTGGCCTCCCCTGGTATCATCTGCCTCATGCATTGCAGTGGCTCAAACTTCATCATCTCCTTCTCCATAACTCCTTGTCTATTAGCCTATTTCATATGAATGTGATGCTGAGTCTGTACGTGCTGGCACCCGAGTTAAGGGGATAGATTCACCAAGAGTTTCAATTGTAGTCAGAACCAAAAATTATTGACATTCAACAAGATGTTGCTAATTATCACCCATTCCACTTTGAGCTTCCAAATTTTTGTGAGGTTGGTCCTATCTTTGGTTATTGAATGTTGCTGAGAACTCAGTTCAGCTGAAACTCTGCTCTTGTCCTGCATAGAGTATGTGTGCATTTTAGCTTTGCTCTGTGTGTGCCTAGTGCCACTGTGATGAATTAGAGAAAGCGCCTATGGTTCAAGATAAAGCATATCCCAGTTCAGCAGCAAGGTGAAACAAGTCTCAGTACAGCAACTGTACTAGAGATTGTACTAGGGCTGAAAAACATATGCGTAAGCCTAATTAGTCCTCAGAACCTTTGCCACTAAACCCTTATTCAATTAATTAATTTAGGAAACTAACAATAGGGCATCCTCCAGCAAGCATGTTCTTCTAGTAATTGGATTACATTTCCTCCGAAACTTCCCCACCTGTTCCCATGAGGGACATCATAGTTTCCTGGCTGCGAGTTTGATTAACTAGAGATCCCTCATGACCTCTCTGCTTCTCTATAGCAGGAAAATTGTATTGTGATGTTTATTGACTGCTGTATCCTTGGGATTTAATGTCCTTCCTTCCAGCCCTGTCCTTGATAAGATCACTCTTTGTGTTAGAGCTAATTCCCACCAGGAAGTTTCTTTCCTATAACTGGGCACCTCTCAACCCCCACCTTGTTCACTCTCTCCCCACCAAGGCTGTTCCATGTCTCTCTCCAGTTCAGCCTGCTGCTCAAGAGAGTTATCCAGTTCATTCAGCTTTTTGGAATCTTCCAAGAGGCTGTGCCACTTAATTATTTTCCAAGCCTGCTTCGACCCTATGGATGCCTGCGGCAGCCCGACTGCTTTATCGGCTTAGCTAGATCCCTATCCACTCCTCTCTCTCTCTCTCTCCCTGCTTCTCAGCAATGTCCGTTGTTATTTCTCTTAGATTAGTCAGGACCCTTGCAGGAAGCACAAGCCAATGTTACTTCAAAAGGAATCTTTTGCTATTATTTAGAGGATTCCAAGTAACTTGGGGTGGTGAGAGGACTTAGCTCAAGGGCAATCTATGAAGGCTAGTTTATCTTAAGCAACCTCATCACCACTTGAGACTAAAAAAAGGTTTCATGATTTTTTTACTGAAAGGTCACATGCTTGCTGTCAATGATATCTCAGCAGACTAGCCACCAAAGAATTTGTGTCCCAGCCTTGATCTTGCGCTTGCAGGTCACAGCAAAACTCCCAAAACGTCTCCCCTTTCTTGGGATATGTAATTATCAATGTCTCACTCCTTCCTCCTACATCTACTTTTCCCATTTTCCTAATCTTGCTCTCTCTGAACTCTTCTGTTACTCCATACGCTAGTCATTTGCCTTTAAGCTTTTCCCTGTGGTGCATTTATCTTGTCCAACCTCCTACTGTCCGTCTTCATTCTATGTAAGAAACTTTCTCTGCCTCTTTCTACCTTTGCAATAGGAACTGTTTACACTTAAGAGTCAGGCAATGTGGGTTTGAGTAATTTGTGTCTTTTGTAACAATTAACCATCTTGCTCTTTATTTCTGTGGAGGAGCTTCAAGCCACAAAGTCACTTTACTCACTGTCTGCCATCTTGTGTAAAATACACACTGTAAACAGAATCATTGTGTGGCCATTGGTAAATTCCTTTGAAGCAAGGCAACAATTGGCAATGAAGTAATTGTGTCCATTACAATAACCTCTGTGAAGAACAGTTGTCTCCCTTAAAACTTCTCCAGAATGATAATTCCATGAACATATGTGTAAGTTACAGATTTGTGTGTACATGTGTATAGAAGCATGAGCAGATCTAGTAACTCTAGTACTTGCTTGAATCTTGCCACAGTTTTGATCTTGTGCATGCCATAAGTCATTTGGTCCCAAAAGTTAAATACATTCTGCACAGTTAATATTTATTTATTTATTTATTTATTTATTTATTTATTAAATTTATATACCGCCCGACTAGCAATAGCTCTCTGGGCGGTGCACTGAATGATGTGTTGACTGTCAATGTTACTGTCAGTCCTCTTTTTTTTCCTCTGTGAAAGTAATACATTTCCTAGTAGCCTCTCTATCAGAATGGTCCACTACCAGTAGCTATCAAACTTTAATAAACAGGTGATGAAAATTATTTCCTAAATTCCTTCTTATTTGTTATAATCATGGATGCTGAAAATAAACACAATGAGATTGTCTCCCAAAGTGAAAATGTCACATTTGTAGTTGAAGATGTGAGGAATTATTAAGCAATAAGCTTCCTAACAGTTATTGAAGATTCAAACACACAAGAAGTGTTGACTTGTCCAAAGTATTGACAGTTAAACCAATAGTACAGGATGGGGAAGAACATATAAAATGCACCTGAATACAGAATAGTTAAGTCAGGATGCAAATAATCTTTGCAGCAATGATACTACTCCAATGAAAATAATTATTCTGAGCATGCAATGCCACCGTTCAGCAATGTGGAAATATTCATAGAGCTAAATGAGAAGACTTCATACATCCCTAATTTTAACTAGCTTTAAGTTTCACTGAATGATGTGGATAAAGTGGAATAAATGAAGTTAGTTTTATGCTACACTAGTATGGAATCCATCTATGCTATGTATCATTAAGTCTTCACTTTGCAATTGACCGCCTGCTCGCTAGGTGTGCCTTCCATTGCTTTTTTCTATATTGAAATGTTATGTAAGTCTGCTGAAATCTGTCAGTGGTAACCTGTCCTTCAAGTAGGAGGATCACTGAAAAAAAAAAAGGGGGGGGTTAACACTGAGTTAAAGGTAGTGTTTCAGAGGTCTCTGTACTGTTTGACTTGTGCTTCAAGTGGTTTAATGCACAGAGAAGGTCTGAAAGCTTGAGTTGATTTGTTTTTTAAAGGGTCATGCACTGGGATTCTATTTGATACAGTACATCTGCGTCTAGCCCTTTTTATTACCTTTCCATTCACAGTGGCAGATCTTTGCAATGGCTTAGGATTTATTTAGTTATTTAGTTACTCTCTAAGACTGGTGTGGGCAGATGCTTCTTGCTTCACTGGAACTCATACAACTAGTGTTGTTGTAATAGAGGCATCTTTTAATGGAAGTATAAAATGGATGGTCAAAGTAGGGCCTTGCATTCTACTCCCAATATTCTTCTTTTGGAGTAAATTTAGATTTTACGTTTCTCATATTCCAGCTGCAACTGTTCATTGTTGTTTACATATTAAATTTAGCATGTCCAGTACTTTACAATGTCTGTATCACTCATTTATGCCACAGATGGTCCGCCAGGCCTCTCTACCTGGCCCTTGGTACTCTGCCCAGGCCACACACCCTTCCCCAGCTACATTCCTCATTGGCCTTGAAAAACAATTCGAGTATTTTTGCCTGCCTGGAGGGAGGATAGTGAGGACTTGATTGAGTGTGTATAGAAACCAGGCTACAGTACTAAAAAAAAAAAAAGATTCATTGCTCTAGCCACCTTTCCCTCTGGCCCTACCCAACACTGGCATGTGCAGACCTTGGGGTGTAAAAGTTTCCCACTCTTCATCTATATACGGTGCTATTACAGCTGCTCTTGGCCAAACCTTTCATCATGCAAATCTCTAGTGAATGAATGAATATGAAGGTGTGTAGTAATCAAGTTATTTTAGGACCAGAGTCAGAAAATGCCACAAGCACCTCCCTCCTTTCCTGGCAACTAAAATAATAATTAAAAAAAATTAATAGCAAGCAATGTGTTGTCCTGTCATGATACTCTAAATCAGATATCTGGGATGGCTGCTTCACTCTGTGTATTGGTAAGGTCAGCCCAATTGGAGATCTTTCTTGTTTTGCGTTTTCAATAGGCAAGGCCACTCTGAAATTTCTCTAATGTGAAAGGCATAAGATCTTGGGGAAGATGACACATAGGCACACCTTAGCTAAGCGAAACAGTTAGTGGGCAGACCTGTGGATCATCCTTCATGTTTTCCTCATCCCTGTTCTATATTGTTCAGCTACAGGCTAAATGAACCCAGAAACATAAATTCACCATGAAGGCCCATAAATGTTGGCATATCCATCCTGAAAGAGAACAGAGGTGTATTCAATGCATATACATCAGTCAGCAGTCATCATGTGTGATAATAAAAACCAGTCCACCTGGTCTCCAGCTAATCCCTGGCAATTTATGCTATTGCATTCAGGGTTCCCCAACATAGTACCTGTACCACTCTTGGCATCTGCCAAGGTCTCCTGCCCCTCTCATTTTTTTTAATTGGGGCTTTGGGGCTTTTATTGCTTGGTTGGGAGGGAGAGGGTTGTCTGTGATATTTTCTGCTTTATTTATTTGTGTTTTATTTCTTTTTGGGAGGTGTAGGTATTTTGCCTGTTTGGGGTGAGGTTCTGAGCAGTATTTAAGCCAGCAAGATATATATATATTTATTTGTGAATATCTCCTATTTTCAAATCATTCTTTTTACTCTGAAGAAACGTTTAACAGGTGGACTTTTTTCCCCTGCAGTTTCTTATTCTTTATGTGAAAATGCATTTCCTGGTTGTGCTATGTTAAGTAGGAGCCTCTTCCCCTTTCCCCCTTTATCTTCTATGGGTGTTGGAAAACCACTTCTGAGATCTTAGGAAAGTCCTATTCTGTCATCTGCCTTTATTGTTTTTTTTAATCATTTCTTTTGCATTTGTCAACATTAAACCTCATTTGCTGTGCATCAGCCAAAGAACATGGCGGGGTGAATGAGGCTTTAACATTTCTATGCTGCCTTTTCTTTCTTCGTTGCCCCCCCTCAGCTGCATTCACTCTGAAGCCCAATTCCATGTTGTCAGCAGACTTAACCAGTTTGCAGTCAGCTTCTCAGAGCCATTTATATAAATTAGACCTAGCAGGGGCTCCCAGGATCGCACAGCAACAAACATTATTTTGCATTTGTTGACTTTAATTTTCACATCGCCGTATGTTGACCCAATTCTGGAGTAGCTATAAACTGTGGGTTGCTTTTTGGCTGTGTTTTCTTGGCCTTGCCAGCAAATTTGGGAAGCTTAAAAATTCTGTCTCTCCAAGTCATTTGCATAACCTAAAAACGGCAGCAGGAAAGTAATATTCACTGACCTAATTTAGCAACTTCGGCCATTTAATCTGCGTTCTGTTCCATAGCCTGTTCTTTGTATAGTGCCATTTTTGGACATGGCACTATATAAATAAATAATGCCATTTTGAATGGAGTTACAGGACTGTAGAATTATAAGAGCTGGAAGACAGGATAAAACCACCAATTTGAACTCTGCCTGCAAACGAAGGGTAATCCACATCAACCCAGACTACCTTTTTTCCCCAGTCAGAAAAGAGAGATTCTGCATAATGGTGCCAGCACAGCAGAGAGTCCCAAGGCACTGATGGACTAGGCTTTGATCCCCTTATGAACATCAAGCCTGCCAAGAAAATGTGGGCTACGGTTGTGTCACATTGGGAACTCCAGATCCTCTCTTTTACTCACTGGTTGATGCTAAAGTTAAATTATATATTTATTACTGACTTGTGCCTGCTTTTTTTTTTTTAACTGAACATTGTATTACATCTATCTCCCCGTTTCCCTGAGCAGTGCTACCAGGTTTAGTTTCCTCTAAATTAAAGACAAAGAGTGCATATTGAAAAAAGTATTTTTGGAATATTTGCTTTATTTACAAATATACAAGTAGAACAAGTGGAGGCAGAGAGGCACTTATACTGCAGGTGGAAGATGTCCCGGAGAGCAGCTGAACAACCCTCCAGTTTCACAACGGTAGCTCTCAGGCACCCTGTTTATTGAACATTCATCATGTTTTGTTTGTGGGGAGATTAGATGACTCCGGCTACTTATTGAGCATTCATCCTGATTTGTTTTGGGGGAGGTTAGACAACATTACATCAAGCAAATGTTATCCTGCACTTTCTCATCGCTTTCCTTATCACAAAAAGTCCATTTTGGGGGGAAGCGGGTTTGTTGTAAAAGAGCTCCAAATCAACTTTAATTGAACAACCTGAATGTGCCAGTATGTGATTGAATCTCACCTGAAAATAGTGACAGTCTGAAAGTGCCCTAACTCTAACTAGTTACTCCTCTCTCTCTCTCTCTCTCTCTCTCCCTCTCCCCCTCCCCTCCCCAATTCCAAAAGCAAACCATTGCTGTTTCTCACACATATATCATGGATACTGGTCTCTATCTCAACATTGCTGTTGAACTTGCCTTTCAGGAAGAATCCAGTCATTAAAAAAACATTAATATTTTCTCATGATAGTTCTAACTACACATTCATGGTGATCAAGCCAGTCAACTCACAAATATAGATAGATAGGCACATATACAATAAACATGCTTGGGCTTTCCTCATTCATTTGTGGATGTATCAAAATTGTTAGGATAGTTTCCAGTGAGAAAGAGCCCTGAGATTTTGTACACATGCAGTGCAAAAATGCCCTGGACACCAGGAAAGGGAAACAAGATATATGTACAACTCTCCTTAAAATGAGGGACTCAGAAATAGGGATGGGGGAGAAATTCAATTTAGTTTACATTTATAGGGGAAGCTCCCTAATTTTCACTTTACAAAATAATACATGAAGCAAAACACAGCTATCCTTTGGAATTCACACTTCTCTGAATGGCAGTGCAGTTCTCCAGCCAAGTGATGAATATGCCAAGGTAAAGTGTGCATAAAATGCACATATTTCTAAAAACAGCATATAAAAATGCATTATAAGAGAAAATTGCTTTGCTTAAAAAGATGTGTATATTAGGAGAAATTTGCACTAAACTGGTGCTGAATTTTCATGAAGACTTGTTTTTTCTTAATTGCTGATGGGGAAATGTGAAGAACTGAACTTAAGAGTGGAAAAATGAGACTAAGCGAAATCAAAATTGTCAGATTCACCCATCCTTACTCAAAAGATTCACCCATCCTTACTCATCCTTACTCAAAAGCTCTGTTCACATGAAAAAGAAGTAGCTGCAAAGCCTCAATCATTTAATGAACATGTGAGGGGGTGGAACCACATCAGCTAGCAAAATTCTGGCCACAGCCCGATGTCTCTGCACTTGCTTGAATGTGTGCATGTGCATATGGCCTTCCACATGATTGGGAACATCTACTGCACAGGGTTCTTGATCATATGGTTGCACCTATGAGTGCAAAGTTGTACACACACAGAGGTCCCTTTCACACGTTGGAGGTGTGCCTGAGAGACACATGCATGGCAGGGATGTGATTAACTGCTGCAGTTTCATACCCTCACATGTTCACACCCTCCTCATATGTTCACTGAATGTGTGTTTGTGTAAAGAGATTATGGATATGGCTATTGTATACCCCAAATACTTAAGAAACTTCCTGTCCCTTGAGAATGGTGAGATTTGGCCCACATATTGCCAAAGATAAATCACTAAAGAAGTGTGAAAGGATAGGTCTCTTAAGAAGGGAGGTAAATAATGTGCCCCCCAATAGTCTGATATTTGATCTACACATAGCTCATGACATACAAATGATAAGAATAGTCAAAACACGGGATATTTTACATCTAAGAAAAGAGTAACAAGGTTTGTCTCAAACCAAAGGCATAGAACAGGGGTAGCCAATGTGGTGCTGTCCAGATATTGTTGAACTACAACTCACATCAGCCCTAACCATTGACCATGCTTGCTGAGAGTGAAGGGAGTTGTAGTCCAACAACATCAGGAGAGACCCATGTTAGCTATCCCAAGCATAAAGCAAACCAGGGAGCATATCAAATGGAGTATTGGACTGTGAAAGTTTCTTTGCCTCCTCAAGCTTTGATTTTGGGAAGGGTCTCTTCCAATAGTAGACAGAGATATTTTGTGTGAAGGGATCTATCTATTTATTATTGTTATTGTTATTATATTATTGTTATTGTTGTTGTAAGTGTCGATTAATTAAATTTATAGATCAAACAGAGACATGGATATATCTATGTGTGCAGAATGTAAGTTTCATTGATTAGATACATGGGGGACCTGAACAAAATAATGCAGAGTGTTACTGTTCAGTGTCCCAGTAAGACATGCCTTCTTTCAGGATATTCATTCTATTTCCCTTCCTACCTGCTTTTCCATTGTACCCCCCCAAACAGTGTGCCAGCATTCTGCCTACTTAACATGAACATTTCTCATTGAACTGTTTGGTGTGAGCTTTTTTTTTTGTACTTTTTGCAACCTTGGGGTTTCCACAAGCTTGCTGATACCTCTTGTACAAGATTTGTGTTACTTTGTCTACATAAGCTATAACACTCGCCTCTGACCATCTGAACACACACATGCACGAAGTCTATCTCTGTTCTGGGGAGAGGTCCTGTGATTTTTTCCTTCCTCTCTTAGCTGCTGCTACCCCTCAGCTCCTCACTAGTATGAAAGCTCTGATTTGGAACTGGGTTTCTGTAATGTAGTTGGACTCGTTTGTTTCCCCTGGGAAAGGCAGGCTTAGTTGCTTTTCAGTACATGAGAAAAGGTGAGGCCTTGTCTGTTATTGTGAATATGAAAGAAAAGCCCAAAGAGAAGAAATGCCCATTCGAAGGGCAGAAAGTCACAGCATTTCTGCTGTTACTTTCTGGGAACAAAAATAGCAAGAGCAGGTCCCAGCTGCTGGCCACCATGGGTTTGAAAAGGTTATTGAGACATTATAGCATATAAACAGCAGAGCTATTAGCTCTGAGCTGTGAAAAGTTTCTAACCTTCACAGCGAAAACCTTAAATTATTTTTGAAGTGTTAATGAAAGTCAGCTCTCTAAAGATGGATGTGGAGCAAGGAATTGCATCAGACAAATGGCAAGTAACGTATTAATAGTTATTGCTTCAGAAAGGCCCAAGGGGGAGTCTGAGGTGTCTGAAAGCCATCCACCTTCATATGAATCTCACTGGTGAAAAAGAAAATTCTGGGTGTATTGATCATATCCAACCCACGAGGAGGCTATTCTCTCTTTAATGGTTCCAGAGAAGGAAATCATACAAGAGATCCAACTTTTCTTGCCATGTTGTTGCATCATGTCCCATGGCCTCTTGCCTCTCCCTGGTGTGGTGCCAAGCGAAAGTCCTGAAAGCTGCAGTAAGCAGGGAGGGAGGGCAGAAGGAAGAAGAACCCTGCACAGCCATAGGAAAAACAAGATCTACTACATTTCTCTTTCTTATGTTGCTGTAAGTAACACGATCAGACTTCATTTCCCCACAGGATTGTACCTAGGGAAATATCATGAATGGGTCTCTGTGGTTTAATCTCCCAGGGTTAGGAGAGATCCTAAGTTCCAATAACTATTGCAACACTGTCGATAACCCCTTGGAAAAATAACATCTGAACGCTGCCATAGCCTAATCACAGGCTTTGCTTTTGGCAAGAATATGGGTAAAGTATATGCATCATTATTGAGCATTTGAGCTTTCCTTGCCACTGTCCTTTCCCAAGGCAGGCTGTGTAGCCATCATTAATCCATTGTGGGAGACAGCGTAGTGTAGTGGCTAGAATGCTAGACTTAGACTGGAGTGATCTGGATTCAAAGGCCCTGATCAGCCTGAAGTTCACTGTTAACCTTGGGCCAATTCTTTTATCTCAGTCTAGCATACCAAACAGGGAACAGTTTAGAAATACATTTATTCTAGTCTGTGTTTCATAGCTTATCCCTTTAGCCCTACACATGCTCAAATACTAAGGATAGAAAGTTCTGTCAATTTTGGTTCTCTCAGTTTCTCTTTTTTCTAATCTTAAATGTGATCCTTCACATTTCTGCAGCAATTTGAGGGTGCGTTTTTTAAAAATAAATCCTCATAAAAATTCTCAGCATTTTAGTGTAAATTTCTCCTACCAAACACATTTTTGTAGGCAGTTTTGATTAATGGACACATTTTTGCAAGCAATTTCTCATCATTCAAATAAGTGTGAATTTTGCAGAAGGGCTGTTTCAGTTCTCATTGTTTCAGAAAGTGTGAATTTGATAGATTCGGCTTCAAATGCAAACTGAATAAAACTTCTCGCCCATCCTTACCAAATGCACACTGTTTCTTCTGATTTTGTACTTTACACACATCTGGTTCCTACTAGTTACATGCATGAAGCACCTGGGCATAATATTTTTGGAAACTGGAATGATTCCAGAGTTTTCCCGCCTCTTATTAGCAGGAACTCAGGGAACTCCTCCAGTGCTCCCAGTGCTTTTGTGATTTAAAAAAAGTGCTGTGGGTGCCCAGCACACAATGGTTGCCATGGGCAGCGGAAAAAAAAAAAAGAGAGATGCCAGTATTCTGTACTGGTGAGTACCGTCACACACACACACACAAGCACTGAGTATTCCAACTTCATTCTCTCTCTCTTCCTCCAACAGCTTACACATGGTTCCCAGGCTGTCTCACAAGCCAGGCCAGACCTGCTTAGTTTCATCAGTAGAACTGTATCATGGGCTTCCATGTTGTTCTCTGTACCCCTTTTCATGTATACACTAAAGTCATGATGGGCAGGGATTGGAATACTGCCTGCTCACCTCATTCCTGACCTCCAATTGTCTATTTGAATAAGACTATGCACATGTTGTGTTTGTGTAAGATGTCTCTGCACAGCTGAGAAGTCTGCAAAAGGCAGGCTCCCTAACAACATGCATATTATGTTTACATGTGTATAGGTTCTTCTCAGACCTTTGGCTGAACCTGTGAAGGTCAGGGATAGGGTGTGATCCTGCTGCTTCTACTCCATACTTTCAGTGAACACATGATGATTTTATGATGAACAAGGTGTGTGTCTATGAGATATAAACAACCCTATACAAGCTCTGTGGCTTTCTTCTGAACCCTGTCTATTGCCATCGCAGATGTACTTTCCACCCCTGCCCTCAGAGCAAAAGGGGGGAAAACATAACCTTTACAATATCTCTGTAACCCTTTCATACATTACAATATTCTAAGCTTTTTATTACTCATGAGACAAAGATGGCTTTGATGAATTTCAATTCTGTGCCGAGCTCTCTATATGGGTCAACGTCTAATTATAAGGAAGAGAAACCTCTCCCCAGTACAGAGCAGCTGGAAGGATCAGGATTTCTGCTTGTGCCAAAGTCAATAAAAGCTTTGTCCAACTCTCCTATCAAGGAAGAGGAAGCAAAACTGTACTGTCTTCATAAATCAATTGTAAAGGCTTTGTGCAGTAATGAGGGGCAAGAGTGTTTTCACTGACTGCAGCAGTCTTGAGTAGAAGTGGAATCTGAAGTAACCATTAGTAACCATTCCTTTGGGAAAAAGCATATTGTGAAGGAAGCACAGCACACTTCTAAAACTGCCCCAGAATGTGTGCCATTGTGATTGGATGATGGAGGGTTTGGGTGCTGTGGATCAGTAATACACTTCTGTCCATCCTCATGTTGCCTCTATTTGCTATGTGTCTCATTTGAATGTATAGTCTGACTCTGCACAAAAGGAAGTTTGGGACATGTATAACTACCCTGGGTGTAGTAAAACAAATGTGGTTTCGCTATAATGTAAATGTACTGCCTTTAAGTCGATTCCGACTTATGGCGACCCTATGAATAGGGTATTCATGGTAAGCAGTATTTAGAGGGGGTTTACCATTGCCTTCCTCTGAGGCTGAGAGGCAGTGACTGGCCCAAGGTCACCCAGTGAGCTTCATTATACAGGATATAAATTCAAATAGCATATCCTCACTCCTGGGCTACCTCTGCTAATTTGCTATCGTAAATATGGGACATGAATGACCCAAGCACATGTTGATGAACTTCATTTTGCAATATAAATTAGAGAATAAAGTACAAAATAGAGTAAGAACTGTCAGGTCGTGTTGTAAAAGTGTCCTAATTTCAATTGGGGAGAAGATGCCTGAATTGGATTTTCATAGTGCATCTAATGCATCAGTGAACAGAAGGTAGAATGAGATCTACTAGTAGATCTCTGAGCGATATGCAGAAGATCAACAAGGATTTCTAATTCCCAACTGTTTAACAACAGCATCAACATGACCGCCCAAACCGTAAATTATACTGCTACAGGTAACCAAGTTTTTTATTTGGAAAAACTGTGAGGTTCAATCATTTTTGATATTCAAAAGCAAATTCTTCAGCTCAGAATTATTTAAATCTAATTATATATATATTGAATCAGGCTCCAGTTGGGGAATTTCAGGGTTCTAGTAAAAAATAAAGTGGATCTTGCAAACCTGAAGTCTGTCCACCCCGATCTAAAGCCACTTTCATATAGAACTGCATCTGCGTTTGGACACCTCTTAAGATACTGTAACCAAATTTTGCATGATGTTTCCTGAGATCATACAGCAGCTTTTTGTCTGTGTTTGGATACAGTTGGCACCATTTTGAATCAAGGTGGTGGGCTGAACCTTTCAAAACTGCACTGATTTTAACACTGAACTGATTTTTTGGTTTCTTAGAAGTCCTGAGCAAAACAAAGTATAAGGCTCCTAGAATTCAACATTATAGCATTAAGCAGTTTCCACACAAAGAAAGAGTATCATTTGGGACAATGTTTTTACACAACATCTCCCTAGGTCAAGGGTGGACAAACTGTAACCCTTCATATGTTGTTGAACTCCAACTCCCATGAGCCTGAGCTAGGATGGCCAATGGTCAGGAATGATGGAAGTTGGAACCCAGCAACCTTTGGAAAGTTAGCCACCCCTTTAGATGAAAGAGGCTATCTATGTTTGCTTTGTTGTACTTTGTATCTGTTGCTCGCTTTAGTGGGGACAAGCACAATTAATGACTTGACAGAGTCACATGCATTGAACTGATCAGTAGCAGACAGAGTAATGGAGTGCTGTTGTTCGCTTGACCTCCAGTTGGTTGCATTGCTGCTGAGAGGTAGAGGAGGAGGGGTGTAAATGCACCAGTGGAGCCAATCCAGACTCCAGCCAGTGTGTTTGTACCATGCCAACTGCCACGCCCCTCTACCTCCAGATAAACAGCAATGGCCCAGCCAACCAGAGGTCAGGTGAGCAGCGGGGACAGCCCACCACATCCACCTCTGGAACTGATGCATCTGTACATCTGCCCAAAGAGAAAACCCTGCGTAAAAGTGTTATATCTGACTGGTTGATCATCATCAACAAAACAGCAACCTTTTTAAAGTGGAAAATGCATGAGCTATTATGTAGACACTGGCTGTTCCAAAATGACTTCTTAATTTAACTGACCCAATAGTATGGCTTTACTTCACCTAAACTGGTTTCTGCACTGTTAATTAACTATTTCCAGTGCACATTAGTTAAATTCTTTTGGATTTTAACCAGTACTGTTATTTTTATGGCCTTGTAGGGGGAAGCTTTGGCCTATCCAGTTACTGAAGTTCAATTAATATTAGCTCTAAGAAACAGCTCATTATTTTCTCTGTTTATTTGGTTGTACCTACAATTATTGCCTTACCTGGTGGGAACCATCAACTGATGTAATTATGGTTCATTAAAATGCTGATTGATAATGGCCTGTATCTACAAGGTGCATTATAAGACTTGCTTTCCCCCCCCATTGGCTGGGCTTATTAATTGTAATGTATAGTATTTTTCATATCCATTAAGCCACAATTAAAATGCACACAAATGGCATTCATATAAAGTTTTCTCATATGGCGTAAAGTCACAAAAGGTAGAGCATGCAGAGCTTAGGTTAAGGCAATGTCTGACATGAAACATAAACGTAAAGGGAGATTCTAATTTCTCTTAATTCTTTTAGAAATAAGCCCTTTTAAGATAAAATTTTTCTTTATAGTGCTAGCTGAAACCACTAGAACAGTACTCTTTTCTATAATTAATGGCTCTAAGTAAGTGAACAATAAATAAATAATACTTTAGTAAATGATGCCAAAATAATTATGGATGACTGAGACAGTGTCCTACTGATTTGTCTGACTGGGAGATGAAACTAAAGGACAAACAGGAAAAATCAGCAATTTTCATACTGTAAGATGTCATTATGGGTCCTTACTTTGTTTAAACAAGTACCATGTGTTGAATCTCACATTCTGGAAGGTGGGAGGTATGCTACGTCAGATACATAATAAATAGGATGATTGTTGGGCCTTCAGCCTCATCTTGTTGATTATCATCTGACCTTTACATCTGTTTCTGCCTTTCACTACCAAAATTGATAGCACATCCACATAAAGCACATGACTTTTAATAAATGCCCATGATTTAGCCATTTTGTCAAAAATCTGCAACATGATATGAAAATCTCTTTCGATATAGAATGAAAGAAGCCACTAATGCACTCCTTTATGCTAAGGATGATTGAGTGGGCAAGAGCGGCCAGAGCTTAATAAAAAGGAGGCAGGGATTCAAACCGTGACTTCAGGAGATTGAGTCTATAGATCTTCATTAGAACTTTATGCCTTAAAAAATGGTAATGGTTCCAAGGATTTAAAGAAAACCACTCTGAGCTGCATGTTAACTTTTTCACCACTGTTTCCCTGTATAATAGAAGTAGAATCACAATCATTATTACTATTCATTAATGTTGGTTAATAATATAATAGCATCCATGTACTTGGCACTTCACATACTAGTTAATAACAACAACAATAATAATTTTATTATTAGTTATTAAATTTCTTAGATGCCTACTACTAAAAATAGTCTCAGGGCAACTTACAGTATAACAGTCCCAAATATATATATATTATTTATATGCTGTACTTCCCAGTGGTAAATACGTAAGCTAAATCAACAGTAAAATACTCTGCAGCTTTTGCATGTACCTTGTGCAACCTGAGGAGACAGAGGCTGGCTCTCTTGAGTAGCCTCTCCTTGTGAAGAGAATAGAGGTAGTTCTCATCATCTAGACTAGGCAAATATAAACAGCTTAAAACTGGACAGCCTTGGCATTTTTATCATCTAAAATTTGAGGGCGGAAGGCAGGGACATGGATAACAAGAAGAATATGTGTTCCGTTCAGTTGTAAACACTTATCAGTAGCATCTGGTGTGGTGGAGCAGAGCTGAATCACTACAGTTTGGCAATGAGATTGGGGTTAGGTGGATGCACTGGCACTGCCGGTGTGTCCATACACCTCCACTTTCATCACCACCCTGAACCATCCCAGTTCTATACAGATAAACTGTAGCAATATTGGTGTTGCGAGGGTGGCTCTGCAACAGCTGCTACTGGCAATGTGGCTCTGGTTTAGTTTCAGTTGAGTATGACAACTAGGTATGCTGTTGAAGTTCAAGCTCAGACTCAGAAAGGAATTTCAAAAATTCATAAAAGCCCGCCTCAAAAGAAAGGTGAGTTAGGAGAACTAGAGAGTTGAATAGTTTATTGGAAGGGTGGAGATACCAGTCAAAAGTTGAGGACGTGGATGGGTTGATGGTAGAATCTGCAAGTTTTAAGGAGTGGGCAGCAGTGATAGAAGAGGTGACTGATTCTAAGGATTTCCCATCAAAACAAGATCAATGAGTACACAGATCTCAGTGGCTCAGTAACCATCCCCTCTAAAATCCCATCCTTCAGTTAAAGCCTAGGAGAAGACATCTTGAGGTAGCTCTTCCCATGGTGCTTTTTCAGATCACGAAGTGTGGGCATCCAGGGAGGCTGCACAGTGCTGGAGAACTGTTTAAAATAAAGAATAACACAAACACCACCCTTGGCCATCTCCTAATACCTTGCACTCATTGAAATGTTTAAGAAATTCTAAAGTGTACTCTGGATAGGGATGTAAGAAGGCATTGGATTTTGTTCCTACCTGTGTTCATCAGATGCAGCGCTGTTTCCATTACACTGTAGTACAACTTCCAACAAAAACTATGTTTTTGCTGTCTGCTGTGGTGAAACTTTACTTACTTACTTATATTATTACAGTATTCTACACCATTCATTTCAATGCAAAGGTTGCTCATTCCAGTGCAAAAGAAACACTATGTAAATGGGGGGATTATCAATTGCGTACCATCTGTGAACTGAAAACAACAACAGTGAATACCAATTGGGCATGAGATGAATAAGCAAACACTGGCAATTTCTGCTCCCATTCATGTCAGAATTCTCTGACATCCTTAACTGTGGATGAAGGAGAAAACCAGAAGCCTCTTCTACAGGGAAAAAAAAGTTTGAAAAATTGGAGGGCAGCATTGGACTAATGGTTTCGATCCGTATATTATTTACAGGAAGCTAAGTGTGAGATGTGATTATCTAAGGTTACCCAGTGAATTCACATCTATACTAAGATTTGGGCTATGGACTTCTAGCTATAGTTGAGAGATGTTCTCAATCACTCTGCTATATTTTGCTATGTTCAACTAGATTCATCTTTGGTAGGAATAGGCAGGGCTGGATTTAAACTTGTTCTGGCCCTAAACTATAATATGAGTGAGGCCCTTCCCTCTTCAGCAAGTATGTGCATTACTTATAGAGTTAGCACAGTCGACGCCGATACATGAGCTGTTTTCTGTAAGAATCCAAAAGGCCACATGTGCATGACATTCTATAGAATTGTTATACTGTTTACTGTTGTCGGCGAGTGAGCTGCAACAATGATATTCAATACCTACCAAAAATTATCTTCATTTTGTATGATGTGTATGGTTTCCCGGTGACAATGTTGTAAACATTCTTTCTTTCTTTCTTTCTTTCTTTCTTTCTTTCTTTCTTTCTTTCTTTCTTTCTTTCTTTCTTTCTTAACGCAAGGCCCCTCATAATGTGAGGCCCTAAGCTGTAGCTTGTTTAGCTTGTATGTAAATCCGGCCCTGAGAATAGGCCAAGTGGCTGCTGAATTTTACTTCTGCTCATGATTGTTTTTGGTATTCCAATAATGTCTGAAATCTCTCAAAAGAGGGCTAAAGAGATTGAGATGTTCTTGCTTCAGCCATTTTGCACATGTCACAACATACAGTAATGATTATGATGAGCACTATCAAGCATATTCAAGAAGGCAATACCATAATTAATGTTGCTACCCACTTTGAGACTGTGAGAATATCTAACAGTCTGATAGGACATAGGTGCATTCACCGTGGATGTTCTTAGATATGTTCAGCAGGGCTGTGCATGGAACCCCCAACCTGATTTGTGACTCTGTTTTGTAAATTTGTATTTGTAAGAGCTTGGAAAAGTTACTTTTTTGAACTACATCTCCCATCAGCCCCAGCCAGCAGATCAGGCCCAATTCAGTTCGGACAGATTCAGACCTGATCAGATTTGACTGCGGATCACAATTGACTTACATTGAAAAAATCAAAACAGCCATAACTTTCTTGTTTTTTTATCTAGGGACATGAAACATAGAGACTTGGTAGCTGCAGTATAGGGGATTAAACCTGCCAGATTTCAGGTGGAAAGCTTCAGGAGTTTTCATGTTAGTTCAGTTCAAGCCTTCTGTGTGGCTAGATGATTTCAAGATCCTAGTGGAAGCAAATCATGTTGTCATCTGACATTCTCTGCTTTGCTGGCAGTTTGCAATCCTGTACATACTTACTGGGAGTAAATTCAATTGAACTCACCAGGACTTACTTCTGAGCAGACATGTATAGGATTGTGCTGTACAGTTCTTAAGGAAGGACTTTGAAAATGTCCTGTGATTCTATGACCCTGTTGTGGTGTATTCCATACTCTGAATAACCTAGAGGGAAGAAAAACAAACTCTGTGTGCCAGTGCACTTTCAAGAAGGACATTTGTTTTCATGATCATTTCCAGCTATGGTATAAATTATTTGGAAAAATTGATACTGCATACATTAAGGAGTGTGATTTCTCCCTCTCTCTTTTCTGTCCCTTTTTTGTTCTGATTAGACAAATGAATCATGTGAGTGAGCATTCCCTGTGATGCTGCTAATTGATGGTACGCTATAAAATTGTATTGCAATAAGCAAACACTTTCAGCCTCCCTGCATTGGCCCATGATTAGCAAAGCTTTGAAATCCTGAATTTAAATTACCATTCTTTTGACTGCTGTTCATGACGTTAATTAGCTGTGTTAATTAGTTGTTTTGATACACGAAGAGCAGAATAATCCAACTTTATTTTTTGGAAAGCCAAAATTATTAGGAGTTTGGCAAGAGCATGGGGAGGGTTTTCTTTAGTACTTTTGAATGCTTCCATCTTCCTGTTTTCTATGTGCACTGTTGTGTTTGCTGATGACAGCATTCTTTTTAAAGCCCCCTGTGTGAGTAATCAGCATAGGAGTCAATGGTACATATGTGAATATGCTTTCCAACAGAGATCTGTGAGACATTGTTGTCTCCAAATTATTGAATTGCTGTACACAAAATGCAGTCAGGCCAACATCATTTGTATTGTAGGGGGGTCTGGCAGATGAAAGGATACGTGCTTGGAACCATTTAGCTGCCAAAGTTCCTGTTATAGCCACACAGCATGTGACTCAGAATTGAGATAATAGTTCTGAAGTCATGATGCGCCAACTCATCAGGACAATGCAAGCTCTCAGTTTTATCACAAGAAAGCAAGCAGGAGGAAATGGTGCTCATGGACACATGACCTATGGAGTTCCTTTTTATAGGTGGTGTACGACTCTACAAGAAAAATGGTAGATAGACATCTGCTGCTGCAAACATTTGCTAGGGAATGTTGTTTTGTCTTGTGTTGCATATATCTCACAATATCAACACATGGGGACACTTTTAGAGCACTGATAGGCAACTGCTCCATAACTCATGGACCTCCCATATCCCAATTCCACTTTTTATCATTCCTCTTGCTCTTGTCTCTGAATTGTCCACATACAGTCTTTGTGGTCCAACAATGTGCCAAATCCCATGAAGGCATTGCTAAAATTTCTGGAAATTTAACAGTTGGGTGATATTCTTAAACTCACTTCATACATTCAAACAGTGAATCAATAGCTGAAGCAACTGAAGAGACCAACAACCCATGACAGGATCAAGGACTCTTGACCCTCCTTCCTTTCATGTAAACCAGCCTTTCCCAACCAGTGTGCCTCCAGATGTTCTTGGACCACAACTCCCATCAGCCTCAGCCAGCATTGCCAATGGTCAGGAAAGATGGAAATTGTGGTCCAACAACATCTGGAGGCACACTGGTTGGGTAAGGCTGATGTAAACAATAACAAGGTATTTTCTTTTTGGTTTCATCTCTCAGCTGAATAGATAATTGCTGTCTGCTATAGAGTAACCACTAATTCCTTGTGATCGTAAGAACTTTTAATTGGATGTAAATGTTGGCAAAAGTATTACAAAGCATGTAAAACAGAAATGGGATGAAATTGCCGGCAACTTCTGTCTATCATCTGTGAAATCCTGGAGGATGGGTGAGATGTAAAAGAAGCAGGCAAATGTTTTCCCAGTCTTCAGAAATGGGGAAAAAGAAAATTGAGAAACTACAGGTCATCAGTCTATCTTTGATACAGGGAAAGAAAATATTGCAAATTATAGCAGAGTTTATTTATAAACATTTTGTTAAGAATGCAATGATTAGTGGGAGCCAGCATGGATTTATTAAGAATAAATCCTGCCAGACTAATTCTCTCTCTGTCTCTGTCTCTGTCTCTCTCTTGTTACTAGCTTAATGAGTTGTGGGAATTATGTTAATGCCATTTATCTTGATTTCAGTGATGATTTGACAATGTTGTCTATGTTTTTTTTATTAGCAAACATTTAAATGTGGACTAGATGATAGTACAATCAGGTGGATTCACAGCTGGTTAGAAAACCATACTCAAAGAGTGTTCATTAGTGTTTACTCATCAAACCTGGGCTAACCCAAAATGACAAGAAGCAATTCATTTCTGTGCCACCCAACTCAGCATTTGTTGTCTAGATTCCTCCTTTTTCCCTGGGGATGGTGGTAGCTCTATTAGTTTCACTGGAACATTTCTCCTCAAATAACTGCCTTTCTCAACTGTGATGGTCAGATTGTGGAAAGTTCTCTAAAGAATTCAGTATGTCTGCCTTGTTCCTCACATTAGGCAAACAGTCCAAACTTGGCCTTTTAATAAGGCATTTGCTCAGAATTGGCTGACCTGCTATAAAGATTTTGGCTTTTATCTTTGTTTTTTGTGGCTGCTTTTATTGTTGAATTTTTACTGTTCAATTTTTATCTATTGATTGTTTTAACTTTTGCTATTTTTAGTTACCTTGAAGGTCACTGATGAAAAGGTGGAATATAAATATTTTAAAAAAATAAAATAAAAGGCCGACAGTAGGCAGAAGTGTGGATCAGAATAGTCTACAATTTCACACAGATTTGTCTTACAAACACATGGCTACATCAGATTTGTAAATATGTGAAATCATAGATTATTCTGATGCAGACTTGTTATTTATATATAATGAGAGTCAAAAGGGACACACCTTTTTGTCAAGTTCATTCATTTTTATTTTGCTTCCCCTTCATATAATTCAAAGAAAAAGAAGGGGTAAAGGGGAAAGTGTCTGCACAAATACATCTATTTAAGTTCCAGTCCTATATTTGCATACCTGGGAACCATGACCTCAATAGGGCATACCTCACATATAGGATTTCACTGCCAATGTGTGTGTACATTTGTGGAGCACTTTTCTCTATGGAATTTAATTGATTTGCAGAAGGGGTTTTTTTTCTGTCAAGAGTGTGGAGCCTTTAGCCTGTACATTTTATTTCCAGCAAAGTGTCAAGCAATGTAATCCAGCAAAGCTGCCATGATGACTGCCATTGAAGGAAACTGACAGTTTCTCTGCCATTTTTCAAGCTCTTCCCATCCTCCAAATACTTTCTATTTTACTGTGTAGGCGGATTGATTGGCAGGTAGCTCAATAAATAGTTTGTGAAAATATCACTTAAAATGACTTGATATTGCAGGTGACTTGAAGGACTTGTGAAAACAGTGTCAATTAAGCCATACATAAATGTGTATGTGTGTGTGCTTGGAGATAGTTTCTGAATGCTTTTGAAAGTAGAAGCACCTGTCATTCAAAACGTTACATGAGAGGCACTTAACATGTAAAGCGACATATTGAAAGTGCAGTGTAATCAGTTGCTACTGAGAATCCTCACCTGAAAAGGAGAAACTAGCAGATGTTGATATCTTTAATTCCATGTTGTTAGTGTGTCCAAGTTGAGAAGTGATCTAAACACACCCTGTAGTATAGCTTGCGGCCATAGTTGAATTAAGGCGGGGTGGGGAACCTGTGGCCCTTCAGATGTTGGACTCCTGCTTCCATGAGCCCAACCCAGCATGGCCAATGGTCAGGGATGATATGAGTTGCAGTTCAGCAACATCTGGAGGCCCACAGGTTTCCCACCCCTGCTATAATGGACATGATTTGGCTTAACAAATGAAGGTAGTTTTGGGATAGCACAGCATTTCTGATTAGTTACTACAACCTAGTGGATCAGGCAGTTGACTCAATATTATAAAGCATAGTTAAACCATGGAATTTGCTACCACAGTATATAGTGATGGCCACTGACTTGGGTGGCTTTAAAAGCGAATTAGATAAATTAGATAAATTCAAGGATAAGGCTCTCAATGGCTATTAATGATTCAGCATTTTTATTAATGACTTGGATGATGAGATGCAGGGAATGCTTATCAAAATTGGGAGGGATAGCTAATACCCTGGAGGACAGAAACAAAATTCAAACTGATCTTGATAGGCTGGAGCATTGGGCTGAAAACAACAGAATGAATTTTAACAGGGATAAGTGCAAAGTGCTACACCTAGTAAAAGGAAACCAAGTGCACAGATATAAGATGGGGGATACTTGGCTCAACAATACTACATGCAGAGATTTGTAGAGCAGCTACATGGGCCTCACTAATATGCAGAGCTTGGAAAAGTTACTTTTTTGAACTACAACTCCCATCAACCCCAGCCAGCATGGCCACTGGATTGGGCTGATGGGAGTTGTAGTTCAAAAAAGTAACTTTTCCAAGCTCTGCTAATATGTTTATTAAACACTATAAGATTAACACATATGCATCAGCAGAGGCAGCTTTTGGGGGGAGAGTGCTACAACACATTCTCCCAGATCACTAGTGTAATCAGCCCTGCGATGTTCCCACCCTACATGAGTCAGCTTTGGTATGCCCCACCTGAGATCAGCTTTTCCATGCACAGGAGAAAAGACATTTGGTCTTACCGTAAAACGGTTTTCTCTGTGCATGTCAAAAGCTGATCTCAGGGCCGCTCCCTAGGAGAGCTGGGCTGCCATCACTGTCCTTTTCATCTTAGGCCTACAGCAGAGAGCGTATGAGTGCTGTTGTCTCCTGTTTCGTTTCAATGGTTCCTATTATTTCTCTTTGTTCTTTCCTCCTGTTGGTTGGCTTGTTATCAAAAACTGAAATAAGGAGCTGTGCAGAGCAGGAAGTCCTTGTAACCCCCCCCAACTCTTTAGCACTCTTCTGCCTTCAGCTGCTAGGTGGAGCTAGCTACCCACCTGAGATCAGCTTTTGACATGCACAGAGAAAACCGTTTTAAGACCAAATGGCTTTTTCTAGTGAATCTTGACTTCTCATGATGTGCCCAAAGTATTACAACCCCAGTTTCATCATTTGAGCTTCTAGTGATCATTCTGGTTTAATTTGATCTAACACCCAATTATTTGTCTTGTTCATGGTCCATGGTACCTTCTCCCCTCCAACACCACATTTCAAATGACTGGATTTTTCTCTTATCCACTTTTTTCACTGAGCAACTTTCAAATCCATACATAGAGATCGGGAATACCATAGTCTGAATGATCCTGACTTTGGTGTTCAGTGATACATCTTTGCATTTGAGGACCTTTTCTAGTTCTCTCATAGCTGCCTTCACCAGTCCTAGCCTTCTTCTAATTTCTTGACTATTGTCTCCATTTTCGTTGATGACTGTGTCAATTTATTGATAATCCTTGACAGGTTCAATATCCTTTGTCAACTTTAAAGTTACATAAGTCTTTTGTTGTCATTGCTTTGGCCTTTTTGATGTTCAACTGTAGTTGTCCTGCCCAGAGCGAGACTCATGAGATGGAGACGAGGATGGAATCAATTCCTGTTTTATTAAAGTAACATCGAAGGTGATACGTTTCATAGGCACACTATGCTAGCTCACTGCAATCCCTAACTAGGCTACCTAAGTAAACTCTGCAGCATGTGAAGGAAGTTGAGTCAGCACCCAGGTCAGGGGGGAACAGGCTTAAGTAGGAAAGGTCTTTGCCCGTAATCTCTGATTCCTTCGAAGAACCTCCCTCTGACCGAAACTCTTCTCCCGGCATCTGGCGCGGGGCAAAAGGGGGCGTGCCTCTGCTGGCTCATCCGGCAATACAGCCTTGATAGGTGCTGCCTTGGCTTCAGGAGGTAGGGAAGCGCTTGATGTGCCTTGGGGGGTGGAGTTGGTGCGCATGCCAAGACATTCCCCAACGGCTCTATGGGGGCACCTGGAAGCTGAGCGCGGTCTTCTTCAGCGGGAGAACTGTCCGTGGGAACCGGCACAGTGTCAAGCACCTCCCCTCCCGCCTTGTCCTCGAAAGTCTCAGCACCCTCTGATCCCTCCCCTTGCTCTAGCAGCCAGCACTGACGCTCATCCAGCCCCCCTCCTTGATCCTCCTGAGAGAGCTGGGGCTCGACAGTAGTCCTGCTTTTGTGCTTTCCTCTTTAACTTTCAGGGCAATCACCCGATTATCTGAGCCTTTGAGGTCTTGCTGTTTTTCTGGGCCTTTTCTTTCATTGATTCTTTTTAAAAAAAGAAAAGAAAGAACTAGATAAGAAAATCCAGCTGTAGATTCAATATCAGTCCTGGTCCAATCTTACAGCAGTGGTGTAAGCTTTCTTCAGACACCAGTGGACAGTTGACTGCTCCCAGTAAACATAACACAGTTTAGTGCAATTTTCCACAGTTGACATATGTTGATCAATATAGGACTTAGAATTTAACAAGCATGGCATTTCAATTAAACTGAATTACTGAAGAGTATAGTCATCATCATGCCAGGAGAAAGGTGTTTTAGCAAATGAAACAGCCAGCCCCCCCCTCCTCATGCTGTGTTGCAGCTGGTCTGTGAATTAAAAAGTAAGCTTTAGCTTTCAACTTTCATCAACACTTAATTCTTAAGCAAACCATGCCATTAAGGTAAATTGTTTCTCTTCCCTCCCCTCTTTCCCTCAGGGTAGTACTACATTTTGGAACGCATAAAAGAAGGGTACTTGCTACAGAACAAGCAAATATACTGTCCATTAGATGACGCATTACTAAACAACCAACTCTGCTGTCCATAATGAATAATTCTCCATTGTTCATGATAACAGCTGAACTGCAACACAAAAATTGTTCTGCACACAATCACATTTTCAAATAAGAGCAATTGTGTTTTGTGTTACTTGACCTAGAACAGGGGGAGGTGATCTTTTTCATTCCAAGGGCCACATTCTCTCTTGGCTGCATGCCAGTGGTAGGCAGAACCAGATGCAAAAGGTGGGTGTGGCTAGAGATAAAAGTGCAACAGATGCAAAAGAAGTCAGCCATACAGTTTCTGTACACAACTCACACACCTCCATCCTCTATTCAGGCAAGCAAACAGCATTTTCACAGTTCAAGGACACATTACAGTCAATCAAAGCAGGTACGGATGGCATAGAGCAGAGCTCATGAGAGCTGTGGCCTGTGGGGGAGATACAGTAGGTCTGAAAGGCTACATTCAACACCTGGGCCTGACGTTCCCCAGCCCTGACCTAGTGGTATATTCCACACTGCACACAATTGAATGAATTCTCGATTTTCTGTGACTTAGGACAAATTCACACTATCATGCTTATTCCATGATAATTGCAACTCTGAGCTATTATGATGATTTTTTACTGTCAGTTGCTTTGAAGGTCTTTCTGACTGAAAAACAGGTTAAAATATTTTAAATAAATGACATATAAAATGCACATTATAGCATCAAAATATGTGGAAAGGGGAGAGATAGGCAAGTGCAACTCAACTGTTCTAACGATGCCTTCAATATACTCTTGTATGAATTTACTTTGTTTCCCTTATTCACACACAAACTTTCACATCTTCTATCTCTGTTTTGGGGCATCAGACAGACTATGAATACGTTAACGCATACAAACAATTGTTGCAAATAATTGTTCTCCATAGCTCAGCCTTTCCCAACCAGTGTGCCTCCAGATGTTGTTGGACCACAACTTCCATCAGCCTCCCATTGGCAATGCTGGCTGAGGCTGATGGGAATTGTGGTCCAACAACATCTGGAGGCACACTGGTTGGGAAAGGCTGCCATAGCTATTGGACCAAATAGCTTCATAAATTTTTGAGCAAATGATATCAAATGTGATAGTCAACATGTTGCCCTCCAAATGTGGTTGGACTGCAACTCCCATCAGCCTCAGTCAGCATAGCCAATTGTCAGGTATGATGGGAGCTGTAGCCCAGCAAAATCCGGGGAGCATCATGTTGAATCTGATATAAAATATGTTCTTTACATTTATCCCATTCTTCCTCCAAGGAGCCAGGAGTACATGGATAGAGTTATCCCATTTTATCATCATCACCATAATGCTATGAAGTACACTAGCCTGAAAAATAGTGACTGGCTCAAGGCCTTTGAGTTTCATTGTCCAAGTGGGATTTCAAGCACAGGTCTCCTAAATCCAAGTCCAGTACTCTAATCCAGAGGTAGCTAATGTTGTGCCCTCCAGATGTTATTAGACTCCAATTCTCAGTGTTCCTTACCATCAGCTGAGGTAGTCCAACCATATCTAGAGAGCACCACATTGGCTACCACTACACCAAACTGTCTCCATGTATATACACCATGTACTAACCCTGTGCAGAATGATTGCCTTCTCACCAGTTTTAAACATGATCAGGCTCTCTAGAAGTTGATGAATATTTGCACACATTAGCAACTATATATGAAATTACATATGCAAATAAGCATTAGGCAGATTTTTTTAGTTCATTTAAAGCCAAGCTTGTTTGCAGTCCATTCTGCTCTTCCTTTTACCATGCTAACAGACACTGTAAATTCAAGTGTGAAGGAACCATGCCTGCACAATTATCTTCTGTCACAGGAGTTGCAATCTGCATCATTAGCCAGGCATTAATGTTGGCAGAAGAACAAGACAGGAAGAGGCAGTGTTTAATATAAACACCAGTAAATGGCGGTGAGCCTACACACATTTTAACATCTTTTGTTTCTTTATCATCACCACATTGGGCTGTACTTAATACAGTTAAATAAAACATGTAGCACAATTAGAGGAATGTAATAAAAATTACTATATCTTCCATAAAGGAAGCCACAGACCTGAACTTACAAGATCTGAACAGGATGCTTCATGACACATGCTATTGGAGGTCGCTGATTCATAGGGTCACCATAACTCAAAATCGACTTGAAGGTACATAACAACAACATCATCAACAACAAATATCTGTTTTATAAGCGCATTTGTCTGTTGCAGTATAAGCACCCAGAAGACATGCTTTTTGAAGATAACAATGTTGAAGGCAGCTTGATATATGTATTCTTTCCCATGGAGTACACAGTCAAACAGGTTATGAAGGTTTTTAAAATGCTACAGAAACCTATGTGACAGCATAAGAACATCTCTATCGTGTTATTGTCAACAGTCTGAAAAAACTGTCAGCCACAATATCATCACTAGAGATGGGATCCGCATTTCAGTGCCGGTTCAATTTTTGTTCCGTCAAAGTTCCTTTGGGTACAGCTTCATAAGGAATCAATGTTTGCTATTTGCAATAAATACCAATTCGGGTTTCATTTGCAAAAATATCAGTACTAATATCAATATTTTTAAAAATATAGATTTTTTAAAAATATGTATATTTTCCTTAAAATATCAATATTGATATTGATATTTTGAGGAAAAAAGCAATATCAATATCAATAGTTTTGAGGTGAATTTAAAAAAAATCCATTTCAGCTGCAGAAAACCACTAGAAAAAATACCTGATCCATGAGGACAAGCAAACTGAATAAATAGAAAATCTTGTGTCAAATTTGAATTTTGCAAACTTCGAGCACATCCCTAATCATCACTGCCACAATTAACACCAACTGCTGTAAAATACAAGAAATCACATGATGCTACCATCTCCCAAGCATCTGTTGCTTTTGATGAGAGCCCAAATTGTACCAAAAGAACTACAGAATGGCAATTATAGGTGGGAGTATGTTTTTCTTAGGAAGTCTGAAATTCCTGGTTACCATAAGTTATTTGTGTGGGAGACTGATATAAATGTAAAAAGGAGAAAATCAATTCTGCACTCTTGAACAGTTCTTACTTCAGCACTGCTACAGAACATCCCATCCCACCCTTTCCCAAAGCAAAAATGTCAGGGAATCAATGACACACTGATGACATGTTCTACAAGAAGAATTCTTGCTTTTCCACATGTGGCTCTTATTTAATGTGCAAAAACAGACATGGCACTCATAGTCATGAGCATTTTAAATTCTGTACCTATTTTTTAAATTGCAGTGGATCTGGTTGTTAGCTGGATACAGGGGAAAACTAAATAACAGTTCACTCAATTACCTGCCCGGGTATGGTGGATGCAGACCATTTTCCAAGTCAGAGAGAATTTTTGATGAGATAAAGGAAAGCAGTTCATGGTAAACTGCAAGTGTGAGGTGATTGAGGAGGAGAGAGATTAATTCCCCTCTTGAATGAGAAGTGTATTTAAGACAGACAGATGGGCTGTAAATATTCAAAACCAAGGACAGCAGTTGAGAAAGAGACAGTCTGGTGATTGAAGTGTGATTGTGATTGAGGTAGCATGTTTCCTAGCCAAGGTGACAGTTTTTTGTGCTGGGGTTGAAGTAAAGGCGGATATGAGGAGAGAACTCAAGACAAGGGTGCTGCACTTCACATCAGCCTAGAAGCTTTAGATTATATAAGTGATATACAGGTCCCACAGGGGTTCTCCTTACAGGTCAAATTCACTGCCTGCCTCTTAAGTGAGATGTTGGAAGGTAAGAGAAAGGTGAAGAGACTCTTCATTCCCTGTTAAAATTATTGCGCTGTCTAGCAGTGGTGAGCAAGTTAGCCATGTGACTGGAAGTTAATCACGTTGTGGTGAAATGTGGCTGATGCTGATAACAACAACCATCACTACACAGCAGTAGCAGTTCTGCCCCAGAAGTAGCAAAGACAAAAGGTGTAGACAAATATTTCAGATCTAGGAGAACAATTTCTTCTACATTTTCTGTAGGGACAACCGTTTATCTCCCCCCGCCCCCATTTTTTTCATTTTCTCATGTGTTAATATATGCAGCTTATCATAATAACTTTGTTCAACACAGCACACGATAAACTATTAATGCCTAAAAGTGTACTAGGCCACATGCACACCAGACCGACTTTAGACAGTCATGGCTTTCCCCCAAAGAATCCTGGGAAGTGTAGTTTGTGAAGGGTGGTGAGAGTTGTTAGAAGACCCCTATTCTCTTCACAGAGCTACAGTTTGCCAGAGTGGTTTAACAGTCATTTCCTCTTCACAGAAAACTCAGGATCGTAGCTCTGTGAGGGGAGCAGGGGTCTTCTAACAGCTTTCAGCACCCTCCACAAACTACACTTCCCAGGATTCTTTGGGGAAATCCATGACTGTTTAAAGTGGAATAATAGTGGAATAAATGTCTGGGGTGAGTGTGGCCCTAGACACTTTTACAAAAATACAAACAATGTAGCTTAAAATCTGAAAGAAACAGAAGGAAGGAGGTAAAGGAAAGAAATAGTACAGGACCTTACTGCAAAATATTTTTTCCAGCCACTTTAGAAGCTGAAAAGTTATTTCTCATTTTTGTCTGCTAACTGTGCCATCCTCCTATACAAGGAAGTCCCACTAATTTCAGTGGGGCTTGCTCCTAGGCAAGAGGGTAGTGGTATGAGATGAATTTATTGACGTGGAGGGGGGGATGCTGACTCCTAATTCGACAGCTAACTTGTATTTTATTTATTTTATTTAACAAAATTTATATACCGCTTGATTGTAGCAAAACGTCTTAAGTATTTTCCAAGAAATCTGTTCCCTTAAAGTTAGGACCACAGAGTGCCAGAAATACTAACTCTCTGAAGAACCAATGTGTGATTCCCCTCTAATCGATGCCTGAGGCTATGAGATCATCATTTACATACTTGTAACAAAAAAAGGTCCATAATCCTCCTCTTCTAGATGTATCAGATGTGGTTGCTCTTGGTCTTCCCAATTCCTCGCTTTGGATTCACATCTGGACCTTCACATTGCAGGTAGCTCACCACACTCTGGAACATCATGTTCGTCAGGCTTAGGGAAGGTTTCATTTGCACCGGTTACAAATGAAGTTGTTGTAGAAAAAGATATATATTTGTTGGTGTCTGTGTCTGTTTCCTGGTTACCCCTTTCCTCTTGAATGTTCTTCACTAGCTGGGATAATTCTGGAGGCTTTTCTTGTTGCTCTGTATAATGAATTACTGTTAGTAAATGCTCACCTGTGAAAGCAACAAGAAAAGCCTCCAAAATCCCTTTCCAAGTTGACCAAGTCCCTTTGTCTATCTCACCCTTTGGGGCCAGTTGATGTAGGGGTTACTCTAGTCAATGCTTCTCTCCCTCTTCCGCACTGTAAGGTAAAATCCGCACAAAAGGTGCTCAGCGCTTTCTGTATTCCCAAACTTACGCATCAAAGCATCTAAGCATGGCTGTATCAAGTTGAGTGTCAGCTGTTATCAGGCTGCATATGCCCTCCATAACTTCCTCCTTTTCTCTGCCTCTGGTACCTGTCAGCTAGGGATGGGGAAGAAACTCAATTCACATTTAAAACTGAATCTATCAAATTTGCACTTTCTGAAACAATATGACTGAAACACAGCCACCCTTCAAAATTTGCAGTTATCCAAATTTTGCGATGCAGTTGACTAACCAGTGTTTACAGAAATGCATATATTAGGGGAAAGCAAGCATAAAAATGAATACATTAATGAAAATAACATACAAAAATGCATTGTAGTAGGAGAAATCGTTTGTAAAAGGTGTACATTAGTCAAAACTTCATTGAAGTGTGTTTATTAGGAGAAAAACACATTAAAATGCTAAAGAATTTTCATGTGGATTTTTTTTAAAGAAAGTTTGCAAATTGCTGTAGAAATGTGTAGAACTGAATTTAAGGCTGGAAAAATGAGAAACTGAGAGATGCAAAATTGACAGATCCTTCCATCCCTACTGTCAGCCCTCCATCATGACTTTAATGTGTTGAATTCAAGCCCCAATGTTCTTTCTCCTCAGGCCCTTCAAGGGTACTGCCAGGAAAATAAAATCACCTTCTGATGGAGACTTTCCCTCCACACTTCACCCAAATCTATCATGACAGTAGTTAAGCAGGAGCATCTGTGAAGACTGCTTTGGCTCCAGTAGTTCTTGCATATTGGAAATGGTCTTCTCCTCCTTTTCTAAACCCCTCCCAAAAAATTGTATGATTTTTTAAAGAATTCCACAACTTGGTTGAGAGGTAAAGTTTGGCAGCTTACAAGCCACTTTCCCTCATAGTAGAAATAACACTGGGGCTGTTTTCACACTGCATTTTATTCTGTTATTCTGAAAATTTCTTACCTGGTAATTTGCACATTTTATTTGATCTTTCACACCACATAAAAGCTTGTTCCGGAAATCTAGTGGAATATAGTGGAAGTTTATAGTGGAAGCTCATTTCCATGATAAATGATACCAGAAATAATCTGTTTGCAAACTTGGGAACCCGGAAAATCACAGGAGCTTTGCCCTAGCTGCAGCTGCTCATGTGACAGGCATCCCAGCAAGCAATTCATTCCCACCCTTTAGGCAAGCATCTATCTATCTATCTATCTATCTATCTATCTATCTATCTATCTATCTATCTATCTATCTATCTATCTATCTATCTATCTATCTATCTATCTATCTATCTGCATTGTTAATTGAAAGTTGAAAATTGCATTGGTATTCTGATGAAATTGAGGTTATCATACTTTGGACACATCATGAGAAGACATGATTCACTAGAAAAGACAATAGTGCTGGGGAAAACAGAAGGGAGTAGAAAAAGAGGAAGGCCAAACAAGAGATGGAATGATTCCATAAAGGAAGCCACAGACCTGAATTTACAAGATCTGAACAGGATGGTTTATGACAGATGCTGTTGGAGGTCACTGATTCATAGGGTCACCATAAGACGTAATCGACTTGAAGGCACATAACAACAACAACAACAACATTCTGGCGTAGGCACAGGTAGCAGCTTCCCCTTCCTCCTTTTCTCCCACACCCCCACACCCCTGTGCCCAAGCACTAATTCGCACAGTGAATTAGGGGAAACTACAGTAAGCATGTGTATAATGGACGAGGAATGAAAACAAGATGTTGTTCATTGTAGCAGTGTGGAAGGCATTTGCTCGACAAGTCAGTGTATCAGCCAAAAAGCCACGGTTCCTTAATGTAACAAGTACTGCAGTGTGAAAGGAATTTTTGAAATCGAGATAAAAATGCTACCATTTTAATTTGCAAAACTGACACAATAAGCCCCATGTGTGAAAGCAGCCTAACAGTGCAATCCAATACATGACTATTCAGAAGTAAGCTCCACAGGATTCAATAGGATTTACTCCCAGGTAAATGTATATTGGATTGCTGACTAAGTATCTGAAGTTATTTCACTAGGGAATGTAGTTCATTGAAGGCAGCACAACCTTTCTCTTCCTGCCCGTAGAACATCCCACACACCTGGGACTTAGTGCTTTAACAGCACAAACATTTTCTCTTATAATGTCATATCCATCTGCTATTTTGGTGACAAATACTCATTTCTTGGGCTTTACATTCATGTCTTTGTATATCCAGCAATTGCAAAAGCATATTTTAGAATATTAAGTACATACTATAAAATACTGGAAATGGAAATACTAATTCACCAATTCAGGGTTTGAGGAAGTGCTACACAGACTTATCCCAGAATGTATGCTTTGGCTGAGTTCCCATAAATATAACCCTTGGGTCAGAATCCAAGGCCAGGTTCCACATCTAGGAATCGTTTTCTTCTTTTATATTTGGTTCTGGATTGAACCCCCACCCAAGAAAACCTGGAACCCCAGTTTGGATGTCTGGGTAGCTATTTATGCTTCCTCAGACACACAGCTGAGATATGGCCAAGCAACCATACAGGCGGGCCCCGCTTATACGGCAGGTTCCGTTCCAGACCCCCGCCATAAAGCAGAACCCTATTGAGTATAATGGGGCGCGTTGCGCGAAAATGCCACATAATGCCGCAAAAGCGGCTTTAAAATGGGGAATGAAAGCTGCCGCATTAGCGGAACGCCGGGAAGCGGAGCGCCAGAAAGCGTGGCCCTACTGTATTTATTCAAATTAACAAAGAGTAGCAGCAGCAGTAAGAAAATAGTAACATAGACAAAAGACTCAAAGATATCCCAAACTTCAAATATTCTCATTTCCTCCCCAGGTCTAAATCTCCCACTGAAAGTGTATGTCCTTTGATCTTTCTCACATGTGCAGCTTCGCTTACCTGTGCGAAGCTCTGGGGAGCAGAACATAGTTGCGGCCGAGGGTGAAGCCACAGAAGCCATTTTAAGGAAGGGAACGTTGCGCATCGCCTTGAGATGATGCGTGACATTCTGCATGGAGGAGGCGGAGCTAAGGAGCTATTTAAGCCCACGCCACCGCCTCCAACTTCCTCTTGGCTCGCGACGCCCACCCTGCCCTCCCTCTTTTACGGTGTGCCCATGGTCGCTTCGGGGCTGAGTAGGAATTTTTATCCTGCCCACCCTTGTTGGCGGGCAGTTTTTTTGCCTGCTCCACACTTTGGGAGATGGAGGGAGCTGGGTTAGGGGGTGTTGTGATTAATAGGTTGTATTTTGGCTAATTTGGCTAATTTGTTTCAAATCAAAATCTTAATGTGGACATTTGAGACATGGATTCGGTAAAGTGCAGGAGGGGAAATAGGTAACGACAGCTAGGTGGCCCCCTTAGGCACCTTTCAAGGTGATTGGTGGTTCCGGAGGCCTGTCTCTCAGGGTTTTACGGCCCGAGGGCAGGATATGGGCTGCTTTTGGGGCCAACTTACCTCATCCACCCGAGGGTTCTACAGCCCCGGGGGGTGGTGATGTGGGAAGGCCTCCCTACTCACCTATAAGGTGTGACCGGGGCAAGGGGTAAGCAAAAGGGGCTTGCCCTTTGCCCCAGCAGGGGTTGGTCGCCTGAGAGCTGTAGGGCAAGCTGCTTGCCTATAGTTAGTGCCCGCACTTAGGTTTCACCTCTGCAGGTCGCTTTAAACATTCTTGTTTGTTATTTAATAAAGTGGCCCTTTATTCAACCATAGCTGCTGTTGTCTGCGTATTATTTCACCCATCGACCGCAACTTGCTCTACCAAGATGCAAAACATGAAACTGTAGAAAATGGGGTGGTGGTCAAGAGCACTGAAATATGAAAAAATTGGGAGTGTTGGTCTAGCAGGTGGCAGCAGATGGCTCTAATAGTTCATCTAAACATTTAGTATGTTGTAATGTTGCAATTAGAATGAAGAATTTCAAACATGAATCCAGCTGCTAGGATATCTTAAAACTCCCCTTCCTGCTTGAGTAGAGTCTTGGGGTTCAATGAATGTGATTCCCAAATGAAAACAAGCATTATGGCTATACTCTACATATTTATGGGAAATTGAGACCAGTGGAAGCCAGCCCATTCTAAATTTTAGAATTCTAATTTTATAATTTTAGGAATTCTAAAGAGAGAGTGTAATTTGGACCCAATGGCAAAGTATACATGTTCAAGGCAAGAAATCACAAATTTACCTAGAGAAAGTTTTTACCTTCCTAATGGTTCTGAACTTCCATTACAAAAGAACCAACCAGTTCAGACCAGCTGGGCTATTGTAAAAAAAATGGATTTAGCTGGGAAAGTGGATTGGAGTCAAAACGAAGGACTTCAATTCCAGCACGAGTTCAGAGACCCAGACAATCTAGATCAGTGTTTTTCAACCTTAGATCCCCAGATGTTGTTGGATTACAATGCCCATCATCGCTAACCATTGGCCAAGGTGACGGGGGTGATGGGAATTGTGCTTTAATAACATCTGGGGACCCAAGGTGGAACACTGATCTAGATGGTGCTGTTGGTCCACATTGGAATACAGGGATCCTCTAAAGCTCTATGATGATTATACTTTAATTCACTAATAGGCAAAAAACCTTGCAGTTTAAGAACGTACCTATAGCCCACAGCTGTTTCTATCAAACTTTAAAAAGCAGGGAAATTGGGCAGCTGTAGTGAATGCACCAGGGGAGCAGGAGACCTGACCTCCTCTCGGAGATATTGTACTGCCCTACAAATTGGTCAAAATGCAAGCACCATTTGGGTTGGTCTTTCACAGTCCAATCCACTTCCTGTGTAGCTTGGAAGAATTTGGTAACGTGCCTCTGAGCATATGGAGAGTGGTGGCAACACCGGCCATCTCCAAAGATAGAGAATTATATTTTTGCATGTTTGTTGGTGTTCTTCTTACTTTGCTTCTTTCCTGTGTTACTAACGTTTCTAGAGAATCTAAACTAGAAAAGTTTATTTCCCTCATTATTCATCCTAGAAATCTGTGTCAAATTTATTTTTATTAATTTCAAAGCCTTTTTATTGGTCAGTGTCATATGATGGTGAAGACAATGTTTTTGTGTTTCAAATTGGAGGTTATGTTCTATTTGTATTTTGGGTGCATTAACAGTGGAATCTGAAACTGCAGTTTGATGTAAAATCAGACTGATTCCAATATGTTGCTACTTCAGCAATGACTCTAGCTGTTGGAAAAAAGAGGATGCATGTTTTCAGCCTGCTATGATTAAACCACTTCATTTAAGGCAAGATGGGTGCGGTCAATTAAAAACATAGAGCACACCTAGCATTTTGCTAGAATATATCTTGTGCAAATCAAGACACTCCTGAGGTCCACTGGAGACTATTCTGCAGAAGTCAGTGCCATTATTCCACAATTATGTTTGGAGTTTTTTGGGGGTAAATTTTGCAAAGTGTTGCTGTACTTCACATATTCACAGAAATAGAAAAAAAGAAAAAAAATTCCTATAGGAAACTTCACTAAAATTGCAAAGGAAATCAGACATATTCAAAGTGACCATCAGAACTATATCAACTATCTTAATAATGTTGCTTCCTCCCTGCTAAAACAAGATCAGCACAGCACGTTTTCTTTCTATTATTTGGGCTGATTGCATGTGTTGCCACCACTTACCATATGCTCAGAGGCACATGTTACCAAATTCTTCCAAGCTACACAGGAAGTGAATTGGACTGTGAAAGACCAACCCAAATGGTGTTTGCATTTTGACCAATTTGTAGGGCAGTACAATATCTCAGAGAGGAGGTCCAGTCTCCTGCTCCCCTGGTGTATTCACTATAGCTGCCCAATTTCCCTGCTTTTTAAAGTTTGATAGAAATATCTGTTTGCTATAGGTACCTTCTTAAACTGAAATTTTTTTTGCCTATTAGTGAATTTCCCTGCTTTTTAATCCGGAAGGTAAGAAATGGGATCCTGTGCAAGTTTGTTGATAATGGATTGATCATTTGCATGCTTATTGAGTTCAGTGGGATTTACTCCCCTGCTTAGGATAGGTGAAACTGACCACAGAGGATGGGGAGGGGAAGAGGAGGAGGAGGGAGGGGAGGAAACGCAGAGGGGAGGACTGGGAGGGGAGCAGTCAGGAGGGGGAGGAGTGGAGGACAGGTTTGATCATTTGCATATTTATTGAATTCAGTGCGATTTACTCCTGTGCAATCATGCTTAGGATAGGTAAAACTGACTGGGGGGAGGGAGGGAGGGGGCAGGGGAGGAGGAAGAAGGAAGAGGGGAGGGGAGGAGGAAGGTAGAGGAGAGGGGAAGGAGGGGAAAAGCAGGTCGGATCATTTGCATGCTTATTGAGTTCAATGGGATTTACTCCTATGCAATAGGCACTGGGCAGAAGGGAAGCCCCTTTCCTTTCCAAAAGGAAAACATTGTGAACAGTATCATTCTTTTTCAGGCTTTCCCCCACCTTTTTATTCTACAGCAGGCACATGTAACCTCCCACACAAATTTAAACCAAAGCTGCCCCAGGCCACATCCACACCAGGTCTTTATTTCACTTTGGACAGTTGTGGCTTCTCTCAAAGAATCCTGGGAAGTGTAGTTTGTGAAGAGTGCTGAGAGTTGCTAGGAGATGCCCTGTTCCCCTCACAGACCTTCAATCCGAGTGGCTGACTGTTAAACCAGTCTGGCCGCTGGAGCTCTCTCAGTGGAACAGGAGTCTCCTCCCAGCACCCTTCACAAACTACACTTCCCAGGATTCTCTGAGGGAAGCCATGACTGTCTCAAGTGAAATCAAAGTCTGGTGTGGGTGTGGCCCCCTGGTGAGGCAAGCCCAGCAGCTGTGAGTCTGGCATTGGTTCTGACAGTTGGTTCTTACTGAGCATGCCCCATGTTGTCATAGGCTGCCAGCCAAAATTTATTAAATTAATTAAAAATCAGCCAGGCATTTTTTTAACTTTTAAACTGCAGAAGATGAAGGTCAGAGTATGGGGCAAGGTCAGTATTAGGATTACAGGTACTCTGTGAATATGGCTGATTTTTAATGAATTTCAACAGATTATGAGAACTCTCAGAGAAAAAAGTCCAAAAGTGCTCTGGGTTTTTTCTTCTCTTTTTAGACTTTGAACTGTCTATTCTCTCTGACTGTTTTGTGTATCGCCATGAAAATTGGGTGGGTTGTTAAGCAAGCGTTTCTGAGTTCAGAACTATAAGTTTTGTAAGGTTTTGTTTTGAAATGAACATGGGAAGCATCAGAATGGCATGGGAGTATTTTCAATTTAACATTGCGGAATGCAAAAAACCCACGCTGGCTATAACATACAGCCACTCTTGTGGCTGTATAATACTCCCTATATATAATGCAATGCAAGATGTACATTCGTGTTCACCTGTCTCAAAATGTTGTCCATGAAGTCTCTCCGTAGCTATCGCCCAGTAAAAGGTCATCATTACCTGACATCAAGAATTAGTGATCTGCAATGTATGCCTGATGTCTTGGTGGCCTTTCTCCCACCTCTGTAACTGACAATTGTATGATTTATTTATTTTATGCATTGCACCTCACCCTGGTATTTGAACAGATAAAGGATGGGATATAAATATTTAACAAAAAACGATAGAAAATGAGACTGTAGTGTAGGACCTTGCCCCATTTGTCATGTCCATAATTCTGCATTTGCTGCAGGAACGCAAACTGACTGTCTCACTCTGGCTTTTATTCCTCTCCCATTCCAGCTCAAAACAGTACTTTAGTCAGTTTGCTTATGCCTCTCCCTTCCCCTTGATTGCTTTCTGCACTTTCTTTATTTGCCCATATTGGTTTGCTTTGCTGCAAAGTGTATTTATTGCTAGCTAGCACACATAAATGCCCAGACATACATTCAATTACCTTTGAACAATTTCCATTTTCTTTCTATTTTTTACTTCCCTCCTGTTCAATTTCACCCAGCTCCTGCATTCTCCTGAGTGTGTTCAACTGACATGCACTCTTCTTCTGGTTCTTTAATTAAGGACGTGCACTAAATACTTGTCAGTGGGATTCAGATGCTATCTTGTCTGTACAACTTTTGCTGGGGTTGTAAGTTTACCCAAAAGTGCAGAGAAAGAGGTGTTGGTATTTTGTTTTGGCCATCTGCCATTGCAAATTATGCACACAATAGCTTTCCTGCCATGCATCCTCAGAATTGTACAACTCTGGTAATGTTTATTGTCCTTGTTTTTACTCAGTCTCTTCCCCCACCCCATCCTATTTCACCCATGGCAGCCTAGGCCTCAAAACATCCTTGCTAGTGGGCATGACAACAATCTTTTAGACCAAGACCATTTTACTCTGACCTCTATCCATAGTAATTTCTTCCTTTAGGTGGAGAGTACCCCAGGAATTCTTCAGGAGACAATGGACACAATTTGAAAAGAGAGAGAGAACTCCTGGAGAGAATGAACTATTACAAAACATTACTGGCCAGAAAATTATAACTATTTGAGAGAAAACAGGACTTACCAAGCGGTTAGGAAGTCTAACAGATTATGACATTTATGAGAATACAAGGGGATGGGCTGAATCAGACCATTAGGTTGTTTAGCTCAGCACTGTCTATTCTGAGTGAGAAAGTGAGTCAGTGTCTTGGGGCTTATCCACCTGGCGATCTACTGTGTGTCTGGTGCTACTTGCATCCCCTTTTAATTTGCATGGTTCACATGACATAACTGGCAAACAGAAACTATCACATAGTTTCCCTCCTGTAAATCCAACTGTACTAACCCAAGCCTCTGATAATGCAAAAAAGGAAGGAAAAAACATGTTCACTCTGTATCTGTAGGACTTGCAGACGCTGTGCTCCGATGCTTTTAGGTGGGTGTGTCAGTTGTTCCCTTCTCCCTCCTCCTCCCTTCATTCATTTTATTTCCTGCAACTTACGCTGCTCTCCCCCATTCTGCAATGCTTTTTTATGTTGCTGCAAATTGTGCCTTTATTTTCTTTTTCCCTCTAAGTTGTGTGCAAAAGCATAATACTGCTCAAAGTTTTGTATTTCAGCTGTATTGTACCAGTGAAAATACAAATAATCACACTTCTGGGTCGTTTTTTTAAATGGTAGAACAAACTGAGCATGCTTGGTTGCCAGGTAATGAGAGGAAGTGGGAATGTTAAATTAGAGGGCGTGGTCTTTAGGAAACTGCGTGATTGATGTGTGACTAGAAAACACTGTGTTTGCAGCTGGCTTTGATCTCTTACTGTAGATGGTGCAAACAGAAAATGGAGGTAAAAACAGTGTCTTTAGCACAATGTTATGGTCCCATGTGGATAAGCCCTTGGGTAGGCTTGCACAACTTGTGATCTACCAAGCTGAACACAGCTCATCTGCCATGTATTTGGCTGCATTTCCTGCATTTACTGACAGTCTTGATGCCTGGTGTCCTTGTTACTGTATTGTTGATTTTGTTATTTTTACTCTTTTCTTTAATTCATTGATTTTAATGGATTTTGTATTGTTGTAGTACATTGGAAACTCTTTTGATATTCTGGGACTTCCCAGGAGGATCCCTCCGCCTGTGCAGCCTCTGAGACGGGCTCCTGTCTTGGATGAAACTTTTTCAGTTTTAAATCCAGTCAGAAGGGGTTTTTTTGACTGGGGATAATTTCTTCCGGATAAGGAAGAAACGTGAGATTTCCCACACAGCTTTGTTGTGTTTGTTGGAGACTGGAATTCGTCAGAATTGTCTGTGAAAGAAGGTCTTCCAGCAGCTCGGACGGAGCTAGGATTTCTAGCTAGCTCAGCTGAATAAGTGAGCCGTTTTTTTTTCTTCAAAGAAAAACGGTCTAACAGGCAAGCATTCTCCTGTCTACGCTCATTATTTTGTTATCTATACAGCTAAAGAGATTTGTCAAAGAACCAGCAATTAAGAAAACCTGGGTGAGTCAAAACTTTCTCTTTTACTCATGGAACTAAGGGGGAAGAAAATAAAAATAGCCTATCTTTTTTTATTGCAAAAAGCTGACATGGAAATTAGCATTATAAAGATTACAACGGATGAGGGGTTTCTGATTGGAAGAGAAAAGAAAAATCTTTTTGATTTATAAGACTTTTGTGTAATATATGTCTGGGACTATTTTTTCTGGTCTACTTTTTTTTTTGACGAATCTGCTCATTCTTTCTGCTACTAGTTATTTGGACGCTGTGAACTAAAGCTGTTTTTGCACTTCTGGGCATATAAGAGATAAGGGCTGTCTAGAGTGTGACGTCAGTTGGTTTGAAAGATTAACTCCTTTGTAACTGGATAAAAAAATAAATTGCTGTTTGCTTGGGACATTGAAAATTGAAGGAGTTTTGTTCCTTTGGTTTTAAGAATGACAATTAAGAAGATCATGGATGTACAAGAAGGGACTTTATCTTTAGATATGTTTCAGAAAATAATGAATGGGATTAAGTCAATAAAACAAGAACTGAGAAATAATAGTCAAGCGTTGAGAATTGAATTTGATGAAATGAGACAGGAGCTGAAATAAATTCAGGATTCTATGAGAAAGGAGAATAAAGATAGATCTGGAAAACCAAAAAAGGATGAAAGAAAAATTAAAGGCAAGGTTCAAACTATGGAGATTGGATTAAATATGGACCTGGAAAAATATTTGGATTTCCTGGCTGTGATGGATCCTGGAGACAAATATTACGGTTTGGAACTCAGCGCTGTCCCTGAAGGAATTGATGAAGAGATTAGAATTAAAGATATTATCGGTTCTAAAAAATTCCTGGACTGGAAGGATTTGATGGAACTTGAAATGGAGAAAGTTAACAGAATTAATCCCTGTTTTGTGTCAATGGAAAAATCTTCAAGAGATGTGCTAGTGTATTCTGTAAAAAAGAGGAACAGAGATGCGGCTTTGCAACAATACTTCAGTGATACATTCGGAATTGATGGCAAGGAAATATCTGTGATAAAGGAAATTCCTATCAGACTCTTATTATATGACTATGACAGCAAGATTATTAGCAAGATGGAAGATGGAAGATGGAACCAACAAGGATAATGGAAGAAGAGCGATTTGAAATTGTTGGACTTAGTAGACTTGATGAGTTGGATTAATTGACATGTTTATCTAGAAAAAAAATTGATGGACATATATCTCAAGGATTGGAAACTTCTCTTTGACTTTTTGTGGAAGAATAAAATGATATGATGTTAATGAGATTTGATACCAATTAAGATAACCGCTGGAGGAAGGTGATTTTATAATCTATTAAGAGACAGGCTTGTTATATATTATAGACTTATAGCTGAACTACGACAAATCGGAAGTCAATATTTTAATATTTTTTCTTTTTTTATTGTAATAATAATAATAATAATAATAATAAATTTAATTTCTTCGTCGCCTATCTGGCCAATGGCCACTCTAGGCGACTTACAAAATTGTTAAAATACAATTGATAAAATACAGTAATACAACATAAAAAACAACACATCTGCAGCAACAATATTAAAACTGGGCAGGAGGCATTTCAGTTATAACAATTAACCCTCCCCGGATACCCCGAAGGCCTGCTGAAAGAGCCAGGTCTTTAAGGCTTTCCGAAACACATTTAGGGAAGAGGCGTGCCGGAGATCTTGTGGGAGGGAGTTCTAAAGAGTGGGGGCCGCCACTGAGAACGCCCTCTCTCTTGTACCCGCCAATCTGGCTGTTTTTGTTGGCAGGATTGAGAGAAGGCCCTGTGTGGCCGATCCTGTCGGGCGGCATAATTGGCATAATTGGTGGCGTTGAAGGCGCTCCGTAAGATAAACTGGGCCGGAACCGTGTAGGGATTTAAAGGTCAATACCAACACCTTGAATTGGGCTCGGAAAACAACTGGTAGCCAGTGTAGGTCGAACAACACTGGTGTGATGTGATCTCGGCGGTGACTATTCATAAGTAGTTGAGCCGCCGCATTTTGTATCAGTTGTAATTTCCGGACCGTTTTCAAGGGTAACCCCACATAGAGCGCATTACAGTAGTCCAAATGAGAGGTGACCAGGGCATGTACCACTAGTGGGAGCTGATGAACAGGAAGGTAGGGTTGCAGCCTTTGTATGAGCTGTAGTTGGTACCAGGCTGCCCGGCTCACTGCCGAAATCTGAGCCTCCATGGACAGCCTGGAATCAAGCACAACCCCAAGGCTGCGGACCTGGTCCTTTAGGGGTAAACTCACCCCGTTGAACTTCAGGTCAATGTCGCCCAACCTTCTCTTGTCCCCCACAAGTAGTACCTCAGTCTTATCAGGGTTCAACTTCAGCTTGTTCCTTCCCATCCATCCACTCATGGATTCCAGGCTCTTGGACAAGGTTTCCACAGCCAACTCTGGTGAAGATTTAAACGAGAGATAGAGCTGAGTGTCATCCGCATATTGATGACACTGCAGCCCAAATCTCCTGATGATTGCCCCCAGCGGCTTCATATAGATGTTAAATAGCATGGGAGAGAGGATAGAACCCTGTGGCACACCACAATTGAGAGGCCAAGGGTCTGATACCTCCTCCCCCATCGCTACCTGTTGGTACCTATTGGAGAGAAAGGAATGGAACCACTGTAATACAGTGCCTCCAATTCCCAATCCCTCCAGGCGAAGCAGAAGGATACTGTGGTCGACAGTATCAAAAGTCACTGAGAGATCGAGGAGGACAAGTAAGGTGGATTCTCCCCTATCTAATGCCCTCCTCAAATCATCTACCAGAGCGACCAAGGCTGTTTCAGTTCCGTGACCAGTCATGAAACCCGATTGGTATGGATCCAAATAATCCGTTTCATTCAAGTGTGCTGACAACTGGTTGGCCACCACTCGCTCAATGACCTTGCCCAGAAATGGCAGATTCGAAATTGGGCGGAAGTTATCGAATACTTGGGGATCCAAGGAGGGCTTCTTTAAGATGGGCTTTACAATTGCCTCCTTGAAGGCTGATGGCATCACACCCTCTTTCAAGGATGCGTTTACCACCGCTTTGATCCCCTCGCCCAATTTCTGTCTGCAGCTCACAAGGAGCCACGAAGGGCAAGGATCAGTAAGACAAGTGGTTGGCTTCACAGATGAAAGCACCTTGTCCACTTCCTCAGAAGGGAGAAGCCGAAACCGATCCCAATTTACCGGTATGCAACTGGCCAACTCTGGTTCATCCACTGTGTCCACGGCGCATGGGATCGAGCTCCGTAAGTGTTCAATTTTATCGGCGAAGTGTTTTGTTAATAAGTCACAGGAGGCCTTTGACTGTTCCAAGGGTTCCTGAGCAACTGGACCGACCAGGCTTCGGACCACCTGGAACAGCCTCCTGGGACAGCACTCCGCAGATGCAATAGAGGCAGCAAAGAAAGCCTTCTTTCCTACCCTTATTGCCACTCGGTAGGCAGCTACTTCTACTCTAACCTGTGTCCGGACATCTTCGGAGCGGGATTTCCGCCACCGGCGCTCTAGTCGTCTCACCTCCTGTCTCAGACTACGCAACCGTGGTGTGTACCATGGTGCTAGCTGAGTTCTATTCAGGGGGAGAGGATGTTTCGGAGCCACCCGGTCTAATGCCCTGGTGATCCCCACGTTCCACTCCTTCACCAGGGTTTCGACCGGGCGACCTTCAGCAGGTTCCAATTCCCCAAGCGCAGTCAGGAATCCATCCAGATCCATCAGGCGTCTGGGGCGGACCATTTTAATAGGTCCTTCACCCCTGCGGAGGGGGCATGGCAACGAGAGGTCCATATTTACCAGGTAGTGGTCTGACCATGACACAGGAGTGGCAAGAATCACTCCCAACTTCAGACCACTTCTCTCCTCTCCCAGGACAAATACTAGGTCGAGAGCATGATCGGCTACATGGGTGGTCCCAGTATTACTTAGGTACAGTTCCCAGAAAGCCATGGTTTCCAGGAAATCCCGAGGGGCTCCTATGAGAGCGGCCTCAGCATGCACGTTAAAGTCACCCAGAACTAACAGCTCTGGGGACAATGCCCGTACAGCTGAAACCACCTCCAGCACCTCGGCCAGGGAATCTGCCGTGCAGCGGGGTGGGCGGTACACCAGCAAGTTCCCTAAACTGCCCTTCGGGCCCAACCTCCAGTACATACAATCAACAAATTGAGTCCTATGGAGGGGAGGTCTGCCAAAAACCAAGGACTCTCGATAGATGACTGCCAAACCCCCTCCCCGCCTTCCCACCCTCGGCTGCTGTGCGTAACGGAAACCTGGCGGACACATGGCCTCAAGAATTGGAGCAGAGGCTTCGTCCAGCCAAGTTTCCGTAATACATGCCAGGTCTGCGTGCCCATCCAAGATCATATCATGGATGAGCGAGGTTTTCTGAACCACAGACCTGGCATTACATAACAGCAGTCGAAGGTGGGTAGGAACCTTGCGTCCCCCAGTTTTCGTCTGGTTCTGAGCAGACCCGGAACATGGGATGGATATAATGCATCTGTCCCGTGTTCCCCTATTCCGACGTGGTCTGCTAGCAGCACCCTTCCAATGCCTGCCGCCCAAGCTTCCTATAACTTGGCCCCCCACCTCCCTCTCCGGCTTGCACATGCCTCTATCCCTATCTGCTTATCAGCAGGCCACCCACCCTAATAAAATTCGTCCGGAGACCCGCCTCCGTACCCTATAGCAGCAGTATTTACCAATTTAAAATAAATTAATTAAACCAATTAATTAATTAATTAAACTAATTAAATTACATCAAATTAAGTTGATTAACTAAATCAATACAATTCAACTAAATCAATACAATTCAGTCCAATTCACATTCATACACACACACACATTCATACAACTATAAATCCATACATACACCAATTTGAAACAGGAACCGGGTTGTGATAGCCGGCCAGAATGGTAGTCGCAACCAGCCGCAATGATTAATCAGAGCAAAACCATTTAAGCTGTAATAACAGGTCTGTGGAATACTTGGTCTGGGTCACGGCGATAAGGTGCTAGACAACATGGCGATATAAACAGCGTCCCACCAACAGCGCACCCCAGGATCAGGACGACACACAGCAGCAACGATGGTGTCAGGCAACAGGGAAGCGGCAAGCGGCATGATGACAACAACACAGCAATGCCCTGATGCCCCAGCAGCGGCCAACCCGCGATGGAAGCCACAACGCACGAGCAGGAAGTCCGGCAAGCAGGCAGGCAGGGCACAGCCGCGGCGAAAGAGAAACAACAGGCCCCGGGGCAGCGCAACCCCCAACAACAAGCAAGCAGGCAGGGGCCGCGGCGACACAAAATGACGTAGGTCACACGCGACGGCAATGGCAACGGCGTCCCGACCACAGCAGCAAGCGACAAAGGGGCGGCGAGCCACGGCAAAAAACGCAACAGCAGCCGCAGGCCGCAACAAACCCCGGGCCAGAGCAACCGGAACGCCGAAGGAGCCAGCCCACGCCGAGATGGAAGCACGACCGCAGCGGCAACGAGAAAGCACCGGCCGCGACGAGGAACACCAGCCGCAGCAACTGGTATGGTATCAAAGGGAGGGAGACAATTACTAGCTCACCTCCTGCATCCAGGAATGTTTAAGATGTTAGGATGTTTTAAGAGTTTTAAAAGAGTTTTAAAAGTCGTTTTAAGATGGTTTTAAGATGTTAATTGATAGATGGCGGAGGAGCTCCAACTCCACAACCTCCTACTCCGCCGCCATCTTCCGCTCACCCTTGTAATTGTATTAGTTATTGATTTGTGTTTTTTCTTTTTGTATTGTTTTGGTTTTGAAAATTTGAATAAAAATTAATTGAAAAAAAAAAGAAACTCTTTTGATATTCTCCTATAAATGCAAAGTGGTCTGTCTGTCTGTCTGTCTGTCTGTCTGTCTATCTATCTATCTATCTATCTATCTATCTATCTATCTATCTATCTATCTACGTAGTTACAGTCTGCCTCCCAAGCACAGTGCTCCATCTTTCCTTGTTTATTGCAGTTCTCATTGTGCCCATTGTGTTTTGTCAATATGCAGCTCTTCAGATTGCTCACTTGGCAGACACCCAGGACCTAAATGGGAAATGGAAGCCAAAGGCTGGGGAAATCTAAGGCCTTGGCGTTAGCAGTGTTGCTTCTTCTCCTTCAGACAACTATTCTCTTCCAACCCCTTCCAGTGCACCCTTTTAATAAGTTATGGATTGCTTAAAAAGCTTTTAGATGAAACACCGATGTTATACCAAGATTTTATCCTATAAAGTCCTAACCTACCATAACTCAGTACCTGATGGAACCAAATCCCCTCAGTTTCTTTCCCCCTCTTCTTAGCAATATAATATAAAATATAATATAATACACTTGTGTTTTAAAAAAAACACCTGACGACAATAACAACACCTAAAACCAATCGGTGTGACTGGTTACCATACTTTTAATATTTGCATCTTTAATGTGACTCACTGAGTCATACTGCAGCCTGATAAACTACCAGCGGACCATTTCTGCATAATTGGCAAAACAACTTGTAGATGTAGCATTAGGAGAAAGTACATTAATTTTAATATTGAGAAAAATAATAATAAATCACCATTTATTGTAAGAACCCTGCTATTACAGCACTCTTGCTCCTTTGAGAAGAAGGGAGAGAATACAAGTTCAGATGGCTCACCCTCCCTTGGCCTAGTCACAGGAGGCACCACAGTTAGGTGGGAATGAGGCAACTGAGTTCTGAAGTCATAACTGCAGGTGGTGAGTTTCTTTTTTTTTTTAATGCTGCCCTATATAAGAGACTCCCTACAAATTTAAGACTGGTACAGCATAGAACAGAACCAGCCCAAAACCTTTCTCTCCATTATGCTATTTTTGTATGTGTGGAGGGCCTACCACCACCACATGAAGACAAGAATAAAGCTGGTAAATCCCACTAGAAGCCTGGAGTGCTACAGTTCACTCTGTCATTCTAGGATTATATCACTTAATTTTTTTGGGGGGGTGTAGCACACATGTTAGAAAAGTATTAGTGCCCACTAGCACTATGCTGTCATAAAACAGATGATCTGTTGAGTGCATGGATGTCTGCAGGAAGTTTTTGGGGGGTGGGGAGAGTAAAACACTGAAAGGGGGTAGCAGAGTAGTTTCTCACAAAAAATATGAGAATAGTGTCTGTACGTTTTGCCTTCTATCTCAGGTTCTACAAATGCTGGAATTTCTCTTTTTTTAATGAAAGCTGGGAATCTGGAGATTATGGTTCAGCTGGGAAGGGAGAACTGCCCCCCTTTGACCCCCTGTGGATATCCATGATTGGGTAGCTAATGAAGCTCTGGATCTCCTACCTATTCTGTCTCACGCCCTAATAGATAAGTGATGTGATAGACTGTCCATGGAACTTAGGAACTGTTAGCCCTTCATATATGAATGCCGCTTTAGTGTGTGAACAGGACACAGTATACATAAATGATAGTGTGAACTGCCACTGTTTATTTCAGGGGTTAGGAACCTCAGGCCCAAGGGCCAAACATACCCCTCCAGGCTCTCTATCCAGACCTCAAGTCTCTCTCCAGGCCACTTACTCCCACAGCTTGGAAAAGTTACTTTTTTGAACTACAACTCCCATCAGCCCCAGCCAGCATGGCCACTGGATTGGGCTGATGGGAGTTCTAGTTCAAAAAAGTAACTTTTCCAAGCTCTGCTACTCCACTGACCACGGTCCATGGCCTCCTCAAGTGCTTTTGCCCGGATCGAATGTATCTTTGAACCGTGATAATGCCACTTGCTTGCCTGGATGGAGTGTGTGTGAGTGTGTAGAAACATCTGACTTCTGTATGGTTGGAATGTAGCCTACTGTACAGAAATAAAGAGTTGCATCTGTTGCTTCACCCATTTCTGCCTCTGGCCCACTCCCCCCACTGGCATGCCACTGTCAGGGTAAAAAAGTTTCACACCCCTGGTGTAGTGCAATCTGTTCCCTTTTACTTTTCCCTTATCCTCTTTTCCTTGTTTTGTTCTTCCCCTCCTTTCCCAGTCTACTCTAACAATGGATATCACACAGTATAATGTCTCCATTTGCCCTCTGCTCATTCCAGTTTGAGTCTCATGAATTCTGCTGTCTGCTCTCCAGCTTTTCCCCGTTCCCAATTTAAAGCTGTCTAGAGCAGTGTTTTAACGTACTACAGTCCTGATAGACTCCTAATTATTTTGTTGGGAGCCTATAAAATAAGTTCTATCAAGTTTTTGTTTGCTTCTTAATTTCATGGAACTGTGTTGACTGGCACTTCCATCTGAATTCCAGCGTTCCACCACCCACAGAAGCACTACATTAGATTAAGGGGTTGAGATGCAATATCTGGATGTTTTTAAACCTGAACTGGCATTACTACTGAGATGCTTGAATGCAACCAGCATTCCTAAAAGATATCATACATAGGGCATGTTGCCCCTGAAAATCCTCTGCATACCTCAGGTATTCATCATCATCACCACCACATATATTGATTCTACATGAATAAGATCAGTTGATCTCAGTCAGAAGCAGTGTATGGGGCTGTGGTCTGAAATAGTGCTCCGATTGTCTCTAAGCCATAGAAGAATTCCTCATTCTGAATAAATATTAGCAGGCACCATAGATAACTACAAAGGAGATATAACATGAATGTTGTGAAAGAGGCAACAGTAATGATGGTAGCTCCCCTCATTTCAATTCTAATCTTCCCTTGCAAAACAAGGTTTTCTTACCCCCTTCCTCTTTTACAGCCAGAGCATTACCAAAGCCTCAGCCTCTTGAGTTACTTTCTTCTCCCTGATAAAACCTTAAATCTTTTTAAAGGACTGCTTGTTTTAATTGAAAAATTTCAATCAATCTACCCCTCCCATCCTAAATAGCCCCAAGAGCAGTAAATAATCTGTAGTGAGGCTTTCTGCAATAAAGAAATAAATAATTCTGAATCTGCTGTATCCTACTTGATCTTCAAGCTTTAAATCACTGTGGTTTGCACTGAGCTCAGCCAAAATACTAAGCACACTAGAGTGTGACTTACTTACGAACTGCAACACTTTTTTTAGAGGTACAGCATCAGAGGCTGTCAACTATTTCCCAGGGGAACTCTAGTGTGATAGAGCCTGCTGGCTCTGTGCAAGCAAACTGGCTTCCATTCCACTTCATCTGCTCTTAATGTTAACAGTGAAGAAAATGTTTTAGACATGAAAACAGTTGGACCATAGAGCAAATAGCCAACGGAAGTTGCAGAACAGCCTTCTCAAAAGGTTTCTAAGAAGAGAATGGATGGCCATCTATTAGGTATTGTATAAGTCTAGGAATCCTGATTTGGCAGGGGGTTAAACTGGATAAGCCCTTCCATTGTTCTGAATCTATGGCAGACACAGTGAAAAGACTGAAAACCTTTCTACTTAATTCAGTCCAAGTCCTCACACATTAGATTTCCTCACTTTTGCCCAGTAAATCTGATCTGTTTCAGTTCAGTCCTACAGTCTTGCATCAGGCAGGTCATCTGAACAATGCCCCTCATTTCCATGAATTGTTTGTGTTTGCAAGGAGAGTTGTTTTTTATGTGATCAGGATCTGGTAGCATGAGTCCACACTCAAATTGACATGTGTGTAATATGAGTATTTATTTATTTATTTATTAAATTTCTATACCGCCCCATAGCCAAAGCTCTCTGGGTTGTTCACAACAAGCAAGACAGCAAAATACAATTAAAACCACTTATAGAACAATTTAAACATACTAAAATACAAATATACTAGCATACGAAGATGCTAAAATAAGCTGAGATGTTAAAATGTTAAAATGCCTTAGTATGGCATTTCTATGATTTCTACTGCATGTGTTGGACCAGACTAGCATTAGCTAATCACTCATCTGAGAGTAAATCCACAAAAGCTGATAATTTTTTTCTGAATGCTAATGTATATACTCGGAAGAATCATAAGGTACTATCTTTATTCGACTGTATTATTATTATTATCTTTATTTATACCCCGCCATTTTTCCAAAACTGGAACTCATGGCGGCTTCCAGATAAAAAATACATATAATTAAAAACATACAAAGTCTACATTAAAATAAGATTAAACTATTTCCAATATTAAAACCATACACACATACAGCTAAAAAAGTTCAAACTAGTTTAAAATGATATAATAGACATTAGCAATGCAGCACCCTTCACGCCCTATCCTTAGCCTTCAATTCCAAAGGCTTGTTGGAATAGGAAGGTCTTTGCTTGTCGGCGGAAGGACTGCAAAGAGGGGGTCATTCTTACCTCCCTAGGAAGGGAATTCCAAAGCCTAGGGGCAGCCACCGAGAAGGCCCTCTCACGTGTCCCCACTAGTCGTAATTGAGAAGATGTGGGTATTGAGAGAAGGGCCTCTCCTGAGGATCTCAGGGCCCGGGCAGGCTCATACAGGGAGATACGGTCTGATAAATAGCCTGGACCTAAGCCGTATAGGGTTTTATAGGTCAGCACCAGCACTTTGAATTGTGTCCGGAAACAGACTGGCAACCAGTGGAGCTTTTTTAACAGGGAGGTAGTACGGTCCCTGTAACCAGCCCCAGTTAGCATTCTGGCTGCAGCACGTTGTACCAACTGAAGTTTCCGAACAGTCTTCAGAGGCAGCCCCACGTAGAGTGCGTTACAGTAATCTAAGCGGGATGTAACTAAGGCATGTGTCACCGTGGCCAGATCAGACAGCTCAAGGAACGGGCGCAGTTGGCGCACTAATCTTAATTGTGCAAAAGCACTCCTGGCCACTGCAGAAACCTGGGACTCCAAATTTAACGCTGAGTCCAGGAGCACACCCAAACTGCGAACCTGTGTCTTCAGGGGGAGTGTAACCCCATCCAGCACAGGCTGTATCCCTATTCCCTGATTCGCCTTACGACTGACCAGGAGCACCTCTGTCTTGTCTGGATTAAGCTTCAATTTGTTCACCCTCATCCAGTCCACCACTGATGCCAGACACTGGTTTAAAACCGAGACAGCTTCCTTGGAATTAGGTGGAAAGGACACATAGAGTTGGGTGTCATCAGCATACTGATGGCACCGAACCCCAAACCCCCGGACAACCTCTCCCAGGGGTTTCATGTAGATGTTAAATAGCATAGGGGATAAAACTGAGCCCTGAGGGACCCCACAGGTCAATGGCCAAGGGGTCGAACAGGAATCCCCCAGCACCACTTTCTGGGTTCGTCCCTCCAGGAAGGAATGGAGCCACAGCAAAACAGTGCCCCTAAGTCCCATCCCAGCAAGGCGGCCCAGAAGAATACCATGGTCGATGGTATCAAAAGCCGCTGAGAGGTCTAGCAGAACCAACAGGGATACACTCCCCCTGTCCAGTTCTCTGCGTAGGTCGTCCACCAAGGCGACCAAAGCCGTCTCTGTCCCGTAACCAGGCCTGAAACCAGATTGAAATGGATCCAGATAATCTGTTTCATCCAAGAATCCCTGGAGCTGGGAGGCCACCACACGCTCTATTACCTTACCCAAAAATGGAATATTGGACACTGGCAATTATCCATTATGGAGGGGTCCAGGGAGGGCTTTTTTAACAAAGGCCTTACAACTGCCTCCTTTAGGCAACCTGGAACTCTGCCTTGGTGTAAGGAGGCATTAACCACTCCCCCCACCCACTCAGCCAGGGATGGACTGTACCACTTCAGACTACAGGTGCAGTATTACATGTCTTGAATATAGCCCAGTATTGGAAAGCAAACAAACTAGGGATGGACAAATCTGTTAATTTGCATATCAATTTGCAATTATTATTTTTAAAAAGCAGTCCTCATGAAAATTCATCAGTATCGCAAGTTTCATCTAATGAACACATCTTTGCAGTGGTGTCACTAGGGTTGGTGTCACCCGGTGCGGTAACTCATGGTGTCACCCCCATGGACCTCCTCCCGTATCAGACCATACAGAATCCTTAGTAATGTTTTTTGTACTAATGTTACTCGTAAATCGTAATTCCCGTATATCACTGAATGTAATAGCAATAGTAGTGACATAAACAACTAGCAAAATTAAAATTACACCTTTAAATTACAATATCATACGCACAGCTCAAATTCTTGCTCTTATTACTAATGGGAGTTAACTATCTTGCATATGCCCATAGTAAATTTTCAGATACTTTCAGACCCTAGCAATTTTCAAGTGGTCTATGTAGAAGAAAGGTTTGGGAACCCCTGGAATAAGACACCTGCTTATGTCCCTATGCTGCTCCCACCCCTCATTTAGGTGCCTGGGATGCATGCATGTGGACACACCTCCTTACAATTATGGAAAGTGATTCTTAATAATAAGTGTCCAGACACAAAGTTACATAGGTATTTATCAGTTGTTTAGTAGAAAATTCAGAGCTGCAGGGTCCCTTCATGATAGTTACAGCCACGTACACCCTTTTTTGCTCCTGGATTAAGAATGAGATCTTCGTTAATGCATTCTCTCACAACAACAAACATCTCTAGGAGCCAATCAGCATGTAAGTGGAGAGCGTTAGCAACTGAGAAGAGTCTTCTCAGTGGCTGACTCACCTCCTTTCACTCTGATTGGCTCCAATCTGCAGAAAAGGCAAGGAAGCCTATTAGAAGACTCTTCTCAGTGACTAACACACTCCCTTTTCATGCTGACTGTAGGATGCTTGGAGACATAGGGACCCTGCTCCCCAAAAAGCAGAGGGACTAAGATCCCCTGGGCGACTACCCTCCTGGTGCTTATGGACATGACCATAATATATTTTGTGACGTGCAAGTTCGATATTATTTATTAAGTGTGTTTAGGATTACACTGATGGCATTCCCAAATATGTACTTTTACACAGACGTTGGTTTTCCATAACATAATGTTTGTCCAAGCCTCCACACTTGGGGGGGCACTACTTGCACATCCCTTCCATAAGCACATCAAAGTTGGATACACACCTGAACCAAGACCCAGACAAAAGGGCACTCAAAACAAAAAGGTAATTACAGTGGCTGAGTAGATCTTGTACAGTGGTTATACTGACTGGGCAGCCCTTCACATTTTACAAAATACTTTTTCCTATACAAAGAATAAATTTCTGTGTATGAAAAAGTAATATATGAAGTGGTCTCAATAGTGAGAAAAGTAAACAAGTGAATGGTGATCCAAATGTTTTTCATTCTCACGTTATGAAGCTAGCTGCCAGATGATGTATCACCTTCGCTACACATGCAGCGTAGACTGAAAAAACAGCACCCAAGCCACCATTCAATACGTGCACGTGTTCTTTCCAATGTGAATCTACAGGTCTCAAAAAGTAATGTGTGACAAAGTCCTCAAACACCTTATAACATGCCTCAGACATGGTCTCTTGTTCTACCAGCATGCCTTCACACCGTCACTTTGCCAAAACATAAGGATAGGTAAATTGCTTTTAGGGAGGTTCACAATTATGATTTCCTATTTATTTAATCTAAAAATATTTAAAATACATAAAAACAGCCAGGGGAAGATATTGGAGAAATATAAAAGAAATACAAATAAAAAAGGGGAGGGAGGTGAAGAGACCTTAAATGTGCTACTCACCATCTCTCAGCCTATCCTCCCCTCAGGATGAAAAGAATGGAGAACCATGACCACCCCCAGGAAGAAGGGCACACTTAAAATGTAGAGGAAAAAATCATCTACAACCATAGTGTGAAATCAAATACTTATTGGGACACAGTATGAAGAAATATTTATATAAACATGACTCTCAAATATGTTTATAAATTACACAATCTGTAAATATATTTATAGTGCAATCCGATGTTTATTTACTCAGAAGCAAGTCCCAATGTATTCAATGGGGCTTACTCAAACTGGGAAGTGTGCAGAGAACTACAGCCTCAAGTGATAAGGAACTTGTTCTTTCAACTTGTTCTTTTAAGTTGAGACCTTATCCCAGTCTGAGTCTGTGTTGGAATTGCTTTTTAATATGTTTTTAAGCCTTTTTTTAAAAAAATATGTTTTTTTAAAGCTTTTAAAAATATTTCCAAAGATGTTTTAATATATTTTAAAGTCTGTTTTTATGATGTTTTAAAGTGCTTTTAGTGCTTTTGTTTGCCACCCTGGGCTCCTACTGGGAGGAAGGGTGGAATATAAATCAAATAATAAATAAATAAACTTCATTCACCCAACCCAAAATTCAGAATCATGCCTCTTTAGGCTGTTTTCCAACTGTTTATTCTTGCTTTATGGTTATTGGATTTTATATGGCTTTATTTCTTGTTGTGAGCTGCCTTGGTTTCCAACCCTACCTCACAGGGTTGTTGGAAAGACTACACACACACACACTGCAGATGTATAAATACATACAGCCCATATAATAGTTTATTGTCAAACCAGTTGGTCATTGCAGAAAAATCAGTATTAGTTTTTTAAAAAATCAGTATTCGTTTCCTACAGAATAAAACCTGTAATACCCAAGGAAGCCCTGCCTACTTGCTTTAAAATAGGACTGCAGGAGGGGGGAACAGAAAGAACACAAACACAATTCTTTTTTACATTCACTCCAAAGTCCCATTGATTTTCAGCACATTCATAACCTTGTCTACTCAAAAGTAAATCCTATTGAATTCAATGGGATTTACTCTGGACATATGGGATTAGCAATGCTTTTACCCCCACAAAAGCAAGTATTGGGAAGGTTTTGAAAACACTGCCCAGGATCTGACTCCTATACGCAAGAGGGGAAAAAACTGAAATGTATATACTTACCCAATTTATGAGATTTTCAGATAAACGGGGGGGGGGGGACCACCATTTTCTGGCCTTGCAATGAGGTTTACTAGACACTGCCACAGGTCAAACAAACACTTCACTGATTGGCTGCAATCCTGAACGGGCGGGATTAAAGCTACGAAGTGCTATACAGCAGTTTAGAAAAAGGTTTAACGGGGCGGCTGATGTTTTTATGTATATCTCGAGAACCAGACCACCTAGAAACTTAATTTTTGTTTTAAATTAAAGCTTAATTTTTGTTTTAAATTAAAGCTTAATTTAAATTAAATCCCCCCCTGATGGTGTCACCTGGTGTGGTCTGCACCCCCTGCACCCCCCTAGTGATTCCACTGGGGGGCGGCTGACGTTTTTATGCATATGTCGAGAACCGGACCAGCTAGAAACTTTTTTTAAAAAAATTAAAGCTGAGAGTCACCCCCCTCTGATGGTGTCACCTAGTGTGGTCCGCAACCCCCGCACCCCCTAGTGATGCCACTGCATCTTTGTTTGCAATTTTGCTAGTGTACACATTTTTGCAAGCAATTTTCTCTTCTGTAATGCAATTTGGAAGTATATCTGCATGAATACATACATTTTTATGCACACTTTACCCTAGAAGATGCATTTTTGTACACATTATTTGGTCGGAGAATTGCATTGCAAAATTCAGAGAAGCATGAATTTCAAAGGATGGCTATATTTCACTTTACTTATTGTTTCAGGTAGTGTGAATTAGGTAGGTTCACCTTCAAATGCAACTTAACCAAATTTCTCCCTCATCTCTAAAAACATCTATCTGCAAATACAAAATGAACACTTCACGGAGAAGGCTAAGTTAGTACTCATCCATGATATCTGAATTTTCTATGTGCAAGTATGTTGGGTGTGTTTATATGTACAATACCTAACCCAAATCAAGCTTCAGGGGGGTTGTACCACATGATTCATCTGAATATGTAGCTCAGCTGTAAATCTCATACGAAGTGTCTTTCCTGCACTCTACTACAACAGACTCATGGTGAAAGAATATGGGTCTTTATGTTATCCTATTTTTAAATGTCCATGCACATAGAAAACTAGCATATCAGGAAACTGGCTAACCTAGAACCTTGATGTTATAGTTTCCTACATGCATTCCAAAAAGTAGGTGAACATTTTCTAAAAAATAATTATCTGCATTTTGAAGCTGAGGAATTCAGCTAGGTAGTGGGGAGAAGCATCTGGTTTACAGGATGGAGTGTGTGAGGAGAGGGAATGATTTATAATGCTCATTTAGTGCAACTGTAATGAAAGAGATACATGACAGAGTTTCAATTCATGAAAAGCTTCCAGGAGCCTGAACATCAGAATACAAACATACACACCACTTATGTAACTGACAAAAATGTATTCCTAGACCATAGTTATATGAAAGAGAGAAAAATCCTCTGCTTGATAAATACCTCAATTTCAGTAATGGGAAAAAGTGACTTTCCAACAAAGCTGGCATATATCTTGTGTTTGCTCTTTCTCTGTATGCATCTCGCTCCCTTTTCCCCACCTCTTTTTTCATAATCTAACTGCTTACATAAAACAAAGCATCACATAGGTCTGTCAAATGATACCTCCAGCTTAGAAGGTCATTGTTCTTAATCCTCTTAGGGAATATACTTGGATGAATTCCATAAACTAATAACCCAACCAATAGCATTTCAAGATGATGGAGGTGCTGTCCTCTAGAAGAGACTTAAAAGTTAAGATCCAATCCATTTGATAGAGACCCCCACAGGACTTATCAAAAATTGAACGGAGCTGCTAACTGGTTTTGCCCTTGTCAAATCTTTATCACGGCAGAAGCCTCGCTCACTGTGGCATGGAAGTGACACAACAGATCTTATGAAATCATGAAAATGAAACTGTGGCTTTGAAGCGAGGCTAATTATTTCCAATAATTGCTATTGCTTTGCAATACGAGGGGTGGGAAGTCAACCCATGGTCTTGAAAGCAGAATGATCCTGGGTTTTAAAAGTAAAACAAGCTGAGGGATGGATCATAGTGCCACTGGTCTCTGCAGTGGTGACATTATTAAATGATCAGTGAGCTATCAAAGCTACAGTGCTTAGTATCTCCCCTAAAGACTCATAGCGTTAACTGGTTTCCAAATTGCATTTTTTATTGCTGGGAGAAGGCTCTCTGTGCAGTTTTTGATTCTGCGGTTACAGGGAATGGTTGTGAACAGACTGACACTAAACAGGGGCAACAAATCTTCTTGAGTGAAAACTGGCAAAGAATGACTCCCCTAAGTGTTTCAATATGAGAGCAAAGGGTACTATAAGTAATTGAAAGAATACTGCGTAATAAGAAACTGAAATTAATAAGAAGTATGGGGATTCACTTGGCTTTAACTAGGGACCAAGATTTTATGTGCCCAAATGGTCATATATTTGGGATTGGTAAAAATGGGCAGGTGGTAGCTTTACAGGAAATTTCACCCAACATGAACTTAAAATGATATTCTTTCCTGAGGAGCTAAGGGTTTTTATATTCTATCCAAAGGCCTTGAATTCTGTCAATGCTATTCTCTAGCAGAGAAAGATCTGTTGCCACTTCTGCTTTTCCAAGAGCAGGTCTCTCACCATTTCATTTTGGCAAAAAGGGGATGGAACGCTAAGCCAATATCATGTGAATAGTAAGAACCAAAATGTTCTGTGAATGGAGGGAGGAAATTCAGGGGAACACCAGCAGAAAATTGGAATTCAGGGCTGCAGGCTTTTTTTACTTTCATTGTAGCAAGAGCTGCATTGTGTCAAGTTAATATTTCTTTCTTTCTTTCAGCAGAATTTTATAAAGCAGGTGTGGGAAAATTTTGGCCCACCAGATATTGTTGAACTACAACCCCCATCATTGCTGACCATTGGTCATACTTGCTGGGGCTGATGGGAAATCAACAACATTTGGAGGGCCAAAAGTTCCCTAGACCAGTTATAAAGTTTACAAACATTATATTGTGTCGGATGAGAAACTGAAAATAAAATAGTGAAGAAACAAAAAGAAAATGGAGCTCGATATTGGTGCTGAAGGAAATGTTGCAGAGAAGTGGAGAAGCTGGAAACAATGGTTTACGCTTTCTTGCATTGCAAGTGGGGCAAATTAGAAGGATGAAAAATTTCACTGGGCATCTTTTCTTCATATGGCCAGCTAAGATAAAAGCAAGGTATTTTAATACTTTTTAGTTTGAAGACAATACAAGTTGTCATATTGTTTTACTTTTACATTTTTGTAAGCCACATTGAGTGTATATTGCATAGAACAGCAGGGTACAAATTTTAGAATAAATACATTACCACAGCTATTTTGGCTTTAAAAAAAGCAACCTTGGAGAACATGTGAACACAACTGACCCTTACAAAAGCATCCAGCTCAAGTATTATGATGTGACAGAAGCAGAACCTCTATCCATTACAGTATTAGCAGTAGTATGGTTGTAGAAAGACTTCACCTAGCCATATGTTTTCAAAGGAATGGCTACTCCAACAAACTATGCCTCAGTAGAAAAAGCAATGCTGGCAATAGTATTTGGAAGCACAAGATTCCACCGATTCATCTGTAGAAGAACAGTGACTGTGAAAACTGAACACAAATCATTGTAGGCAATTTTCAGAAAACATTTTGTATAATGCATTTCTGCAAATTCAGCAGTGGCTACTAACAAAACAAATGTATCACAATATTGGACAAGGCAAAAAGATAACAACAGCTAATGCTTTGGCTACTACTCTAGATGGCTAGCATGGAACAATGGGAAGAAATATGTTCTGAGGAAGCTGATATTGCTGATATCTCTCATGATTGTCAGTCTCAAAATTTAAACTGAAGGAATTTCAAATGGATAATTCAAATGGCAGAATTTTGCAAATCCTTAAAAATGCTATTTTTCAAAGATGTACAGATAAAATAATGGATGATCCAGAGTATATCCATGCTGTAGAAAGATATTATTTGTACATTATAGACTTAAAAAAATACAGAAGCTACATGATACCAGAAGTCTTTAGGAAAGAAAAACTGATACATCCCAGAATTATATACCACCAGAGTCATACTCTACCGCCCTGGGCAGCTACTGGAAGGCAGGGTGGGATAGAAATCTAATAAATAAATAAATAAATAAATAATACCATATAAAAGAGAGTCATATAATACCAAGTCTCCAGGATTTGCACTGGCTGCCTATACACTATCAGGCCCAATTCAATGTAGTAATGCTAACTTATAAAAAAGCCCTAAATGACTTGGGGCAAATACTTGATGGGGCACTTCTCCTATATGTGATGGTCAGGGTCATGTGATCTGTAGGGGAGACCCTTCTTGTTGGCAGGATAATGGGCATGGCCAATCATGTACTGTAGTAATTTAAGATAGAGTCTTCTCTGTGATGACACCCCATTGTGAACACCTTCCCTTGGGAGGTGCATCAGTTAGCCTCATTATTGAGTTTTCATCACCAACAACACACACCAATTCACCCAGGCCTTTGGGTGACAGTGATGTTTTGCTTGGGCCATCTGTATTATTTGGTCATATCAGCTCCTGGTTTTATCTAACGTTTAGTCAGAGCTTGGAAAAGTTACTTTTTTGAACTACAACTCCCATCAGCCCAATCCAGTGGCCATGCTGCCTGGGCTGATGGGAGTTGTAGTTCAAAAAAGTAACTTTTCCAAAAGTTACTTTTTTGAACTACAACTCCCATCAGCCCAATCCAGTGGCCATGCTGCCTGGGCTGATGGGAGTTGTAGTTCAAAAAAGTAACTTTTCCAAGCTCTGCGTTTAGTGGGTAAGAGTTTTATGTATAGTATTTTATTGTTGCATTGGAAACAACCCTGTGAGGCTAATTGAATGAAAGGTGGTTTATATATGGATCAAATAAACAAATGTCTGAAAATGTACAAATTATGTACAAACAAATCTCTGCATGTGTACTCAGAAGGATGTCCTACTGTGTTCAATGGGACTCCTAAGTAAGTATACATAGGATTCAAGCCTGAACTATGTAAACAAAGCGTTTGAGAAACTGTTGTCAGGTATGTGTGCTCAAACTGGTGTTGGTACAGTCATTATACACAAGATTTCAAACCAAGAGAAACAGACTCCCTGAAGACCCTATGGAAATTGATTTAAATTTAAATATCCCCTTTCTGGTTGAATCAGAAATGATATATGGGAATATTTCCTTGAGGACATCACAGGTAAATCAAAAAGCATAGTTTAGGTAAACATTTTGGTCCATTAAAAAGGCAAAGATTTGCAGTAGGTAAAAAGGTAAAGGTGTCCCCGCACTTATAGTGTGAGTCGTTTCTGACTCTTAGGGTGACATCTTGCGATGTTTACTAGGCAGACAGTTTATATGGGGTGGGATTGCCAGTTCCTTCCCCGGCCTTTCTTTACCCCCCAGCATATGCCGGGTACTCATTTTACCGACCACGGATGGATGGAAGGCTGAGTGGAGCTCGACCCCTTTTACCAGAGATTCGACTTCCTCCTTCCGTTGGAATCGAACTCCGGACGTGAGCAGAGCTTCGGCTGCGTTACTGCCGCTTACCTCTCTGCGCCACGGAGTAGGGCAATACCTTTATTAGAAACTAAACAGCCTAATGAATATGATTGAAGGTTGCTAAATAACAACAAAATAACAACAATAATAACAAACAAAAATGTCACAAAATAGCATGCAATCTATTGCATTGTGGATAAAGAGCCCCTGCACAATGGGGTTTATGAATCTGTCTGCGTATTTCAGCACCATTATTATATTTGTTACAGCCTCAACTGGTTAGAAGGCAGAGACATGTGGAACACATCTGAAACTGAGATAAGATAAACATTATAATAACAAAAGTGCAAAGCCATTATCTCTTTGGCGTGTGAGAGACCCAGTTGCCAGCCATAAAAATGAAGTGCAGAAATCTGCAAAAGTGGCTGAGTAACATCTCAAGATCATACTAGTTTTTAGATTGATGATGCAGCTTTCTACAGGAGATCTGTGAAGTACTGAACATCTTGAGCCCAATGATAGATGGAACAACTGACATCTCATATACCCCTACATCAGATATAGTTAAGCTGGAATCTGAAGATGGAATAAATGAAACAGTGGCAGCACAGACTGCCAGCAAGGCTTCAGAAAAAGTTTTGGTTGCTGAGACACCTGTGAATACATCAAGAGGCAGAGTAATAAGAATACCTTCTGGATACAAACATGAATCTGTCTGTCTGTCTGTCTGTCTAACAAACTGCATATACAGCTTAATTATAAGAAAGCCTCTAAGCAGTTTACAAGAAATATTAAGATAATTAATTAAAATGGTTAAAAACAAGTAATTAAAACACTCAAAAGACAATTAAATCAGCAGAAACTAAAAAGAGATTAAAACACATCAACATCTATGTGTCTGGTCTGGATATGCTTGCCTAAACAAAAATGTTTTAAGGAAGCTCCAAAAAGAATATAACAGAGGCTCTTGGGTGATGTCTACAGTCAGAGAGTTCCATAATATTAGTGCTGCCACACTAAAAGGACGATTACTTACAAGTGTGGAATGAGAATTATGTGCACCTATAACAATGCCAGTTCCTCAGATCTAAGTGGGAACATATGGGATAAGGTGATCCAGTAAGTAAACTGGTCCCGAGCTGGTGAGGGCTTTAAATACCAACAGTAACACCTTGAACTTGGCCCGGTAACAAATCGGCAGCCAATACACATCTCTGGGCAGAGGTGTTATATGCTGACAGGGTCTCACTCCTGTCAGCAATCTGGCTGCAGCGTTCTGCACTAACTGCTGTCTCTAGGTAAAGCAAGAGAAGCCCTACATAGAGTGCATTGCAATAATCCAATCTTGAAGTCACCAATGCCCAAACTACTGCAGTCAAGCTTTCCCAGTCCAGGAACATTTGTAGCTGTTGTACCAGGCACTGGTAAAAGACACTTCTAGCCATCAAGGCTACCTGGGCCTCCAGTGACAAACCTGGGACCAGAAACACCTCCAGACTGTGTACCTGTTCCTTCGTGCAATCCCATCCAGGGCACACAATTGACCAATTTCTTGGAACAGGAACCATTCACCCACAGTGTTTCTGTCTTGCCAGGATACAAGCTCAGCATATTTTCCCTCACCCATCCCACCACTGTGTCCACGCACTGGTCTAGGCCCCGCATGGCCTATCCTGGTTGAGATGTTATGGAGAAATAAAGCTGTGTGTCATCAACATACTGATGGCCCCTGGCCCCAAACTCCTCATGACCACTCTCAGTGGCTTCATATAAATATTAAATAGCATTGGATATAAAATAGTGCTCTGCAGCACCCCATAGAAATCTGCCAGGGGACCAAAAAGCACTTTCTCAATGTTGTAGGTAGAACCAGAAGCACTGTAATACGGTGCCCCCAATTCCCATTCCACAGAGCCGGTCCAGGAGGGTACCATGTCAGTGGTATTGAAAGCTGCAAAAAGATCAAGCAGGAGCAAAGTCACACTCCCCAAGTCCCATTCTATATAGAGGTCAGGGGGACCAAGGGCGACTTAATCCCATGGCCAGGTCTGAACCTAGATCAGAATGGATCTCAATAATCTGTGTCATCCATGAATGCTTGCACCAAGACTCTCTCTACCACCTTCCCCAAGAAGAGGATATCTGCAAATAATCAATAGTTATCACAGTCCAAAGGGTCTAGGGCTGGTTTCTTTAGGAGTGGCTGTACCACTGCCTTTTTCAAGACAGGGACCACTCCCTCACACAATGAAGCAAAGTGTGTAGCCAGTTGGTTAGTAGGTCCTCAGATGCTCCAGAGATCTCTCCCCACAGTGGGAGTCCCTACCCTCCAGACTGTCCAAATTAACTCCACCAACCACCTACTAGAGGATGCAATGCAAGCTGTGAAATAAGCCTTCTTTACAGCCCACACTGCCACATAGCAGGCAAGTTATATGCACTAACCAATATTCAGTCGGCTTCAGAGCAAGACTTGTGCTCTCATCTTCATCCAGCTTGCTTCCTAGCCCAAGATCCCCAGAACACCAAGAAGCCACTCGAGCTCCATATTGCCAGAGAGGATGCTTGGGAGTGACCATGTCAACCACGCATTTCATCTCACCATTCTATGAGACCAGGGCCTCGACAGGATGGTCAGCTTTCTCTGATGGAAAATCCTCCAAAGCATTCAGGAATACATCAGGTGTCATCAGTCTCTGCCCACTACCCTTATCCAGGGAGAAATTGCTGTCACCAGTCCAAATTTCATTAGATAGTGGCCCAACCATGGCAAAGGAGTGCATTACACCTCCTTACCTTTGGTTCATCCCTCATATTACTTGGGGTAAAGACTACATGAGGGATGTGTCCTGCCTGATGTGTTGGACTGATGACCATTTGAGACAGTCCCATGGTTGTCATGGAGACCATGAAGTCCCATGCTGACCCAACTGTAGCCTTCACATGGATGTTGAAATCACCCAGAACTATCATCCTGGAGTTCTCCAACACCACTGAAAAAAGGAGAAACGTACCTTGACTAATACAATGGGACTGCAAAATAAAAAGGGGTGGAGTCATAGATAATTTAAAGCTATTGTCTATTAGAACAACACATAGAAATATGAAATTGACAATGTCTAAACGCACAATTTATTATAAATAAATAAATAAAACCAAATAGACGTATAAATGATACAAAAATACACAAATTTCATGACATATACAGAAAATAGACACTGTGATATAAAATATTCAAACCCTGAACAGAATCAAGCTAAACAAGAACCATGCATGAATCAAATGAGGATAAGGCCTATATGTACCACATGAAAATGTGATGGCTGTGCATATAACTGATATTGTTTGCACAGCTGATGTTGCCACATAGGTTATTCTTCAGAAAGTTATCTGGATAGATACATGCCAAATATGTTATAGCTGCTTAGCCTTCTTCATTGGCCTATTTGGTTACAGTATCCTTTGGGCATGAGTTCACCTAACAAAATTGCATATAATTTTATAAAAATATGTATACTCACAATTTTTTTAAAAAAAATGTTCCAACAGCTTAAAAGCATATTTTTCTCGCCATTTTTGATCCAAATAGAACCACATAGAGCAATCCAGCTATCCAGTAATAACTGGTCTACACAAAAGACAACGTATGGAAAACCAGCAACCATATGCCAAATATTGAAATACGTTATTGTTAAAAACAGAAAAACAACTCACCCATAGCTCAAAATTTGTTCCTATGAACTCTAGTGAAAAAGATCTGTTAATTTATATCCAGACCAACTCTGTTACACATCTGATTGATCAATGTTAATCAGGGTTCTAGTTCAGTGGTTTCAACAAGCCTTTTAAGTAGAGACTTTATTCCAGTCTGCATCTCTGTTGGAATTGTTTTTAAGATGTTTTTAAAGATGTTTTTAAAAGATGATTTGTTTTTAATATTTTTTGAAGATGCTTTGTTTTATAGATGTTTTTAGTGTTTTATTGCTTGACACCCTGGACTCCTTCTGGGAGGAAGGGCAAGATAGGAATGTAATAATAAATAGTCCCACAACATCTGGAGAGCCACAGGTTCCCCACCCCTGTCCTAGAACTTACAGATTAAGTCTTGCCACTGTGCCAAGAGCCATAGCTCTTAAAATGTGATCAGCTGGTATTCAGTTTAGCACCTTAACCAGCAGGAGGCTGGAAGTCAAAATATTTTATTTCCTGGCCTGCTTTCTGACCCAGAGAACTATACATCCCCATACTAGAATAGCCATATATAAATATATATGACAGCTCTTCAGCCCATACATTTTAACTCTGCACTCTCTACATTTGTTCTCTGTTACTGCTCCAGCCTGCTTCCTGCTCCAATTGCTAGCATCCCCTACACCCACTGCTGTCATCTAAGCCTCCTCTCTATGGTTCTATAGGTGTGTTAATTGAATCTGATCCTGTAACCAACTTCAGCTTATTAGGCCTGAACTACCTGAAACAACCAACCAGCCCAGATCCAACCAAGGCTATTTGTATGCTGACCATCAGCAAACTGGCTGATAAAACTATGAAAGTTTGTGGTTGTTTATTTTAAGTAATACAAACCAATGATCGACATATTCTCCATCTATCTCATTTGTGAACTCAAGGCAAAGCTACTTATGCCTACGATGGGGGATAGATGAACCTAGCAAATCCACACTTTCCAAAACAATATGCAAACTGAAATGAAGCCATCCTTTGAAATTCTATGTATTTTGCAATGCAGTTTTCCAGCCAAGTAATGTGTACAAAAATGCATTGGGGGGGGAGGTAAAGTGCATTAGTGAAAATAACGTAGAAAAATACATTATTTTAGGGGAAATTGCTTTGCAAATGTGTGTGTATTAGGGATATGTGCATGTAAAAATGTGTATATTAGGAGAAATGTTCATTAAAATGCGAATGAATTTTCAAGAAGACTTAAAAAATCACAAACTGATCTGGAAATGTGGAGAATTGTCCTTAGGATTTGAAAACTGAGAGAAACTGAAATTGACAGATTTGCTCATCTCAACTCATGGCAAGCAATTGTTGATTCTGAGTTGGTTTCAAACTTTACTTGATTATAGTGTTCTTGTCTTAGCAGTCATGGAATAAGAGGAGAGGTCCTCTTGTGGATAAGAAATTGGTTAAGAAGCAGAAAGCAGAGAGTAGGAATAAACGGACAGTTCTCCCAATGGAGGGCTGTAGAAAGTGGAGTCCCTCAAGGATCGGTATTGGGACCTGTACTTTTCACCTTGTTCATTAATGACCAAGAATTAGGAGTGAGCAGTGAAGTGGCCAAGTTTGCTGATGACACTAAATTGTTCAGGGTTGTTAAAACAAAAAGGGATTGCGAAGAGCTCCAAAAAGACCTCTCCAAACTGAGTGAACGGGCAGAAAAATGGCAAATGCAATTCAATATAAACAAGTGTAAAATTATGCATATTGGAGCAAAAAATCTGAATTTCACATATACGCTCATGGGGTCTGAACTGGCGGTGACCGACCAGGAGAGAGACCTCGGGGTTGTAGTGGACAGCACGATGAAAATGTCGACCCAGTGTGCGGCAGCTGTGAAAAAGGCAAATTCCATGGTAGCAATAATTAGGAAAGGTATTGAAAATAAAACAGCCGATATCATAATGCCATTGTATAAATCTATGGTGCGGCCGCATTTGGAATACTGTGTACAGTTCTGGTCGCCTCATCTCAAAAAGGATATTATAGAGTTGGAAAAGGTTCAGAAGAGGGCAACCGGAATGATCAAGAGGATGGAACGACTCCCTTACGAGGAAAGGTTGCAGCATTTGGGGCTTTTTAGTTTAGAGAAAAGGCGGGTCAGAGGAGACATGATAGAAGTGTATAAAATTATGCATGGCATTGAGAAAGTGGATAGAGAAAAGTTCTTCTCCCTCTCTCATAATACTAGAACTCGTGGACATTCAAAGAAGCTGAATGTTGGAAGATTCAGGACAGACAATAGGAAGTACTTCTTTACTCAGCGCATAGTTAAACTATGGAATTTGCTCCCACAAGATGCAGTAATGGCCACCAGCTTGGATGGCTTTAAAAGAAGATTAGACAAATTCATGGAGGACAGGGCTATCAATGGCTACTAGCCATGATGGCTGTGCTCTGCCACCCTAGTCAGAGGCAGCATGCTTCTGAAAACCAGTTTCCGGAAGCCTCAGGAGGGGAGAGTGTTCTTGCACTCGGGTCCTGCTTGTGGGCTTCCCCCAGGCACCTGGTTGGCCACTGTGAGAACAGGATGCTGGACTAGATGGGCCACTGGCCTGATCCAGCAGGCTCTTCTTATGTTCTTATGTTTCTAATAAGCCTTTCCAATTTTAAATGTAAGCTCTATTATCTCCAAGAATGTGAAGTCTTGTTCTCACAAAGGGCAAATGAGATGGTAAATCTGGTCTGCACCACTTACAAACGTGCAGGTGGGGACTCATATGATTGAATCCTTCCCAGTAGGTGGTGGGGAAAACCCTGCTCATAGAAAACTATGTTGGGGGAGGCTTATAGTAGCCTTCTCTCTGATATGCTAGTTTTCTGTGTGTAATGAATTTTATTTCCATTATGTGATTCTCCCACCTGCAGTCTGAAGTAGTGTATGGGCTCCGTCTATGCAATAATCTGATTTGCCATTGGATTAATTATTATTTCTGATATTCTCCATCCTTGCAGAGAGAACTTTGAAGTAGCAACTCTCTGTGCCTAGTTTTCAATTCATTCTTCTCTTTTCCAATTCGTTTTTTTAAATGCACTTTGAAATCTCGATAGTGTGAGTGATACTTTTATTGATCTACTTTCTATGTGAGCTCTTCAAATGTGTATTTTCTTTCACTGTTGTCAGTGAAGTGTTGATTGTAACTGACAGACAGAAAGCAGCAGGGGGAATGAGGTGTTGTTTGTAAGCAGCAGGGGGGAAACACTGACTTGTTTATCTGCCTTAATCTGCTCTGCAATGCATTTGAAAAGAAATGTAAACAGGCAATAATTACAGAGTTCAGAAAAAAGACTGATACCAGTGGAGTGTCATGAATAAATAGTGATTATAATATTGATAATTATATGCAAAGCAAAAAAAATCAGAGATAGGAAAAATGAAAAGATATCGGGGGGAAAGGAATTGGATCACTAATGACCACTAGGGGACCACATTTAAAAACAAAATGTAAAAAAAGAGAGGATTCCATCCTTAGTCTAAAGCAATATAGTCGAGACCCAGATTTACCCCCTTATCTGCTGTGTATGAGAAATAACCTGCTTCTAGCTGAAAGCTTACACATTCTTGTCAATAAAAGTTGATCCTGCATTTAAAAAAAGATATCTCCACTGCTTTCTCCCTCCGCTCTGGTTGAATAGTAATCCTGTGTAGGCTTCAAGGTCATTTCTACAATTAGATTGTAGCTCATTTACAAATCTCTTAGATTAGTTTCTCCATATAATACTTTCAGCTTTCAGCTACAAAGCTAAGACTGTAGATGATTTCACATTAGTCATTTTCTCTATTTAGAAAAAAAATAATGAGCAGGGATTTTTTTCCCCATAGAACGTGAACTTTGCATCTTAAATACATTTGTTTTGATATCCCTAATGTGAATAGGTGGGTAATAATAAAAGCTTCATTTAGAAGTTGGCTTCTTTTTGAAAGATGCCTGGAAATCCTCAAATGTTCTACTTCTGGAATTTCCCACTAGTGGAATTGCATCAGGTAATTACTGATATCAACATTTATACAAAACACAAATAGACTGAGTTTCTAAATTGACAAAAAGCCAATACTATAATGTCTGTATGCACAAAATGGAAGTACACACAAAATCACCAGTGTTTGCCTGCGCATTGTGAAAAGCAGATAGTGGTAAAGTAAATGGAAATATCTTTGCATGCCTTTTACTTGAAATTACTTTCTAAAAAAAAATTTATTTTATTTATTTATTTTATGTTTTTATAAATCACTGTTCATCCAGAAATGGGTTTCAAGGTGAAAATGACTTTCTCACCCTTCAAATTTTCAATATCTGTCCTCTTACTACTAATCCAGAAATCTGACTACTCCTTCATCAAGTGTGAGACTCAAGGGTCAGTACATTGCCTTTCAGAAGTTGAAAATCCCCTGTGGAGTGGCCAAGTCACATGAGTGTTTGTGAGGTAAATCAAGCAGGAGTCTCCTTTAGAATTTTAGCATATTACATGTATACATATTATCTATCTGTGTGAATAAAAATGATGCTTGATGACAGTTGTATATCTGCTGATAAATATTAAGGTCAGATCTGTTGCAGTGTTAATCTGAAATTGCTTACACGTCGTATCACTGTAATTTACCTTTATAGTTGGTTTGGCTTTTTAAAATTGTTTAAAAAAACAATTCTCCTTATTAAACACTCTCAGATATGAAACTAGGAAGGAATGTGGCCAGAACATTTTTGGATTACTATAGGCTAAACACCATTACAGAGAGACCATTGGGACCCATCTCAAGTACATGGTAGGTTTTTAAAAGCCTCTGGCTCTTTACCTTGTTTTCATACTTCCCCTAAAAAATCCTAAAAAACCTCCAAAGATCCAAACACCCACTTCAGTTGTGGCTCCCCATCTGTGGAATGCACTCCACAGCGAGGTCTACTTGGCACTTTTGTTGTTATCTTTTTGGTGCCAGGTAAAGACTTACCTTTTCACCAGGCTAAGATGATATGCTGCTCTCTCTCTCTCTCTCTCTCTCTCTCTCTCTCTCTCAAACTCAGAGGAAGGCAATGGTAAATCACCTCTTATAATGAAAACCCTATGAACAGAGTATCCAAAATGCAACATGAGATAGGGCTAGAAGATGAGACCCCCAGGTCAGATGGCACTCAGTGAGCTACTGGGGAAGAACAATGGACAAGTACGAGTAGTGCTGTGAGTAATGATGCTGCTGGCTCCAAGCCAAAGGGAAGCCCAGAGGCTGATGCACACAGATGCGAAAGGAGAGTCCAGAATTGTACGGTGTGCACAATAGGAAATATGAGAAGCATGAACCAGGGAAAGTTAGAAATTGTCAAGCAAGAAATGGAACACATCAATATTATAATACTTGGCATGAGTAAATTAATAAGGACAGGAATGGGACATTTTCAATCAGACAACTACAAAATATTTTATGCAGAAAATGTGAAATTAAGAAGGAACAGGGTTGCTTTAATAGTGAGAAGTCATGTAGCAAAAGTAATTAGGAGCTATAACGCAAGGTCTGAGCGAGTCATATCATAGTATCATAGAATTATAGAGTTGGAAGGGGCCTATAAGGCCATCAAGTCCAACCCCCTGCTCAATGCAGGAATCCAAATCAAAGCATTCCTGACAGATGGCTGTCCAGCTGCCTCTTGAATGCCTCCAGTGTTGGAGAGCCCACTACCTCTCTAGGTAATTGGTTCCATTGTCGTATGGGTCTAACGGTTAGGAAGCTTTTCCTGATGTCCAGTTGAAATCTGGTTTCCTGCCAGATTATCAATGAGATTAAATGGGAAACCTATTAATATAACCATAATAGAAGTCTACATTCCAACGGCAAATGCAGAAGAAGAGGAATTGGAGAGATTTTATGCAGAAGTACAGGAAGAAATTGATCACACACTAAAACAAGATGTTCTGATAATCATGGGGGACTGGAATGCAAATGTAGGGAACAGAGAAGAACTAGGAATTGTGCGGAAATGGGGCTTAGGAGATAGAAATGAAGCAGGAGAAAGACATTGAATTTTGTGAAGCCAGTAATTTGTTTCATGCGAACACATTTTTTTTTAACAACTGAAAAGACAACTATACATGTGAACATCACCAAATGGTCAATGTAGGAATCAAATTGATTATATAATTGGTAGCAGAAGATGGAGAAGTTCCATACTTTCTGCAAAAACAAGACCAGGAGTAGACTACGGTACAGATCGTGAACTGGTCATATCAAAAATCAGAGTAAAGCTAAAGAAGAACAAAGCAATCACAATGCCAAAATACAATTTAAATAACATCCCTAAAGAATATAAAGATCAAATAAGGAACAGATTTGAGGCTTTAAACTTAGTTGATAGAGAACCAGAAGAACTATGGATTGAAGTCAGAGACATTATCAGGGAAGAATGCAAAAAGACAACACCTCTAACTAAAAAGAAAGACCTCAATGGATGACTGACAAAACTCTTCAAATGGTTAAAGAAGGAAAGCAAAATCAAAAGGAGATAGAAACATGGTCAGAATGCTAAAGAAATACGGAAAACTAAACAATGGCCCACAGACTAGAAGCGTTTAATATGTATCCCAATTCCAAAGAAAGGGGATCCCGGGAAATGCAGTAATTATCCAACTATTGCCTTAATATCCCATGCAAGTAAAGTAATGCTCAAGATTCTACAACAAAGGCTCTTACCATATATGGAGTGAGAAATGCCAGATGTCCAAGCTGGATTTAGAAAAGAAAGAGGTACCAGAGATCATATCGCAACCATACGTTGGATAATGGAACGGAACAAGGAATTTCAGAAGAAAATCACCCTGTGCTTTATAGATTACAGCAAAGCCTTTGATTGTGTAGATCAGCCTTTCCCAACCAGTGTGCCTCCAGATGTTGTTGGACCACAACTCCCATCAGCCTCAGCCAGCATTGCCAACGGTCAGGAAAGATGGGAATTGTGGTCCAACAACATCTGGAGGCACACTGGTTGGGAAAGGCTGGTGTAGATCATGAAAACCTATGGAATGCTTTAAAAGAAATGGGGGTGCCACACCATCTGATTGTGGAGAAACCAATTGGTTCCCAATTGGAAAGGGTGTGAGACAGGTGTATTTTATCATCATACATGTTTAATCTATATGAACATATCATACGGAAAGCAGGATTGGACCAAGATGAAGGAGGTGTGAAAATTGGAGGGAAAATTAAAAATATAAATTTAAGATATGCAGACGATACCATACTACTAGCAGAAACCAGTAATGAATTGAAATGAATGCTGTTGAAAGTTAAAGAGGAAAGCACAAAAGCAGGACTACAACTGAATGTCAAGAAGACTAAAGTAATGACAACAGCAGATTTGTGTAACATTAAAGTTGACAATGAGGACATTGAACTTGTCAAGGATTATCAATAGTTTGACACAGTCATTAACCAAAATAGAGACAATAGTCAAGAAATTAGAAGAAAGCTAGTACTGGGGAGGGCAGCTATGAGAGAACTAGAAAAGGTTCTCAAATGGAAAGATGTATCACTGAACACTAAAGTCACGATTGTTCAGACTGTGGTATTCCCGATCTGTATGTATGGATGTGAAAGTTAGACAGTGAAAATAGTGGATAAGAGAAAATCAACTCATTTGAAATGTGGTGTTGGAGGAGACATGGTTTGTGCATACCATGGACTGTGAAAAAGACAAATAATTGGGTGTTACAACAAATTAAACCAGATCTATCGTTAGAAGCTAAAATGATGAATCTGAGGTTATCATACTTTGGAGACATAATGAGAAGACAGCAGGAAGAGAGAAAAGGGAAAGGAGAGAACAAAGAATGACCCTGCCCACTGATGGCTTTCGCCTTGCCCAGATTTGGAATGTGGCTTCTTACAGAAAAAAAAGGTTGCCCACTCCTGCACTAGGCATATTAAAGAGCAATAGCTGATGAGGATTATGAATTTCTAATTAAATAACATAGGCCCCAGGGCATTTCTCTCTTTAAGCCCTTACGCACAAGGAAAAACACCATTCATATAAACCAATCCCAGTCCAGTGATTCTCTGTGAACCGCCCATTGATCTAAGAGCATATTCAATCAGCAGTGAGGTTCCTATACTTAAGGGGTGGAGAACCTGTAGCCCTCCAGATGTTGCTAGATTAAAGTTCCCGTTATCCCTGACCATGCTGGCTGGGGCTGATGGGAGTTGGAGCCCAACAACTTCTGGAGGGTCACACAGGTTTCCCACCACTGCTGTAAAACTAGTCTGTGTAGTTCCCTGTTGAAAAGCTGGTACAATTTCCTCTTGAAATTCCTGTTTTCAGTGACAAAGGCACAATCCAAGCTGGTCTCTTGTCAGTCATGTAGACAAAGAAGAATGAGACTACCTTACTAAAACTAAGTAGGTCTGGATCTGGTCAGTGCCTGCATGGGAGACCATCTGGAAACCCCATGAACATGAACCCCATGAACTTTGAATTCCATGATGGAAGAAAGGCAAGATATAAATATACATATAAAAATGTTTTTGTTACAATTTATACCCTGCCTTTCTGTAAGCTTACATCCAAGGCAGCTTGCCATAAAACTATGAAGCACTTAACATGTACAAAAATAGCTCATCCAAGAAAAAAAACTGCAACAGATAAAAGCAGTGACGTAAGGCCACAATTACTTACAAGTTTGCCAGAATAACATGGTCTTGACTGACTACCTAAAAGAGGTCAGTGATGGAACAGACATACCTCCCTTGCAGGACTGTTCCACAGTCTGGGCACCAGAAACAAAAAGACCTTGTCTCTTGTACACACTCACCACATCTCCAATGGCAGCAGATCATGCAGAAGGAGTTCTACCATTGAGAAGAATTCTCAGGCAAACTGATATGGAAGGAGGTGGTTCCTGAGGCTATTGAGACAACACTGTCTAAGTGGGGAAAGTGGGTACAAAGCAATTTTATTGAAACTGAAACTTTTTGCATTCACGTTCCAATTAGGAATGCACTACTATAGCTTCAGTGTTGCTGTACATCAGATGTTGCCAACCCATTGCCCATGGGCACCATGGCACTTGTGAAGGCCTTTAGTAGTGCCCCCAGTAGGTAGCCCAGAATGTGAGCTTTCATTTTTAAAGAAGTCTCTACTCCTTCTAGAAGGAAAGTTATGGAACAAAACATGCAGGTACACTCCTAAGGGACTTATGTGAAATGATCCGGCCTGGCTGCTCCTGCCTATCAATGTTATTAGCCAATGAGTGAAGTCAGAGCTGTGATTGATAAGCAAGTTGTTTGAACATCAGGCAACTTGGATCCCTGAGGTCCTAAAGAGCTGCTGTTTTCCCTGCTCTCTTAGTGCACTTTTCCTGCTTCTGTTTTGTTTTGTTCAGTCATTGGAATCTTTATAGTTTACCCTTCCTTTTCCCTTAGCAACCAGGATGCATTTTTCCTGTGCTGGGGTCGCCTGAGATAATGTAGTGCCTAGAAGTTATTGTCTGCAAATACTACTACACAATAAGTGTGGGTGAATGCTAAAGAAGCCCCCTTCTCCCCAAAAGGCAAATGTGAAAACTTTGCAAAGAGGCTTAAGCATGTTGCCTGCTTTGCAAGAGCTAAAGACCAGGGATTCATTAAGAGTTCACTGTATAGTTAACAATGGTATACACGTCTATTGAGAAGTAAGTCTCTTTGTGTTTAATGGGGCTTACTTCCATGTAAGTGGGTACAGGAAGGCAGCCTAGGCTTCGGTTTAGGGTTGGCATTGAGAAAAAACAGCTTCTTATGCCTTTAACAGCCATACGGCAGGCAGAAATTAAATAGACCAAGTTTTTTCTAGTATGGACATACAATTATGGAAAAACTTCTAATTTTGTGTTATGCCACGCCCCTATGGTAGCTATTTTGTGACTGGTTCCCTCAGCACTCTCTCAAAATTTGAAATGTGCTCTCTGGTCCAAATATTTTGGCAACCCCTGCTGTACATGGGTTGCCATATTTTGTGCCTGCCCACTGGTCTACCCATATAGGGATGTCACCAGTCCAAGGAGGAACCTATGGATTTTCTAGAGAAATCCAAACAATGGAATGTCATCATTTTCACCATGTTGCACTTGATCTTTATTTTTTCTTCTTGATCACAGTGGTGCTACTTGCTAACTTGTCTTTCACAGAACCTCCACCCAGGCTGTGACACTTTTGCACCTCTTACTTAGAACCACCTCCCTGCCCATAGTGATCACAGAAGCTTGTGAAGCAGCAGAATCTGAGAAAACAAAAGACACTTATCTGAGATGCACATTCTTTGATGTGCTTATATTACATGCACCTGGTAGTCCATCCATGTGTAGGCAGCTATTACAAAAACAGTTAGCAAATCAGACTCTAAACAGATATAATTCCCAAATCATTCAGTGATTACATCAGATTTATTTCTTACAATAGAATCAGTGAGATAAGATCAGAGCAAGTCCCTCTTTCTAGCACATTGCTTATAGAACAGCCTGGTCTTGGCAAATCTTTGAGCCATAGCACCATGCCTGTGCTGTTAAGACACCACAGCAGGTAGAGAGATAGCCTGCCTTGAAATGCTTCAGTTAATTGGAAAACAGACTTTCTAAACCATTTAGTAAATCCAATTTAATTAAATGTCATTGCAGACTCAGAGTATTTTCATAAAATACACATTATTTCACTTCTGATTATAAGAAAGTGACTCTGGTTTTAAGATTTACATTTCAGTATCATAAGATGCCACATATTTTTTAACTCTTCCTGTAAGGTACAAAGGGAGAATTCTTTTCCTTGAGTGTCATGATTTTGCCCTTTTGCCCCTAGTCAGTATGAAACAATACCAGTGTATGAGATCAAGGGAAGTATTTGGGTTTTGGGGGAACCTTCCATAACCTGCTAAAATCTAAAACCAACCCCCAGAATTACAAGTGCTATGTCCTGTGGAAAATGTTTGCACATTCCTCTAGTATCCTTAACATTCCTCCCAGCACCCTTAACAATCTACAGTCCCCAGGATTCTTTGGGAGAAGTAATGTGCTTTTAAATGTATGGTGTTTATGGACCAGTGGTATAACTGACAATGAGACACAATCCTACATTCTATCTCCATAGTTGTGGAACTACTTCTAGCATCTTTTATACAATGTGGTAAAAGGTGAGTGCTTACTTGGTTTACTACACAAGTGCTCATGTAGGCCTTCAGAAACAGAAAAAGTGCAAGGTTTCCTCTTCATGATCTCAGCCCTCCAGAATAGATTTTCAGAGGCCTTTGGGACTGCAAGGATGGGGAGGCGGAATTAGCAGGTACTTCTTCATCTACATTAGCAGCTGCCTGCACTAGAACAACAGGAGGAGGACCAATGGGATCCTGCTCATAACCTCTGCTGTCTATCTCTATATTCATATACTGTCCATTAACATCCATTTGAAGGCCTATGTTGCAGTCCAGTAGGTCAGTGTAATTTTGGACAGGGGAGAGATGCTGGAATCCCAGACAACTTAAGTCTGATTTTGCAAAGTAGTAAATTGCATGAGGAATGGAATAGCTATTACAGTTTAAAGGCAAATTATATGTTTTGCCTCAGAAATTAATTTTTGTTTTCCTCCCTTGTCTATTGATAATTATAATCTGTCAGTTTTACTCCTACATGCGTCTGCACATTTTAAATGCAGGTCTCAATGCTTATAGCTGCTGCTAGAGGCAGAAAAATAAAACCCTTTCAGTTTTAAACTGTGACACATTTGCGTGGGCTCAGTGAAAGGGATCCATTTACAGAACTCAAGAGAGATTTGCATTGCTTGGACAGCCTCCAGCAGCGGGCTCACCAAAATACCCCATTACAACAATTACCTTGTCAAGGGCTTAGAAATCAAAATGCCGCTAGAACAATGCAGCCCCATATTTTGAGCACAAGCTGCATGGATGCAAACACAGCAAACACACAAAGTTAGACTGTACCTTTTGGCAGAACCATGAGAGAAATAAAAGCTGGAGGGCACTACATCTCAGGACAAGCATGACCTCTTTGTCATGACCATGCCTATTCTCTCTTTTGGCTGACAAGCATCTAAATTTCTGTTGTCTACCACACAAGTTAAAATCCCGGCTGTCTCAGTTTATCTGGGATAATCAAAGTGTTCTAATCCCTGCCTCAGGAAAAATTCACCCACCAATCAGCTTGATTTCAAAGAAGTACCTATGTTTTTTTCTTTTATTGTTGTTATTTATTAAATTTATATCCTACCCTTTATCCCAGAATGTTTTCTCCGCTACATTACCTGAAGCTGTAAGAACATATATTAAAGGAACAAACTTTTTAAAAAGTATATAAACTTTTGTATGCTTACTGTGTTTGTTTTATGCCATAAGGCTAATTGTGCTACCAAGAAGCATAATTATTGATCACACCACCTTGTTCTCACTGCAGAGAGCAAAGAAACTGGCATGAAACATTTACATACTGTTATGGATTTGGGGTTGAGATGGATGATTTCCATGAGTCCCCTTCCAGCCTGATTTGGAACCCTGCACCTGGGGGTGAGAAACCCGCTCTGCTGGTCAGATGAGTTCCCTTTGTTAGTCTAATAGAGTGACCAGGTGAGTTAATGGGCCTATCAAGTGCCCATTAACTGAGCCAAGGAGATCCTATTGTTATAGAAACTCTTCAGGACAGCCCCCTCCCCACTTTCTGAGGCCAAGGAAAGGCTTGTGTTTTGAGTTGAGTCTGAGGAAAGGCTGGGAGCTGGAGGCAGGCAGAGGGGCTGGCACTCTGCACCATGGCTTTAGAGGCCCTCCTATAAGCCTGATGGAAAATGCAAGATCTATTGGACTGCTGATGCTTTGAACCACTCCATCTTAAGTTCAGGTTGGAATATGTGTAAATAAATAAACCATATTTCATAAAGACATCACAGTCTCTGCTGACCTTCTTTCCAAGGAAACCAAACCCTGGGTAAGTGCAGGGACCCCTGGAGATCTCTCACCACTCGGAGATTGAGGTGGCGCGCAACAGTACAAATGCTGATACCCCACCCCACACACACATTCTTTATCTTTGTCCTTTATCTTAAGGCACATCTAGATGTGCCCACTTCAGCAGATGGACCTTGCATCAGGATGAAGTAGACTTAAGTCTTCAAGGTGCCAGAAGACCCTCAAGACTGATTTTTTGTCTCTCCAATCTACATTTTCCATGAAGGAAAATGCATGCAGGAGCAATTTTGTTCTGTGAGTGACTGCACCAAAATGATCCTCCGAAGGCACGTTTCAGTCCACTGTGTCCCAAGATTGCGACTGACTAAGACGCCCAGCCAGGAGCTTCGCTAGCTGATGAATAACAACGGATAATTATTCAGCAAATTATTCAACAAATATTGGTAAATTGATGAAGAACTTACCTTGTTGCTGGAGGTGGTCTGCAGCTGTGGATGGGGTGGTCCCTATGTTGGTTCGGGGTGGTCCGAACTGTGTGGAGCGTGGGCCTCGCTGCCTGGGTTGCAGCATGATTTTTCCATTCGGGGTTTCTCTGCTTGTTGATCCATCTGCCCGCTCCAGTCGCTGGTGGATGACGTGGCTCCGAGGGACCGTTCTGGGGCCAGCCAAGAGGCACCTCCCGTCGACTTTGGACTGTGTGGTCATCCCCTCCTTCCTGTGGTGTTGTGGGGAGTTGAGGGGTGCCAACTGGGGTTGCTTTTGCGCTTGCAGGGGGGGCCGCCGGATGGAGGAAGGTTCTTCTGCCTCGTCCTGTTTTCCTGTCCTCCGTTTTTCGCTTGTCCCCTGCAATTGTTGACAACCCGAGGTTCGAGGCGAGGACTCCTTTTTCTTCGTAGTGGATTTCCAATGGTGCTTTCGGCTGGCGTGGACTTGGATTTACGAGCTGTTTACGTTCGCTGCTGTGGTCTGCGAGCAGGAATTCCGGCTTGGCGCTTGTTTTGATGGAGACCAGCTGGGGCTACTCTTGACGGAGTGAGGGATAGCTGTGGCGATGCTGCTGGATCCATTTTGCCATCACCAAGGGCTTGTTAGTCACGGACTGGCTTTTGGCTGTTTTGTTTGTTGATTGTGAGTGTGTATGTGTGAGAGTTTGTGTGATGTATGGTGTATGCTGTAAGTGTGTGTGGTGATGTTTTATATTATGTGCCTGGGAGAGAGGAATCATAGTCAGGAGGAATTTGTGGGGGCCCCAATAGGCGTAGTGACGGGTAGAGGGAGATATCACATTGTGTGGAAGACAGGCCAGGTGAGGGGAACACGGCCCAGGCAATTGACGGCTTTCCCGTGTTCCGGTCCTCCACACATCCACAGGTATGCGGGATGTCCTATCAGCCAGCTCTCTGATCTCCGGATGCTGCTTTTTAATGCCAGATCGGTACATAATAAGACCGCCCTCATCCATGATTTAATTGTGGATGAGGCAGCCGATCTGGCATGCATAACTGAGACCTGGGTGGGTGAGCAGGGAGGAGTTGGTCTTTCTCAGCTGTGCCCACCAGGATACTCAGTACAGCATCACGGTAGATCTGAGGGCCAGGGAGGGGGGGTTGCTGTGGTCTATAGGAGTTCTATCCCCCTCTTCAAGCACCATGTCCATGTAACTACTGGCCTTGAGTGTTTGCACCTTGAGCTGGGCCAGAGGAACAGATTGGGGATCCTGTTAGTGTACCGCCCACCCCGCTGCCTAACAGACTCCCTGACTGAGCTGACGGAGGTGGTCTCGGAGGTTTTGTTGAGATCTCCTAGACTATTGGTACTGGGCGATGTCAACATTCATGCCGAGGCCATCTTATCTGGGGCGGCTCAGGACTTCATGGTCTCCATGACGACCATGGGGCTGTCCCAATACACCACCGGCCCAACTCATGTGGCAGGTCACACTCTGGACCTGATTTTTGCTACGGGACATGATGATAGTGATCTGTATATAGGGAGCCTTACATCAGCTCCTTTGTCATGGACAGATCACTGCTTATTGAGGTTTAGACTCGCGACGACTTTCCCCCTCTGCAAGGGTGGGGGACCTATTAAGATGGTCTGCCCCCAGAGACTGCTGGATCCTGATGGTTTTCAAAAAGCTCTGGGGAGTTTTCTGGCTGATAAGGTTGGCGCTCATGTCGACACCCTGGTCGATCTGTGGAATGCGGAAATGACCCGGGCAGCTGACATGATCGCTCCTGTGCGCCCTCTCCTTTGTAGAGCTCATACAGCTCCATGGTATACTCCAGAGCTGAGGGCAATGAAACAGTATAGGAGACGGCTTGAGTGCAGATGGAGACGGACTCCTGACGAATGCAACTTTGCACTGGTGAGTGCTTATAATAAGACGTATTTTGGGGCAGTGCAGGCAGCAAAGAAACAACATATCACTGCCTCTATTCAATCTTCTATTTCCCGTCCAGCAGAGCTTTTTCAAACTGTCAAAGGGCTCTTACATTCTGGCCCTAAGGACGTGATTGAATCTTCTAAAGCTCGCTGTGACGAATTTGCCAATCACTTCCAGAATAAAATCTCTTGCATCCATCAGGACTTAGACTCCAATGTTATAGCAGTGGAATCAAATGAGGTCTCCGGAGCACAGTCTGGTCATATTTTATTGGATGAGTTTCAATTGGTGCAGCTTGAGGACGTTGACAAGGTGCTTGGACAGGTGCGTGCAACCACTTCTGTGTTAGATCCTTCCCCCTCTTGGCTAATAAAAGCTAGCAGGGATGGCACTGCCGGCTGGGCCAGGGAAGTGATTAATGCCTCACTATGTGAGGGAGTGGTCCCGAACTGCCTTAAGGCGGTGGTGGTGAGACCACTTTTGAAGAAATCTTCCATGGACCCATATAATTTGAATAACTATAGGCCGGTAGCAAATGTGCCATTCCTGGGCAAGGTTCTGGAAAGGGTGGTTGCACCCCAGCTACAGGCACTCTTGGATGAGACCGATTATCTGGATCCATTTCAATCGGGTTTCAGGCCCGGTTTTGGCACGGAGACGGCCTTGGTCGCCCTGTCTGATGACCTATGTCGGGAGAAAGACAGAGGGAGTGTAACCCTGTTGATTCTCCTTGATCTCTCAGCGGCTTTTGATACCATCGACCATGGCATCCTTCTGGGGAGGCTTGCGGAGTTGGGAGTTGGAGGCACTGCTTGGCAGTGGTTCTACTCCTATCTGGCAGGTCGTCTCCAGAAAGTAGTGCTTGGGGAGCACTACTCGATACCCTGGGCGCTCCAATATGGAGTTCCGCAGGGATCAGTTCTGTCCCCCATGCTCTTTAACATCTATATGAAGCCGCTGGGTGCTGTCATCAGGAGTTTTTGGAGTGCGTTCTCATCAGTACGCTGATGATACGCAGCTCTACTTCTCCTTTTCATCCTCTTCAGGTGAGGCCGTCAAGGTGCTAAACCGATGCTTGGCCGCGATAATGGACTGGATGAGAGCGAACAAATTGAAGCTCAATCCAGACAAGACTGAGATGCTGTTAGTAAATGGATCCCCTGACCAGATGGATGTTCGACCTGTTCTGGATGAGGTTACACTCCCCCTGAAGGAGCAGGTGCGCAGCTTGGGAGTCCTTTCAGACCCGTCCTTGTCACTTGAGGCGCAGGTGGCCTCAGTGGCATGGAGTGCTTTTTGCCAACTTAGGCTGGTAGCCCAGCTATGCCCATATTTATTTTATTTAATTTTTATTTAATTAATTTATATACCTTTGTCGGGAGAAAGACAGAGGGAGTGTAACCCTGTTGATTCTCCTTGATCTCTCAGCGGCTTTTGATATATATCTGGACAGGGAACATCTTGCTTCAGTTGTTCATGCTCTGGTAACCTCGAAATTGGACTACTGCAATGCACTATACGTGGGGCTGCCCTTGAAGATGGTTCGGATATTGCAGCTTGTGCAGAATGCAGCGGCCAGATTGATAACTGGGACCAAGCGGTCGGAACATGTGACACCGATTCTGGCCCGCTTGCACTGGCTGCCTATATGTTTCCGGGCTCGATTCAAGGTGCTGGTTTTAACCTATAAAGCCTTACACGGCACGGGCCCACAATACCTGATGGAACATCTCTCCCGATATGAACCTACCCGTACACTGCGCTCAACATCGAAGGCCCTCCTCTGGGTGCCTACTCAGAAAGACGCCCGGAAGGCGATTACAAGAAAGAGGGCCTTCTCGGTAGCGGCCCCCTAACTATGGAACACCCTCCTGACGAGGTACGCCTACATTACTATCTTTTTGGCACCAGGTGAAAACCTTACCCAGGCGTTATAGTATTTTTAGTATTTTTAGTATTTTAATATTTTAGTATTTTGTATTTAATGTTGTAAAGATAGTTATATGTTCATCTTTTTCTAATTACTTTTTGACTTGTATTTAATGGGTTTAATTATGTTAATCTTAGTTTTTGTTGTATGTTTAAATTGTTGATTTGATGACCAGGTGGTTTTAAATTGAATGTAAAGTGTTTACATGATGTACACCGCCCAGAGAGCTTTGCTATGGGCGGTATAAAAATTGAATTAAATAAATAAATAAATAAATAAATAAATAAATTTGGACCTTTCAGAAATGTGCTTCCACCTGCCAGAAAATCAGTACCCTGTGATTTAATGACTAAGAGTTTCTGAACGCTTTGAATTTATTTTCAGTGCTTATAATTGGCCTTTCTGCTAGTGGGCTGCCTATCGCTAGCTGCCTTGCTACCTGATTTGTGTTTTTTGAAGCTTTAAACTTGGGGGACATTTCCAGAAACAAGAAACTTCCTGTGCTTAGTTAGTTGTGGATGCTGGCTGACCATCCTTTGTTAACGGATTCCTTGTTGATGGACAGGAATGACCAGCCGATATTTCCTCAATGGGGAGTCAGATCATTTAACAGAAGAATGTTAATATGCCTTGTTGGCTGGAGAACTCTTTGCCTTGCTTTTTGATACCCTTCAGCTAGCAGGAAAAGGCAGAGAGGGACATGGAGTGTTTTGCACTTTGAAGTTGGGTAGCAAAGAATGATGGAAAGCTGAGAGATTCTACATTAAAGGTGGGAAACTTTTTTTTAGCTTAAGGACAACATTGTCTTGTAGGCATCCTTTGGATGCCAGTTGCATGCCAGTAGTGGGCAAGGTTAGAGGCAAAAATGGGCTGAGCAAATGATGTGACTCTTACCTTTGTATAGTAGGCCACATTCCAGCCCCATGGAAGTCAGAGTTTTCCGTACCTACACAAATACACACATCCCTCTCCATCCTTCATCCAACCAAGGCATTATCACAGTTCAACAAGACATTCCAGTCAGACAAAAACACTCAAGGAGACACAGTTCAAGGCCAATGTGGGGTCTGAATATAAAGGCCTGTTTTCAGCAGCCCGTACCATCCCACCGCAGGCACTGTCCCACTGCAGACCCCCGCCTCCCCCTGTGTGTGTGCACATGCATGTGCATACATGCACTTAAATACACTCAGTTGTGCCACCTCACGCATCAGAGCGCATGCCTGCATCACCCAAGATGGTGGTGGGGTTTTGATTGATGGCAGGCATGGTTGCTACCATGTGAGGTGATGCGACTGGGCATATTTAAGCAGCCACTGGCTACACATGTGTGGGTGATGTCAGCTGGGAGAGTGGAGCTTGTGCTCCACAATCTGTGCCACCATCCAGTTGTGGCCCTCAACCTGATGCTGGCAGGAATCGCGGAGCAGGATCTCCACCGTCTCACTTGCAGGGGCCCTTGGCTAGTGGCAGCAGCCCTTGGCCAGCCACAGGTCCCTTAGCCAGTGCCTGACCTGGCCACCTGCTGATGCCGAGCCTGGTTTACAGTCCCCTAGACTTGAAGCTTCCTATGCCTGTTCTAGATGGAATTAACAGAAATGGGGGGGGGGCTTTGGGAGTACTACAGAAGTTGAAGTTGGGTTTTAGGGTTAGCAGCCTGTCTGCATCCTTTAGGACTGTCCATTTACTTCTAAGTTGCTCTGATTTTACATTTGTAAATTATTTATTTATTTATTACATTTATATACCGCCCCATAGCCAAAGCTCTCTGGGCAGTTTACAGCAATTAAAAACAATAAAAACAAATATACAAATTTTAAACACAAAAAACAATTTAAAAACACAATTTAAAAAATTTAATAAATAAAATAAATATTACAACGGCACCACGAATGTCCATGCTGTCTTGTCCAAAGGGAACTATAAGTGCTGTCCCTGGAACAAGAGCCAGTAGGAATTTATTTCTTCTTGTGTTTGTTCAATGAATATGCAGTCATGATGCCTGAATAGGGCTTGTTTTGAATTTTTGTCATCTTTAAAGGATTTTCCTGACTGCAACCAGTTTTGCTCTGAGATTCTGCGCAAGTATTTCCATAGGATTATCTTGCATGTGCAGCTCTGTCAATATTGAAATGTATTTTACCAATATATCTTGTTTTCTTCACCTTTTGGCAGGAAGGAAAAAGCAGCCTCCTATCGATGTGCCTACCAACGGGCCCAAGGGAATAACCAATCTGCCACTAAGCCAGAGAAGAGAACCCAGGCAACTCTTAAGGAACACACTCACTCATCATAAAGTGCTGAAGAGATATACCCTTCTGAGCAGCTGGAACAACGAAGCTGGAATGGCACTTTCAGGGTTTAAAATGGCTTATGTCACTCCTTCCAGCCAATCATATTTGTGAGAGGGAGAACAAATGTTGTTTTACTTGCAAATGTTACTGTTGATTTGGTTATTGGTTGATTAATTATAAGTCTTTTCCCTCAAAAGCAAATGAATGGATTATTTCTTGCCACATTAAAAGCAAGCAAAAACAAGTCTTTGCCCTATAACATTTTGAAGCATTGATCTAACTAAAGGAAGCTTTCCTTGATGTTTGATAATTTCTACACTTATTGGCCATATAAGTCATATGTCATTTGCAAGTGATGTATGTTAAAATGGTTAGTTTGCATGGATACATGTCATAGCAGTGCTCCCTCAGACACTGTGATATGCTATCTTTAATATCTAAAAATTGAGTGATATCCAGCGTTGTGTGGGCATCAGTAATGGCATTTCCCCTTCTTTTTCTCTTCCCTGAAGAGTCCTCCCAGTGACCACCCAAATCTGCTTTGGAGAGTCCCCCAACCCTCCCCCAAGCAGATTTGGGGAGCACATGGAAGGGATGTTGCAGGGGGAAGGAGAGGAAGTGAAGTCCTTTTGGGAAAAGGATGGGAAAGTCCTGTTGTACATACACTGAATGCCAGTGCATCCAAGCATCACATTTTGTGGCTCCTCGAGTCTATAAGCAGAGGAATGATTAGCACAGACAGCTTGATAATTAAAATGACCTCTTGCGAGTATGGTTTAAAAGGCAGCCAGAAGGAGTCCTGTGAATTAAATTACTGTTAGCCTATGACTATGTGTTTGAGTTTTGTAAAGTTGAATATTTTTCAAAGTTGGTTGATGGGGGGGGTGTCAGTTCAACATGCTATTTGAATCAACACTTGCAATGTTTGTTATTGCTTTCTAAATGGAGTTTGCTATGTTACTTACATTATGTTATGCCAGTCTTCACCAGTGTGGTGCCTTCCAGCTCTTTTGAATTCAAACAATTGTACTGGCTGGGGATTGTAGGAGTTGTGGTAAAAAAAACATCTAGAAGGTACCAGGTTGGGGAAAGCTGTTATATGTGAGACCACGTGAAACTTGGTGACTTGCTCTTACACTTAATAAAGATTTAAATTCATTTTGGACAGCATCCATGTTTCTTCATTGGTGAGTTCTCTTAATTAATTAATTTATTATTTAATTTGTATCCCACCCTTCCTCCCAGCAGGAGCCCAGGGCGGCAAACAAAGTGCTAAAAACACTTTAAAACATCATAAAAACAGATCTTAAAATACATTAAAACAAAACAGCATTAAAAACATTAATTTTTTTTTTCAAAAAACAACTTTTAAAAAGGGTATTAATACGAGTATTACTGCCACTTCCCTTTCTTCTGTTTGATTAAATGTATTCATTTTATGTATCACTTCATGTGAATAGAGTCCTGAAGCAATTTACAGAATAACCAACAACATATAATAAAAATCCATTAAATGAAACAAATATACTAAAGGCAATATTCCCCTAACTCGTTCATCAGTGCAAGGATTACCGCTAGCTCATCAGGACTTTCCTCCCTCTCTTCCTCCCATGTGTGCTCCATGCCCTCCCCAAATGTGCTCTGGAGGGTTGGAGGAGCCCCTAGAATAGATTTAGGGGGTGCCCCACAGGGGGAGGAGAGGGGGGAAGTCCTCTTGAGTTAGCGATAATCCTTGAGCAGACAGGACCCTGGCTTAGGGCCTGTTTACATGCCCCAAAAAACCTGCATCTGGTGCTTTTTGCAGATCCTTTTAATTTGGACTGTTTACTTGACGTTTTAGCCAACGTGCATGCATTCTACTGCTTTTGCCTTTAACTCTGGATTAAATGGATGTGGCAAAAATCCAAAATTGCTTTTAAAATCCTCACCTGCTTCCAGGGCTGTGGAGTCGGTACGCCAAACCTTCGACTCCAACTCCGACTCCGACTCCAACTCCTCTATTTTTCTACTGTCCGACTCCGACTCTACCCAAAATTGCTTCCAACTCCACAGCCCTGGAAAGGGCTGTAAATGTCTTTTTAAATTGGAAGCTCTCATAGGAGCATTTTTATCGCTGCCTGAATTTGAGCTGATCTTGGCATCACAGCATTTGTCTTCATCTGGGTCCTGTGTCATACACTGACACACAAAATGTTTTCCATCTTGAGTTATGGTGAAATGCTCAACTACAGCTGACTTCATGGGAAGCTTCTTTAACATTTTGAATTTCTATTTTAAAAAATTTGTCAATCAAAATTTATTTTGAAGACGGAATTGGAGTCGGTACATTTCTACCGACTCTGACTCTACCCAAAATTGCTTCCGACTCCAACTCCATGACCCCGACTCTGACTCCACAGCCCTGCTTGCTTCTACCGTGTATTATTTTTTAAGCGCCTTTTTTTGGCTGCGCAGTTTCTTCGCCATTAGATCCTCCCTTTTCTCTGCCCCTTTAACTGTCTCTGGGCGTCATTTTGTTTCCTGCTCTTGATGAAGCAACTTCCGGTTGCTCTTGCCTTTCTTTCTCCCGCTCCTTTAAACAAAATCACATTCCCCACCCCTTCATTCTCTCTCTTCTGCAGAGACACCAACAACTCCCCTAGGGTACCAGGGCTGGAGCTCGTAAAATTCCTTCCTTGGAGCTGTGGTTTTGGCGCTGTTGTTTACATCTAGCATGTGTGTGTGTGAGGGAGAGAGTGTGAGAAAGTGTGTGTGTGTAGGACCTCTTCTGCCTCCTAGCATCCCTCCGCTCCCCCTCAAAGCTGGATCTCTCCCACCCCTCGGGCTGAGGCATGCACCCTTTTCGCAGCCACGGCGAGAGGAGGCTGGCAAAGGCACTGCTAGGGTAATTTATAAGTGCCTAAAAGCGCACCGGAAAGGGGAGCTGCCTTGGCGTCTCATCCCAGCATCTGCTCCACTCATGGAGAGCGATAATATTAAGCAGTCAGTGCTTCCTTTAGTAGCTGCTTTTAATGTCTCTCTAAAGATAATTGTTTGGGGTTTTTTATGTTTCCCAGAATGCATACTGAGGCTTGTCCCGGGGTGCCAAAGGCACACCAATCTCGCACAGGGACAGCCTAACAGCCACGAGTGGGAGCGATTCCCTTTCTTTCAAGCACCTATTCCTTCATTTAGGGAAAGACCTCCCCTTCCCTGCCTCCGCAGTTAACATGCTAATGTGTGGGCACGGCAACAAGGAAACGCTGATAGCAATAAATGCACACACGTGTGAATGCTACAAAGAAAAACAGCCAATTTATTCGTAGCAAGGGCGGAAGTATGTGAACTGTCAAAATCAATCTCGATGGAAAAAGCAGCATTTTTAATGTGGATCTTGGGTCCCATGTAAACAAGCCCTTAGCATTACATTGGCTACAACCCAAAGTGTTCATCCAGAAATTCACCCAACAGCATTAAAAAACTACACTACCCACATAAGGATGAACACCCAAAATAAATGGTCGAAAGCCAGACCATTAGCACTGTCCAAATGTCCAGGAAAATAAAAATGTCTTTGCCTAGCACAGGAGGATGACAAAGTGAACACCAGGTGAGCCTCCCTGAGGAGGGCATTCCAGAATCAAGGGGCTTCCATCATAGAGAAGGCCTGTTCTCTTATTGTCAATCTGATTCATGGGGAGGGGGGGAGTGACACTGGGGCTTTGATTTTAGGTCAAGATCAGCACTTTGGCTTCTACTAAAATTTACTTCATCATCATCATCGTTATTTAGTCACTTTCCTTGCAAAGCAACCCAAAGTGACTTACAAAAATAAGATTGAAACCAATTATAACAAACCCATTAAAACAACAAACACAACACAACCTAAAAACAGATCAGTACAAATAAAGACAGGTCTGCAAGATCTGCCACATTAAAAATTATTATTATTTATTTATTTATTTATTAAATTTATATACCGCCCGACTAGCATAGCTCTCTGGGCGGTGAACAACAGATTAATACAAAATACAATAAAATCCAATAAAACGAACCACAAAGTACAGAGAATGGGAGATCTAAAAACAATTACAATACAATTTAAAACAGAATTAAGTTAGATTAAAAGCCCTGGAAAAGAGGAAGGTTTTAACCTGGCGCCGAAAAGACAGCAGCATCGGCGCCAGGTGTACCTCATCAGGGAGACTGTTCCACAGTTCGGGGGCCACCACCGAAAAGGCCCTAGTTCTTGTAACCACCCTCCGAGCCTCTCTGTGGGACGGAGCTTGGAGGAGGGCCTTCGATGAAGAGCGCAATGTATGGGCAGGTTCATATTGGGAGAGGCGTTCCAACAGGTATTGTGGTCCCGTGCCGTATAAGGCTTTATAGGTCAAAACCAGCACTTTGAATTTAGCCCGGAAGCAAATTGGAAGCCAGTGCAAGCGGGCCAGAACAGGTGTTATGTGTTCGGACCGCTTAGTTCTTGTTATCAGTCTGGCAGCCGCATTTTGCACTAGCTGAAGCTTCCGAACTGTCTTCAAAGGCAGCCCCACATAGAGCACATTGCAGTAGTCCAGTCACGAGGTTACCAGAGCATGTACCACTGATGTAAGGTCCTCTCTGCTCAGATAGGGACGTAGCTGGGCTAACAACCGAAGATGGTAGAACGCATTCCGTGCCACCGAGGCTACTTGATCCTCTAGTGACAAGGAAGGATCTAAAAGAACTCCCAAGCTATGAACCCGCTCCTTTAGGGGGAGTGTAACCCCATCCAGGACAGGGTATATATCCACCATCTGATCAGAGAAACCCCTCACCAACAGCATCTCAGTCTTGTCAGGATTGAGTCTGAGTTTGTTAGCTCTCATCCAGTCCATTATTGAGGCCAGGCAACGGTTTAGCACATCGACAGCCTCACCTGCAGAAGATGAAAAGGAGAAGTAGAGTTGCGTGTCATCAGCATACTGATGACAACGCACTCCAAAACTCCTGATGACCGCACCCAACGGCTTCATGTAGATGTTGAAAAGCATTGGAGACAAGACTGACCCCTGCGGGACTCCACATTGGAGAGCCCACGGTGTCGAGCAATGTTCCCCAAGCACTACCTTCTGGAGACGACCCGCCAAGTAGGAGCGGAACCACTGCCAAGCAGTACCCCCAACTCCCAACTCCGCGAGCCTCTCCAGAAGGATACCATGGTCGATGGTATCAAAAGCCGCTGAGAGATCTAGGAGAATCAACCGAGTTACACTCCCTCCGTCCCTCTCCCGACATAGGTCATCGTACAGGGCGACCAAGGCTGTCTCGGTGCCGAAACCAGGCCTGAAACCCGATTGAAATGGATCTAGAAAATCGGTTTCATCCAACAGTGCCTGGAGCTGGCCAGCAACCACTCGTTCCAAGATCTTGCCCAGGAATGGAACATGCGCTACTGGTCTGTAGCTGTTGAAATTATCTGGGTCCAAGGAAGGTTTTTTCAGGAGTGGTCTCACTGCCGCCTCTTTCAGAGGGCCAGGGACCACTCCCTCTCGTAAAGAGGCATTTATCACCTCCTTGGCCCAACTAGCTGTTCCATCCCTGCTAGATTTTATTAGCCAAGAGGGGCAAGGATCCAGTATCAAAGTGGTTGCCTGTACCTGTCCAAGCACCTTGTCCACATCCTCGAGCTGAACAAACTGAAACTCATCCAATAAAACATGACAAGACTGTGCTCCAGACACGTCATTTGGATCAGCTGCTATAAACTGGGAGTCTAAGTCCCGACGGATGCAAGAGATCTTATTTTGGAAGTGTCCAGCAAACTCTTCACAGCGGGCCACCGATGACTCAGACATGTCCTGAGGGGCAGGATACAGTAGCCCTCGGACAATTCTGAAAAGTTCCGCTGGGCGGCAGAGAGATGACCTAATAGTGGCTGCATAATGTTGTTTTTTTGCCGCCTGCACCGCCTTTGAATACAGTCTGGTGGAAGCACTTACCAAATCATAATTGCATCTATCGGGAGTTCGCCTCCACTTCCGCTCAAGCCGTCTCCTATCTTGTTTCATCGTTCTCAGCTCCGGGGTATACCATGGAGCTGTATGAACTCTACAGGGGAGAGGGCGCACAGGAGCAATCGTGTCAACGGCTCTGGTCATCTCTGCATTCCACAGTTCGACCAGGGCTTCGACAGGAGCATCAGTCTTCTAAGCCGGAAAAGCCCCAAGAGCCCTTTGGAAACCTTGAGGATCCATTAGTCTCTGTGGGCGGACCAATTTAATAGGTCCCCCACCCTTGCAGAGGGGAAAAGCCACTGAAAGTCTAAACCTCAGCAAGCGGTGATCTGTCCATGACAAAGGGAGAGATGTAAAACTCCCCACATCCAGATCACCATTCCCATGTCCAGTAGCAAAAATAAGATCCAGAGTATGCCCTGATGTATGTGTTGGGCCAGTAACATATTGGGACAGCCCCATGGTTGTCATGGAGTCCATGAAGTCCTGAGCCGCCCCAGCTAAAGTAGCCTCGGCATGGATGTTGAGATCCCCCAGTATTAATAGTCTAGGGGATCTCAGCAATACCTCTGAGACCACTTCCGTCAGCTCAGTTAGGGAAGCTGTTGGGCAGCAAGGTGGGCAGTACACCAACAAGATTCCCAGTCTGTCCCTGAGACCCAACACAAGGTGCAAACAGTCCAGACCAGTAGCTACCTGGACATGGTGCTTGATGAGTGAGATGGAACACTTATAGACCACAGCGACCCCACCTCCCCGACCCTCGGTTCTACCATGATGCTGAACCGAATACCCTGGTGGGCAGAGCTGGGCAAGACTAACTCCTCCCTGTTCGCCCACCCAGGTTTCGGTTATGCATGCCAGATCAGCTGCCTCATCCACAATTAAATCATGGACGAGGGAGGTTTTATTATGTACCGATCTGCAATTTAAAAGCAGCAACTGGAGATCCGAGGGCTGGCTGAGAGGACAACCAACAATCCTGTGGATGTGAGAAGGACTGGAACAAGGCACAGCCACTACATGTCTGGGCAGCGTTCCCCTTACCTGGCGTGTCCTATGCACACCACCATACCTCCCTCTGCCCGTCACTACACTAATTGTGGCCCCCTCGGGTCCCCCCGATCAATGGTAAAACCTCCTTTCCAGGCACATAATAAAACTTAAAATACAAGACAAATCACAATCACATCAGACAGAATAACATATACCCCCCAACATTCATTCAAAAGAAAAAAAAAGTCAAATACAACACACTCCCCCACACTCTGTAGTAAGAAGCCTCAGCACTTCTTCTGTCCTGCTCCACCGTTAGAGTCAATGGAAGACATATGAGATTGCTCTTATTTCGCGTGCTCGTGTCTCTCTTGTCCACAAGGTGGGGTTGGCGCGCCTGCAGCCAGTAGCCTCTTGTCTCCTGCCACTCCCAGGCCCCCACCGCTCTTACCGTCTCCTCGCTGCCCTCCAGGGCACCTCGTCGCGACCAAAAAGACCCGCCGTCTTTCTCTCCTCTCGAAGCCCGCTAGTCCAAAACGGTCAACAATAGGCACGTCGTCGACACCACGGGCCAGTGGAGGCGCGACGCACCGCTGATGTTGCCTACGTTGCGGGCCGATGAAGGGCCACCATGCCACCAATGTCGCGGCTCTCGCTCTCCTCCACCGTAGGCAGGGGTGCCTGAAGACAAAGCGGGCAGCATCGTCGCAGCCCGGGTCACAATCCGGGCCCACCACTCCAGACCCGCCGCCAACAGGTTCTCCGACCCTGGCGGAAAGCAGCCGCTACTCTCCCAGAAAGCAAGCCAGGCGGTGGGAGGCACAGGACGCAACAGCAGCAACAACGAGGCACCGGGAGGCCCAGGAAGCCACAGGCCAGGGAAAACACAGGCCAGGGAAGAGACCCCAAAGGGCTGGCGGCCCCTCACTCCCCACGCACCTCCCAGCAGCATCGTCCACCACTAGGGTTGCCAGGTCGGAACCATCCAAAAACCTGAGAAAATGGGGGCGGGCCCTAGTGACATCACGGGGCGGACCTTAGTGATGTCATGGGGCGGGCCCTAGTGACATCACGGGGCGGGCCCTAGTGACATCATGGGGCGGGCCCTAGTGACGACACGGGGCGGGCCCTAGTGACATCATGGGGCGGGCCCTAGTGACATCATTAAACATGATACATTGTATCAACCACAGTTGCTTGGAGCATACCATTCAAAAAAAAATTCTCTGGAGATTAAAATAGAAATCCTACCTAAAATAGGGTGTTCCTAGGTCCATCTGAAGTGACAAGGTCATTCTTTCTCACAAGCTTAGGGTGATGCAAAATGGAAATGGACTGCCTTCCAGTTGATCCCAGATAGGGTCTTCATGGTAAGCAGTATTCAGACAGAGGTGGTTTACTATTGCCTTCCTCTGAGTCTGACAGGCAGTGACTGGCCCAAGGTCACCCAGTGAGCTTCATGGCTGTGTGGGGATTCAAACCCTGGTCTGCCAGGTCACAGTTCAACGCCTTTAGGAACATTTAATCTAGCTTACTTGCTTCTGGCAAGAAGGGTTTACGTGCCCTCAGGCCAGGCCATTATTGGAAGAAAGGAGCTTAGTGTTGCAGAGATGTTAGATGGGAGCACAGATGGATGCCCCAGAAGGCAGCAACTGTAAACATGCTTATTAAGGAACTAAGCCCCATAGAACTCAATAGGACTTACTTCTGAGTAGATGTGGTTGCAGCCATGTTAAACAAATTAAACCAGAACTATCACTAGAAGCTAAAATGATGAAACTGAGGTTATCATACTTTGGACACATAATGAGAAGACATGATTCACTAGAAAAGATAATAATGCTTGGAAAAACAGAAGGGAGTAGAAAAAGAGGAAGGCCAAACAAGAGATGGATTGATTCCATCAAGGAAGCCACAGACCTGAACTTACAAGATCTGAACAGGGTGGTTCATGACAGATGCTCTTGGAGGTCACTGATTCATAGGGTTGCCATAAGTCATAGTCGACTTGGAGGCACATAACAACAACAGGCTTCAATCCTAAATACATATAGTAGGTTGTATATGCCCCGCCCTATGGAAACAGTGGGACTTATGAGTAAACATTCATAGGATTGTGCTGTTAAGTATTGAAGTTACAGCTATTTTTGTGAACCTTTTAAACCTCAATCAGCCTTTTTACTTTGAGCTTTTCATTGCATAAATTATTCTAGACATTAACATTTCATAATGAAGTTTTGCTTTGCATATAGCTTACAGATTTCTGGTTAGTCATGCAATCATTCCAGAGTCTTTTAGATATTGAATAAATCTGTTGCTGTGTCTTAATAAGGCAGTACATACAGAATTAATTCTGCTGCAATCAGCGAGGAGCTGGGTTGCACTCATGGTGCGACCACATTCAGTGAAATCAGTGATAATTTAGGTTGCTGTCCTATGCATATTTAGGACTGGGAATAAATATTGTTAGTGGGTTAGACTTCCGGGTAAACATACATGGAATCAAACTGTTAATTTCATAAAAAAGAAAGCAAAGCTAGTTTAAGGGCAGATGTACTGGCTGTTACAGATGCCATATTAAATACCACAGGGACTTTCAAAATTGCCCAGAAGGGCAAATTCCAGCAGACATAGTTTCTCACAACATTACAACCTTCCAGAAATTGTAAACTACTGTTAATTAAAAGGCATATAGGAAGTTGCTTTGCATTAAGCCAGGCCATTGGTCCAACTAGCTGAGTATTGTTTTGCAGGATTTCAGACTGGGGTCTTTCCCAGCCTGACTTGGAGATGCCAGGGCTTGCACCCAGAATGTTTCCTGTTCAAAGCATGTGGTATACCACTGAGCCCTTCCTTCAGGAATTTGCTTTTTTAAATCTGGCAGTGTTATAATGCAGGGTGGGGAAACCTATGGCACCCAGATGTTGGACTACAACTCCATTCATTCCTGACCATTGGCTATGCTTGCTGGGACTGACAGGAGTTAGAGCAGCCTTTCCCAACCAGTGTGCCTCCAGATGTTGTTGGACCACAACTCCCATCAGCCTCAGACAGCATTGCCAATGGTCAGGAAAGGTGGGGATTGTGGTCCAACAACATCTGGAGGCACACTGGTTGGGAAAGGCTGAGTTAAGAGTCTAACAACATCTGGAGGGCCATGGTTTCCCCAGACCTGCTGTAGTGGCTGGTGGATCTTGAACTGTAGTGTATGTGGCAACTGGATATTTGCAGGATCAGAGCCCTCTGATAATCAGTTTATTGACCCAATGGGAGTTTCCACCCACAGCTCCCATCATGTATCAGCTGACAATTTTAATCAGGTGTGTGGAACCTTTGGCCCACCAGATGTTGCTGAACTACAACTCCCATCATCCCCAGCAAGCATTGTTAATAGCTAGGTAGGGATTATGAGAGTTGTAGTTCAACAACAACTAAAGGGCCACAGGTTCCCCACAGCTGCTTTTAACTAACTAGAGTCATTTATTGATTAGCCAGAAGACAACATGATTCAGATTATGTTGCATTGTGACTGAGCTGGGACACAATGGATCATCTGTAACCATTAGAAACAACAAGCTGACATGACAGCCCTTAACATGACTATATCTTCACTAAACTAACATTACAAAATTCCCAACAGTTTGTAAGCTGCAGTCATAAACTGTAAAATAGCTGAAACTATGTCAACATCTATGTTCAGCAGGCACTTTGAGATAAAATAATTACAGTTGAACCTTCTATATTGTGCAGTAATTTTCAAGCAGTTTCTTTATTTACAAGCTAAAGGAAACATCAGTTCAATACTATGTCGCTCTACAGGTTTGAGTAATACTATACATACACTTCATCCCTGATAATTTCCAGCAACTCTTCAGCTTGTGTTTACACATCCTTAGATTTCTGGCAAGCAATCACTTTGTAACCAGCTAGCTTATTTTATGCACAAGTTTAAAAATGTGGTTTCAAGAAACGAGCAGTCAGACTCAGTTCAGTTATTATTTCTTCATGTTCTGTTCTGTGCCTCTTGCAGCCCAGTCCCACATACATTTACTTGGAAGTAAGTGCTGAGTTTAATAGTAATTAAGCTTGTGTGTGCACAGAATTTCAGCCTAAGGGCAGAAGGGACTACATATTATATTAGCAAATGCAGGTTCCCAAACCTGTGGTAGCCAAAATAATGTAAAGTGAAAGCAGGGGAGAACTGGCATGTTATTTTACTTTATCTGGAATATTTCTGTTTCACCCCATCCCAGGCTGGTTAACAATGCAAATGTTGGGGACTTCCGGGAAGGGTGACTTCACTTGTGCCTGCTTTTGAGACGGGCTCCTGCCTCAAAAGAAGCTTATTCAGATATAAATCAGTCAGAACATTTTTTTTTTTTTGACTGATGAAATTTCTCCCGGGCAGGGAGAAACGTAGAGATCAACCTCAAAAGCCTGTTTTTGTTGGGAGGACTGGATTTCATTAATTTATGAGAAAAGGTCCAGCCAGCAATGCCGGACGGACTTCCGAACAAGCTCTATCTGATTAATGCGATACGTTTATCTTTTCTTCAAAGAGAAAACGGACTAACAGGCAAGCACCCTTCTTTCTATTATTTTTTTTACTTGGTTTAAATTGTTGCAGCAAAAAGAGATTTGTCAAATGAATCAGCTTTAAAGAACTTCTGGGTGAGCTATAACTCTTCTCTGTTATTCACGAAATTAACAGCTTATCTCTGTTTCTATTGCAAAAAGCTGTCCTGGAAGTGCATTCTAAAGATATAAACAGAAGAGGGATTTCTATTCCGAGGAACATTATATTGTCTGGGACTATTCTCTTTTTGGTCTATTTTATTTTGACGAATCTGCTTCTTCACGACGCCACTAACTGTTTTGATGCTGGGAACTAAATTTGTTTTGTATTCTTGAACATAGAGAGATAAGGCAGGCTGCTCTGTTTATACTGTGATGTCATCAAGCCTGGAATATTAACCCAATTGTTGCTGAAATAAGAAGTGGTTCTTCTTTATTTTTGTTTTGTTTTGTTTTCGTGGTTTTAAAAATGGCAATCAAGAAAGTGGCTGAGAATCTGGAAGTAATTATGTTTCAGAAAATAATGGATGAGATTGAGATAACGAAACAAACCCTGCGACAGGGCAGTAAGGAGCTGAAAATTGAACTGAGCAAAATGACGCAGGAGCTTAAAGAAATAGGGGATCCTGTGAGAGAGGAGAATGAGATCAGAGATGAGAAAAGAAAAAATAAAGGGAAGATACAAGCCCTGGAGATTGGAACAAATGTGGAATTGGAAAAAGATCTGGAGTTTATGGATATTAGAAATAAAATCTACTGTTTGGAATTTAACGTTATCTCTGAAGAAATTAATGAAGATATTAGAGATAAAGTTATCAATGGCTTGAATAATCTTCTGGACTGGAATGACGTGATGGAGCTTGATATAGAGAAAATCTATGGAATTAACTGCAGCCATGTGACAATGGAAAAACTCTCAAGAGATGAGCCAGTGCATTTTGTAGAAAAGAAGAACAGAGATATGACTTTACAACAATATTTCAGCAACTTATTCAGAATTGATGGCAAGAAAATATTTGGGATAGAGGAAATTCCCATCAGACTCTTATTATATGACTATGGCTATGACAGCAAGATTATTATGGAATACTGATAATGGAAGATTGGACACTGAAATTACTGGACTTAACAGGACTATTGAAGATGGAAGATGGAATTAATAGGGATAATGGAATAATGGCTATTGAAATTATTGAACCTAACAGATTTTGATGAGATGGATTAATCGATATGTTTATTTGGACTATGGTTATGACAATAAGATTATTATTATTATTAACGAGATGGATTAATCGACATGTTTATTTGGAGAAAAATTGATAGATATTTCTTAAAGAATTGAAACCTCTCTTTGACTTTTTGTGGAAAGAATAAAGTAATGTTTATGAGATTTGATGATTAATTAAGATAACTACTGGAGGAAAGTGATTTTATAATATAATTTAAGAGACAGGATTGTTATATATTGTAGACCTATAACTGATTTGATCTGCGACAAATGGGAAGTCAACATTTTATTTTTTTGTTTAATCATTTTTGTTTTGTTTTGTTTTTTGTCTTTGAATGTTTTATGATTTTGTTTTGTATGTTTTATGAAAATTTGAATAAAAATTATTGTAAAAAAAGAAAAAACAATGCAAATGTTGGAAAGGAGAGAGGAATCTTTAAACTTACCTCTCACCTGCCAATTCTCCCTCCTCATGGCTCTAGCAGCTCAGTTTACTTTCAGTTATGGAGTCCATAAAGAGTGGGAGCAATGACCCAGTATTTGTCTGCAATAGCAGAAGGTGTAGTGGGGCTGAATCTGCTCACTCCACAGCTCAGTTGCCTGCCCCCCCTCTCTCTCTCTCTCTCGGGCCTACCAAGCCTGTTTCCCTGGCGCGACGACTCCCAAGCAGAGGCCTAGCTACCAACAAGCTGGGCCGGCCTCCTCCGACGAGGCCTTCTTGCTCCAGGGGTGGCGGCTACACTTTACTCACTTCCTGTCTCTCTAGTAGTCCCTCCCTCAATGACAAAGGGCAGGAAGGCGGCCAGTCAATCACGCATGCATGTCAATCACGCATGCGTGCCTGAGGGAGACACTGAAAAGCCAGAGATCAACGGCTTCAAACAAACTATGGCCGGAGGCCGGAGACAGCCCCGTTTTGCCGAAAACTCCGGCAGAAAACCGGAGACCTGGCAACCCTATCCACCACAACGCCTCACAGCAGGGGTAAGTAGGCCGCACTCGTTCCCCGGAGTCGATTTTTACCAACGTTCTAATTGCCAGCACTTCACCTCCCCAATTTACAAGGGGACAAGAGAGGGTGGGCAGCCAATTCAGTCCAAATAGGGGTACTCGCATGTCTGAAGTCCCCCCTATGCACCCCAGAAAATATTAAAGGGTGGAAAAAGATGTTAAGATGTTAAAAATAAGATAAACGGTGGAGCTCTCACCACCACATCCTCCTACGCCGCCATCTTCAAGACAGATTTGATACCCAAAGCCCTTCAAATTAAGGGCCAAAAGCCTGCCACCTAAAAATAAGTAATGATGGTGCTAGGCATAACTCCCTGAGGACAGCATTCCACAAGCAGGGAGTCACCACTGAAAAGGCTGTTCTTGTGTTATCACCCTCCACAGCTCCCTTGGAGGGGGCATATGGAGAAGGGGTCCAGATGAAAAATGTAGGGTCCAGGTTAGTTCAGGTGGGGAGAGGCAGTCCTTGGAAGCAATTTTAATAATGTTTTTAACCCTTTTTAACCTTTTTTAAAAATGTTTTTAACGCTGTTTTTTTAAAATATATTTTAAGATCTGTTTTCATGATGTTTTAAAGTGTTTTTAGCACTTTCTTTGTGGCCCTGGGCTCCTGCTGGGAGGAAGGGCAGGATACAAATTAAATAATAAATAAATAAATAAATTCTCAGAAAGAGTGCTGTGCTATTTCTCCTTAGCTGCTTGACTAACCAATTTCCATCATTCTGTCTCTTAATTTAATATGTTTATAACCACTTAATGCCAGTTTTAATTTAGCATAGCTTAACCTGCTCTTTTGAAAGACCAGCTCCATCAGGCACTTTCCTCAACTCTTCATCAGCCATTTCATCAGGCTACAGGCTAGGGAGAGGGGTGGGGCTGCAGGGCCTCTCCATCAGCAATGAAATACCAGTAACTTTTGCCTCTTCCTCTCCTTCAGATCTTTCCATTCCAGCTGGCCATTAAACGATTTTCACCCTGAGTTTTCTTATTCCCCCTCCCTCACAATTCCTGTTCCTTTTGTGTTATGCCATTTAGACAGTGAGCCTGAACCGGCGACTGTCTTATCACTGATATTTGTGTTACAAACAAAACGCCCCAGTCCCTTTGAGGGGTCCTGGTGGCTTGAGTTCGCTCCCAATACTCACCCCAATAGAGTTCAGAAAACGACGAAACAAGATGGAGGAAGAGTATATTTATTACTAACACGTGCACGTGGAGAAAAAGCCAGGCTAGTTCTGACGAAGCTGAGCACAGTCAGCCTTCTTATTAACTCTGATATGTTAATTATGCACACATCATTATCATCATGACTACACCACTTTCATTTTCCTTACATCACTGTAATCCATGCCCATTTTCCTCTGGTAACTTCCCTTCTCTTCCTAGCTCCATATTTGGACGTTGTTATTCACACTTGTTTTTCTCATTTCAACCTTGGATGTTTCACCCAAGTCTGATACCTTTGTCTACAAACACAGCTGCATATTGCAACAAAATCTAATATCTCATTCTGCAAGCACAGCTTTAAACAAACAAGGGCAGTCAGCAAATTAGCATGTCTTTTAACACACACACAAGTAAATTAACTGTGTTCAATTCCCAAAATGAGCAATTTTTATGTTTAACTTAAATAAACAAAATTCAGTGTCACAATTCCTCCCTTAGAAGCTTTTGATATTTATATCATATAGCTTCTTCATTCTGAATAACTTGTTGATACATAATTTTGCCATACATTTGCATACTACTTTTAGCTGCTGCATTATTTGCTATGCTACGAATGCCATTCATGATTATAGGTAATAAGCAAGGTAAAAGCATACATCCCAATAAAATCAAAACAACCAATACAATCATTGTTTTCATTCCTCCAAACCAATTGAACCAACTTCCCCAGTTTCCAAGATTTATTCCTTTCCAGGTTTGTACTGGGACATGGGCAAGCTTTTTGATTTTGTTAGCTATATCTTTTACTATCTCACCATTATCATCAATTTTCAAACAACATTCTGTTAGGTTGAGGAGTCCACAGACTCCTCCTTCTTTGGCTAACAAATAATCCAAGGCCAGCCTGTTTTGGAGTATTGCCTCCCTCATTTGTGTTGATTGTTCTGCAAGTAGCATCAAAGCCTTTGCTGTTTGATTAGTAATGATTTCCACTACTGCTTGTAGTCGAATAAGTCTATTTAAAATGTATATGGGACCTCGGTACCCTGCTGAACCATCATGTGCCCATGAAGCAGGATCATAATGTTTAATGATCTTTTCTGGAGGCCAAGTGTCTCCCCAATTATTTCCTTGGCCTTTAGTCAAGGAAATATCAATCGTTCGTTTCCTCCTTTTGTGTTGTGTTTCATCAAATACCGGAATTAAAGGATTCAAATTTCCTCCTTTGATGGTATACATTGGTTGTATAACTCCAATATAACAACTTCCACTCCAATGTACCGGAAGGATTGCATATGCCATCTTACCACATATCCAGTAATGACCCTGTAGAGCTGGGCGAACATAATCAGGCAACTGGGATGTGTTATGTATGTATGGGAAATACTTCGTATCCTGATTGCCCAGAGGTCCTGTAAGATATGTGCTACCTGTACTTTGAATGAGACTACAGTGCCATAAGTATACATTCTTTCTGTATTCACACATTTCCTTGTTTTTCTGGTTGGTATTATTTCTCATACTCCAATAAGTTCGAAATCCATGGACTATGGTACCATTTAAATGTTTCCATTGCCAAGTGTGAAAGGTTAGACTCCCAGTTGTGGTGCGATTAAACACCTGACACTCCACCTTTTGTTTATCCTTCTGGTCAGATCCTACTTTTACATCACAACTATTTTCAATTAAATTTTCATGTGGTCCATTCCGAGCTTTACAGGATACCCATGTGCCATTCTCAAGTTGTACTCCAGTGCTGTTCCATTGGGATGCATAGTTGGCACAGGGTACCACAGGACATCCCTTTGTATGACAATGCGGGAGCCACTGGAGAGTCCAATTACATTTACTATTTCCTACCAAAGGACCTACAAATTCATTTTGATGTATACAATATTGGCCAGTGGGAGCCCACTGAAGGTCCCAAGTATGATTTGTGGTCCACAACTTGCTGCCATTATGGACATCACTTTGATTGCTGATTAACCATTTAGGGCTTAAAGGAACAGCCATCCATGGCCATTTTGGGAATCCTTTTGGACTTCCACAAATCCAACAATTCGTAAGGTTGAACCCTTTGGCTACCTCCTGGGCGACTTCAACAAACACATTTTCCCTTTTCTCCTGGAATGAGCGCCTTTGACAACTGCATACTCTCGTTTCTTGCGCGGGAAAAGAGGTTGGGAAGCAGACATATACTATAAATACAGAAGCAAGACACAAGATAGTACCAAGCATAGGCTTAAAGCCAAAGGTGTTGGTACTTGCGTGGGTTCGACCCATTTTGGCATGTATTTTTGTACTCTTATATGATCGGGGCCCAATGTTCTATCCAAATACCTTTGTAAAATTCTTCAGTTGGCCAATCTCTCATATAACGATTGGAGGGAGCCTGATAGTACAATTTAGCTCGAGTCACAACCCGTTCCCCATAATGGGTTTTACGAGTCACGTTAACAAAGACACAAGGGCGATGGCTTCTCTCCGAAGGTAAAAGGGTGACCTTAAGCGGTTGGGGCTTATTGGAGCCACCCATTCATCAAAAAGAGCAGACTCAACTTATTACCACCTTCCTTCTCCCCAATCCCCCCTTGGCGAGAAATGTGGTTGTTGAAAATGCAAAAAGGTGTACGTAACCATACACCACTGCCGATACTCTCCAAACTCCCCTATAAACACTCGAGCGTATTTCACTGTGACTGACACCTTTGATCCAGCCCCGTGGGGCAACCGTACTGGCGAGGTTATGATCTGGAGAGGGAGAGGAGGACTAGATCCTCCCATCTAACCTTATTGTCTCTTCAACTTGAGCTTCAGGCCGAAACCCGGCACAGTTTCCAACAGCCACTTGGCTTCAGGTGTCTGATCCTGCACCTCTCCAGGTGGGGAGTCCTTGGCTACTCCCTGCTCGGGTTCCTGGATAGTTACAGGCTTGGCTCTCTTTATACGACTAGCATGGACCCATCGCTTGTGGCCTACAAGCTTTACTGCCGATTCGGTAATTAAGATGATCTGCTCCGGCGGTCCCCACGTGGGCAGCAAAGGTTCTTGCTTCCACTTCCAGACTCGTACCCAATCACCAGGTTGGTATTGGTGGATCGCCACATCCAAGGGTAGCCTCTGAAACTCACAATTGTGCCTGTGAATAGAGGACAAAACACCCTGCAAGGCAGTAACATACTCTAATAACTGTCTGTTCCCTAATTCCCCATTAATCTCTGTCTGGGGCCCAGGCTCAATGGGAGGTCTGCCAAACAGTGACTCAAAAGGAGTCAATTTTGTTTTTCCCCTTGGAGTGTTTCTCATAATGGTCAAAGCCAATGGCAATGCTGTCACCCAATTCAACTTGGTTTCTTGGCACAATTTGGTCAACAAAGTCTTAACCGTCCGGTTGGCGCGTTCAACTTGACCAGATGATTGTGGTCTCCAAGGAGTATGAAGGTTCCATTTGAACCCCAAGGCCGCACTTACAGCGCAAATTATCTTACTCACAAAGTGCGGACCTTGGTCTGACTCAAATGTCTCTGACATGGAGTATCTTGGAAAAATTTCCTTCAACAGTATCTTTGCTACTGTAATGGCTGTCGCCGCCCGCGTGGGGAAGGCCTCTATCCATCCTGTCAACTGGTCTATTATGACAAGTAAATACTTGTACCCCGCACATCTTGGTAATTCTGTAAAGTCTATCTGTAGTCTCTGAAAAGGATAATAGGCCCATGGTCTTCCTCCCATGGCCGGTGGTGGCTTTGGAGCAAGATTAGTTGCTGCACAGATAGTACATCTATATACCGCTCTCTTTGTTTCTTCATATAATCCTGGTGCAACTACTTGTTTGATCAAAAGATCCCGTAAAGCGTTGCCTCCAAGATGAGTCTGTCTATGAGTCTCCATTACAAGGGCTCTAAGCACTGCCCTTGGGACAAAAATTAGTCCTGTAGGTAACTGCCACCAACCATTAGTAAATTTCTGAGCCCCATACTGTACTGCGGCGTCTTCCTCTTTCTTAGAATATTGAGGAGTCAACTCCTTCCATGGAATCATAATGTTCATTAAATTCCTCTCCAATAGTCGTCCACTTAGCGCTGCTTCCTTCGCTGCCTCATCTGCTTGGTGATTTCCCTTTCGCCGAACTGGATCCATTTCTCTTCCATGGCCTTCACATGGATAATAGCCACCTTCTTTGGTAGTTGAACACATTCCAGGAATTCCATTATCATTTGTTGATGCTCAATTCTGTGTCCATCACTTTTAATAAAACCTCTTTCCTTCCACAGCATAGCGAAAACCTGTGCAGTTTGGAATACATACTTAGAATCAGTGTATATATTCCCCTCTTGCTGGTTCAGTTCTTGCAGGGCATCTATGGCTGCAGCCAGTTCTGCCATCTGGGCTGAATAGGTAGTTGGCAACTTAACGCTCTTTATAGCCTTCAAGTCCTCACACACGGCGTAACCTGCATACCGTTGTCCATCTATCACCTTCGAGCTTCCATCCACATATAAATGTTGCCCTACTATTTGCTGATTGGTCAGGTCTACTCGGGGTTTCAATGAACATTCCATGTCTGGATGCAATCATGCACCAACTCTCCTGGTTGAGGCAATAACGTCTCTGGATTCAAAGTATTACAAGCCCTTAGGCGTATATCTTGCCGCCCCAGCAGCTGTTGCTCATACTGGGTAAGCCGGCTCGGACTGAGAACCTTAGCTACCTGGAGGAAGTATGTGGACTAGTAGTTTGATGTAACCATTGATATTGGATGAAGTCTGTCACTAATTCTTTTAAGCTTAGGCGTACTTCTGGCTTCAAAGGGAATTGGCGTACTGGAGTCGGGCCTACCCCAGGCTTCAATCTGACCTTCACTGGTTCAGCATTAACCGCACGAGCAGGATTATTCTTTCTGGCCCAAACATCAGGGTGAATTCCTTTTGGAGGCTCCCACAGTTGTCTCTTTTTAACTTCCAGCTCCCCCCTTAAGATCATTTGGAAAGTGCATTTTTGCCGCTTTGGTATCACCCCTTCCAAGGTGTTTCCTCTAAAAGTAATTTGGGCCTGGAGCTTTGCTAGAAGATCCCTTCCAAATATTGCAATGGGGCAACCATCCGAAACCAAAAACTGATGTATAAAATATTGTTGTTTATCTTCTCTTCCTGGAAGGTGTACCTGTATGGGTTGGGACAAAGGGATTCGACGACGCTGTCCTTCTATTCCCATTACATTTTTAGTTTCTTTGCTGAGGGTCAAGGGTAGACGGGACATTGCTTGTGGGATCATGGAGAAGGCCGCTCTGTGTCCACTAGTCCTTGGACTGCCGAATTATTGAGGGTAAGAGACACATATGGTTCTTCCACGAGCCGCCCTCATATCCCATCCACCTTCATTCTGATTCCTCCTCCTGCCCTCTGGCGGCCGCAATCCGAACATAGGGTGGGTTCGGGTCAGAGCTCGAGAGTGTCCTCTGCTCCCTATAGTTGTCCCGAGAGCCAGGAACCTCTCTGTAATCACGACGTCCGTCTTGGCGGGGCCTAGGTACCCTCTCGTTTCTACAATCCTTTGCCCAATGGCCTTTCTTCAGGCACTTAGCACACTGATGCTTTTCCAGTCTCCTCCTTGGCTCTCTTTCTCTATCTCTTTGATTTACACCAACCACTGCCGTAATCATGTCACATTGCTTCTCAATCATACTGTATTGCTTTTTCATCAACTTTCCCTCTTCCTTCTTACTTGCTTCATCCCTATTTACATAGACCTTGAATGCAACGTCTATTATTTGTCCAAGTCCCATACCCATCACTCCTTCCACCTTCTGTAATTTATTTCGAATGTCTGTAGAACTTTGGCCAATAAACAAGGAAATTAGGAGCCTTTGATTTTCAGCAGCCTCGGGATTGAGGGTAGTAAATCTCCGCATAGCTGTAGTAAGGCGGTTAAGGAAAGCAGAGGGAGTTTCCTCTTTTTCCTGATGAATTTCATATAATTTTGCCATATTCATTGGTTTAGGGATGGCATGCCTAAGTCCATATAAAATCAGCCGTTTATATGTGGTTATCTCAGGGGCTGCTGCTCCTGGGGTTTGGATCCACCTATGAGGCTCCACTGTTGGTAAAACACGATCTGGGGCTAAACCGGGCGCATTGCCACCTTGTCTCTGCTCTTCCAATGCGAGAGCATTGGCTTGAGAGAGTACCAGTGACTTCTCCTTCGGACTGAGGAGAGTATTCATTAATGTCTGTATATCTGCCCAAGTGGGGTGGTGACTAGTGAAAATAGTCTCCCACAGTTGGCAGTGTTTGTCTTGGTCCTCCCTCAGGCCTGGCATTTGATTTTTCCAAATAAACAAATCAGAAGTAGTAAAAGGCACATGTACATAGGCAACTCCTCCATGGCCATCCAACATTTGTCGCATTGGTCCCATAAAGGTGCCATCAGCCAAAACATCTTCCAGTTCAGGGTTATTTCTACCTGCACCATTGCCTATGGGAGTGGAACTAATACTCACCCCAACAGAGTTCAGAAAATGACGAAACAAGATGGAGGAAGAGTACAGTCAGCCTTCTTATTAACTCTGATATGTTAATTATGCACACATCATTATCATCATGACTACATCACTTTCATTTTCCTTACATCACTGTAATCCATGCCCATTTTCCTCTGGTAACTTTCCTTCTCTTCCTAGCTCCATATTTGGACGTTGTTATTCACACTTGTTTTTCTCATTTCAACCTTGGATGTTTCACCCAAGTCTGATACCTTTGTCTACAAACACAGCTGCATATTGCAACAAAATCTAATATCTCATTCTGCAAGCACAGCTTTAAACAAACAAGGGCAGTCAGCAAATTAGCATGTCTTTTAACACACACACAAGTAAATTAACTGTGTTCAATTCCCAAAATGAGCAATTTTTATGTTTAACTTAAATAAATAAAATTCAGTGTCACATTTGTAAGCCACTTTGGGGGCTTTTTGTGCTGAACAACAGTATAAAAATGCTTTAAACAAACAAACAAACAAACAAACAAACAAACAAACAAAATCACCTTATTTCTTCTTCCCTTGTATCCTCTACTCTAATCAGTTTGAGTGCTACCACTATCCCTCCTCATTACAAGCTGAATGCTATTTTCAGTTTCTTCTGCCTTATGTCATCTAAAGTCTTCTTTTAGGCAACTCATATGCTTTCACTTCTGCGAACTTCTCTTTACCCTTGGTATACATCACAGATAAAGATCACAGATTGGGAAACACTGTATTATTTCTTCATCCCATAGAACTTTATTCCCTTCCCCAAACTGTCTTTGCGGTCTTCTTTGCATGTAGAAATGCTTCTACTAACATTTTCCTTGGCTCTTTGCTTTGAAAATATGCTGTGCAGAATCTGCTGTTACTCTGACCATGGATTCCTTGGAATTTTGGCTATTACTGCTATTTTAAAAATGTTTCTTCTAGTCCTCATCATCATTGAGAAAAAATTGCAAGTGACCAGTGTCTACCAGAAAATCAAAAGAAACTTAGGAGAAGAACTACACAGTTCTTCACCATGGTTCTGTATCATTTACTCCAGGCTTTGTCCATGTTCAGACCTAGATTTATTTTTTTGTAACATCCATGGCAAAATATTCTGAGCTTCCAACAAAGCTCAAATATTCCCTTCAAAACATGTAATGCAAAATAATCAAGGTTATGCTCAGTTTAGCACAATGTGTTAAGTTGCATGGAGACAAGATAAGTTCAGGGCACAGTTTAAGTCAACCTTCGGTACTGGAAGGAACTTGTTTTCAGCAGCATGCCAGGACGCATTTCCAAACTGTCAAAGTGCCTTTGTACATATGGAGAGCGGCTAGATTTGATTTCAGCCAGATCTCAACTGCTCTGAGACCTGGAATTAGTTTTCATTGCCATTGTTCTACCCCAGAATATATGCTGTGAAGCAGAAAAATGACTGTCTCTGAGCATGTGCAGGACGACTTTCATTACTCAATGAACTTGATGGACACACTTGGACAAGAGCAGCTCCCTGGACTTTCAACCGTTGCAATATAGGCATAGACATGATTAGTACACAGCTCCCTTTAGCTCTCATGATCAAGCCCTGCAAGAAGTCTCGGCAGATTGCACTCTACAAGCAACAAAGAAGTCCAGCATTCCACCCACCCCCCAATGCATACCTTGAATCATTTCCCAGCATATACCACTGGAATTGAAACTCACTGTCATAAGTAGTTATAATGTGTGCCAGTAAAAAAAAAAAGGAACAAGTATGTTAGCTACTAGTTTAATATAGACTAGATGGTGGGAATTATATGGAGATGCAGTGGGCTGTAGTTGAGTGCAAGGACTAGCAGCACTGTGAATTATAGCATGATGATCTGGTCTCCCACACCGATTATGACACTTAGGGAGCAGCGATGGACAAAGCAGGGTGAGTGGAGACAAAGGACTGAGCCCTCCTGGGCTTAAGCAGGCCAGTTCATGGGAAACCTCAGCATTGCTGCCACAAAGCTTCACTTTTCTTTAGGCCATGTGGTAATGGGGAGGAAGGAAGGAAGGAAGGAAGGAACATGGGTGAGACCCGCACCTACTTCGCCAATAGAGGGAGAGGAGGACGGAAGCAGCAGGAGAGGAGGATGGTTGCTGTGGAGTTGCCCAGGCCTGTGCCACCTGTCCTTCCTGTGTGGCTCACCTCCACTGCTGCATCCCTTCTCCGCTTTCCTCATGGGGGACATTCTGGGGGGGAGATGCCTTCACAACCTGGAGGAGGGGGAGAGGTGCAGGGCAGTGGTGGCCTAGGCATGCTGTGGAAGAACATTCAGGACAAGACAGCAGCACCTTGTGGCGGCACTGTTTGTCAAGAGGGCAGTGGCAGAAGGCTGCAGCAGCAGAGGAACAAGCAAGACAAGCAGGCAAGGGGTGCAAGAGGGCCCATAATGGCTGATGTGAACTAATGCCTGGAGGCACTGTGGGATTTGCAAGGGGGGTTGGAGAGGTGAGTGGGCGTGCCTGGCATGTGGTGGGGTTGGCAGGCAAAATGCACAGGAGCAAAGTCCCTAGTCATGCTGTACTTGCAGTCATGCAAGCACAGTTTCTCCATAGCTTCATCATGGTCTCTGTTTTGTGGATGTTTAAACTGGTCACCAGTTACACTGGAGAGTCCAAAGGGAGAGGATCTGTCTAATTACTGCTCATAGCAAAGCTGTCCAAATGTACAAGTCCACTGGCTGCCATTCACTTTGCTTTGTGGACTTGTTTCTGATTTGGATGAGATATCTGGGAGTGTCTCCCTTCTGAAAGATTGAAGGTCCCTCAAAATCAGAAAATTCTTCCCATTTCATTCAGCTTTTTAACGGTACCTCTCCCACCCCTATTGGGGAAGCAGTACACAAAGGAAAGTTGATTAAGGTGGTCCAATGTACAATATGATATTGTGTTACAGAAAACCAACTGGCCTGCACTAGAAGTTGGACATTTAGGGTTACCGGTCCCATGCTGTGTGACACGCTTCCAGCAGAAATTCGGCAGGCATTCCTCACTATTGACTTTTGGGCATCTCTTGAAGACTTGTTTTACACCAACAGGCCTATGCAGCTATTTTATTAGCCAATCACTTTCAAGATTATTTGAATTGTTTTTAATGGGTTTTTTAATTGTTGTACACCACCCTGATATTTTATGATATGGCAGTATACAAATACTTGTACAAATAGTTATTAGAAATTTTCTTTTAAATATATATAATTTATATTGTATTGCCTAAAGTGATTGACAGTGATGAAAAGCAGTAATAGGATGGATGATAAACCCTCTCTTGAGTTATATTTGGTCAGTGAAACAAAATGCCTACAAAGGCTGTGGAATCTTCATCAACATGATTATATGAAAAAACAGGAGAGACATTTTTATCAGGGAAGTTTTAGGAACAGCATTCCCTGCCCCAGTGCACAGGAGTAGAAAAGAAAGGAAGGAAGGGTGGGATATCAATTTAATAAATAAATAAATAATTAAGCAAGCAAGCATCTAAGGTTCCCCTCACTTTTACAACTTGTATTATTCCAGTGGTGTTGATTCTTGACAAAGGGGCTGGGAGAACAGCTGTGACCCAAAACTGAGCAACAGTAAACAATCCCCTTACATACTAAAAAGGAAAACTTGTTTTCCATGCATTCTGCTCTCCTGACAAGAACTTTACTGCAAAACCACCAACACAGATAGTCTAAGCTGAATTGGACTCTCCTTGACAGGGAGATTAAACCCTTTTGTTTGATGGGGGAACTACTTTAAAATTATTGTTTTTGTCCTGTCACACCACCACACACCTTTACTGCCAAGCTGCAAGCCTATTATAGAAACAAAATGAGTTGACTCTTTTGCTAGGGGAACATTAATGCAATCTCAGGTTGTGTCCATTACAGCTCCAGCAATATTGTATATGGAATTCCCAGGAGAAGGTTCTACAGACAGAAAAGGAATCTTTCTATAACCATTTTATGAAATTTACTGGTGTGGATAAAATGAACAGAGTTTAAAATTGCCAGTCTGGCTATCTCTAAAAGACAGGTGAAGTCTTCTGGCTATCACTGCTCCATACTATTACAAATGGAAAGCCCTGAAGTAATTGAATAGTTCATCTGCGGGAAACCACTGTGAACTGCTATAACCTAAAAAGAAACAATATATATACAGCTGCAAGTTCAGAAGTATAAAGCATGCCTGCTGCCTTACCTGGAGATAGCACAAACACAGCTGTTCCTGGTATTGTTCAGAGATAGTTTTCTTCTCCCTCTCTCCCCACATGTAGTGGGAACCTATGGCTGCCTGCTATAGGAGCAGGCCTGCACACGCCTGCCATTCATTAGCAAAAACATGGCAGGATGAAACCTTGGTTTCAGATTCTGACTGGTTCTCAAACCATAGTTCAAAGAAGCCAACTGCCCAAGTTCAAATGTCACAGAGAGATGGAGTTACTTTAAAACATTAAAGATACACCTTCCTTCTGTGAGGGACAGATGATGATAATACTGACGACTAGATTGGATCCAGACTTCATCAGGCATAGGCCCTGTTCACATGTTACATTCAATGAGTGTACAGTCTGTGTACCTGGGTACACAAGTACTTGAGCTGTACACAGTTATTCACATGTAACATTCAATGAGTGTACACCCTTCAGAAACTACACTTCCCAGGATTCTTTGGGGGAAGCCATGAATGTTTAAAGTGGAGTAAATGTCTGGTGTGGGTGTGGCCTAAGACTGGATCCAACACACTATTAATAAAGGTGAATTGTCTTAGGGCCAAGCTAGATGTCACACAGCATTCTATGTATCTTTTCCCTAACTTTTTTTTAAAAATGAAAAACTTGTTTAGAATGTTGATACTTGAAATAGAAATGGGGAGGGAATGATGGACCATTTAATGCTTTCTCCTCCTGCTGTTTGTCTACAAAAATCATGCCCTTTCCCCTTTCACTCCTGATATGGCTTATTTTTGCCAGGTATGCAATAGGTGAGTTTGGGCATTTTCCAACCCTGCTGCCCCCTGGTGTGGTTTGAACTCCTGTCTCCTGCTTCCCAACCTATAGAAAGAGCTATTGGATGCTGCTGCTGTCATTGCGTGTCTGTAGCTGCCCTCATTGCCTACCCTACCCCCCTCCCATGGTGGACCTTGAACCTTTGTCCTGGGGGGGTGTCTGCCCTTTCTGCAGGACTCCTTCCTAGGGAAATAAGTGTCTGCTATATTGCATGGGCTTTCCCTCTTTCCCTTTGTGTGTTGTGCCCCAAAAGGGGGTTTGTGAACAGCATATCAGCATTCGAAACCCAGAGCTGCCCTGTGCCACTGGGGTTAATGGACTGGGGGCAATATGGCATTGTGTTTGCATGTTGTGTGGGGCAGGGGATGAAGACTGATGATATATTTTTCAGAGCTGAAGGTGGTTTATGTTGTAAAGTGCAGGGTGAGTTTGGGATATATATTTGTTTGTAGTTTTATAAACTTGTCATACTTGTTTGACCAGAGGCAACCGTGGGATGAAATGTGCATTATGGGAAGCAAAGCCTTTCACAAACTACTTTCAATTATCTGAAAACAATTATTATTGGTTGCAGTCTAATCAAACTCCATATGGAAGAATTCTATGATATTGCAAAAGTAGGAATTGAATCTTAGGGCTGTCAGCCAGTGACACAATTACCAGAAAAAGCTAGATTTTTATTTTGATCGGCTACCCATGGTGGAAGTGCAGAGGACAGGAGAAGAGATTTATAGGATTTGCTCATTCTAATTCACTGGAATGAACATTGCAACATTCTGCAATAAACTGATGGTCTTTTAATTAGTTCGCTATTTGGGTTTGTATCCTTTTAATTGCTTAATTTAACAAAATTACAGCATCCAATTGGGTGATCTCTTGTGGACATTTAGTTGCAATCCTGCCCACCATTTCAACATGCGACTATGCATAACTGATAGCAGAACAGGACCCTCTTAGTGTTGGTTAGCTTACCTTTACTTAAATAGCACAGGCAGCTCATTATTTGGAACATCATTGAAATACAGGGCTTAATTCAAGAGATCATAGATTCAGCACAATGATGCCATCAGCACTAAAATCCCTGGGGACAGTTCTCATTGAAAAGGCACTTCCAATTTGTGATTAATCAACTGGTTAATCACACTGACTAATCAATGAAGACTTTCAGCCTTCCTTAACATGTCAATACTATAAGCAGTTGAACAAGAGTACTAGATCATTAATACTTGACTTTCTATAGATTGACAACGTTGTGATTTATAATGCTGTTTGAACGTGCTTCTGAATAAAATACCTAATATTTGTGGGATTTCATATTTCTGACTAATAAAAACAATATGCTTGCCAGTCTTTGGAGGTCTGCATGTGGGCTGCATTTGTATGAAATGCAGGAAGCAGGCAGTGGCCATTTTAAGATTGATTAATCACAGACATATCTTTTTCTTCTCATCTTTATTTCTTATTTATGGATGATATAGCATGATGAATTTTAATCAGCTCTTACCCCTCTTGCTGTGTTCATCATGTTTTTGTCTGTGGAAACCGCAGATGTTAACCATTTAGGGACACCTGGTAGAAGCAAATCAACTAAGCTAACGTAATATCAAGATCAGAAGCTGACTTCTGGGGTGGTGGTGGTTAGGAACTGCACAAAGGTCACACGTACAGGGGTAACAGAGAGTGAAGATGTATGTTTGATTAATGATATTGCAAGTTACCTAACTAGGTTTGTTGGCAGTTTCTCCAGTCAATCTACATCTTTGAAAGAGCTGGAGACACTGCAAAGTGAAAGTCAAGATGCTACTAGTGAACATGAAATGGGGGACCTGAACTATGGGAATAATCCTTACACCTCGTTTCCACTGCAGCAGCAGCAATAGGCTGGATTGCAGTGTAAAGACTGAAAAGGCAAGGAAGACACTCTACCTTGACACCTGGAGTCCCCAAGCTGCTTCCACTATAGCTGAGCTGCTCAAATCTCCCACTTCTGCTCCTAGGGATTGGAGTGAGGAATACACCCATTAAAAATTTACATAATACTAAAATGTAAATGAACTGCCTTCAAGTCGGTTCCGACTTATGTGGACCCTATGAATAGGGTTTTCATGAGGCTGAGAGGCAGTGACTGGCCCAAGGTCACCCAGTGAGCTTCATGGCTATGTGGGGATTCAAACCCTGGTCTCCCAGGTCGTAGTCCAACACCTTCACCACTACGCCACACAAAACCAAACACCAACAACAAAACCTACCATACTGGTCCTTAGTTTCACTACCAGCCTATACAAAGCCTTATCAAGATGATTATTTTATTTTTAATAATAATAATAACAGAGCTTGGAAAAGTTACTTTTTTGAACTACAACTCCCATTAGCCCAATCCTGTGGCTATGCTAGCTGGGGCTGAGGGGAGTTGTAGTTCAAAAAAGTAACTTTTCCAAGCTCTGAATAATAACAATAACAACAACAACAACAACAACAATACATTTCAATGCTCTCTTTTAATATAGTTCTCAGGGTATTTTATACAATAAAAATAAGACAAATATTGCAAAATAATAAAATACAAAAGACTAAAACAGCAGGCAAACAACCAACAGCAAAAACATTAAAAGCCTGAGGGATTTTATTCACTAATAGGCAAAAAACCTTTAAAAAACATTTAAGAATGTACCTATAGCCCACAGATATGTCTATCAAACTTTAAAAAGCAGGGAAATTGGGCAGCTGTAGTGAATGCACCAGGGGAGCAGGAGACCTGACCTCCTCTCTGAGATATTGTACTGCCCTACAAATTTGTCAGAATGCAAACACAGTTTGGGTTGGTCTTTCACAGTCCAATCCACTTCTGTGTAGTTTGGAAGAATTTGGTAACATGTGCCTCTGAGCATATGGTGAGTGGTGCCAGAAAGGTAGCAGAGTAGGCATTAGGCAATCCTTCCTGGGAAGAGCATTCCATAAACAGGGGTCACCACTGAGAAGACCCTCTCCCAGTCCTAGGGATTGTACGCCCAACATCTTATCCAGTATGTGGACTGGTCCACTTGCTGGCCCTCCACCCTTGCCCACTGTTCTGCTCTCAACCACCTATTACCCCCTTTCCAAAGGCAATTTTATCCTGTGGCAGATGGGGAGAACTGGCAGGGAGGGTGGGAAAGACAGGTGTGATAGAAAGGCCTGGGAATGAGGAGTGAAACAGTGTTAAGTGTACATGTTGAAACATTTTAAAAAATGCATTTTTCTGAGCATTCAACCCGAACACTCAAGCAGCTCAGTTAGAGTGTGGGCCAAGCAGAGGGTGTCATCCTAACTCTAAATGCACATGAAGTACTTTGAATACTCCAAAAGTTTTATAAATGATTATCATTATTGTTATTTAAACCCAAGCTTTATAATTTGAGATTTCAGATCTTTGTTTGATTCCTCCTCATAACATATTTGTGCTGCTAGGCCAATATTTCCTACAATTTTTCACTCATGGGTAATTAAAGATTGGGGAGAATGACCATTCAAGCATGGCATCTCCTTCATATTCATACCTTTGAAGGTATTTAAATCAGAGTATGGACTGTTATTTTATTGTGCCATTCTAAATACTCCCAGAAGAATGGAGGCTGTTCCTCTCATTAAACCATGAAGGAAAAAAGGTTTCCTATGTGGAAGATCCTTGGACTGGTGCGGGCGACCACATCTGTGCTGGACCCTTGCCCCTCTTGGCTGGTGAAAGCTGGCAGGAGCAGAACCTCCGGCTGGGCCAAGGAGATAATAAACGCCTCTTTGAGAGAGGGAGTGGTCCCTGACTGCCTAAAAGAGGCGGTAGTGAGACCGCTCCTGAAGAAACCCTCTTTGGACCCAGATAACCTGAACAACTATAGACCTGTGGCGAATGTTCCGTTCTTGGGCAAGGTGCTGGAACGGGTGGTTGCTGGCCAGCTCCAGGGGCTCTTGGATGACACTGATTATCTTGATCCATTTCAATCCGGTTTTAGGCCCGGTTTTGGCACTGAAACAGCCTTGGTCGCCCTGTATGATGACCTTTGTCGGGAGAGGGACAGGGGGAGTGTGACTCTGTTGATTCTCCTTGATCTCTCAGCTGCTTTTGATACCATCGACCATGGTATCCTTCTTGGAAGACTCACGGAGTTGGGAGTTGGGGGTACTGCTTGGCAGTGGCTCCGCTCCTACTTGGTGGGTCGCCACCAGAAGGTAGTGCTTGGGGAACATTGCTTGATACCCTGGACCCTCCATTGTGGAGTCCTGCAGGGATCGGTACTGTCCCCCATGCTTTTTAACATCTACATGAAGCCACTGGGTGTGGTCATCAGGAGTTTTGGGGTGCGTTGTCATCAGTACGCTGATGACACGCAGCTCTATTTCTCCTTTTCATCTTCTTCAGGTGAGGCGGTTAACGTGCTAAACCGTTGCCTGGCCGCGATAATGGACTGGATGGGAGCTAACAGACTGAAGCTCAATCCAGACAAGACTGAGACACTGTTGGTGAGTGCCTTCTCTGCCCAGATGGTGGATGTTCATCCTGTTCTTGATGGGGTTACACTCCCCTTGAAGGTTCGTAGCTTGGGAGTTCTTTTCGATCCTTCCTTGTCTCTTGAGGCCCAGATGGCCTCGGTGGCACGGAATGCTTTTTACCATCTTCGATTGGTAGCCCAGCTACGTCCCTATCTGGACAGTGACGACCTCGCCTCAGTTGTTCATGCTCTGGTAACTTCTAGATTGGACTACTGCAATGCGCTCTACGTTGGGCTGCCCTTGAAGACTGTTCGGAAACTACAGTTAGTCCAGAATGCAGCGGCCAGATTGCTGACACGGACCAGAAGGTCCGCTCATATAACACCTGTTCTGGCCCGTCTGCACTGGCTTCCGATTTGTTTCCGGGCTAGATTCAAAGTGCTGGTTTTGACCTATAAAGCCTTACACGGCATGGGACCGCAATACCTGGTGGAATGCCTCTCCCAATATGAACTTACCCGTACACTGCGCTCAACATCTAAGGCCCTCCTCCGAGTGCCATCCCATCAAGAAGCTCGGAGGGTGGTGACTAGAACTAGGGCCTTTTCAGTGGTGGCCCCCGAACTGTGGAATGGTCTCCTCGATGAGGTGCGCCTGGCGCCGACGCTACTATCTTTTCGGTGCCAGGTGAAAACCTTTTTATACTCCCAGGCATTTTAAAGTGTATTTTAACAGTATTTCACTATTATCTTGTATTTTGGACGTTGTTTGGTTCTTTTATTGTTTGTTTGTTTTTGGTTCTTGATTTATTGTATTTATTGTACTTATACACTGTGCTTGTTTTATCTTTTATGTACACCGCCCAGAAAGCCTTCGGGCTTAGGGCGGTATCTAAATTAAATTAAATAAATAAATATAAATAAATAAATAATAAAATGCAGTTGTACAGTATAATGACCTGGAAAATTAACATCACAGGTAGGCTCAAAAATTGGTCCTGGGAGATTACGTGGCAGTCTTGGGCTGGATGACCTGCCTGAGGAACAGTGTATGATGAAGTAATTTTCCAAACATTTAAGACTTCGCCAGCCTAGCCTAAAATAGGGGATCAAATAGGAATTACTTTATAATAGATTATGCTGCCATTTACAGATAGTTGCGCTTCAGTTAAAGCGACCAAGCCAAAATCCTCTGCACATTTTAGCCTGGAAAATTAGCCTGCTAAAAGATATGATACCAGACAAACAAAGTGACTAAACTACAGATGTTTTATGCCCATTACCATAGATGCAGTCAGCTGATCCATTTTCAAATCATGGCTCTTTTCATGTGAGAGGCTGATTTTAAAGCAGTAGAAATTCCTGTCATGGCCCCGTCAGAGGACTCCTCAGATGAGGACGACTCGGGAGTAACAGCAGCAGACCCAGGAGCAGCAGACTCAGAAGGAGACATGGAGGAGCCTCCTGAGAATCCAGCTCCTTCTGCCCCTCAGCTGCAGAGCACCCCAGATACAGCAGAGGCCCTGCAGCCAGACACAGACAGTGAACAGGATACTCCCCCCTCACCTGCAGAACGTAGACAGCAGAAGGTCAGGCAGAAGAGAGGCAGGCCTGTCTCCTTAAGGCCCAAACGCTGAGGGCTCACACCTGCTGTCCATCCTGCTCTTTATAAGGCACACCTTGGCTGCAGCTTGTTGCTGACTGCAACGTCAGGCGTGGCTTTGTGTAGACCTAGTTTCCCTGCAGCATCTCTTTGACTGACCTCCTTGGCAATTGATCCCGGACCTCCACTGACCTCGCTTCTGGACTTCTGACTTGGCAAGCACGCTTCGAACAGGCCTGGCAGATTTACAACCCGACTGCTGGCTAAGGACTTTCCTTCCCTGCCAAAGACCCAGGAATTTCCAGCCCCCCCTGACACTGCTGAGGCAGTGTAGAGCTGACAATTCCCAAGCTCAAACAACATTTTTTCCCTCCTTCAACGATACAGAAAGAAAGAAAAAATTCTGGGAGTTTGGATCAGTACCATGTGCTCCCCTGTATCCATGCACCTCTTTTATTGTTAGTGGGAGAGAAAACATGTTCACATTTTTGGAGCCACCTTCCCCTACTCAAAGGAAGTACCTTCTGGTGCTGCCCCCCTATGCTGCTTTCCCGTGACCCCCACAGCCACCATCATGGCTCATTAATGCTATTGCCATTTTTAGCTTTGGTCTTCTGCACAGAGCATGATGTTCACAATAAAAATGTCAGCAGCAGGTGTCAGGAATGTGCAGGCATTTCAGTAATGGCAAAGGGCATAGTGACTGTATGGGTGGGAACACACCTTAGTGGTAGACTACACACTGTGCGTGCAGAGAAAACCCCAGGTTTAACCCGGCATCTCCAGTTAGAAGGGTCACTTAGCAAGTGGTGGGAAATATGCAGAGGATCTCTGCCCGAGATGCCCCGGAGAGCTGCTATCACTCAGGAGATGTGGACAAATAGTCTGAGTGGTATAAGACAGCTTCCTATGTGCCCATGACTGTGCCAACCCTCCTAGACATGAATTCAGATTCAGCGGCCCTCATTGATTTCACTGGCATACAACACACACAGAGCTGTGAGCAGCCAAAGCATTACTTTCAATCTGGTACTCACAACCCGCCATGGCTGCTTCCAATGTGTTAAAGTGGGTTTAAGCGTGCAGAGCTTCAAGTGAGTGACAAACAATGTGTGTGGGGGTGTTCATAGGAAAATGAAGAAAGGAAAACACTGAGCAGAGTGCTGCACTGTTACTGTGTGACCCTGAATCTAACGTGTGTGCTGCTGGGTTTTTTTTCTTTAGTAGCTGCATGCAGGGTGGGGGAAAAGGTAATTATTTTATCCATATTCAGACCAAGAAGTTAATACATATTCACACACACACACACACACACACACACACACACACACACACACACACACACACACACACCCCTCCCTCCCTGGTAGATTAGACGGATGACTCCTTCTCGCCCTTTTTTCAACCCAAGAATTTACTGCTTTAGACTGCACTCCAAACCCCCTTAATCTGGACTCTCTCTCTGTGGACTGAGCGGAGGCATCCCAGCACCATAGAATGAATGGCACAACCACAGACCTTCATTCTTCTTCCCTTTGAATGCACAGGCAGGCGGAAGGGCCACCAATGGAATCCATGTTGGCAGAGCTTAGCAGAAAGCCCCAGAATGGTTGATCTGAGGGTGGGGCAGGGCTGAGCCAGCTCCACTGGATCCCGAGCTGCTCTGAATGCCAGCTTCACCCAGCACTGGGCCTGATCTGAGTCTAGGAATAGAAAGATTTGTCAGTTTCAGTTCTCTCGGTTTCTCATTTTTCCAATCTTAAATTCAGTTCTCCCCATTTCTGCAGCAATTTGCCATTTTTTTAATAAAAAACTATCCTCATGAAAATTCTCCAGTATTTTAATATGACTTTTTTTCAAATAAACCAACATTTTTGTAGGCAGTTTTGACTAATGTAGACATTTTTGCAAACAATTTCTTGTCATATATGTCGATTTCTTGCCGCCCTGGGCTCCTGCTGGGAGGAAGGGCGGGATATAAATCAAATAATAAATAAATAAATAGATAATAATACATTTTTGTATGTTATTTTCACTCATATATTCATTTTAGGCACACTTTCCCCTAACACACACATTTTTGTAAACATTGTTTAGTTGGAGAACTGCATGACAAAATTTGCATTAAGTGTGAATTGCGAAGGATGGCTGTGTTTCGGTTCTCCCCCCCCCCAAAGTATGAATTTGATAGACTCGGCATGAAATGCAAACTAAATCACATGTCTCGCCCCTTCCTATCTGGGTCCAATCAGCCTGATGCTAACTCAAGGATTGGGCCTGATCTGCCTGCCCCCAACCTTCTGCCACTGCCACCATGAGTAGTCAAGCTGTGGATGTGGCAGTATGCCCCCCCCCCAAGTGTGAAGGATTGGACAAACACTATGTTATAGAAAACCAAAGTCTGTGAAAGTACATATTTGGAAATGCCATTGGTACGATCCTAAGCACATTTATTAAATGATGTCATATAGAACCTGAACAAATTATTTTACAGTCACACCCATGAAAACCTATGCAACCTTGTATCTGGAGATCTAGAGCAGATAACACATTATTAAGAATCACTTTCCATAACTGTAAAGAAGTATGTCCATGTGTGTGCATCCCAGGAACCCAAATGAGGGGTGAGAGCAGCATAGGAACCTAGGCAGATACTTTACACCAAGGGTTCCCAAACTTTTCCTGAAAAGTTACACTTTTATTGTTTTTATTACATTTGTAAGCTGCCCTGAGCTCTGTTTTTAACAGTGGAAGGGCAGGATATAAATCTTCTTAATACATAAATAAATATTCCATAGTGTTGGAAACTAGAGCCTAAGTATATAAGGCTGAAAATGTACATTTAAAAAAAAAAGATTTGTCACATATTCCTTCAGTTTCTGTTGGTATTTACTAGGTAAAAAAAAACACCTGGATAATGAAACTATTAATATGCTTAATTTGCATAAATAGCAAATAATTTGCATAATATCCAAATTAGCCTGCCCGGATTTGTGGCACTGGAGTATCGCAATCGTAGTGGAGTCTGATGCTGTAATATTGGATATTGGATGACAATATTCTGTCATCCTGTCTTCTAGAATATTCTGTCTTCTAGGATAAACTGAACAATATATATATATATATTGGAACTCAGGAGAGTTGTGTTTAGAGATTTCTGAAAGTAGCATATTAGCCTAAACTGGGGACAGCCAATGGGGTACCTTTCAGATGTTGTTGGACTCCAACTCCTATTAGCCTCAGCCAGCATCATCAATGGTCAGAGGTGGGAGTCCAATAGCATCTGCAGGATACCACTTTGGCTACCCTTGACCTAAACCAAAATAAGGCTGGTCCCAGCAAAGATACCAGTTCTGGATGAAGCCTGTGGAGCTAGATGGAGACCTACAAAATTTTCACTTTCAAATAATTCAGATTTCTGATCAAGATTCCTCAGGTGTATTTAAGAGACTGAGCAGAAAATCATAAGTTCCATGGATTCACATCTCACTTCAGCTCACTAAAGCTGCAATCCTGTGCATACTTACCAGCAAGTAAACCCCACTGAACAAAGCAGGACTTTAGATTGGGTTTATACAAGCCACTTCTTTCAGCCTCTGACCCATATCCATAACAGAATTATAGAATGATAAAGTTGGAAGATACCACAAAGTCCAACCCCCTGCAGATGCAGGAAATCCACTGCTACAGGATCCCTGATGGGTGGCTTTTGCTTAGAAGCCTCTAACGAAAGAGAGTTCATCACTTTCTGAGGCTGTCTATGGGGATAGGAAATATGGACTTGTAAATTGTAAGGATTACTGCGATTCTATATGCAGAGCACTTTGAAGTGCTATATAAATGCCACGTTATTTTCATTCTTCTGATATATGTATAGGGAGTTTCTTCATAAGGTCCCACAGTCCTCTATGTTACTGCCCAGTGGGCTCAATCAGTGGCCCAGAAAACATTCAGTGCTTAATTCCATAAACCAAAAAAAAAAAAAAATTAAGGAAGGAAATGAACAACCCAGTTGAAATTGTGCTGGAGTTTGCTACACAGTAAGAGTCATCTTACTAAAGAATAAAGTTGAAACATCTCATTGTAAGCACTCAGTGCAAACCACTGAATATTGAGACTACATATAAAAGCAGTGCTTACACAACTTAAACTCTACTGGCACAATTGTACTTCAGTAATACTTGTTTATTAGCCAAATGCATCTGATCTCAGAGGCCTGGATGACAAGTTCATTACATATCAATTTAATTAGCCAATTTACATTTAATTTACATTTCAATTAATGTCTTTAGCAACAAAATGTTGCATTAATAGGGTAATTGCCTGTTAGGCAATATGTAAAAGAATAAATAGCCACATTTTGAGGAAGCATTCCTATTTTCTACATTTTATTACCATAAATAACCTAAATAATTATTGCTCTTAAGGGGCCATGTCCCAGTTCCCTTCTGGGCCTAATTATAAAGACTTAGTACCTCATTAAGCAAAATGGTTTTGAAGTCACAGAAAAGCATTACTCTAATCGTGACTCATTAGTTTCAACAAAAGGGGGTGTAGAAACTGCAAAACTGCACATTTAGGCATAGTATTTTTTGTGGTGAAGAAGGAAAAGCCCACTTATGAGGTAGCCCTTACAGTTTTACAGGTGTTTCCATTGAAACCCAGCTTTACAAAGGTTTTGTGCAACTGTGATTGTTAAATGCAAGAGAGAAACCCAGAAGAAAAATTGGGTCAGACTACCCTGTCATAGCCAAGTCTATCACATTCCAATAACTTTGTTCCTAAAGTTGAAGTCAGTATGTTTGAGCTTCAAACTGCTGAAGAGTTAAATGTATCAGAGGTCAATTCTGCTTGCAATACTTAAGTCAGGCAATGCTCAGCAGCAGTAATCTTATGCTAAAGTCATTTTTTGCATGATCAATAATATATGGGATGAAAACCAAGTTAGCCACCATCCTCTATGGGCAAGGTCAGCTCAAAGGATTCCCATAGCAAACACACTGAGAAAACATTCTAGAACTCACTGAGATATTGCAGAGGATTCTGTGGCACACTATCCATTGGTGCTTGGAGCAGCTAATGCCCCATAACAGCAGGAAAGCCCAGTTCCATGTACTGCTTCTAGCATGCTGACTTCCCAGAGGAACTGAAAGCATAGCCCCATAATCCCTTTTGATGTTACAGGTAGTCCTAGGGCAGCCTTTCAGTTTACACAAGTTGCTGGTTATTCTGAAAGAAGTGGAAAAGCATGTCTTTGCATGCTGATTCTGACATACTGAACTGTCCTTGAATTGTAGTACATAGTCTTCCTATACGGTCGATCCAGCCAGCACTCCTTGTGGAACAAGAGGAAGAACAGCTTGAAACCTACCAAGTAGGAGCCAGAAGGTGATACTTCACCACACTGTCTAAACTACAACTCCCATCATCACACTGGCCATTAGCTGTGTTGGTGGGGCTGATGGGAATTATAGTTCAGCAACACCTAGAAAGCCAAAGGTTCTCCACACCTGCTCTAAGTCATTGGGTCCTTTGTCAAACTGCTCTTACCATCAAGAAATTTCTCTTAAAGTTCAACTGAAACCTACCCTCTGTAACTATTAGATCTAGTCCTGCCCTCTGGGGCAACAGAGAAGCCTCTTTGTGTTAGCCCTTCTGGTACTGGTATTCAAAGAGTGCTATTGTGTCTCCACTTAGTCTTCTCTTCTCCAGGCTAAACATACCCTGTTCCTTGAACCCCACAGAACTTGTTTTCCAAATGATCACCTTCATTGCCTTCCTCTGAACCCATGCCAGGTCCAATTTGTCTACATATCCTTCTTAAGGTGTGGCACCCAGTACTGAACAAAATATTCCAGATGAGCCTGACTAGTGCAGAACAAAGTGTTACTATTACTGCACATCAATTGAAGCTATGATTGCATTAATACAGCCTAAAATGGCTTGCTTATTGATTGATTGATTGATTGATTGATTGATTGATTGATTGATTGAGCTTTTTGTATTGCTTGACATTTAGGAATTCCAGAGCAGTATACAAACACAATAAAATCAAACAATAAAAATAATAAGTATAAAACAATACAGTGAAATGCCCACGGTTTCCACATTGACCAACAATACCCACCAGTATCAAGAGTCAGGAAATGCTTGGGTGAACAAAAGTATTCAGCATATGCTGAAAGCATAGAATAGACTGTGCATGCCTTATTTCTAAATGGAAGCTGTTCCACATGGTGGGTGCTATCACACTAAAGGCCCTACTCCTAGTAACCATAAAATGGATTGCAGGAGACTGTGGGACCATCAGATCAGGGTCTCATCAGATCAGGGTCTCATCAGATCAGTGTAATGACTGGGCAGCCAGCCACATAACACTGCTGACTAGGGTTGCCAGGTCTCTGGTTTTCACCTGGAGACACTAAATTTTTGGGGTCTCTGGATGAGTTACCTCAATCTCGACTTCCAGCTTTCTTTCTTTTTTCTTTTAAAAGTAAGTTTCTAGGTGGTCTGGTTCAAGAGATATACACCAAAATGCCAGCTGCCTCCCTGCAACTTCTGTTAAATAAGCTCATGCTGGCTGCTCTAATCAGGTTTGTAGCCAATATGTGAAGTCAGGGTTGTGATTGACAAGGGACTTGTTGACCTCCAGGCAATAGCTAGAACCCATTGCAAGGCCAGAAAACTGTCTTTTCCTGCTTGTCTGAAAATCCAAATTGAGTAAGTATATAGATCTCAGCCGTAGCAAAAATCCCTTTCTCTGTGTGTGCAGGTCAGGAGATGAAGGACAAACAAAAAAAATAGCAGGATCATGGTAGACAATTGTTTACTGTAAACAATTTATGTTATGATTATAATAAAAGCATGCATGCAGGGTTTTTTTAATTACTTGCAAACATAGCATATTATACATTTTATCTTTCAAATAATTTTTGAACAGAAATTTAAAAGAAGTGTATATGAAACTTGTTTAAATTTTCCTGGGTTGTTGAAGAGGGCAGTTTATTTGTCTAACTAATACCCTGTTTTGAAAACCTTCCCAATATGAACGTTTAATTCTATACTCACTTTTCTGGGAGTAAAGCCACAATGCTAATCCCACAAACTGGGAGTAAACCACATTAAAGTCAATAGGACTTATTTTTGAGTAGACATGGTTAGGATTGTGCTGTAAATCAATGGGACTTTGAAATGAACATAGCAAAGGATTGTGTTTGTGTTGTAAATCTTTCTCTCCCCCTCTATTCCTATGTTAAGGCATTTAAACAGGGCTTACTTAGGTATCACTGCTTTTATTTTATAGGAAACTAATACTGATTTTACTTTTTTTAAAAAAAATGTTCTGCAATGACCAACTGGTTTTGACAATAAACTATTACATGGAGTCTATGTATTTTTACATCCCCAGTGTGTGTGTGTGTGTGTGTAATTTATTTATTTATATCCCGCCCTTCCTCCCAGCAGGAGCCCAGGGTGGCAAACAAAATTACTAAAAACACTTTAACACATCATAAAAACAGACCTTAAAATACATTAAAACAAAACAACTTTAAAAACATTTTTAAACAAGCTTTAAAGACATCTTAAAAAAGGGTTAAAAACATATTAAAAGTTTTTTTAAAAAAAAATCTTAAAAAGCAATTCCAACACAGATGCAGACTGGGATAGATCTCAACTTAAAAGGCTTGTTGAAATAGGAAAGTCTTCAAAAGGCACTGAAAAGATAAGAGCGATGGTGCCTGTCTAATATTTAAGGGGAGAGTATTCCACAGGGTAGTTGCCGCCATACTAGACGTCCGTTTCCTATGTTGTGCAGAACGTGTTAGAATAGGCAAACTTGCATGTTCCCTTGTAAAAGGGAGATGTCCCCTTTAAGGGATATTTGGGGGAATATCCCATGTTCCTGTTTACCATGATGTAAACCCTTGCCCTTCTTGGCTTATTAAAGCTTGACAAGGGGGGTTGACCGAGTGGATCCAGGGTGTGGTTAATGCATCATTGGGAGAGGGAGTGATTCCAGCCACCTTGAAAGAGGCGATGATCCGACTGCTCCTGAAAAAGCCCACCCTGGACCCATTGGTTTGTGACAACTACCAACCAGTCACAAATATCCTGTTTTTACGGAAGGTGATTGAGAGGGCTGTGGTGCAGCAATTGCAAGTACTCTTGGATGAAACAGATTATCTTGACCCATCCCAGTCTGGGTTCAGGCCTGGTTATGAGACTGAACTGGCCTTGGTCACCCTGATGGATGACTTATTGGGAGAAGGACAGGGGGAGTGCGACCCTGTTATTCTCGGCAGCTTTTCATACCATTGACCATGTTATCCTTTTGGGCCGACTTGGTGAGATGGGTATCAGAGGCACTGTTTTACAGTGGTTCCGATCCTATCTCCAGGGTCGTTCTCAGATAATAGCATTGGGAGACTGTCTTTCGGCCCCCTGGCAGTTGTGCTGTGGGGTGCCGCAGGGTACCATCGTGTTCCCCATGCTGTTTAACAACTATATGAAGCCCTTCGGAGCTGTCATCGGGAGATTTGGGGTGAGATGTCAGCAGTATGCTGACGATAACCAGCTCTATTTCTCTGTAACATCTGACTCAGGAGAGCCCTTGACCTCTGCCTGGACTCGGTGATGGGCTGGATGAGGGCCAATAAACTGAGCCTGAATCCTAGCAAGATGCACTGTGGGTTGGTGATTCCCGAGTTCAGATAATTGGTCAGTAGCCTGCTTTGGATGGGGTCATACTCTGAAAGAGCAGGTTTGTAGTCTAGGGGTGCTCCTGGATCCATCGTTGTCGCTAGAGGCCCAGGCTTTCCCTCTTTCCAGTGTGCCCACCTAAATCTGTTCTAGAGGCTCCCCCAATCCTCCAGAGCAGATTTGGGGAGGGTGCACAGCACACATGGGAGAGGAGGAGAAAGTCCAGTTGCACTAATGGTAATCCTCGTGTTGATGGGATGTGTTCATTATTTCTAAACTGGGCCCAATTCCTAGCTCCTCTTTCTATCACATCTGTTATTAGTAATAATATTTAGCGTGTTTATTATGATTTAGAATATTGTTAAAGCACTTCATTTCTTTCAATCATTTCCTACATTTGTCTTTTCCTTTTGTTCCTGACTCTTGCTTTCTGGTGGTGGTTGGGTTTCTGAAGATTAACAATTGTCCAGAACTCAGCTGTCCAGCACAGGACCAGCCCTCCCAATTGCTCGATAGTTGAATAAGAATAATTTCACACAAGATTTTACAGAAATGAGGGAATATATAACAGAGGACGCTGCTTTTTCATTTCCTCACAATCATTACCCTGGAGTGTGCTTAGCCAGTCCGGCAGTGTCTTTTTTCGAATACAAAATGGTGCATACATAAGAAATAAAAAGCTCTAATTTATTCTACAAAAGTGTTCATCAAATAATAGACGGGACTCGAGGAAAAGATTAAGAGCTTACATTTTTCATTTGACTTATTTCACATAAAATTTTATAGAGGGTAAAATGATGGGAGGCAAAGAAGCAATGATATTTCTGTTTTATCTCTGTCTGAGGCCCATAAATCTTCCTGAAGTATCATTAATTATAGCAGCGTCTTTCATGATGCTATTGTTAAAGGTCTAGCTGCCTTTGCATTATAAGCTCCCTATTTTCATGGGTTTATAATGTGAGTAGAAGAATTATTTTAGGCTAAACTTTGCTTAGGTAGCATATCTGCTGAGAGAAATTACTAATTTTATATAGAGAGACTGTCTTTGAACAAAAGCAATCACCTACTGGGCATTCTAATTTAATACAATAGCACATATGTACTTTTTCAGTGCAGGGGGCTAATATCAGTTTTGATGTGCTTAGCTGCATCACTTTAGATATTCCTGGGACAAGTTTGCTTGAGGCATCTGAACTACATCCATGTGATAAGACTGGAATCAGTAACAGAAACAATGATGTCTTAAGTTGGATATATTGATCAAGATCTCTGCTATCACAAACCTAAGGTTGGCAGACCCTGCAGCTTATTCAGATTTCAACTTTTGAGATGGACTGGGATTGGCCCACATCCTACTGGGCACGGTCCACATACACACTGGCGTTCCAAGACTTCCAGTTTCCCTTTTCTCTCCTTCAAACCCCTCCATGCCTCCAAAATCTGGTCCAGAGTGGCTCCCCAACACTTTGCAGCAGATTTTGAAGGCATGGAGGAGGCTGGTGGGGAAGAGACAAAGGAGAACCCCCATTGTGCAAACAGATGCCCTCTCATGCAACATTGAATCTCACCCCTTGTTTTCAGAGTAGCGCATGCTGTTTTACTTCTCTCATGTTCTGCCCTGCAGTGTCATTGACTTGTGGTCCCAATGGCCTGAATGTTCTTCCTTGATTTGCTACTGGGCCACTGTTAGTCATGTGACTTCATGGCATTACACAGCACCAAGTAGTATGGCCAAACTACACATTATTGTGAGGAAAAGGAGGGAGGACCTCAAAAGTACAAAGGTTCAATACAGATGTGGAGAGAAAATATTTTTGCTCTACTGCTTTGTCAAACTGGTTCTTTAGTTGATTAGGTTTTAAGAACAAGCTGTTTTTAGATTTTAAGAACTCACAAACATTTCAAGTTCCTGAAGAAGGGTGGTTTTTTTTACTCTGAAACAGACTGAACTATAATTAATAAATTGTTTTGCACCAGTGTGCACCGGAGCCTGTTCTTTTTGTTTGAAACTACATATTATGCAAGAAATTGAGTAGGCATTTTTTATTCCTGCTTTGAAGAAGTTTGAATTTTAGTAGAACAGCAATGCAAGAAGAGGGATGCTTAACCCTTCTCCTTGGGTCTTTTTCTATTCTAAATGCCCTTTCCTAAGGCTGCTGGTAGGGCTGTGTGTGTATACTTCAGAATGTCACCTACAGTTCTCCCTCAATTGGGAAGAGCTCAATTGTAGAACATCCACTTTGCATGCAGAAAGTCCCGGCATCTCTAGATGGGCTAGGAACATTCCTTCTCTGAAAACCTGAGAAGCCACTGCCAGCCTGTGTAGACAATGCTGAATTAGATGGAACAATGTTCTGACTCAGTATGAGGAAACTTCAGGTCCCAGAACTACACTCTCTGGTCCAGGGGTCCCCAAACTTTTTTCCCCCACAGACCACTTGAAAATTGCTGACGGGTTTGGCAGTCCACTTTCTGCCTGTTGTAGCAATTAGAATGTACTGTGTTAGGTGATGTATGATTTTTAATTGTATTTTTACAGACATGCTGCAGACCACCTGAATGAAGCTTTCGGGAACCCCTATTCTATTCATTCTGGAAGGTGATTCTGAAAACAACCCCTGGGGAAAAAAAAATCTGAAGGGTGGGAAAGCAATACCATAAATAAATAAAACTGATGTGAGTGGCATATTTGTCATTGCTGATGACAAATGCTTCCCAGCCAGAAGCAGCCGCTCACTAGCAACAAAGCATTCACCTAACAGAAATGGTAAATCCAGGAGCAAATGCCTGTAGCAAGCCCCAATGCCAACTCTGCCCCTTTATCTACTTGGGTGGTAGCATCAGTAGACCAAACATGATCAGATAATACCAAGGGCTCATTCATTCTAGCCTGAAGATGTCATCACCCAACAATCTCTATTTGCCATTTACTTTTTTTGGAGTAATAAATCCAGGAGCAAATGCCTGTAGCAAGCCCCAATGCCAACTCTGCCCCTTTATCTACTTGGGTGGTAGCATCAGTAGACCAAACATGATCAGATAATACCAAGGGCTCATTCATTCTAGCCTGAAGATGTCATCACCCAACAATCTCTATTTGCCATTTACTTTTTTTGGAGTAATAATTTTAATTTTATAATTTTATAATTTTTGTAATGATCATGACAACATACGTGGTTCTATATCAGATTTTTTAATCATGACAAGGGTAAGCAACAGAATCACAATCAGTTAACCAGTAACAGAGATTATAATAAAGGCTTGATATACATTAATCATGCCTACCAGATTCTGAAAACATCAGAAACACAATTCCAGTAATTTCACAAATACTCAAAATTCACAATGCACATCTACTTCTATCTAATACTACTTCATAAATATTAATACACTATAAACCCATAGTTCTTATTTGGTTCAAATCTTTTACTATAACCAGGTAAAATTAAAATAAACCCATTTCTACCTTTTTGCCTTTTACATAGGCCAGAAAACCTCTTGCCTTCCAGACGCTGTTGGGCTGCAACTGCCATTGTCCCGATCGCTGCCCATGCTGGCTGGGGCTGACGGGGCTTGTAATTTCCCAAAAGATTCCTAATGAGAAAAGGAGTCCAAGATGGGTGGGAGTTTCTAAAAACAGAAATTCCAGAAGCACCATGGCAAGCAATTCCAGCAAGGAAAAAAGGGGGAAAACAGCAGAAGAAGCCAATGTGGCTTCACAAAAAGCTTAGAGATGATGTGAAAACAGAAAAGGATGCATACAGGAAGTGGAAAGAAGGCCAGGCCACAAAGGAAGAGTACAGGCAGGTGTCATGGAATTGCCGGGATGGTGTCAGGAAGGCTAAAGCTGAGAATGAGCTGAGGTTAGCGAGAGATGCTAAAAGCAACAGAAAAGCTTTCTTCAGGTATGTCCATAGTAAAAAACAGAGAAAAGAAATGGTGGCACAGCTACTCAATGAGGATGGCAAAATGACAACAGATGACAAAGAAATGCAGAAGTGCTCAATTCCTAGTTTGGCTCTGTCTTCTCCCCAAAATGGCATTCCCACCTTGCTCGGGGGCATGTTTGCCACCCCCCCACACTAGCCAGAAGGCTCGGGAAGGTTCCCGAAGGTTTGAGCGGGGTCAGGTGGGGTCATTTGACCAATGGCATTTAGGGATTCAGCAGGTTTATAAGACCACTCCTCCCTTAGAACTTGCCTTTTTTGCCTTGCGGCACCTGCCCTCTCTCCCTTGTCAGTATGGGCTTTGCTAGTTGCCAGTTTGGGCTGAGTAGGATTTTTTTGAGGGGGATCCTGATTTCAGAATCCCTTTGGTTTTGCCTACTCCATACTGCTTGGGTTGATTCGATTGGCCTTCGAGGGGGGTCATGGTTGTCTTGCTTTGGCTGGCATGGAATTCGGGCAGGTGATTGGGGGAAAATTGAGGAGGCTAAGGCATTCTGGTAAGGGCACTCCCTAGGGAACCATCAGTGCTTAATGTCTGGTGGGGATCTGGGGAGTGTCCTTGTGGGACCAGCTTGCGCATCATGGTAAACGCCTGTACGGTGGGGCCAGGCTGCGGAGGTTGGAATCACATACCTGGCTCTAGTAGTAAGGAGGGATAAGTTTTCCTACATCCTTGACTGGGGAGTTACAGTCCATGGTGACTGACTTGCCTTGAGGATGGGAGGGAGTATTCCCTCCCGGTTAGGTTGAGCCTCACCTGCCCGAAGTAGTTGAAATTCGATTAATTGGCTGAAATCTGATAAGGCTTAATATTTGTTATATTTTAATAAATATAACATTATACCATATCTGTGTTCCAAGTCTTCTTTGGTGTGGTGGCAAAGGGTCTATGACCCTCTGGGGATATATGAAGTAGAAGGGGCAGGATTGGAGCTTGAGATTGATAGACAAACAGTCAAGGAATATCTAATTACTTTGAATGAGTTCAAATCGGCAAGGCCTGATAAACTGCATCCTAGAGTGTTGAAGGAACTGGCTGAAGAACTCTCAGAACCGCTGTCTATTATCTTTGCGAAATCATGGAGGACTGGTGAAGTGCCAGATGACAGGAGGGGAGCTAATGTTGTCCCTATCTTCGAAAAGGGCAAAAAGGAGAAACCGGGGAACTACAGACCAGTCAGCCTAACATCAATCCCTGGAAAAACTCTGGAGCAGATTATAAAGCAGTCAATCTGTAAGCACCTTGAAAACAATGCAGTGGAATTATGAAGAACAAATCCTGCCAAACTAATCTCATCTCATTTTTTGATCGGGTAACCTCCCTTGTAGACTGGGGGAATGCTGTGGACATGATATATCTCAACTTCAGCAAACCTTTTGACAAAGTGCCCCATGATATTCTGATTAGCAAGCTAGCTAAATGTGGGCTGGATGGAACCACTATCAGGTGGATCCACAGTTGGCTCCAGAATCGTACTCAAAGAATGCTTATCAATGGTTCCTTCTCAAATTGGGCAGAAGTAACGAGTGGGGTACCACAGGGCTTGGTCCTGGGCCCAGTGCTCTTCAACATTTTTATTAATGACTTGGATGAGGAGGTACAGAGCATGCTTATCAAATTTGCAGATGATCACAAATTTGCTCACAGCAGACAATATTTTCACCTCTGTAGGTGTTTGTTTATATTCTAGATCTTGCTCTGTCTAGCTGGAAATGGGTCACATTGACACTGACTGAATCTTAATCATTTGTTTGGGTTCCATACTCATTTGTGCTCTGCTTTACATAATACTGTGTGACACACCTACTACTGACTTTTGCATTGCTTGACCTTTTGGTCTTACTTTGTTTTGAAGAAGCCACTTCTCCCCTGCTCTTCTTCTGTCTATATTCAGGGCATGTATACTTAGTCATGAGCCGACCAATGCAGAGTTGTTTCGCTGTTCTGGAGGGATTTGGATGCAGCAGAGGTATCCCTCTGCCCTGCCTGGATCCGCCATTCTCTGCCATCAGGGGAACTCAATCCCATGAGAACTGGATCTCTATATGGTTTTACTTAATCATTAATTCTTGTAATATTTTCAGTAGTTTCACTTCTTTTCCATCAGAAGGTCTTCAAGTATATTTCAAATTATGTACACTAGAGTCCATATCATAAGACTGCTGCAGGGGTGAGACTGTGCTGGGACCACCAAGGGGCAAAGCTTTTCCACCTGCTTTGCCCCCTCACCCCTGTTCTTAGTGACAATTTTCTGGGGACTGTATCAGGAAGATGAATGCTTTTAATTTTTAGCCGTTGTGGCTTTTTAGAAATGCTAGGATTTTGTTGGCTTGAATTTTTGTAAATTCTGTTGTTTTTATTTGTATTTTGTATTGTGTTTTTCTATTTGTGTGTAAGCCGCCTTGGGGGCCTTTTGGGCCAAAAGGTGGCCTAGAAATAAACCATAACATAACATAACATAGCCCACTGGACCAGTCTACCAATAAGTATAACGAAGAGACACTGTTCAGCTGAAAACAAGACTACAAAAAAGAGATTTGCCATATCATAAAGAAAAACAGATTTATTGTGGTAGACTAGAGCCCACTTCAGATTTAATCTGTTAGTCTTCAAGGTACCGTAAGACTCTATTTTGTGTCTGCTGTAACTGAAAACAGATCTCCCCCCTCCCATTTTAGGAAGTGGTTTCAATGCAAACTGCTTCGCACTAATAGAGCCTCTTTGATGGTGCCTCAGCTGATTGGTGTTGCAATCATACCATCTTCAAAGAGGCATGCTTCATTAGTGTGAAGTGGTATGCATTGAAACCCCTTGCTAAAATTGAGCTTTATTCCTTTGCAGAGGAAAAATAAATTAACAAGTGGTTTCAATGCAAACCACTATACAACAGGGCTGCCTTGGGGAATTTCCAAGTGGACTCTTTAATTCAGGAAATCCCCATGAGTCTCCCTGTGAGCACCTATCAGCTGATTGGTGCTGACAGGGAGCCATGTTCATACCTACTCTACATTTGATGTCAGGTCAGGTGTGGGGTAGGTGCACGTGGTTTTGGGAAAATGCCTTTGTGGGTCAAATTAGAACCTCTGCTGGACCTAATGAGGCTTGCAAGCCAGAGGTTTCACACCTCTGCTGTAACAGGACCAAGACAGTTACCCCCTGGAACGTTTGTACGTGACTGTGAAGGTGCAGCTTCAGCTTTAATATTGCAACAATATATTACACATGGAATGCACATTATCTATCCATCTTAGGCTAGAGTTCTCAACATCCTACATTCTACTCCTACAACTTTCCCTCACATGACCAAAACCAGAACCCAGGATGGGACAAGTTTTTTAAATGGCTAGGGTCACCAGAGGCACAGAACAAGGCACAGATGTCAAGGGCAGTGGGCCCACATCCTAATGTTGTCCCTGAGTTCACCCCTTTACTTTTTTGCTTATAAGTGAAAAGCTGCTGTGTATACATTTATGGGGAAAAGTAAAAGTTGTAGTGAGAGTAAAATAGGCTCATCATTCTTGACATCTGTAACTGAGTTATCTTTGACAAGGGTCCTGCAGTAGGATGCAATGTGTCATTGTAGCAAGTCTGGACAGATGCACATTGCACAAAAGCCCCAAGGGCCGTTACAACAAAATTCTCAGACATGCTACCCATCATAATATTGAGCATTTTGCAAGTATTAAGTCAACCCAAAAGATTTCATTTAGGCTATGCAGAGCAGAATCCCTATTACCCCCCCCAAAAAAGGTTGATAATAGGTTTATATGGGCTACTTTTATGGTCAAATATCATGAGGCAAATTCCCTCCATGTAATTGTTCCATGGAGTAAGGAAACTCATGAATATACTTCCACATGGTCAAATCAAGCTACAACCCTGGGAAGTGACAGCTGGATTTCAGTGATTGAACTTTTATTATTTATTTATTTATTTATTTATTTTATATCACCCCCCCCTTCCTCCCAGTAAAACTTTCATTGGTGGTGTCTTGATTTTGCCTCACCTGGCTCACTTATGAGCAACCACTGAAAAAATACAAGGAAATGTCATATTGTAATGAATTTTCTTTCAGTTCCAATTTATTGTCTGTCCTCCAAGAACCGTCATATGAATATAAGTAGCACTCACATTTCCAGCTATGTGATGATCAAAATATTCTATGCTTTCTTCTATTTCCATCCCAGTCCCCATTATACTATATTATGTAGATGCTGCAAATACATGCCAAACAGTGCAAAAGAGTGATAATGGCTGTGTTTTTCATTAATTCACCCAGTTTGTGCGATTAGCCAGCCAGTGCACGTTCATGTCTCATGTTTATGGCTTTGGTGCTTTACAGTAGAGATGAGGAACCTGTGGCCCTACAGATGTTATCAGCCCCAGCCAGCATGGCTAATGGTCAGGGATTCTGGGACTTGGGTCTAACAACATTAAAGGGCCACATCTGGATTGCTTTCTAATATCAATCACCTGCATTGTTAGAAGACATGCTAGCCTGACTCTGCTGAGCCTAAGGCATTCATGAAAAGATTTGCACAAACTGTTACCCATAACAATTTAAGATATACAAAGTCTAAAATGGGGTGTAATATCCCTTCAGCCAGGTGTTGAATGAATAATATATGACCCTAATGCGGTAGGCAAAGTGAATATGGTCCCTATCTGAGCAAAGAATATTAGTGCATTCTAAAACATGAACAGTTCTTTCCTTTTGTGCTAAAGCAAAAAGATTATGTAAAAATACAGTTGGTGAATTCTTCTAAAACCCGTAGGTAATCTCCAACCTCTAATCTCACCTATAATCTATCATTCTACCTTCCCTGTTTCATTACGCTTTGATAATGTGATTCATTTTGTTCCCACTAGATCTAGTTATAATCTCTTTCCTTATAACATTCTGCCTCTTTGTTGGATTGTTTCATTTTAACATTTTTGGCTTCGTCCCTTGACTAAACAAATTTGTACAAATTGCAGTTTGGTTACTGTGAAATGTACTATTAATCCGGTAATTAATTAATCAGGGATGAACAGATGAAATGCCATCCAAGGTAAGACAAATGGTCTATCAAGTCTCATAGATTTTTGCTTTCTGTGGAGAACTTACAAAGACATATACTAAACTGCAAGTAAATAGACAAACATGAAGTTTAATTTACAGGGGGGAAATTCACTTTTGCAGCAACTAAAATGGAAATGCACATTTTTGCTTATGTCAGCCTTTCCCAACCTGTTGCCCTCCAGTTGTTGTCGGACTCCAACTCCCAGCAGCCCCAGCCAGCATGGCCAATGGTCAGGGGTGATACAAAATGTTCTCCAGAACATCTGGAGGGCGACTGGTTGGGGAATGCTGGTTTATATAAAATAACTCCTAATATAGGATGTATCAGTACTCAACTAAATATAATTGTCCGTAGTATTCACTATTGGTAAAGAAAGCAGTATATAGAGGCACAGTGACTCTCATCTTACCCATGGTTACATTTCTTACTATTTATATTATTTATACCAGCATCCCCCAATCTGGTGCCCTCCTGATGCTTTGGAGTACAGCTCCCATCAGCTGCAGCCAGCATGGTCAATGGTCAGGAATGAAGGGAGTTGTAGTCCAAAGCATCTGGAGGACACCAGGTTGGGGAAAGTGGATCTAGACTGACTTAAGGGAGCATGAAAACAGAGTGGATGGGCAAGGGCAAGACAGAGGATGAGGACGTGGACTGGGATGAGTCAACTGGGGAGGGGTCCAGCAGTGGAAAGGACTTAGAGGTCGCCCGACCCCTGTCATTGACACCACAGCCTCCGCAACTCTAGGCTCCCCTGCGGGAGCTCAGCCTGACCCTACAGGCACTTCCCGGCTGGGTGAACCTCCACTTCCCATGCCTGAGCTGACAGTTAACAGACCCCCTCCATCAGAGGGGGAAGACGAGAAACTGGCCGAGGCTTCACCTTCTCCCCACACTTGGATGCTTGAGGTGGGAAATTCAACAGACCCAGCTAAGGAGAAGCCTTCATTTGCACATGCGCTCCCAACCTACTTAAGCAGACTCGGGGAGGGGGGGAATAACAGTTGCTGAGTCAATGTCTTGGAGTCGTGAAGTCATGCTTAGCTAGTGCTAGAGAGAAGCTGAGTTCTTAGAAAGAGGAGCTAGTTACATGAGGCGCTCTGCACTGCAGCTGTCTATTACTTTAATAAAAAGAGAAAACATCACTGTCAAGTCTGAGTCTCTCAACTTTGTGCAGGACAGTAAATATAGTCAATTTACTTGCTATGTTAAAGGCATTATGGCACCGGAGTCTGCATCATTAAAATAACCTCACACACTTCAAATAGTGCAGTAAGGTGTTCTCATGAGAGTGTTAATGCTGCTGAGGTCAGTAGAGGACTGGAGTACATACAGTTCTACCATGTCAGTATAGGAAGGTACATATCATGTTCTCTGCTGTTGAGGCTTTATATGTCTATCTTATAGATAGTAGAGCTTGGAAAAGTTACTTTTTTAAACTACAGCTCCCATCAGCCCCAGCCAGCATGGCCACTGGATTGGGCTGATTGGAGTTGTAGTTCAAAAAAGTAACTTTTCCAAGCTCTGATAGATAGTAGAAATCATGTCATGGAGGTATTGTTGGCAGATTGTTAATCTGATGTGGGAGGTGATTTCCATTAGCCCCAGACAGCACGGCCACTGGCCAATGATGGGCTGCTGGGAGTTGTAGTCCAACAACCAGACCACTTTAACTTCTGCAATGTTGTGACATCGGTTGCATTATATAGGTCATGCCCCAAGACCATATTAGGTTATTTTTGACAACATTTGGGGATCTGCTGTGTTACTGTAATAGGGTGTGTGTGTCTGAGGGGGAGAGGAATGACATTTCCTTCTTACCATGAGTGTTCTTTTTTTATCAGATCATGTGGTTCCTTATACTTCTTTCAGGCTGTAATCCTGAACCCACTTTCCTGGCAGGAAGCCTAATTGAACTCAATAGGTTATATTCAACTAAGTCCTACTCAGAGTAGACCCATTGAAATTAATGAACCTAAGGTAATCATGTTTGTTAAATCAATTGGTCTACTCTGAGTATTCACATCAGACTCATTGTATATCACCTAATGGAAGCTAATGCAGCTGTATTTTTTTACATTTATTCACATGTAATATTCTGCAAGTATAAAATCTCCAGGTTTGCTGCCAGCAAAAGGTAATGGCTTCACTGACCTTACTAGCAACAAGCCAAGTCTTTTGTACTTTTGAAACAGTTTCCTATCAAGGCTTATATTCAGTGGAATTGCTTGTGGTAAAAGTGGAATGTAACTTTGCTCACTTCATTTTTCCTGCAGCACCTTAACATTTTTAAATTAAAATACCATTTTTAAAACTATACACTAACTACTGTAACTCTCATAATTATAGTTATTGAAATATTTTAACTACATAATGTTTTCTGTTATTCTTAGAGAATGCATAGCTTTGTTTGATGTAGGCATTCACCGGAACCCTATACATGTCTACTCAGAAGTAAGTCCTATAGGGTTCAATACACTTAGGTAAATCTGTAGGTTTGTGGCCCTAAATGTATTGAATGTTCATATATGAATGTTTTGAGGGGGGGAATGGAACAAAAATTAAGCTGCTTAAAAAGAATTGAAATAATTCTTCAACCTTGTGGCATTGCTTTCTTCTGAGGATATTTTATAGTACTGATATATGATCTGGTGATATATTGTATAGTACTGATTTTATGTACAGAGCTTAGAAATTTTGAATATTAAGCAGTATATTATTACTTGAAAGAAATAAATCCAATATGCAAGGCTACATTTATAACATGTCACAATAGAGAAGTAAATCTAGAAGAGGCACAAAAAAACCCTAAAAATAAAACTTATTGACAATACATAGCTGCATTCCCACACATGATCATACACCAGCAGACTTTCAGCTTATTTTCCAGTTCATGTTGTTAATTAGAAAAAAGTCTTATATGTACAGTACCTACAGGTTGAGTTATGGTACATGTTGCATAATCTTCATAGCAGTCCTGTTCTGTGAAGCATTACTGAGCAGTAACAATAGAACTGTTATTGATCAGGTTACCTGTTCAGAATTGGGAAACCTTTTAGCTAGCACTTATCGCAGGTAGCAGCTCTCAGTTTGATAATGGATGGCAAATGGTACAGACGGAGATACTCCCTTTCTGCACTCCCAGGGATGCCTGGGACAAAGAGGCTGTTGGCATAGCAATACCATCCAATGATGTAGTTAAGTGTCAAACTAGACTTTGTTTAATAGTGTAGAGGTCTCCCAGAACTAGAACTCCCTACATGTTTTTCTTTACAAAAATAACCTTGAGGAATTCTGCATGATTCAGGAATGTAGGAAAGGGTGTTTTAAGCTTCTCCAGCCAAGCTATTTTACTTTTGAACCTCTCTCTTTCTCTCCAGTGGTGCAGCTAGTTAGCTTTAGACTCTGCACTTAATGGTCTTCCAGGCTTCTCTCCCCCGCCCCATAGTGGATCATGCATGGATATTACTTGAACATCTGTTGTGAAGCACACAATTAACATTTATCTTCTCCCCTGCTGCCCCCCTGCTTTACAACTGCTTCTACATTACTGATATGTTAGAGTGGAGAAGGGTAACCTATGGCCCTCCAGATGTTGTTGATTCCAGCTTCACATCATCCCTGACCACCAGGTTCCCCATCCCTTTGAGTAAAAAAACAAAAAACTGAACTTACAAGATCTGAACTGGGTGGTTCATGACAGATGCTCTTGGAGGTCACTGATTCATAGGGTCGCCATAAGTTGTAATCGACTTGAAGATACATAGCTACAACAACGATCATCCACTCTAAAAGTGAGTTTCTAGTCTCCTTAATCTTCATTGTTGTTGTTATGTGCCTTCAAGTCGATTACAACTTATGGCAACCCTATGAATCAGCGACCTCCAAGAGCATCTGTCATGAACCACCCTGTTCAGATCTTGTAAGTTCAGGTCTGTAAGCTTCCTTTATGGAATCAATCCATCTCTTCTTTGGCCTTCCTCTTTTTCTACTCCCTACTGTTTTTCCCAGCATTATTGTCTTTTCTAGTGAATCATGTCTTCTCATGATGTGTCCAAAGTACGATAACCTCAGTTTCATCATTTTAGCTTCTAGTGATAGTTCTGGTTTAATTTGTTCTAACACCCTTTGTCTTTTTCGCAGTCCATGGTATGTGCAAAGTTCTCCTCCAGCACCACATTTCAAATGAGTTGATTTTTCTCTTACAGTAGGGACCCACTTTACAGCGCTTTGCTTTACAGAGCTTCGCTAATACAGCGGTCTCAATTAGACTAAAGCCCCACTCATACGCCGCTTCTTCCGCTTTTACGGTGGTTTTCGGGGATCGTGCACCATTCTATTCAATGGGTTCTGCTTTACAGCGGTTTTCGCTTTACAGCGGGGGTCCGGAACATAACCCACCATATGAGTGGGGCCCTCCTGTATCTGCCTTTTTCACTGTCCAACTTTCACATCCATCCATCCATCCATCCATCCATCCATCCATCCATCCATCCATCCATCCATCCATCCATCCATCCATCCATCCATCCATCCATCCATCCATCCATCCATCCATCCATCCATCCATCCATCCATCCATCCATCCATCCATCCATCCATCCATCCATCCATCCATCCATCCATACAATCTTCATTAGTAAGAGCCAATAAAATAACCAATAAAGAATACCAGCTACTATTTGGTAATAAGCAGGGTTTTTTCATTGTGTTGAAAGCATCACAGATTTACATACCTGTTATTTATGGTTGCTCTTAATTTAAGATGGGTGATATAATACTGAAAAATTCAAAATCAAAGTAGAAAATCAATTATTTCTGTGAAAATGATTTTGTCTCAGTGCCAAATTATGAATATTGTTTTTGCTTTGTCCTTAAGAGAACTGAGTGGTTTTCTTTTTTAAAAAAATCATTATAGCAGTCATTTAATTTTTGATGTCCTTGTTATAGTTTTGGCCAAATGGTTCCATTTCATTTTCTTAAATTCTCATTTAAATATATACTGATGTAGTAGACCCAGGAGACCTTGTTGAACTATATGAATGAAGCTGTATTTTTTAAAAAAAATTATCTCTATTGTATTCTTTGCACAAAATTACTTTTAAATATACAGTATGAAAAACCAATGGGAGATTAGGAAAGAAGCAAGAAGATTACTTTTTTTCTTTTTAAGAATAAAATGATAAAAGGACAGTACCCAATATGCTATAAAAGTCACTATGACTTTCTCAAAACAAAAAGCACCCTAAGCTAAGCCAAGGATGCATTTGCTTTCATTGGAATATCTCGCTAAGACTTTTGATGACAACCTGTTGAATTACTCTAGTTATGTATTGTTACATATTCAGTAGGGAATATTTATGATAATCTTTTCAAGAACTTAAGTTTTGATAATTTTAAAATACAGTGAACTTTTGCTCATGATCATACTTGCAGAGATTTGTCGTAAGCCCAATAAAACTAGTTCTGACCCTCATCCCCAAAGCACAAACTATTCCTAGCCACTATGGAGAAGGCCATAGCTCAGGTATAGAGCCTTGCATGTGGAAGGTCCCAGATTCAATCCCTGGAATCTCCAGGTAGGCCTAGGAGAGAATCCTGTCTGAAATCCTAGAGAGCTGCTGCCAGTCAGTGTAGACAATGCTGAACTAGGCAGACCAATGGTCTGACTCGCTATAAGGCAGCTTCCTATGTGTCATGGCCCCGTCAGAGGACTCCTCAGATGAGGATGACTCGGGAGTAACAGCAGCAGACCCAGGAGCAGCAGACCCAGAAGGAGACACGGAGGAGACTCCTGAGAATCCAGCTCCTTCTCCCCCTCAGCTGCAGAGCACCCCAGATACAGCAGAGGCCCTTCAGCTATACGCAGCCAGTGAACAGGATACTCCCCCCTCACCTGCAGAACGTAGACAGCAGAAGGTCAGGCAGAAGAGAGGCAGGCCTGTCCCCTTAAGGACAAAACGCTGAGGGCTCACACCTGCTGTCAAACCTGCTCCTTATAAGGCACACCTTGGCTTCAGCTTGTTGCTGACTGCAACGTCAGGCGTGGCTTCGTGTATTCCTAGTTTCCCTGCAGCATCTCTTGGACTGACCCCTTGGTAATTGATCCCGGACCTCTACTGACCTTGCTTCTGGACTTCTGACTTGGCAAGTAAGCTTCAGACAGGCCTGGCCCTTATCAGGTTCCCTCCTCGTTGGCCTGGCAGATTTACAACCAGACTGCCGGTTAAGGACTTCCCTTCCCTGCTAACGACCCAGGAATTTCCCGCCCCCACCGGCACTGCTGACTCAGTGCAGAGCTGACACTATGAGAGAAAAAGAGAATGAAAATGTGATAGCAAAGACATTAAAGATGGAAGGCAAGAAGGCAAGTTAACAAAAACTCAAGGGACCATATGAAATGGTCTCCTTGCTTTAGTTAAGCAGGTCTGGGTCTGACCAGTGCCTGGACTGAAACCACATAGGAACCCCATGTATGCTTCCTTGAGTTCCATGACTGAAGAAAGATGGGATATACTAAATAAAGATAGAAGAAAGATTTAGGCTAAGTCTTGACTTGAAGGTAACAATTCAAGAGTAAGACTTGGACAGAAAATTCAGTTTGTCCACCAGCCATAATCAGGAATGTGCCAGCTTTATGGATTATATGCCACATAATATGAAAAATTGTCTATATGTTATATGTTTATGATATTCTTTTGACAGAAAAGGTTTTGTCCACCATAAATAGTTTTCTAAATAATTTTACAACACACATTGCAATCAAAACTCCAAAGGATTTAAGCCTACCTTTATACTTCAAAAGTGTTACACTGCCACAGTGTCTCAAATGTTAGTCCTAGGGAAGCAGGTGCTTTTGACTGGCTTATCTAATACCTGGCATCTGCAGATGTTATTTCTTCAGGCAGTGCATTTCCAGTATCTGCTTCAGCTCTGTCTAACAGGGTGAGCACAGATATCAGCCAGCTGCACAACTAGAAAGGGGCATTCCTGTCTACAGGGTGGAGATAAATGATTTCTCTTAAACAACCTCAACAAGCAGCTGTGATACAATAAGTGTCAGAGCAGTGAATCCATCTGCTGCTAGATGGTTACAAGTGAGAAACTAGTATTGTTATTATTTTTTCCTACAAGTGTCCACTATCCAACTCTGTAAATCATTGCCTTATCAAAATTGTGCAAACATTTTCTGTCCAAGTCAGAGAGAGTTCAGCTGGTGAAAAGCTTTTCATTTGCATATCCAAACAACTTCTGACATAGCTTTCCCTCTTTTTCTCGTTTACATTGCAGTGCTTGAATTAATACAAATTGCCCCTCTAGGTATAGTATTGATACCTTCATAAATTATGCAGCTTTATAGGTACATTTTCATGAATGCCTAATGTATCTCATAGGAATCTCTGTTTTTCAAGTTGCAAACAGGCATTCTTCAACAAATAATTCTCAGAATCATTATATTAATATTTCCTAGCTGTGAATTTTTCACTTTTGCATAGAATCATAATACACACCACTGTTATGCAGATGCCAGTTATGTGTACTATTGGTTTCTCCCCTCCAATGGCTCTGTGTTGATCAGCTCTTTTGCCCTGAAACAATATCAGTAGGGTTTGTCCATGTGATCTTCACCTTGCAATATTCTCAAGGTACAGAACTCATGTACAGACCCGACAAACCTTATCGTGTATGGACCTAGGTCTGAACAGAAATGCTGATGAATGTGTGGAGGAGGTCACACAGAATTATGATCTTCTCAGGGCTACTGTAACAGAGCAATCCTAATTATAGTAATTTAGGCTGGCATAATTTAGACTGGCATAAATTATCCCTAAACCCCAAACTTAACTAGAAGCCTCTGTGAAAGGGCTATTGTTGGCTGAGCTGGCAGGCGAGTTTGGGTCCGAGTCTTGAGGATTGGTCCCTAGTTCACATGACCAAGCTGAAGAGGATTTGGAATAGGTGTAAGTCTCTCCTTGCTCTGTCCAGCCCCCACCACGCCCCAAAAACACCCCTTTTGGGAGACTTACCCTGGTGTATCTTCCACCAGCTGAGCCAACATTGGTCCAGTTCAGCCAGGTTGAAGGATTTAGGCCAGCATATCCAGTCTGAACAGGGATGAGGGATTTACACCAGCAGAGCCCTGGCTGAGCAGCAGTTCAGGTGGAACAGCTCAAGACCCACCTATTCCAAACTTGCTCATACTGGTGAATCTTGGGTTTGGATTGCACTGTCACTGTCAGCTGTATGACAGAGGAAAACGAAGTTTTGCCTTCCAAACAGGAGAAACAGAGCAAAGGTGGTCTGAAAATTCAGTATCCATTAGCAGTTTTAATTGAAATATGTTTATTTACTTATTAACAGTGTTTATATGCCCAATAACAAATGTTTTCTGGGCAACATAAAATAACAATAAAATATTAAAATACAAATCAGAAACATAAAACCATTTACAGGTGTATTTACAATCTAGACCCCAGATATCTTAGAAACTGTATTTGAAACCCGTCTACCCCCATTTTGGTAAAATATATGATGAAAGCCAATGCTGAGTGTTGACCATTTGACTCTTGACAGGTGCCAAGAGGAAGCAGGACATAATGTTTTACCTCATGAGATCCTTATTGCCCAAGTTTTTATGGAGGAACTTTTTAGGGCAATAACTAGTTTACGATTGGTTGGATCCAAACTTGTCTTCAGCAGAAATCCACTTACCTGGAGCTCCCAGGAGAGAAGATCATTTTGGGCCATTTGTGCTCCATCCTGCAGCCCGCTAATGCCCAGGTGGTTGGGAGATCCTCTGGGACAGGGGCATGGCTCTGGGGACTGCAGAGTGAAGGAGGGATAACTGAAAATCTCCTTCTCTCCCTTCCACCCATGGGAGCGTTCTGTTATCAGACCAGGAGCCTCCAGTGGATTGGAATCTCGTCCATGAATGGAAGTCCCTTTTGTTTGTAGAGGAAGATGTCTGAAAAAGATGTCTGGATCAAACCTATTGTGCTGCTTCATCTGGTTATTTTTATTGGCCCTTTTAATTGAATAACTGAATAATTTTTAAACTTCATTGATTGTGGAATTTTGTGTTGTATTTTAAATTCTTGATAGTCTATTTTGTAGTTGTAAGGTTGGTTAAACAAGTAAATTTTATGCAGATAACCGAAATGCCAATCATGCAACAGTTGCCTATTTATATAATTATCCAATCATGCTTTGGAATTAATCTTATTTCTTAGTAACTACTTATAAGTAACATGCCTTCTCAGACACAGACATTGCTAATAACCAATTATGTTCAGTTCACAATGTAACTCTGTCACATTTCCTCTGTCTTGAGCTAAGAAAAAAAATCCAAAACATAAAAGGTACTCTATTTTTTGCTGTTGTGTTGAAATTTGTTTAAGCAGGATACTTTCCTGAATGGATTAAAAAAATCATACCAGTTGAACTTTAAATTGTGCTTATATTTTTAGCTCTTTCTGGATACATTTGATGTGTTTTCAAAATGGCACTACAGTAAAAAATATGTATACCTATGTAAATCTATGTGTTTATATGCATAATATATTTTGAAGGCCTGTATTTCTGCAAAGCAAAATGAAACCCTACAATTGTTAGGATTCAATTCTTGCTTTTTAGTTTGAGGCTTCAGATTGTTGGTTTCTAGAATTGAAATTTTTGGATTATGTTGACTTCAATCCCACCCCTAAATTGGGCACGAGTAAAACATCATAACCATGCCTACCGTGTGGTGGTGAGGGTGGCAAAGGAGGCCCACTTCTCTGCCACCATCGCATCCTCAAGTAGTTGTCCGGTGGAGCTTCTCCATATTGTCAGGGGTCTGTTGACATTAACTCCAGGAAATGGAGTTTTAGACCCTTTGGAGGCCCACTGTGAATTCTTTGCAAGGCACTTTGAGGGTACAGTTGCTCGCCTACATACCAGTCTTGCTGCCCCAGCCACATCTACTAAGATGGCTATTGGGCGAACTGTTTTACAGTGGTTCCAATCCTATTTCCAAGGTCATTTTCAGAGAATAGCATTGGTTGATTGTCTTTCAGCCCCCTGGCAGTTGTGCTGTGGGGTGCCATAGGGTACCATCTTGTCTCCCATGCTGTTTAACAACTATATGAAATCCTTGGGAGTAGTCATCAGGAGATTTGGGGTGAGATAACAACAGTATGCTGACAATACCCAGCTCTATTTCTTTGTAACATCTGAATTGGGAGAAGCCTTGCAAGCCCTGGACTGCTGCCTAGACTCGGTGGTGGGCTGGATGAGGGCCAATAAATTGAGTCTGAATCCTAGCAAGACAGAGACGCTATGGGTTGGTGGTTCCCAAGTTCAGATAATTGGTCAGTTGCCTGCTTTGGATGGGGTCATACTCCCTCTGAAAGAGCAGGTTCATAGTCTGGGGGTGCTCCTGGATCCATCTTTGTTGCTAGAGGCCCAGGTGACCTCAGTGGGTAGGAGTGCTGTTTACCAGCTTTGGTTGGTAAGACAGCTGTGGCTGTTTCTGGACCGGGATAGCCTGACCACTCTTGTCCATGTGCTGGTAACATCCAGCCTAGATTACTGTAATGCACTCTGTGTGGGGCTGCCCTTGAGGCTTGTCCAGAAGCTGCAACTGGTGCAAAATGCAGCAGCAAGACTGTTCACTGAGGCAGGGTATTGCCAACATGTCACCCCACTGCTGAAAGAATTGCATTGGCTACCTATTAACTTCCGGGCTATGTTCAAGGTTCTAGTTTTGGTGTACAAAGCCCTATACAGCTTGGGACCAGGATACCAGGAAGACCTTCTTATCCCTTATATACCTAGTCGACCTTCTTATCAGGAGGTCCCTTCTGCACAACATAGAAAATGGACCTTTAGTGTGGTGACACCTACCCTTTGGAATTCCCTCTCCTTAAATATTACACAGGAGCTATCTCTGTTATCTTTTTGATGCCTACTGAAGACCTTCCTCTTTCAATAAGTCTTTTAAGTTGAGACCTTATCCCAGTCTGTGTCTTTGTTGGATTTGCTTTTAAATATGTTTTTAAAGCTTTTAAAAGTGTTTTTAAAGAGTTTTCTTTTAATATATTTTAAAGACTGTTTTTATGATGTTTTAAAGTGTTTTTAGTGGTTTTGTTTGCTGCACTGGGCTCCTACTGGGAGGAAGGGTGGGATATAAATCAAATAATAAATAAATAAATAAATCTGACTAACCCCCCCGACTCCCTGCCCCCCCCACATGTACAAGGTTCAGGTTCTGTGAAGAACCACATTCCTAATATTCTTTTTAATTCAACCCCCCTCCCCATCTCACAACAGCTGGTATAGCACAGTGGGGAGGAGAGCCTGGCTGGGAGTCCAGAGTCTGTTTCCCTGCTTTTGTCTCCTGGTGTCAAGGGCCAGCTAAAGATCACCCCACAGTGGGTGGCTCAGAGGTTACGTGCTCTGCCACCTGTGCAGCCGTGGGTAAGCTGCATTGTCCAGGGAGCCCAGTTGTCCCCCAGCTGGCAGTTGCAAACAAGGAAGGGGCTGGCTTGTGCAGCTGTGGCAAGCTGAGCAGGCCCTAGCCAGCTGGGGAGGACTAGCCTCAGAGGAAGGCAATGGTAAACCACCTCTGAATACCGCTTACCATGAAATCCCTATTCATAGGGTCACCATAAGTCAGGATCAACTTGAAGGCAGTCCGTTTCCATTTTCCTCCCATCTGAAATCATTGCTACAACAGATTTTCCTGGTCTTGTAAGATGTTGCTGCTGCTCAGAAAACAAGCACATTACTTAACATTAATTGCTTAACTGGTCTTTTGGGTGATATCCAATGTCAGTCATACTTGCAGTTAACGTAAGTCTATTGATTTGAATGGGTCTACTCTGAGTATGACTAAAGTTGGATATTAGCCATTGATTTCAGTAGGAAAATGTTATGTCTGTATTAATTGTTCTGCTGAAATCAGTAGGACTAAAGTACTTAACTTTGACTGGTCTATGCCCTATGTGTGTAGACTGGCTTGCCCATATTTGGTAAAAAATAAAAAGTGGATAACGCCCCCCACCCGGTTAAAATGTTTGTAACTATTACTTTCAGTGGAAGAAATTCTAACCACATATAACCACAGATTTCCATTGTCCTGCTCTCAAGTTAATCTGTGGACATCAATGGTCAGTTCATGAGTTTTTAATGAGGAAGTTTGGCAGATAATTCAGTCCTTAAAATTGTAAATATTAAACCAAGTTTGAACTTCTATACAAATAAAACATATACTCTGAAATATTTCTCAGTTCAGTACTGTGATATGGACCATGTATAATGTGGATGATATAGTATCCACATTGTTGCAATATATGATTCTGTGTCCAGCCTTCTGAGATCTCTGTTTAAGAAATGTGCAGAGTTAAGGCACAATCCATTTGTGCTATTCTGTGTGGCAGAGTTGACATAATTTGTTTCACTGCGCACAAGCTTCCTCTTGCTTATTTTAATTGAATTCTTCTGACATTTTGTTTCTGTGTCACCTGGATGGGCGAGATGCTTTTGGAAGCCTTATTTCTATTTTAACTTTTTGGCCATAAAGATGTATGTTCTATGGAAGAACCATAATTGGATTTAATCCCTGGCATCTCCAGTTAAAAGGATCACAATACTGCTTATAGAAAGCACCTCTTTCTGAGTCTCTGGGAAGCTGCTGCCAGTCAAGAGTATTTATTTAATTGTCTAATACATTTATTAGCTGCCAATCAAAATACAGTATTTTCCCATGGTGGGTTCCAACATTAAAACCATATAAAATAAAATAACAATATAATCACAGTCATAATGAGAGCAATAAAAACATTTAAGTCAAGGTATCACAGCAAGCCTTAGAGTATGACTGCAAATAGAGACTTTTACCTATTAAACACCATAATTAAAAGCAATCTTGAACTTTTTTTTTAAAAAAAACCCTGTCTAAACACTGCCAAGGTGTGAACAATACTAGGCTAGATGAAAGCAGGCTCTATCCACTGGAAGGGAAAAGCTGGCTCTCACAAATAGCCCTACTGGGGAGTAAGCACTCCCTGTAGACCACCATTGCAATTTTCCTCTGCCCAACCTTTTACCGGCAGAGTTTTCCTGAGGATTTGGACCCATGGGAGTGCTCCGAGGGAGACTTGGATGCCGCATAAGTCCCCCCCTGTGGTTCCTTCCCTGCCACGCCCCTGGAATGCCCATTTTCAGGGCTACTGCCAGCTTCCACCAGCTCTCCATTCATCATGCTGGCCATCCCTGGCAGACCCCCAGCTGAGCTGGCAGGCTGGGAGGGGGACTTCTGCTGGCACAGCCTGGCAGTGCCGGGAACCTGCCAGCTCAGCTGGGGGTCTGCCATATCCAGCTCCCCCCAGCCTGGTGCAAACACAAGTTGGATTGCGCCCTTATTCTTCTATATACCATTCTTACATTTTGTAATACTTCCCACCAATGTGCCTGGAACAAAATGTATGTTGACAGCTCTATAATTGCATGGATAACACTTTATTGTATTTTTTTAAAAGTCATTTCATGAGATACCTCCAGCTCTTTTGGTAAAGGGTTGATGTTAATAAGCAATCTTGATTTAAAGTCACCTTGGAGTTGTAACACATAGGTGCACTGACAATGAGTGGGGTATTAAACTCCTTAATAACACCTATTTCTTTGTGATATATCATTTGGTGCAATTTGTTTCACATGGTGTCTGTGCAGGTTGCCTGCAAGAAATCTGGTGAGGGCAAGGATAAGATCCTATGATGAGGATGAGGAAAGATTGGACACAAGTAAATTATCTTTCCTATGGATGTGGAACAGGAGGAAACAATTTCCCCACAAATGACAGCTCCTATGCTTTTTCCCTTGTATTCCTCATTCCACATTTTTCTTCCATACACACACCCTGAAAAAAAATACAGGCAGGAAAATGCAAAAATCTGTGGTTGCTTGTCATTCCAATGAGAAGCATTACCTGATATTCCCTTATATAGCTATGATGTAACCCTCAGTGCTGGCGGGGTGGAATGTTTATTTTTAGAAAGGGAAAAGGAGTTCTAATTTGTTTTCCTTTGTCCAGCACCAATATGTGGCAAACAAATATAAGGAAAATGTAGAATCTGTGTAAACAAAGAATATCATAATGTCTCCACTGTCCATATCAAGAAGCTTCAACGTGAAGTGACTAAAGGTTGTACAGCAGGACTTGACTTTTAATTAGTGGTATGTAACATGCCATGGAAAATCTTTTTAAATGCTTTTGACAAAGCAATGTGTTGAAATAAACGCCAGACCTTAATTGTTGTACAAAAGCAATATAATCATCAGTAATTGAATTGTCAGAAATGCAAATGTTATCTTCTTGACATTTACCATTGCTGTTCTGTCTTTTCTAATTATCTTTATTAAAGGCTGAAATTTACAAAGGAACTGTTAAAATTAGGAATGGTTTGTTTCAGTAGGTGACATTTACTTCTTTGATACTCTTTATCTCCCTAGTTGGAGGTTGATGTTCAATTATTGCCTCTCTGCTATCCAAAATTGAAGTTTTTCACAAGTTGTCTTATTTCTGAAAGCCTGAAGTTAAGAAAAAAATTCAAAAGTGGGTTAGCATAACTTATTTATCTGCACTTTAATTTCTAGAGTGAATTATTGATAGTTAGATTGTTTCTTTTAGTGAAACTCTTCATATGAAAGTTTCTTGAAAATTTTGATTTACATTTTTAATCAAGTTCAGTAAAAAAAGGCAGCCTGAACATTGAGAATTAGTGAATCTAAAATTGGAAACTACAAGAATTTGTGTTCAACACCCAATAATTTAGCCTTTGGAAGTGAAAGATTGGCAAGTAACGTGTTATAGTGATGATGATGATGATGATGATGATGATTAGATAGATAGATAGATAGATAGATAGATAGATTGATTGATTGATTATCACAAACACAGCACCTGTGGGCACTGTAGTACTCACCAATCCTCTCTATGAGCTATGACTCCTGACAAAGGCCTCAGTAAATATTCCCTCAAAAATGCACCATGCACAAGACTGATCTTCCTACATGCTCCCTGTTTGCACTGGCTCAGCCTCTTCTGCATTAAACATGCTCCCTTAAACATGCCCATATTTAACTGGATTCCACATTTGGTTCAGAGAGACTTTAGAGAAATTGTATCTGAGAGCAAGTGCAGGGGTAGCTGAAGTTGATGCCTTTTCCCCATTAATGAGGCAGCTGATAAGGTGGCACGCCTGCACTATTTTGTGGCCCTGTCTCTTTTTCTACAATTTTAGATGTGGCAGCTGTTTTGTGTTATGCTATGCCCCCATGACAGCCATTTTGGGACTGGTGCCTACAACTCTTTATCAAAATTGCAAATGTGACAACACTGGCCCCAAAAGGTTAGAGATTCCTGGTCTACTGCATATGTAATATTTTTACAGGGATATAATGATGCAAACAAAGCAAAATACTACTGCTTGGACCATTTCCCCCTGTCATCATGAACAGTTCTTGATCCAGTAGTCCAATAGCAGTAATGGTGGAGAAACTCCTCGGGGTTGGTAATACTTATTATTCAGCTGCTTGAGGAGTAGGACCATCAGAGTGCTTCCTTCATCAAGGTAGTGGAAGATGATTCAGTATTCCTCCAGGGCAGCCGAACCCAAGGATTAGACAGAGGGGAAGCACAGAGTGGGAAGAATGTGAGAGATTGAAGAGTATGTGATCATGACATTTTGGAATTTGTTCTTGAGTCCTTAAGCATGTTAAAAGCATATTCTGTTAAATACATTATTGTAAATGTAGCGTAGTGGTTAGAGTGTCAGACTAGGGCCTGGAAGACCAGAGTTCAAATCCCTGCTCAGTCATTTAGCTCACTGGGTGACTTTGAGCCAGTCACTGTCACTCAGCCTAATCTATCTCACAGGTTTGTTGTGAGGATAAAATTGGGAGGGGAAGAACCATGTTTGTATGCCACCTTGACCTCCTTGGAGGAAAGGTTGGATATAAATGTAATAAATAAATAATAAATAGTGAGGACATATGTTCTGAAGCCCTTCATACTTTATAATTCCTTTCTTCAGGATAATTTAGACTGGCTGTATCATTCATAAAAAGAGGGAACATCACACAGATAAGGTCACCAGAAAAGAACACTCCCTCATCTGAGAGAAACAGGCACTGCTTAGCAACAAAAGCTATGAGCAGTCCACAATAGCTTTTCTTTCTCAATCTCCTTTTCCTTACACAAGATGGTGAATGTGTAAGCTTCTGCAAGTCAGGCAACGCCTGGCCTATCTAGTTCTAGGGCCTTTTGATTTCAGAAAAGAATCAGATAGACATCCATTTGTAATTCAACATGTATGTATGCTCTACAGCAATTCCAATTTAAGCTTGAAGCAAATCTTGCCTGTCCATAGTTACGCTTAGAAGCTTTTCATTCAGCTCTTATTGTGACTGCTTATTTTCTCCTACACTCTAAATGTAAAATTAAGCGCAATTCAAGTTCTTTTGTTGATGCTGGCAACTGACAAAGAATCTGTTATTTCATGAATGCCATGTTAAATTCTTTGTGTCTTTTTTCCATGCCTTTTTTTTTCAATGCAGTGGACAGCACAATGGTTGTATAAATTCTGCTTGATGGTAGCTAAGTATTATTAAAGGGAGCAAATAGGGTTTAAACCCTGAGTTTACTTTTATGAAAAGTTAGGCTACAAGGCAAAACTATAAAATATTTTTTTCTTGAGAAATGTCTAATAGCATAATTTTGTTGACCAGTAGTGTGGTGTGCATGGCCAGATGGAGGCCACATATAGGTCTGGGTTTGAAAGTGTATCCAATGGTTTTCCAACAGTTTTTTTTCTAAATGCCATATATATGTATATTGTAATGCTGTTGATCCTTTCAATGGACAGATGTTTTAAAAAGGTGTTGTTCAGACATAATGAACAATTGTGTATCATATTCATTACAAGCTTGGGTGAGCATGAAGCTTGCACACTTCCGCCTATCTTCTCCTTTGATGGGGCTGGGAAGGAGGAGTACTGAAATATTCACTTCTGTTGTTAGCTAACCACAGTCAAATGTTATGTCTGTACCCAACCAACTGGTTAGTCTTAACTACAGCTTATAGAAACAAGCCGACTTCAAACCATGAAGCTGGCTTATTTCTATAAACCATAGTTAAGATTAATTATAGTTTAGGGTTCAGATATAAATCTAAACTTTAATTAATAAAAAATGAAAGCAAAAGCTTCCGACCACATGGCTAGGGCAAAGGGGCAAGAAGAGTGCACGAGCCCAATGGATGTAACAATAAACCATTGTTTGCTTGGAAGTCAAAACTGGGCCACTGTGTATAGGCACACATTTTATACTATACACAAAACACTTATAAGAACTTATTTAATTTCCAGGATGAACAGATGATTCCTTCATCTGATGTTCATACTTGTTGCTGCCCAAGGGAGAATATAAAGTTGCTTGGTGTGGGACAACTTATGACAAATATTTTGTAGTATACAAAAGATGTATAGACATAAACATGTGTATATGTTACAATGTGTAATTACTACAATGGCCTGAATTTTGACTCTGTTTCATCTAGGATGTGGACAAGATCCTCTCCAGTGTTTGGGGTACCACATGTGCTCTGGATCCATGCCTTTGTGGCTAGTAAAATCTGCCAAGAATGTGTTGAGGGAATGGTTTAGTAACATCATAAATGTATCACAAGAGGGGCAGTTACCAGTGTCATTAAAGGAGGCAGTAGTACATCCACTACTGAAAAAACCCTCCTTGGAAGCACTACAACTTAACAACTACCGCCCTGTCTCTAACCTCCCCTGCTTGAGCGAACGTATTGAGCATGTGGTGGCATCCCAACTATAGAGGATTTTGGATGAAATGGATTATCTTGACCCATGTCAGTCTGGTTTTTGCCCAGGTCAAGACACTGAAACTGCTTTGGTTGCCTATGCTGAGAACTGGAGAGGGGGAGTGCATCCCTGTTAGATCTCTCAGCAGCTTTTGATACCATTGATAAATTCCAGGTATCCCTCTGGACTGCTTCAGAGGATTGGGGCTGGGAGGAACTGTCTTTGACTAGTTCTGATTCTACCTCGATGCACATGTCCAGAAAATGATGCTGGGGGACTGTAGTTTGACTCTTTGGCCTTTGGCCTTTGGAGTTCTGCAAGGGTCCATTTTGTCCCCAGTGCTATTTAACATCTACATGAAACCATTGGGAGCAGTCACCTGAGGATGTGCACTGGGCTGCCAGCAGTATGCTGATGATATCCAACTATACATATCGGTCACATCAGATCCCAAGGATGCAGTGCAGATGCTGGATCGGGGGCTCCAGGCTGTAATGGGCTGGCTGTGGATGAACAAGCTGAAATTAAATCCAGACAAGACAGAGGTGGTTTTGGTGAACAGAAATAATAATAATAATAATTATTATTATTATTAGTTCATAAAACAGCTGGTTTAAAAACCTGTACCTGATTCTAACATTCTCAGTGACAACATAGCACACGTTTGTAAATATTACAAATGATGGGATAATTCTAAATGCTATTAATTCTTTAACAGAAACAAATATTGCTTGTGCATTCTCTGTTGACTAGTACCATCTTCCTAGTGGGGGATTCCACAAGTCCTTTTGTCCAGTTCCTTAAATCTACACCTTTTGTGTTTCATGTCTCTCACTTGATTTTAAAAACACAGCCCCATTCACTTATAAAATCAGTCTGCACTGCTGGCTGTGGTTTCAGGAAGTCTTACTGAGTTTATGATCTCTTATTTCCCATTTACACCCCTTGGATTTTCTGCTCTGTTGCTTCCAGTAATCCATGGATTAGAGTTGGAACCTGTTAGAGAAAAGTTGTGTTGAAAGCCGTTGTGATTCTATATAGCGTTCTCTTGTGGTGTATACCTTCTCTCTTATTTATTTGCAGTTAAGGCGCTCTACTGCTTTGAAACATTGTTGTCAAGTCTTTGGCATTTGTGCATAATTTTATATGGATTTTTTTGGTGTGTGTGATAGTCTCTAGGGATCAATCAAAAATGAGGTTTCAATTATTGTTAAAAATTTCCGTAGTCTCACGGTATCAAATAAGAGATTCCTTTTCTTTGTCAGTCACCCCTGGGGTGAAACGTAATTTCCCTCCAGTGAACTGTTCCGCTTGAGGGGAGAACCTTTCCATAGAAGAGAATATTATCCACATCCTTGTTTGCAGTATGCCTTGTATTTTGGTGTATTCCAAATCAGTGTCATGTTAACTTTCCTACTATCCCAGAATCCTTTTTTCTCCCTATTATGTTGCATGGAAGCTGCTCAGCATGCCTTCTTCCCATGTCACAAGCTTGCAGTCATGCAAGAGTTCATGCAGCAAGGTTGTTTGTTTGCATGTCAGGGTTGATTCGCTCTATACCAGATTTGAAGGATCTGGGACAAGGTTTTCTCCCACACATCCACAGACTTTCGTAGTGTTACATAGTAGCATATGAACTAACAGCAATGTGAAAAAGAGCTCCCATTTAATATTTATTTTTACAGTGCAATCGATGCAAAAGTAAGTTTCATTGAATTCAATGGGCTTGCTCCCAGGTAAGTGTGTGCAGCTCGGGTGGGAAGCCTTTTTCAGCCCAAGGGCCACATTCCCTTCTGAGCAACCGTCTGGGTGCCACATACTAGTGGTGAGTGGGGCTAGAAGCAGAAGTAGGTGGAGGAACAGCTGTAAATTTTACCGTTGCACAGGAGGCTAGTTTATGCACACAAGACACACTCCTCTATCTTCCATCCAGGTGAGCAAGAGGCCTGGCCAGAATTCAAGGAGACATTCTGCCCAGGCAAAAACCCTCAAGGAGGTGCATCACCTGGGGGATGTGGGGTGGGGAATGTCCGGAGGGCCCCAGGTTCTGCCCCTTTGCTGTATAGGATTGCAGCTTAATCTGTGTTGAAGTGGGGCAAGAGCAACTCCTGTTTGGGTTGTATGCCAGAAGGAAGACAGAGTTAGGGTCCTCCAGCTGGCTAGACTTGCCTACCTTTCCCTGTGCTCTTCTCTACCTAGTTGTGAACTGATATGCTAAGGGAAACTGAGTTGCCCCTCCATTGACTGTCTGAGGAGAGAGGAGACATCTTTGTCTTTGCTCTCCCTCCTGAGCCACGAGGGCAACTCCCAAGTATAGGCGTTGCACCTCCAATTTAGTCAGAACTGGGTATGCCTTTCTTATCTACTATGTATTTCTATAAAGAAAGTATCTTTTTTCTTATTTTACTAAGGCTTAAGTCTCAGTGATCTCAATGCAGGGTAAAAGCCTGCTAGTTAGGTAAACACACACACTGGCACACACAGCTCAGACCACTGAGTTACTCTCCATATGCATAACAATCTGCTGGGTTGTATCCAATGCTAGTTTTACTCAGAGTAGTCCCATTGAAGTTAATGGCCATGACTACCTTAGGTTCATTAATTTCAGTGGGTCTACTCTGAGTAAGACTAGCACTGGATACAACCCTCTGATTTCTGTTAAAAGGTGTTACAGTAGAGACCCAATCAATTGCTCTATTAACTCCGTAGAGATGTTGTTGTTGTGAACTGACTTCTTTAGCATTGTGCTACATTAAGTGATAATTACAAATGAATGCATTTTAACAATTTATATTTTTGTATATGTATTTTTATGCCTGTAAGCTGCTTTTATTATTAGTGTTTATACAAATAATCACTAATAATAATGCAAACAGACAAAGTTCTTCCTGATTGTGAGAATCAGCTTTGGGTTGCTTCCATCGAGATTTTAGCAATACGATGGTGATATCTCACAGGGCTGACTTACTAGTGCTGCCGCCAGCCACCTGCTCCAGTGTTGACGTTTTGTTGGGTGGTCCGGTTGTGGCTGCTGGTGCCAACAAATTAAGTCACCTGGAAGCTGAGGAACCCTGGGGCAGAAGAACTCTCCCATGACTCCTTCAGAGGTCTGGAGAAGCCAGAGAAGGCTGGTGAGGCTAGGGGAATAGAGATGGGTTCTGTTGTGTCTCTCATACATTCCCAGGAGTGGGCAAGGAAGAGTGGGCCTTGGCCTTAGAGTTCAGCTATAACAGAGAAGGGTCACTACTTAAAAGGACCCTGGACAGGCAAAAGATTATGGGAAAATATTTCTTTCTATGAGGGAACAGAGGTAGCTGAGCAGCTGGTGGGAGAGCAGGGGAAAAGTGAGCTAGGATTCTTCTGTTCATTGAGCAAGACAGGCCTGTCATGTAAAACTCTAAAGAAACCCCATAAAAGGGAAGAGTAAGGCACCAGAACACACATTCTTGTGCTACTTTTCCTATTAATTTGCTGGGGCCATTTTGTGGAGTTGCCTCCTGTTGATCATCTGTGTAAGAGAATACTTGGTACACTTCCCAGATGATGTTATCTTGCAACAAGACCGTTCATTAAGCTGAATATAGAACTTAATTTGAAGAATAGGAGGAAAAAGAACACAACCCACCAAAGGATGAACCAAAATGGTTGTGTCCTTATGTGGAAAAACTATTCACATAAGCAGAGGTATTTCAATGCAAGACCTTTGTTTTATCCCAAAACTATTTTACATTGGAGAAGCATTCACTTATCCAGAAACTCCTGCATTGGTTTGCATAACTAACTATGACACAAACTCTAAATTATCTCACCGTCTAAACGCTTTATGTGTCAATTAGCATTAACACCATGTAGGTTATCAAAGAAGTCCCTGTACTCAATGGCGGCAGTTGAAGGTAGTGCAGTAGGAATAAAGCTTTGACGTATATTTGAAAAGTGGCTTTCTAAGTGAGATTATAAAAACAAAGTTGATGCTTGCAATAAAATGTGTTTTTTCCCTTTTATTTTTCAGATCCTACCCTTCTTGGCAGCTACAGACCCAAGAATTCTAAACGAAGCAGTGTAAAGGAGAGCGTGTGAATAAAGCGAGGTGCTTTAAACTGAACAAAACTATCTTAGCAGTGTGGCTTCCTCCTGCGTAATGTCATTGCATTACTACTGACAATTGTATATTTTACACTGTTAAGATATGGCCTCACAAATTTAGAGGGAACACTGAACATGTGGAGTATGAAACTGCCTAACCTATAAGACAAGTCTATCTAGCTAAGTACTATCAGCTTCAACTTTCCAAGGCCTAAAGCAGTGACCTCTCCCGGCTCTTCCCATGATAAATGGCAATCCATGCATTCATCATGGGCACTCATTTATGCCAGATACAAACTAGGAATCTGTTTGTAAATGGAGAGCTCTGGTGATGATTACCAACTAACAGTGCAGTCCAATACATGTCTACGCAGAAGTAAGCTCAAATGGGTTCAATGAGACTTACTTCCAGATAAGTGTGAATTGGATTCAACAGGGCTTAATTCTGAGTAGACATATTAGAATTGCCTGAATAATCTATTGGACACAATCAATCAGTACTTGCTTACAAGCAACAATCAATTCACCATCAAGGTTGTCTTTTAAATAAGCCCTCAAAAGCCTTTAGAAATATCTACTAGCCTGCTAAGATGCTGATAGCTTGTGTTTCCATGCTGGCCAAGGAGGAGGAGAAGCCCATGGCTAGCATGGGAACAGGCTACTAGCCTCTTAACAATCTAGTAAGAAAATTGCCTTGTACCAAGTGGACAAGCACAGGAGTGATGGAGTGATCCTTCCCTCCCATGTTCACCTGCACTGTTTCCATGCTGGCAGTAGTGTAGTGGCAAATTCAGAAATGCAGTGTCCTTTCATGATAGCCACAGAGGAAGGAAATCCCCTTCTTCCACAACCAGGATGCAAGGGTGTAGTCATCCAGAGTCCGGGTGTGTGTCTTATACTCCTTACATTATGGGGAGCAGGGTCCCTATGTCTCCAGCATCCTACAAGCCAATCAGCATGAAAGAGGAGAGTGTTAGCCACTGAGAAGAGTCTTCTAACATGCTTCCTTATCTTTTCCTGCTGATTGGAGCCAATCAGAGTGAAAGGAAGTGAGTCAGCCACTGAAAAGACTCTCTTCAGTAGCTGACTCTCCTTCCATGCTTATTGGCTCCTAGGTATGTCTTTTGTAGTTAACAAAGATCTCATTCTCAACCCGGCAACAAAAAAAGGGGGGGAAGGGTGTGGCTATGACTATCATGAAAGGACCCTGCAAGCTTAAACTGTTCTCTACCAGCCTGCTGCATTTCTGTGCTGGTCGTGAAAGAGGTGAAGCTGTTCATTTTCCACCAGCTCACTTATATGTATGGAATTCCACATTGCCATTGGCTACTAGATGAGTCATTAAATACAAGGCTTCTCTTAGGACAATTTCTGCTATTGATATGATTCCAGGGAAGTGCTATTTTTCCCACCATCCTCTGCTGCAACACATGAAGTCATGGTCTTGAAAGCTACACTCCTAATTTCTTGTGATGATGTTGTGAAGTGTGAGGACTTTGGCAGGGAAGATGGGAGGAGGGGAAGTGAGCATCTACCTAAACCTCAACCTGCTTGGATGTTGGTCATTCCTGTGTTCATTTCTAAGTGTTTTCTGTTACCTTGGAGGACCTGAACAGCTGGGATCCAAGATACTTAAGGGGTCATCTCTTCCCCATATGTTCCTGCCCTCCCACTTAAGACAACAGAGAAGACATTTTTTGGTGTGTTTCACCGTCATCCAAAGTTCAGTACAGTAGGCAGCAACACAGGAAAAAAATTCACTTTTGCTGTGCAACTCTGAGAGATCCATCTTGCTCGCTACTTGATGGATGCTAGCTCAAAATGTTTCTGTTCCAACAGGCCCGTAGCCTGACAGGTTTCTGTTGGTGCTTTTCTAAACTAATTTTTAATGTGATTGTTTTAGATATTTTTTTGAAACTCAGCACCTTGATTATCTTGGACATGGGACAAACAGATAGGATATACATTTTAAAATTGTCTTTCTTGAGTTTGGCATTTGTGGTATTCACTGCTTAAATCACAAGAAAGAATTTGATTTGATGGCATGTTATTTCACTTTAATTGCATGTAAACCTTGATAGTATCTTATTTACTGTATATTTCACTCAGATGTGGACAACGCTTTTATCTTAGTCTTGTATCTAACATAATGGTCCTGTTAGCTCAAGAACTTCCACCTGTGCAATAGGACCTCCTCTCCCTCTTCTCTCCCTGCCCTTCCATGTTCTGAGGGTTTCCCCAATCCTCCGGAGCAGATTGAGGGGGTCCTGCAACAAGAGGAGGGGAAGGCCCATTTTGCATGCAAGTCCACGTGCCAATGGAGTTTTGATGGATACATCCTTTTACCCTGAAGGAAGTAAATATAACATCCTTTAGGCAGACCAGAGCTTGGAAGATTACTTTTAAAAAGTAATAAATTAGTTACAATTACATGGCCCAAAAAAGTAATAATTACCGTTACAATTACAATTGTTCTGAAAGTAACTGATTGCTTTGCTTTTCCTCAAAAGTAATCACTACAATTACATTTCAGTTACTTAAAAAAACACGTCTACAAGGTGCTGGCCTTGGCTGCTGCACATCTAAGTAGCCTAAAACAACACTAAAAATAAACACACACATAACTGCGGTAGTAGAATAATTCTTTTTATCCATAAAATAGCAATGGTGGTCTCTCCGCTGGTAAGGGAGGTGGGGAGGGAGGCAGAGGCCACTACTCAGATCTTTGCATGTCAAACCAAGTGCACCACCCCTCAGCCAGCAAGTAATCTCTCTCACTTAACCACCCCTGCCCTGCCACCAACTAAGGGACACTCCCCCAAGCAAACATTTTCTCCTGAGATGCAAAAAAGTTAAAACACTGCAAATGCAGCACAGTAGCCAGAGAGGCTGGTGTAGGCCACTTTGTGTGCCAAGTGCAAACACATTATATTCACAGACACAGACGTTGTCATCTTTTACAATTCTTTATCTCCATTCTACTGCTGCCTCCTTCTCCTCCTTCATCCATGTTCTTGCCTTCTGGCTCCTTCCCCCCTCCACTCCATTCTTCACCACCACCATCCATTTTTTACACAATTGTTTTCTCCACTCCACCCCATCTCACTCTCCACCTCCTCCCTCATTGCCTCCTACCCACCCACAGAGCATGAGGGAAGAGCGATGCTTTGCAGAAGCCCAGTTTGAGGCACATGATCAGAGGAGCAGAAGACTTTCCCTGCTTCCCCCCCCCAGTAATGCCCAAAAGTAATGCTGGAAACATTACAATTACTCCTCAAAAGTAATAAAATTACCCCTAGTTCTATTACAATCAAAATGTAAAGGAATTACACAGTCGTTCCGCAAAAAAGTAATGAATTACAAATAATTTGATACTTGTAATGAATTACTTCCAAGCCCTGAGGCAGACACCAGTATTTTCAAAATCTGAAGTGGAAATTTCAACTATGTGGATGACTTGGGAAACTACATGTAGAATGGAAAGGACTGTGGCTCCTGTGTTTTAGTGGTTTTGCTATTTCTGCTGCTGTGATGCAAATGCGCAAACATGGTGTTTGTTTTCATTGTATAGCAGTTAATGCTCAGATGTAGCCAAGTCATTAAACGTACTATACATCTTTCTTAAAGGTCATGCTCCTCTTTTTGTGTTTCCGACAGATTATCAGGTCATGTTATGAAAAAAACTTTGATGGCATTTCTGACAGCCATGATAAGCACTTGATTTCAAGTATAGCTGGTAGGCAGTTCCATTTAACTCTTCTGCTAATGCATTTGACATCTCCATCATTGCAGAAGTATTATTCAACTCCTGTGTTAAATCGCTTGACTCTTAGAGAAAGGTAATGTCATATATCAATGAAGTCTGAAATAATGTGCTGTCTTTTCAATGTTTACTCTGTTTTCAGTATTTTAGGTGGCAGGTTCTTTGACTGATCGGTTAACAACACGAGGGTGTTAGAGTATTGGCACACTTCTAAAAATGTGAAATGATAATATGTAGAATGTTTAGGATGACATGCACCTAGCAGTATACCCAGGGCCGGCTCCAGGCATGCCGGGGCTCTTGGGCTCCAGTCTGTCCCAGGCCCCGGCACACACTGCGGCGGATCGCACCACCTACCCATTCCCTTGCTCCACGTATCTTTCTGTCCTGTGTTTTGAGGCTGTGCACGCAGCACTGCCCTTAACCAAGATGGCGGCTGAGGTTTCCCTAAGGGTCTGAAGCCTCCACTGCCATTTTGGTTGATGGCGCACATGCAGGGCTGCCATCAGCCAAGATGGCAGTGGACACTTCAGCCTCTTAGGGAAACCTCAGCCACCATCTTGGTTAAGGGCAGTGCTGTGCGCACAGCCACAAAACACAGAAAAGGTAGGCGAAGCAAGGGAATGGGCGGGCCATGCTATCTGCGGCAGTGATTCTGCCGCAGATCGCGGAAGGGGAGCACTACTCCCTCACCCTAAAGAGGAGCTCTTCAGGGGCCCCTCTGGGCCATGAGGCCCTCAGCCAGGGCCCAACCTTGCCATCCTTTAGAGCCAGCCCTGAGTATGCTACATTCAGCAGATCAATTACATGCCATCTATCACATCCAGAATTTCTCCTCAGCTTCACTAGCTTTTCCTGAACTGGAAATGACTTGGAAGCATTGTTTTCTGCCAGGAAGAATGAGGCATGCAAGTATTCTTAGTTCAATTCAGGAAGCAGAGAGGCTAATAAAAGGAAGAGGTGCTCCTGAGTCATTTCCAGTTAAGGAGAGGCTAGAAAGATCTCTCCTGATGGGGCTGGGCTGAATTTGAAATGAGGCTAACACTCACTAATTAGCAGTGCTGCCTCAGGATTTTCCCAGAACAAACATACTTATTTATTTATTTATTTATTTATTTTATTTATTTATTCTATTTCTATGCCGCCGTTTGGCCAAAAGGCCCTCAAGGCGGCTCACAAGGTTGTGGCTCTGCAGGACACTACGGCTACTTGTTTCCCTGGCACTCCTCCAAAAAACTCCTTAGAAGTGGTGCAAGTTAATTCCCTCCCATTGGAAGGGCAAAACAACAACAAAACAAAAGAGAATAAACTACCAACCCCACCACTTTCTGCCCTGCTTGCCCCAGATCTCTGCCCCCATCCCTTCTCCTCCAAGAAAGTGCTCTATGCTTTGCAATCCCCACTCCCTTTTTCTTATATACGCCACAAAATTTCACAGCTGGAGCTTAAGCAAATTGCTTATTAGAACTACAAAGGATTTATAGTTTTAAAGTAGTAGTGGTGAGCCTTCTCCTTGATATGCTGGTTATGTGTGTGCAGAAAGTAGGAAAAATCACTTCACTGTTGCAGGCTGATTCCAAATAGCAGTATCTGAGATGAAGATGTATCCTTGGAAGACAAGAACAGTATCAACTGTGAGCTAAAAATAAGCCAGTCAGATACGTATATATGCATCTTATGTATAGGTGTCTCCTAAGTAAGTTATAAAATAGATTCTCTCAGCTACAGATCTTAGTCATTCAGAAGGAACTGTGAACAAAGTGCCAGTTATTCTAAGAGGAAACATTGACAAAGAGAGATTCTTATTGTCTCCTGTTATGACAGTAGGAGACTGCATATCTTGGGGATTGATTCACCCAGCATGATGTGACCTTGTCTGTTCTGTGGTTGACAGGTATCAAAAACGGGCTAGCTGGCCTTTAGAAAAGGAAAGGTGCAGCTCATCATAAGCAGTTACTCTTGACCTCCGCAACTTGTCTGATATGGTTCATCAAGACTTGATCTTGTCTGCTGTAGGTCAGAACAGTGCTTCTTGAGGAGATTGCACATTGTGATGCTCATCACATCATTCTTTGTATGCCAGATGATGAAACCTACTCTTTTTCATATTCACAATACTGTGAAATATTTGTCAAAAGAGAAGGAATGATCTCACTTGAAATCACAGTGGATTTAGCAACCCCCATTTATGTTTTAGTGCTGTCCAGAGGTGATCTGGTGACATTGTTTTTAGAACACTGACAGCTGGCTCTTACTGAGTATGTTTGTGCTTATAATTGACTCCAATGTTAATTTTCTTAAAACCAGTCATGCATTTTTGTAACTTTTAAACTGCAGAAGATGAAGGTCAGAGTATGGGGCAAGGTCAGTAACAGAATTATAGATGCTCTGTGAACATGGCTGATTTTTAATTAATTTCAACAAATTATGAGACCACTGACAGAAAAAAATCTAACAGGAGTCTGAATATTTTATTCTTGGTTTGGACTTTAAACTGACTATTCTCTCTGAATGTTTTGTGTGTCGCTATGAAAACTTAGAGGCTTGTTAAGCAAGCGTTTCTGAGTTTATGACTATAAGTTTTGCAAGATTCTTTTTTGAAATGAGCTTATGGGAAGCAGCAGAATGGCATGGGGGTATTTTAACATGGCAAAATGCAAAAAATCCATGCTGGCTATAGTATACAGCCACTCTTGTGGCTGTATGATTACTTGACATTCTGACCTGCAACAAACTGAGATTATTTTGCCCTATTCAAAAAGGGGGTGATGTGAATAACAGAACAAGCTTAATAAGCATTATATCTAATAAACCATTTTACTATCCTTTCACAATGACCTCACTCAACGATCCATGACCCATGAGTGGCCCTGGGCTTTTCATCCTTTTGAGCCTCATTTGGCTGCTTTACTTCCCCACTCCACTAAGGCTCCTGCATCTTGTGTGGAAGTGTAAGAAACCTGTATGACTTCTGGTTATTTGAACTATGTGCCTTACACCAACACCCATATTTAATCTCCATTTTGAAAGCTGATTGATCTTGTTTGATTGTTCATAACTGTTATGAACATATGAGCCACAACATTTTGCTCTTGTAACTCTCCATATTTCTTCCAAAAGACAAACTGTTATATCTTGTTCACATAAGAAACGAGAATTGATCTTGCATTTCCAAATATACCTGCCCTTGGTTGTTGATCACTTCCAAAGGTCTGCTTTGGGAAAAGTGAACTCAAACCCCTTTATTTCAGATGAAATATGAGTTGATATTTAAAGTGAGCCCAAGCTGTTCAAAAAGTTGAGAGAGCTGTGATCTTTCAGAAAGATAGCGAGTCACTTTTTTGCCTCTCAGAAGTGACTGATAGCATAGAACAGTTGAACTATAACCTTGGTTGTTTTCTTGTTCCTGAAAGTCCAAGGGAAGTGGGCTCAGTATAGGCACAAATATAATCTTATCTAAAATAGGAGATCTGATATAAAGGCAGCAGTTAAATTCCTTGCCTTGAGGTTAGCCATTTACCCAGGGTGTGTAACAAGTCCTTCTGGATGAGTAGTGTGGTGGTGAGATCCAGTATCCAAGCCACCAGCAACTCTTTTAAGCACAAGGTGTTCAGGCTGGTAAATATTTTGTACTTACAGGTAACGCTATGGGAGAAAGTAAGTTGTAGGCAAGTTTTTTCTCTTTTACACATCTCTTCCCACCCCACACCCACCTGCAGTCATCTCTAGAGAGAAAAACAGACAGTGCAACTATTTATTTTTTTCTGGCAAGAAAAAGCTAGATGCTTCCACCAGGGTGGGTGAAAATGGTATCTGGATCTCTTTCCTTTCCAGAAGCATGAGGCAAAGAGAGAGATGGAAGGCCCTTGAGCAGACACAGGGAGTCTTTATTACTTGTGTTCCCTCATTAAACCAGGCCTAATGTGTAAACCAGACCTAAGTTCACTGGGAGGGAAATCATGGCCTACCTCATCTTATCTAATCAGTAACTGATCTAATCAATTTTGTTGCAGTATTATTGATTTTGCATGGTTTGATGTGGCTGTCTGTGTTGGAATATTCCATGGCTAATCCCATGCAAGTAAAATAATGCTCAAGGTTCTACAACACAGGGTCTTACCATGTATGGAGCGAGAAATGCCAGACATCCAAGCTGGATTTAGAAAGGGAAGAGGCACCAGAGATCATATCGCAAACATACGTTGGGTAATGGAACGGAACAAGGAATTTCAGAAGGAAATCACCCTGTGCTTTATAGATTACAGCAAAACCTTTGATTGTGTAGATTATGAAAAACTATGGAATGCCTTAAAAGAAATGGGGGAGCCACAGCATCTGATTGTTCTGATGCACAACCTATACTCTGGACAAGAGGCTACTGTAAGGACAGAATATGGAGAAACAGATTGGTTCCCCAATCGGAAAGGGTGTGAGACAGGGATGTATTTTATCACCCTACCTGTTTAATCTATATGTAGAACATATCATATAGAAAGTGGGATTGGACCAAGATGAAGGAGGTGTGAAAACTGGAGGGAGAAATATCAATAATTTAAGATATGCAGATGATACCATACTCTTAGCAGAAACCAGTAATGATTTGAAATGAATGCTGATAAAAGTTAAAAAGGAAAGCACAAAAGGAGGACTACAGCTGAAAGTCAAAAAGACTAAAGTAATGACAACAGAAGATTTATGTCACTTTAAAGTTGACAATGAGGACATTGAACTTGTCAAGGATTGTCAATACCTCAATACAGTCATTAACCAAAATGGAGACAATAGAGAAATCAGAAGAAGGCTAGGACTGGGGAGGGCAGCTGTGAGAGAACTAGAAAAGGTCCTCAAATGCAAAGATGTATCACTGAACACTAAAGTCAGGATCATTCAGACCATGGTATTCCCGATCTCTATGTATGGATGTGAAAGTTGGACAGTGAAAAAAACAGATAAGAGAAAAATCAACTCATTTGAAATGTGGTGTTGGAGGGGAGCTTTGTGCATACCATGGACTGCAAAAAAGACAAATAATTGGGTGTTAGAATAAATTAAACCAGAACTGTCACTAGAAGCTAAAATGATGAAACTGAGGTTATCCTACTTTGGACACATAATGAGAAGACATGATTCACTAGAAAAGACAATAATTCTGAGGAAAACAGAAGGGAGTAGAAAAAGAGGAAGGCCAAAGAAGAGATGGATTGATTCCATAAAGGAAGCTAGAAACCTGAACTTACCAGACCTGAACAGGGTGGTTCACAACAGATGCTACTGGAGATCACCGATTCATAGGGTTGCCATAAGTTGTAATCGACTTGAAGGCACATAACAACTTTCATGGCATCTGAAAGTACTCAAATGTTATGGTTGGCTCTTGTTAGGCCATAATATATTTAAATTAAATCTGGTTTTATTAATTAGTATAATTGCATTGGTAAGCTCTTCAAGATTTATTTTAGCTTTTCCATTTGTAGTTATCCATGGAGCAATTTCTTTTCCTCAAGTTCTACAATAATTGCTTGCTCAGTAGATGTGCATCTGCTCCTATAGTACTTCATTGATTTTTGTCCTGTGATAGTTTGTCCTTGTATAGTTTTTTTCCATTCTTTTCCTCTCAGCACAAATCATCTGCCTTTGAAACAGATAAATCCTTCATGGAAGCCGTAGAGGTGCAATTGCACTTCTTGTGACACACTACAGCAGGCGAAAGGGCTACATGAACAATCACAAAGGTTTTTTTAGAATGTGTCTATAATAACTTTGTTGAAATACATTAATATTCCTTGCTGATAGGTGATGCTATCATTTCTTGCTGTATGGAAGTGAGTGATTGAAATGTCATCTCTTTGAAAACATCTGTTCATTACAAAATAGATATAAGCTTTTATATAAATAGTCCATGACAAATCTTATACGTATATCTGAGTCTGCAATCCCATTTACCTGGGAGTAAGGCTTAATTTTTGGAACTTACTTCAGAGTAGACATGTATAGGATTGCACTGTAAGTGCTCATTTCATCCTGGCAAATATGTCAAATTTAGATTAGCCATATTTTTAAGATTTCTAGATTCCTTCCTTGATGTTTTTGTGCAAAATACAAGTCTGTATATCATTTCCCCCCTCAAAAAATCGGTATCTCATGAAAGGGAAAAATGCTTTTAGCTACATTAGAAGAGAAAATAGTTTGTCCTGTTGATTGCTCTCAACATAGCATCTTTGAAATGAATTATGAGTTCTCTATTGATTTGGCTTATTCTAGGTCACCGAGCTATATATCCAAAATGTTTATACAATCCATTGGAATCGATAAACAATTTAAACTGATGTAACTGCAGAATGTTTGCTAGTCCAAAGGAAAATTGGAAGTATGACAAAGAATACACTTGTAGAGGTTTATTTTGTTTTGTCAGAGTAAAACAATATGACTATTCCAGCAGCACTGCAAGAAACTACTGGTACCTTAATCCCACATGTAAGAAGTTGGTGGTTTTACATAGACATTATTTGAGTCTTTATGCTTATTTATAGTTTTAAGAAATTACTTGTTGAAAATGATCTTCCAACAATAATTCCAGTAGGAGTTTGTATATCATAAAATGGTTTCAGTTTAGATTATGGGTGTTAAATTTCAGGTTTCACTTAGTTGTATGATGACTTTGGGTGGTATAAATATTAACATAATGGTTTAAAGTGTGGATTAGGTTTTATAGTTATGTCTAAAATTAGACAATTAAAAAGGAGCTGATACTGTTTTTATTAATACTTAAATTTTTTAATGTAGAAAATTAAATTGAGGGCTGTGTGATCAGCGAATATTTCTTATGCCACAGCGCACACTAGTGGATTATTCAGTCATTTCAGTAAAGAAATGTACATAGTATAAAGGATTTTGGGGGGGGAGGGGGATATTAATCCTCACTCATTCTTTCCTGTTCAGGTGAATACTATGGCAATTACAGCTTTGTTTTGTGACAAACAGAACTTACTTGAAAGTCCTATTGAAATCAGTGGCATTTACTGTTGAGTAAGCATGTTTAGGATTCACTCCCCCCATCACCCCAAAACCATCTAAACTTATATTTATTCTGTTAATAATTTAAAAAATGCATCTGCTGAAATCCATACTTACATAATACACTCCTTCAATATGATGTGGGTCATTCCATGATGATGATGATAGCACAACTGGGGTTGGGATTCACTTGCTAATGCTGCTCTGCCCATATTCTGGTGTGAACTGACAGGTGGGTCCATTCTGTATTAGCCTTTTTCCTGTTACCTTCTGCTTTTGCCAGTTTGGTTATTTTGAAATATCAATAACATTATTTTTAACATTATTTTTAAAATGTTCTTTCTGCCTTTGTTTTCCCTCTTATCGGTAGAAAGAACGTTAACACCTGATAATGGGGGGGGGGACAGGAGCAAGCAGCACTAAAGTGTGGCAGAAAGAGAAGGAGGCCATGGAGAGAGACAGAGAGAGGCACAGAAGCAGGAGGGGTGGTGGAGTGCCAGTAATGCTGGACTGTGGGAGAGAAAATGAGTGCACACCCTGGTCTGCTGCTGCTGCTTCCCCCTCTTTCACCTGCTCCTCTCTGAGGGAGCTCCCCCCCTTGCAACATACCAGTACAGTAGGGCCCTATTTTGAGGCGCTCTACTTTGCAGCGTTCCACAGATACAGCGGTTGTCAATTGCATAAAGGCCCCACTCCTACACCGCTTGTTCCACTTTTACGGCATTTTTTGGGTATCGGGCACCATTTTAGACAATGTTCGTCAATGCGTTCTGCTTCACGGCAAATTTTGCTTTATGGCGACGGTCCTGAATGGAACCTGCCGTATGAGCAGGGCCCTACTGTATGAAAAAGGTATGTGTGTCCAGGTGAGTTTTCTCCCCTCACTTCTTCCCCTGCTGGGAATGGAAGTTGTGACTTTAACCCTAAGCATCAGAGGTGAGGGGGCATGTGGAGAAGCCCAATTCATCCTCACTGCTGCCTGCAAGAGACCCCCTTTGTCCTTCCAGAGGACTCCGTGGAGAGTCGCATCTTTCCACCTCTGCAGGAAGAGCTGCTTTGAGAGCTCATCTGTGGGCAATTTTTCACCAGGGGTGGGGGAGGAATCAGCATAAGGGTTAAAGAAAGAGAGGTGCACAGCCCTAGAGAAGAGGATGAATGCCAGCCAGTGAAAATGATACTTGGCTTGATGGACAAGCAGGAGACTGCCAATGAGGTTTATTAAAAATAAAATCCAGTGTTAGGAAAATTCACAGAAGCTCGCAGCCCACAAGATTGGTTTGCCAAGATAATGAAAATGTGGACTATGGGGAAATCCGGTACCAGATTGAAAATTCTTGTTCATTCCTAAACACAACTATACAAATGAAGCAGGATAAAGGAAGAAATGTAGCCCTCTGTCTTGTTTGTTGACTGATACACTTACAAAAATTTCACAGAATGAATGCTATACATTATTGGAATTTAGAGTAAGTTTTACACAGTATGTGGTGTGACGTTCTTTCTTTTGTCTACCCTGACTCTCCCAACATTCAACTTCAGTGGATGGCCCCTGGTTCTAGTGTTATGAGGGGGGGGAGCACAGTCATATCCACTTTTTCCCATCATGCACAATGATACAAACCAGTATCATGCCCCTCCTACTTACTTTTTAAAAATCCCCAAATGTTGTAACCTTTCCTTTTAGGGGAGTTGTTCACTGAACTTTTTGTTTTACCTTTTCTGCATCTTTTCAGTTGTACAGTATCTTTTTAGAGATACGGTAACCAGGACTGTATGCAGTATTCGAAGTGTGGTTAAACCAAAGATTTGTATGAAGCCATTATGATACTGGCAGTTTTATGTTCAATCCCATTTCTGGCAATACCTTCATCTTTTTTCAGCTCTCACATACTGAGTTGTAATTTTCATTGAGCTATCCATCATGACCCTAAAATGTATTTCTTTCTTAGTCAGTCAGTGCCAGCTCAGACCCCATTAGCATATATGTTTAGGTGAGGGGCTGTTTGTCCCAGCATACATCACATTTGCCATTTTTAATGCCCATTTACCTTTTGGAGCTCTCCACAATCCCTTTTTGTTTCTACTACTCTGAATAATTTGATGTTGTCAGTGAACATAGCCATTTTACTAAACACCCCTAATTCCAGATTATTTAAGAACAAGTTAAAAAGCACTGGTCCCAATACAGACTCTTGTGGGATCCCACTTGGTACATCTTTCCATTGTGAGAGCTGTCAATTTCTTTCTACTCTCTGCTACCTATTCTTTAAACAATTATCAATCCATAGGAGGACCTGTCCTCTTGTCTTGTGACTGCTAAGTTTGCTCAGGAGCTTTTGGTGAGGGACTTTATCAACAGCTTTTTTGAAAGTCATCCTTGGTCACCTCTATCCACATTCATTTTAACACTTTCAAAGAACTCTGAAAGATTTCTGGCATCCAGGGGAAAAAATCAGAATTAAATTTATGGACACCACAGTTAACCTGACTGCTGTCTTTGTGATCCTGAGAAAGTATTATTATTTTTATTAATTTTTTAAATTTTTTTTAAAAAAACTCTAATATGCCACTTAATTATTCCTACTATGATTATAATAGTGATACTATTTAAGGAAGACTCAATAATAACTTAGAATAACAAAGTATTATGATATATCCTGAGACATTGGGATATGGCAGGATTGGGGGGGTCGTGGGGAGGGTAAATATATATTTCTATTTCTCCATTACATCTGAGCCAGGAGAGGCTGTGCAAGCCCTGGACTGGTGCCTGGATGCAGTGGTGGACTGGATTAGGGTCAATAAGCTGAGCTTGAATCCTGGAAAGATGGAGGCTCTTTGGGTAAGTGGTTCCCATGTTTGGGGGAGATAGGTCAATTGCCTGTTCTGGACGGGGCTGCACTCCCTCTGAAGAAGCAGGTACATAGTCTGGGGGTACTCCTTGATTCATCTCTGTCACTAGAAACCCAAGTTACCTCTGTGGCCAGGAGTGCTTTTTACCAGCTTTGACTGGTACAGCTGTTCTGGGACTGCTACCGCCTGACCACAGTGGTCCATGCATTGGTATCCTCAATACTTGATTACTGCAACATGCTTTATGTCGGGCTGCCTTTGTATCTTGTCCAGAAGTTTCAACTAGTGAAGAATGCAGTGGCCAGACTGCTCACAGAAGTCCAGCAACATATCACTCCGCTGCTGAGAGTTGCAGTGGTTCAAGGTACTTGGGTAATTCACAAAGCCCTAAACAACTTGGGCCCAAAGTACCTTAAGGACTATCTGATTCCTAATGCTCCACCTCAGTCACTGAGATCTTCTGATGAGGCACTCCTGAGGCACTTCTGATGAGGCACTCCTAAAGGAACTGAACCTTTAGTGTGGCAGGCCCTACCTGTGGAACTCCCTACAAGTAGAGGTTCGGCAGGAACCATCTCTCCCTTCTTTCAGACATCTTGTGAAAACTATATTGTTTAGACAGGGCCTTGTAATTTGATTTTTTTCTTTTTTAACCAATTTGTATTTATTGATCTTTTTAATGATGTTTTTAAGGTTGTTTTTATTGATTTTATTTTTATATGTTGTACTCTGCCTTGATATATTCTTATGAAGGTGTGGATTATACATACATGCATAGATAAATATTATATCCTTCCCTGGCTAAATAATATCAAAAGAATCTAATTGTTTCTTTTTTAAACAAGGACCACATTTTTTCCAATAAGATCTAATGATCATGAATTTTTTATCTTGATTTGTTAAGATGAGAGTTGTTTGTCAAAAGTTTATTCTGCTAAAACAAGAAACTCCAGTAAGGCAGGAAATTCAAGTAAGAAAAGAAACATTTTGGGTATTGACTCTTTAAGCAATAGTGAGCTTCAGAGCAGGTAATGCTCCTCTTCCTATTATGCCTCCCCTGCTCCAGACTGTCCTTCCTTTCTTTCACCACTGTCAATTCATTTCTTACCAAAATACTCCATCTTCTATGCCTGTTCTTGCAGTTGGAATAATTATGCAGATGAACTGGATTTGGACTGCTTTCACATTACACTTTATTCCATTATTCCAACCATGTGCTACCTGGTAACTTGAGCATTTTATTTGACCTTTCACACAAAGTAAGAGCTGGTTCCTGAAATCTAGTGGAATATAGTGGAAGTTTAGTGCTAATTTTCATGATAAATACCAGAAATAATCTGTCTGCAAACCTGGGAACCCGGAAGATTGCATGAGATTAGTGCTAGCTGCATCCACTCATATGAAAGGCATCCTGGCATGTAATGTGTTGCCGCCCTTTAGGTGAGTGCCAATTTTTTTCTGCCCAATGAGAACTGTATGGATATTCCAGCATAGGCATGGGTAGCAGCATTCCCTTCCTCCTTTTCCCCCACACGCCCCTGAATCAAGACATTAATTCAAGCAGTGAATTATGGGGGGACTGTAATGTGCATGTGTATAATGGGTGAGGGATGAAAACAAGGTGCTGTTCTTTGCAGCAGAATGAGTTGCACAAATTCTGGTATATCACCCGAAAAAGCTACAGTTCCTTAATCTAACAGGTACTGCAGTGTGAAAGGAATTCTAGAAATTGGGACAGAAGTGCTACCATTTTAATCTTTAAACACAATAAACCCCATGTCTGAATGCAGCCTTTCATAATTTCTGTGAGAATTATATGCACAGAATTTGTTTATACTTGAACCACATTCCATCACAGAATTGGGCACACTTAAGTCTATTAATTTCATTGGGCTTAAGAACATACTCCCAGGCATTTTAAAAATTTTAAAAATTGTAAATATTCTTTTTAAATAAATTGTTTTGTAGTGTATTTTAAAACAGTGTTTCATTGCTGGTATGTTCTGATGTTGTTTGGTTTCTGTTCTTTGTTTGTTTTGCTTTTTGATTTTCTTATATTTGTTCTATTCATATATTTTCTTGCTTATCTTCTATGTACACTGCCCAGAGAGCCTTTTTGGCTTAGGGTGGTATATAAATTAAATAAAATAAATAAATAAATAAATAAGAACATAAGAAGAGCCTGCTGGATCAGGCCAGTGGCCCATCTAGTCCAGCATCCTGTACTCACAGTGGCCAACCAGGTGCCTGGGGGAAGCCCGCAAGCAGGACCCGAGTGCAAGAACACTCTCCCCTCCTGAGGCTTCCGGCAACTGGTTTTCAGAAGCATGCTGCCTCTGACTAGGGTGGCAGAGCACAGCCATCACGGCCAGTAGCCATTGATAGCCCTGTCCTCCATGAATTTGTCTAATCTTCTTTTAAAGCCATCCAAGCTGGTGGCCATTACTGCATCTTGTGGGAGCAAATTCCATAGTTAAGCCTCCATTCTCTTCCTTCCGCCACCCCTCTGCCTTAGGAACCACTGCACCGCAGCTCCTTCCCATGTTGATGGGATCATATGAGATACCTGGGTTGCTTCTCTTATTACCCTGTCAACAACCCCCCTCCCCTGTTCTCTAACCCTTGTCTTGTCAGCTGATGAAAGCAAAGCCATGTGCATATGTTTTGTGATAGATTGTGAGACACAGGGATCATTTTGGAACCTAAGGATATGAATAAAGAATCTGCAGCAGCTATTGCCACAACATTATTGGAAATGAAGGACTTTGAAATGTCATATGCAAGTAGGGTTTGGGCACTGATGGGTGCATCACATTCTGTAGAGCAGTCATGAAAGTTGGAGGATAAAGAATGAGATTCAAGGACATTCTGACAGCTTGAAATCTGCCAACGTCCTCATAAATAACATACCAAGGCAGAGTTCAGAGGAGAATGTAGTTTTGCTGAGCAAATGGTCACATTAAAGTAAATGATTGAAAACCTTTGGGACTGCACAGAAGGTCCATGATGCTGAAATATTTAAAGTGCAAGTGACTTTGAAAGGAACTTGTGGGACTTTAAAGAGATGGAACAAAAGCATGTGACAGGTGTATGACAGGTATTTTGGAAAGTGGAGCTGAGTGCAGTTATCCTGGTCTTAATGTGATTTGTGCATGTAATCCCCAGATCACTTTAGCTCAACTTGTCAGGATAGTTTCCAACTAATGACAGCAGATGGATGTTTTTCTAACATGGGTGTAGCTGTGTCCATTCTAGTGCTGAATTTCTTATGAGAAAGGGATGATTAATGACCATGCACCAAAAGTAAGCACGCTAAAAAATGGTGACATTGTCAGAACATTGATGTGAAATTTATAGGAAATGCTGCCACTCTCATGAGCATATCTCAGCCTGTCATGATGACTGTGGTTCTAGGTGAAGGAGCCTGGGTTTTGTGGAGCCAGACTATGGGTGCTATTCTTCATACAATTCAGCCCTCATTCACTTCATCTGATGTTAATAGCAAGTAGTGCATGGTCAGCTGTGCTTTAAATATAACGCTAAAGCCAGCAGATTTTCTCATGGTCTTTTTTACAAGGATTATTCCATGACTATCGCACCGATAACCATTTTCTTCTCATCAGCTTTAGCATCTGCAAAGTATTTATTTATTTCAGGTATTAATATACCTTAAATAGGCAGACTTCACAAAGTGGTTTACATAAGATTAATACAACAATAAGCATCAATAAAAATGTTACAAGAAAATAGAAAAGACATCTGTTTAGAAACAGCTGTATTTGTTTCTCTGCTCCTCCCAGGGCAAAATGAAACTATGCTGGTCAACCCAGTTGTCTTTCATCTAAAGGCTAAATCATATGCACACTTCTGTGATGAAAGCATCACCTATATTTTTAAAAAGCAGCTGTATTTGGCTTGAATAAGTTCAAAGCTGCTTCTTTAGATCTGAGGTCAGGGGCAGAATTATGGAAAAAGTGATGTTTCAATCACGCCGTTGGTCTTATTTTCAAATGCTGACAAGGCGCTTAGGCATAATCAACCTGCAAGCTGGTATGATATTTATCTTGGCTGGTGACAGCCATCCAGGAGATGCTGATTCATCTACTAGCTGGAATTATCAACATTCTTTTTCTGAGTGCTGGGTGAAGGGCAAAATTGGGAGCTGCTTTTTACATGTTGGAATTCCATGCTACTTTGTTGTTGTTATGTGCCTTCAAGTCAATCACGACTTATGGTGACCCTATGAATCAGCACCCTCCAACAGCATCTGTCATGAATGTTCAGATCTTGTAAGTTCAGGTCTGTGGCTTCCTTTATGGAATCAATCCATCTCTTGTTTGGCCTTCCTCTTTTTTTACTCCCTGCTATTTTCCCCAGCATTATTGTCTTTTCTAGTGAATCAGGTCTTCTCATGATGTGTCCAAAGTATGATAACCTCCATTTCATCATTTTAGCTTCTACTGATAGTTCTGGTTTAATTTATTCTAACACCCAATTATTTGTCTTTTTCGCAGTCCACGGTATCTGCAAAGCTCTATTCCAATACCACATTTCAAATGAGTTGATTTTTCTCTTATCCGCTTTTTTCACTGTCCAACTTTCACATCCATACATAGAGATCAGGAATACCATGGTCTGAATGATCCTGACTTTGGTGTTCAGCGATACATCTTTGCATTTGAGGACCTTTTCTAGTTCTCTCATAGCTGCCCTCTCCAGTCCTAGCCTTCTTCTGATTTCTTGACTATTGTCTCCATTTTGGTTAATGACTGTGCCGAGGTATTGATAATCCTTGCAAGTTCAATGTCCTCATTGTCAACTTTAAGGTGACATAAATCTTCTGTTGTCATTACTTTAGTCTTCTTGATGTTCAGCTGTAGTCCTGCTTTTGTGCTTTCCTATTTAACTTTCATCAGCATTCGTTTCAGATCATTACTGGTTTCTGCTAGTAGTATGGCATCGTCTGCCTATCTTAAATTATTGATATTTCTCCCTCCAATTTTCACCTCCTTCATCTTGGTCCAATCCCGCTTTCGATAAGATATGTTCTGCATATAGATTAAACAAATTGAAAGATAAAGAACACCCCTGCCTCACACCCTTTCCAATTGGGAACCAATCGGTTTCTCCATATTCTGTCCTTACAGTAGCCTCTTGTCCAGAGTATAGGTTGCGCATCAGGACAATCAGATGCTGTAGCACCCCCATTTCTTTTAAGGCATTCCATAGTTTTTCATGGTCTACACAGTCAAAGACTTTGCTGTAATCTATAAAGCACAGGGTGATTTTCTTCTGAAATTCCTTGTTCCGTTCCATTATCCAACGTAGGCTTGCGATATGATCTCTGGTACCTCTTCCCTTTCTGAATCCAGCTTGGGCATCTGGCATTTGTCACTCCATATATGGTAAGAGCCTTTGTTGTAGAATCGTGAGCATTACTTTACTTGCATGGGATATTAAGGCAATAGTTCGATAATTACAGCATTCCCTGGGATCTCCTTTATTTGAAATTGGGATGTACATCAAATTCTTCAAGTCTGTAGGCCATTGTTTAGTTTTCCATATTTCTTGACAAATTTTTGTCAAAATTTGGATAGATTCAGCCTCAATAGCTTGTAGCAACTCTATTGGTATGCCATCTGTTCCTGGTGATTTGTTTCTTCCAAGTATTTTAAGAGCAGCTTTGACTTCACATTCTGACATTTCTGGTTCTTCATCATATGGTTCCTCCGTGAATGATTCTTCATCCTTGCATCTCTTTTATAGAGTTCTTCAGTGTATTGCTTCCATTCCTTTTATTTCTCCTTTAGTCAGTCACTGTGTTTCCCTGTTGATTATTCAACATCCCTACTCGTGGTTTAAATTTCCCATTAATTTCTCTAATCTTTTGGAATAGGGCTCTTGTTCTTCCCTTTTTGTTGTCCTCTTCTATTTCTATACAATAATTATTGTAATAGTTCTCTTTGTCCCTAAGTACTAGTCGCTGTAGTGTTGCCTTTAGGGTTCTGACCGTGTTTCTGTCTCCTTTTGCTTTCCTTCTACCTTTAACCATTTTAAGAGTTTCTTCAGTCATCCATTGAGGTCTTTCTCTCTTTTTAATGAGAGGTATTGTCTTTTTGCATTCTTCCCTGATAATGTCTCTGACTTCATTCCATAGTTCTTCTGGTTCTCCATCAACTAAGTTTAAAGCCTCAAATCTGTTCCATATTTGATCTTTGTATTCTTCTGGGATGTTATTTAAATTGTATTTTGGCATTATGATTGCTTTATTGTTCTTCTTTAGCTTTATTCTGATATTCAATATGACCAGTTCATGATCTGTACCACAGTCTGCTCCTGGTCTTGTTTTTGCAGAAAGTATGGAACTTCTCCATCTTCTGCTACCAATTATATAATCAATTTGATTCCTATATTGACTATTTGGTCAATAGGAGATAGTGCTGGAAGATGAGACCCCCAGGTCAGAAGGCACTCACCGAGCTACTGTGGAAGAACAAAGGAGAAGTATGAGTAGTGAAGTATTAGTATGTGACTAATGAGGCAGCTGGGTCAAAGCCAGAAGGAAGCCCAGAGGCTGATGTGCACAGATGCGAAAGGAGAGTCCAGAGTTGTACGACACACACAATAAGAACATGGAACGTGAGAAGCATGAACTAGGGAAAGTTAAAAAATTGTCAAGCAAGAAATGGAGAGTATCAACATTACAATACTTGGCATGAGTGAATTAAAATGGACGGGAATGGGACATTTTTAATCAGGCAACTACAAAATATTTTGTGCAGGAAATGAGAAATTAAGAAGAAATGGGGTTGCTTTAATAGTGAGAAGTGATGTAGCAAAAACAGTTAGGAGCTATAACACAAGGTCTGAGCGAGTTATATCAATGAGATTTAACAGGAAACTTATTAACATAACCATCATCCAGGTCTACGCTCCAACGGCAAATGCAGAAGAAGAGGAATTGGAGAGATTTTACGCAGAAGAACAGGAAGAAATTGGTCACACACCAAAGCAAGATGTGCTGATAATCATGGGGGACTGGAATGCAAAAGTAGGGAAAAGAGAAGAACTAGGAATTGTGGAAAAATGGGGCCTAGGAGATAGAAATGAAGCAGGAGAAAGACTAATCAAATTCTGTGAGGCCAATAATTTGTTTCTTGTAAACACATTTTTTGAGCAACCAAAAAGATGACTGTACATGTGGACATCACCCATGCTACTAGGGTGGGTGAATATAGCATATATGGAACTAGAGTCTATCAGAGTGTCAGTTGCAGACGGAAGACCCACATATTTGGCCCTACCTGTATGCTTGCTTAATTCAGCAGTGTACAAATGGAGAAAAAGCTCACAAGCCACTGGGGGTGTGTAGGACAGTAGGTTGTGTCAAAAACCAAAGACTTAATTGGAGGCTCATAGTTGTCAAAGAGATGAATACACTGAAATTGTCAGAAACCAGTCAATTGGATACAAATATATATGTTCATCCAGAGCTTGGAAGATTACTTTTAAAAAGTAATAAATTACAGTTACAATTACTTGGCCCAAAAAAGTAGTAATTACCGTTACAATTACAATTGCTCTGAAAGTAACTGATTACTTTACTTTTTCTCAAAAGTAATCACTACAATTACATTTCAGTTACTTTTTTTAAAAAACTCCTACAAGGTGCTGGCCTCGGCTGCTGCACATCTAAGAAGCCTAAAACAATATTAAAAATAAACACACACACACAGGGGGTAGTAGAATAAAAAATTTTATCCTTAAGATTAACATAATGGCATAACAGAATGTCACATCCCCCCAAGCAATGAAGATACCCCAACTCTTGAAATCAGATTTTACACTTGAAATGCATTTATAATATGTTTCTGTTATGTCTCAAAAGAACAAGATGCTCAAAGAGCATGTCAGACAAGGAATGTCTTTTTACAGTCATTACGTTGCCACCAGTACTGAACAGGCGTTCTACTGCGGCGCTTGAAGGCATGCCTGTGTCGTGCTGCAAAAAACACCGCAGCACACGTGGAAAGCCATGGAGTGATGACACTTCCCTGCTGGGAGACCTCAGGAACCTCACCAGTTCCTCCTCAGCAGTGTCCACTGCTGACTTCTTGCCCTGGGGCAGAAAGTTAAAGAAGTCATCTTCTAAGTCATCTCCTTCCTGGTCTTTATCTGAAGACTGACCACTGTCCTCATTAAGTACACCCATCTTTATTTCAGCTTTCAACAAGGCTTCCATTGTGTATCTAAGAAAGAGAGAGGATATGTTAACACATATATGTTAGGAAACCATCATCTGCTCTTCACTTCCTGATGCTTGTCATGTCCCCTGGTTCAGGGTCCAGCCTGAGCCTGTGGATGATGACATGGAAGGTAGGAAGTTGACCAAGTCACCACACTCATGGGGCAGCACAGCAGACCCTTAAGGATTACCTGCAGCAACCTAAGGTTGTGATGAGGAGCCCCAGGAAGAAAAGGCCCAGCCCCTGCCTACCACCTTAAGCCCTCTGATGCCTCCCTTGAGACAACATTTCCCTTGGAGTAATCCACCCAAAGGGCTTCCCTAATGTTCTTACTTGTTGGTATGGGTGGTGGCCTGACACGATTCCAGCCGATCTAGTTTGAAGCGAGGGTGTACGCAGGCTGCCAAAAGAAGCAGATCCCTGCCAGATCCCCACCTCTCAAGGGTTGTCTGCTGCTGCTTCAGCATTTTGGGAGGAGGGGTGTCATGCATTGGTTCAGGAAGGCCATGTCTCCTTGCCTTTATTGCTTCTTATTGCTCTCAGCTTCTCAGGGTGTGCCCTCTGAGGAAGAAGAACAAAGCATGAATCCAAGAAAAAATGGAAGAGGAACTTCACAATTTAAACATAAATAGACAATGGACACTCTTTGAGGACCAGCATGACAAAGGCTTACCTCAAAATGTTTCTTCACATTGGATGAGGAGGAAACAGCTGATCTCAGATTTTTGATCCTTGGAAGGCAGTAATTGCATCGTACAACAACATTTTCCCCACTCTGGCTCACAAATGTACAAGCTTTCTCAAAGCCAAACCATGGTACTTGCTGTTTTGCAGATGTGGCTGTGGGCAACTGGCACTGCTTCATGCCCTCCTCCTCCTCGTGCACAGGGCCTCCTTTCTGAACCTCACTTTCTAGATTTGCCTCCTCAGGATCAACAAGCTGTGATGCAAGTGGCTGCACTAACTGACTGCTGCTCTCAGCAGCAAAACCTGCAACAGGCGTCTCTGTAATAAACAAGAAATAATGCTCCTATGTGGGTGAACTTCAGCTGTGATGTGCCCCCATCTCTTTCCCATGCTGCAAGATGCCCCAGTCAGAGTGGAAGTAAGCAGGTCAATAGCACAATTAAAAGAGATCCTATTTGCATCATTTTTGCTCACTAAATAACCCTGCCTGGGCCAGTCTAACCTACTATCTCACAGGGTTGTTGTGAGAACAAAATGAGACTAGGGTTCAAATCCCCACATAGCCATGAAGCTCACTGAGTGACCTTGGGCCAGTCACTGCCTCTCAGCCTCATGAAAACCCTATTCATAGGGTCACCATAAGTTGGAATCAACTTGAAGGCGGTACATATATTTTTTATTTTGAATATGATGATTATGATAATAAATATGCAGCGTTTCAAATTAATTCTGTATGAGAAGCATTCCATGCCAAGCTTAGAAAACCAAGGATGAGGTATAAAATGTAGACAAAAATACTTTTGACAAAATGCCGTTTATATTTTATATATATGAGCCTGGGTAGGGAACATTTAATCTAGCCTACTTGCTTTCAGCAAGAAGGGTTAAGTGCCTTCAGGCTAGGGCAGTCACCAGAAGGCCACAGCAGAGACAAAGGAGCCTAGTGTTGTGGGGATGTTAGATGGGAGCTTTGGGGAGTAAAGATGGAGGCTCCTGAAGGCTGCAATTCTAAACACACTTACTAAGGGATTAAGCCCCATAGAACTCAACAGGACTGACTTCTAAGTAGATATAGTTTGGACTGTGCTGTTGGTAAACCTTGACTAGGGTTCTTCTGCAAAGACATCCATATCCAAGCAGGGTTGGCAACCCCCTGCCTGGAATACCCTGCCCTTATCTTTTAATGTGGCTGCTCCAAATGTTTTTACAGATTTGACCCTTTACTTCAGAAAGAGGTCTGAAAAATGAGTAAGAGTAAGAAGTATCTTTTAAAATTGTTCTTTTCAATTCACTCTTGAATGAACATCATACCTAGGGCAGATCCACACCATTCCTTTAAAGCACATTCAACACCCATTTGAAGCACATGAATCCCACCACAGAATCATGGGAACTGCAGTTTGTTAAGAGTGGTGAGAACTATAACTGTGAGGGGGAAATGACACTTCCCAGAATTCTTTAGGGGAAGTCATGCGCTTTAAATGCGAGTTGGATGTGCTTTACACATATTGTGTGAATCCGCTTAATAAATTTTGCCTGCATGTAAATTGTTTTAATTAATTTTTCAAAATGAAAATAAGCTATAAAGTGTAGTGGGTGACCATGGGCTACTCACCATTTCTCAGCCTATCTGCCCCTCAGGATGAAAACAATGGAGAACCATGACTACCCCAAGGCATACTTAAAATGTAAAGGAAGTATTGTACAACCATAGTATGCAATTGGATACTTATAGGGACACAGCATGACAAAACTGGGTGGAAGTAAAAGTTCTTAGGAAAAAGAAACCAAATGCACAGTTATAAGATGGGGGATACTTGGCTCAGCAGTATGACATGCAAGAAGGATCTTGGAATTGTTGTTGATCACAAGCTGAATATGAGCCAACAGTGTGATGTGGCTGCAAAAAAGGCAAATGCTATATCAGGCTGCATTAACAGAAGTATAGTTTCCAAATCATGTGAAGTATTAGTTCCCCTCTATTCAGCACTGGTTAGGCCTCATCTTGAGTGCTGTGTCCAGTTCTGGTCTCTGCACTTCAAGAAGGATGCAGACAAACTGGAACAGGTTCAAAAGAGGGCAACAAGGATGATCAGGGGACTGGAAACAACGCCCTATGAGGAGAGACTGAAGGAACTGGGCATATTTAACCTGGAGAAGAGAAGACTGAGGGGAGATATGATAGCACTCTTCAAGTACTTGAAAGGTTGCCACACAGAGGAGGGCCGGGATCTCTTCTCAATGATCCCAGAGTGCAGGACACAGAATAATGGGCTCAAGTTGCAAGAAGCCAGATTTCGACTGGACATCAGGAAAAGCTTCCTAACTGTTAGAGCCATACAACAATGGAACTAATTACTAGAGAGGTAGTGGGATCTCCGACACTGGAGGCATTCAAGAGGAAGCTGGACAGCCATCTGTCGGGAATGCTTTGATTTGGATTCCTGCATTGAGCAGGACTTGATGGCCTTATAGGCCCCTTCCAACTCTACTATTCTATGATTCTATGAAAATATTTATATAAGCATGACTATCAAATATGTTTATTTATATAACCTGTAAAGATATTTATAGTGCAATCCTATGTTTGTTTACTCAGAAGCAATCCCAATGTATTCAATGGGGCTTACTCAACCAGGGAAAACTGCAGCCTCAAGTGATAAGGAACTTGTTCTTTTAACAAGTCCTTTAAGTTGAGAGCTTATCCCAGTCTGTGTCTGTGTTGAAATTGCTTTTTAATATGTTTTTAAACTTTTTCTTAAAAAAATATATATTTAAAGCTTTTAAAAATGTTTTTAAAGATGTTTTGTTTTAATATATTTTAAAGTCTGTTTTTATGATTTTTAAAGTGTTTTTAGTGCTTTTGTTTGCTGCCCTGGGCTCCTACTGGGAGGAAGGGTGGGATATAAATAAAATAATAAAAATAAATAAATAAACTTCATTCATTTTTTAAAAAAATGAGTATTAGTTTCCTACATAATAAAAACTGTGATAAACCCTGCCTAATTTCTTTAAAAATAGGGTTGGAGGGAGAGAGATTTACAACACAAACACAAGTCTGCACTTTACTCACAATCATGAAAGGGCGGGGTTGCAGCCAGAGCTTTGAAAAGTTACTTTAAACTACAACTCCCATCAGCCCCAGCCAGCATGGCCACTGGATTGGGCTGATGGGAGTTGTAGCTAGAGCATGATCTGTTTAAAAAAAAGTTGTGCAGGGGGGGTTTACGTTTTGGTGTATATCTCGGAAATTAGACCACCTAGAAACTTAATTTTTTAAAAAAATTGAAGCGGAGAGTCCAGAGAGTAAGGGGTGGTAGCCAGAGAGCCGGAGCCCCCCCAAAACCAAAGACTCCAGCCGAAAACACACACACCGGGGCACACACACACCGGGGCACACACACACACAAATCATCGTCACTCACCTCCACAGCTCTTCGCCATTCTGCTGCAGCCTTCTCCTCCGTTGTTGTCCTTGCCCTGGCTTTTTCCTCCGGCGTCCATTTTTTCCTCTCAGAGTCAGACGCTAGCAGGCTCCCCCTGCCTATTCATCTCTTCCCTCGTGCCTCCTAACACAGATCATGAGGGAAGAGACAGTCTGCGCAGAGGTCCAATCAGTGTGAGGCACATGTCTTGTGTTAACCAATCACAGCCAGGAGCTGACTTCCCCTTGTTCCCGCCCCCAAGTAACGTCCAACCTAACGTGGAAACGTTAAAGTTGAAGCTGAAAAGTAGGGAAATTACTATTCGTTCCGTTACTTGCCACATGTAATGGAATTACCCACTCGTTATTTAAAATTGTAACGAATTAAAAGTAACTCGTTAAAAATAACGAGTTACTTCCAAGCTCTGTGTTCACCAAAATAAATGACACCATACAGTCACTTTCCATATTTATGAAACCACAAAAGGGTATAATAAATTTATGAGATAAGGCAATTGGACAGCATACTCAGAAATAACAGGCAGGTGTTTTTTTATGGGGGGGGTTGCAAATAGTTTTCGGTAAGCAAATTTTCTAGACTGCATTCAAGCACAGATGCTATTCAAAGAGTAATCAAAGAATAAATGTCTGTCACTCTTTTATTTGTGTCAAAAGATAACATTTGTGTGTCTGTGTTTCAATGGGGTATTGCTAGTTCATCCATATGGCAGAGCATCATGGATCATCTGGATAATATTTATTTATTTATTTGTTTGTTTCATTTTTAAACCGCCCATAGCGAATAGCTCTCTGGGCGGTGTACAAAAGGATTAAAATACAAAATATCATAATAAAAACAGCCGAACAATAATAAACACAAACAGAAACCACAGAAATATAAAAGTAAACACATTAAAATGCCTGGGAGCATAGCCAGGTCTTAACCTGGCGCTGAAAAGATAGCAGCGTAGGCACCAGGCGTATTTCTTTGGGGAGGCTATTCCACAATTCAGGGGCCACTACAGAAAAGGCCCTAGATCGTGTAACTGTACTCCAGGCTTCCTGATGTGTTGGTACCCAGAGGAGGGCCTTAGCTGCTGAGCGAAGTGACCGGGTAGGTTCATAGTGGGAGAGGCATTCCACAAGATATTGCGGTCCCACGCCATGGGATGATGTCTATTGGACCAGTCAAGCCACTGAGTATAAAAGCAAACCACACAGAGCAATCTTTGAAAGCAGTATGGAGAAAATCTATCAAAATATCTACAGAAAAGCTTCTGGATCAATTTCAAAGAATAAATAAATTCCTGATAGTGATACAGGTGAAAATGAACAGTATGCAAGATCAATATTTTTAATGAAACTGTTTGTCTAACAAATGTTTGTGGGTTTTTTTATCCCAAAATATTTTTACACAGTTTGTAAAATTTATTTATTATTATTTATTAAAAATATTTATAAGCCGCTCTATTTTCACAGAAACTCAGAGCGATGAACAACATAATAAAACATGTAGATAAAAGCACAAATACAGCAATAAAATTACAATCTCTATATTTAGAGGTCACAGTAAGCCCAATCCAATACTTAAAAACTCTAATTATTCATTTAAATTAAATGCAATCCGGAATAAAAACGTTTTAACCAGGCGGCAAAATGACAAAAGCGAAGAGGCAGAACGTATGTCCACAGGTAACGAGTTCCAGAGTCTAGGAGCAACAGCTGAGAATGCTCTATCTCTAGTCCCTGAAAGACGAACTAGTGAAACTGGCAGAATTGTAAGAAGAAAATCATTAGCGGATCTCAAGGGACAGGGGGGTTCGTAAACAGACAATCGATCGGACAGATAGACAGGGCCCAAGCCGTGAAGGGCTTTAAAGGACATCACCAGCACCTTGAATTGGGTCTGGAAGCAAATCGGCAACCAATGAAGTTGCTGTAACAGGGGAGTCGTGTGAACATGAAAACTAGCCCCGGTCAGCAACCTAGCTGTAGCACGTTGAACCAATTTTAGCTTCCGAACAGTCTTCAAGGGCAGCCCGACGTAGAGTGCGTTGCAGTAGTCCATCCGGGATGTAACCAGGGTGTGTGCCACCTTAGTCAATTCAGGCGTCTCCAGAAACAGACGCAGCTGGCGGACCAGCCTTAGCTGGGCGAAGGCGCTTCTGGAGACAGCCGAGACCTGGGCTTCCAGATTCAAGGCAGAGTCCAGGAGCACCCCTGAGCTGCGAACCTGAGTCTTCAGGGGGAGTGTAACCCCATCCAACATAGGTAAATTCCCCGTTGCCAGATTAGTCCCACGATTGACGTGGAGCATTTCTGTCTTATCTGGATTTAATTTCAACTTGTTTGCCTTCATCCAATCCATCACTGCAGACAGACATTGGTTCAGGGGAAGGACGGCTTCCTTGGCATCAGGCGGGAAGGAGAAATAAAGCTGAGTGTCATCAGCATATTGGTGATAACGAACTCCATATCCCCGGATGACATCACCCTGCGGCTTTACATAGATATTAAATAACAGTGGAGATAGGACAGAACCCTGTGGAACCCCACAGGTCAAAGGCCAAGGGGGTGAGCAGGAATCTCCTAGTCTTACTCTCTGGAACTGGTCCTCCAGGAAGGAGCGAAGCCAGCACAAAACAGTACCCTCCAGTCCTAACCTGGATAGACGGTCCAGAAGGATACAATGGTCAATGGTATCAAAGGCCGCAGAAAGATCCAAGAGAACCAACAGGGACACACTTCCCCTGTCTAGTTCTCTCCGAAGGTCATCAACCAAGGCGACCAAAGCCGTTTCAGTCCCGTGGCCAGGCCTGAAACCAGATTGGAATGGATCAAGGTAGTCCGTTTCGATTAGAAACCGTTGGAGTTGAGTAGCCACCACACGCTCCACTATTTTACCCAGAAATGGCAGATTGGAGACTGGCCGATAATTGTTCAAACAATTGTCTAGGGAGGGTTTTTTCAATAAAGGTCTTACACATGCCTCTTTAAGGCAACTTGGGAAGAAGCCCTGTTGCAAGAAGGCATTAACTATTCCGCAGACCCAAGTAGCCAAAGTCCCTCTCGCTTGTTTTACAAGCCACGATGGACAAGGGTCAAGTGGGCAAGTGGTAGGTCTCATCTCTCCTAGTAATTTCTCTATATCTGCATATTGAACAAGTTGAAAGGAATCCATCTTAATAGGACAGACAGAAGCCCGAGGTACATCCTTACAGACTGCATCAAAATTGGCCTCTAAGTCGGAACGGATCTGATCGACCTTGTTCGCAAAGTTAGAAGCAAATTCTTGACAACGAGATGGAGATGAGTCCATATTCGTATCCAAATTCTGAGGCTGGGCCTCCCATCAGGGAAATAAATAAAATCTGGAGTATATTACGTAGGGTGTATTTGCCTATTTGCTTTTGGGATTTAAAAGCATGTTAGTGCTTTAGCTTTCTATTTCTCAAGCATCTTGCTTTGAATTAAATTAGGATGAATTTGCACACTAATTAACTACATAGCTGTCGACGGTTTTGTATATGTATCATGCTTCTCCAGCACAAACATAGGCACACATGGGTACGGTTCCCTTACAGTTGCGTTTGGAGATGTGTTTCCAGCACTGTGCTACTGAAAATAGCCGTTGGGCTGCTTTTCAGTGGTGATATATCACTTAGCACGTTGCTGAAGATTTGTGGTTCATACATGGGCTTCCATGCAACTGGTGGGGGGGGAGGGACTATGGACTTTTGTGTACTGAGTGACTGTATGAATTCACCCTAGTGAATAGCAAGGGAGTCGTTATCAAGAGTAAAGCTTTCATTCATTATAAACACAAACAGCCAATAATAATAATAATTGCTGCCTACCAAGTTGTAGTAGCAGCAACAGCAGCAGCAAACAACAACAAACAACAACCTACAAGATATATGAAGGCAGGAAGAGAGCACAAGAAGCTACTTAATACAGTATCCAGAATTATTTTATTACCTGAAATATTCTCATGTAAACCATATACCTCCTGTATTTTGTTGTACAAATCAAGTGTGTTCTATGTGTTGTGTGTTTTCCCTGCAAAACTGATGTTTTGGTTCAGCATCAGGTGAAGTAAGAAACAGTGCTAGCCTGCTCCACCCTAATGGGCCACATCTTCCCTCCTTTTTCTGTGCTATTTTTAATAATTATAGTTCTACTTAGGATTCTCTTTTTAATGTAATTATGTCAACAATATGTCTTTTCCTCCTATATTTGTTCCCAAACATCCTTTGATTAACTCGGTCCTCTTGGACTACATCAGAAATATGCCAGTGCATTGTTAAGTATGCAAAAAGTAAGGCTAGATCATGTTACCTAGTGCAACCACCTAAATACAAACATGACGAATGTTCTGCACCTCGATCTGATCAAATTTGGACTCTGTTTGTACAGGCTCAAGGGATGTATTGGCAGAACTGTATTGGCAAAGCGGGCATCTCTTTGCTAAAGGCCACCAAATGTTCACCAGAAGTTTTGAAACTTCCCCTGAGAAGAAACCTTTCCAGCCATCCACTGAGTATACCCCAGACTAACAAATAAGGGCAGGCTGCCCACTCTTCAAGCATTCAGAAATTTACAGAGGCAGGAGTGTCTATCTCCTACTTCCTTTCAGAAAGGGAAGAAGTAAACACACTCCTTTTGGAATATTTGCTTTCTAAGAGCATAGAAATAGTGTGTAATTGACTCACAAAAGTGGTTTAGGATGTATCTTTTATCCAAGAAACTGGAAAACAGTGTGAGGGATATTTAATACATAATATTAGCACTGCTGTATCTCCATTTTATATTTTGTATTTCAGAAAATTCTATTTCAGAAAATATTTCAGAAAATTCGGAGGTTTCCTATCTCCACCAGCTATGTAAGAACAGATTCTGCATTTGGTGATTTATTTATTTAATGTTGGGATGGGGAACTTGCAGCCCTCTGGTTGTTGTAGATCCATCATGCCTAACCATTGGCCATGAGAGCTGAGGCTGATGGGAACTGGGAGACCAACAACATCTGAAAGGGCATAGGTTCTTTTTTTATATACCATCCCTTAACAAAACTGTCAGGGCACATGGAGTTGAAATCATAAAACACTACTTTTTACTTATTTGTTTACCAAAATGTCCTATGCTGCTCAACATATACAGTACATACCAAAGAAGGGCACCATTTTTAAAAATAAAATTCCATATAGCATATATAGAATTTTAATAAATAGACAAGTATAAAATACAAAATCACACATAAAAAGAGCAATGCAGCAGCATAAAACAAACATCATAAAACTTACACAGATAAAAAACATCAAAAAGTGAGTTTAAAAGCCTGGGCAAATAAGAATGTCATCTCGTCATGCAAGAATGATATCAACATTGGTGCCAAGCAAGTCTTCCTGGGGTTGGCATTCCATAAACAAAATGTCACAGATCAAAAGGCCCTCTCTCTGATCACCTAAGTTTGGGGTGTGGTGGAATCTGAGAAGTGACTAAGAAGACAAATACTGTATTCAAGTAGGATAATGTGGTCAAAGATGGTTCTTCAGATACCCAGGTCCAAAGACATTTACATAAGCACCATCATTTTGAGTTGTCTCTGGAGATGGGTCAATAGGTAGTGTCAGTGACATAGAAAAAAATATAATTCTGATATATAGGTGACTTTACAAAACATGGATAAAATTAGCAAAACATATTGCCAGCAGTTATTTCTCTTCTATGATCCAAGCAGCTCATGCAGTGTACTTTCGGAATGTTGGGTTGGGAATGTCCTGAATATCAAATTATTACTAGGCAAACAAAGGAATGCTATGTGGTGGGAAAGTGTAGCAAGTAGCTGTTCTGCTTGCTTCTCATCTCTGTAAAACCCATTAATTCTTTGCCTTTTGCTTTCAGAGCTATTGAGCATGGCAGTCTTGCCTTAGTATGAGGTGTACATAGATCTGAGATGAGAATGGGCTATAGGCATCACAGGGTGCTGATGGCTCCCTATAGCAAGGGAAAGCAGTGTTTTTTCTCCTATGCAATTGAAATATTAGAGAGTTTTCTTCATGGTGAAAGGTTCTTGGTTTTGCAAACTTGGACCACCTCCTTGGCTTTGCCAGAGGGGTCAAACAGGGGTGCCCCCCAAAGGAAGTTGTCTTCTTTTTAATTTGTGACATGACAGACAATGACAACCTCCATTTAAACAACGAGAACAGGAACAATGTAACAATAGGACACTCTGAAAAATTCAGTGAAGAAGGCAAGACGAGTGCACATCAAAAGCCTAATCTGGAAGAGCCCCCAAAAGTGCATTTTTCATTATCACAATCACCCTATAGTTACTTAAGTGATCCTGAAAAAAACAGCCTGTATACATGACCATTGCAGAGGTAAATATTTATTTATTTATTAGATTTATAACTCACCTTTTCTCCCAGTAGAAGTCCAGGGCAGCAAGCAAAAGCACTAAATACACTTTAAAAATTCAAAAAACAGACTTTAAAATATTAAAACAAAATGTCTTTACAAACATTTTAAAAAAAATCTTTAAAAACAGAAAAGGTTTCAAAGCATATTAAAAAGCAATTCCAACACAGATGCAGACTTCAATAAGGTCTCTACTTAGAATGTTTGTTGAAAGAGGAAGATCTTCAGTAGGAACTGAAAAGATAACACAGATGGCGCCTGTCTAATATTTAAGGGGAGGGAATTTCAAAGGGTAGGTGCCACTGCATTAAAGGCCCGTTTCCTATGTTGTGTGGAATGGACCTCCTGATAAGATGGTATCTGCAGGAGGCCCTCACCTGCAGAGTGCACTGATCAACTGGGATAAGATGGTCTTTCAGGTATCCTGGTCCCAAGCTGTATAGGGCTTTCAACACCAAAACTAGAATCTTTAACTTAGCCCGGTAGCTAATAACAGCTCACCCCAAATCTCCTGATAACAGCTCCCAAGGGTTTCATATAGATGTTAAACAGCATGGGGGGCAAGATGGTACCCTGCAGCACTCCACAGCACAACTGCCAGGGGGCCGAAAGACAATCACACAATGCTATTATTTGAAAACAACCCTGGCAATAGGATCGGAACCACTGTAAAACAGTGCCCCCCATAGCCATTTCACCAAGTCAGCCCAGAAGGATATCATGGTATGGTATCAATGGTATCAAAAGCCGCTGAGATATCAAGTAAGTAACAGGGTTGCACTCTCCCTGTCTTTCTCCTGATAAAGGTCGTCTATCAGCGTGACTGAGGCCGATTCAGTCCCATAACCAGGCTTGAACCCAGACTGAACTGGGTCAAGATAATCTGTTTCATCCAAGAGTACTTGCAGTTGCTGCACCACAACCCTCTCAATCACCTCCCTAAGAAGGGGGCATTTGCATCCATGCAGTAGTTGTTGCAAATCAATCGTTCTAGGGTGGGCTTTTTCAGGAACGGTCGGATCACCACCTCTTTCAGGATGGCTGGAACCACTCCCTCCCACAATGATGCATTGACTACACCCTGGATCCCCTCGGTTAAACCCCCTTCGTAAGCTTTAATAAGCCAGGAAGGGCAAGGATCGAGAGGACACATTGCTGGCCGCATCATCGCAAGCACCTTGTCCACGTCATCAGGCCGCATCAATTTAACTGTTCCCAAGAAGTTGCAGCAGACATTGCACAGGACACCTCACTGAGGACTACAGTAGATGTAGATGGGACATCAAGACTGCTATGGAGGTGAGCAACTTTACCCTCAAAGTGCCTTGCAAACAATTCACATTGGACCTTTGAAGGGTCTAAAAGTCCATTTCCTGGAGTTGATGTCAACAGACCCCTGATAATAAGGAAAAGGTCCACTGGACGGCTACTTGAGGATGTGATGGTTGCAGAGAAGTGGGCCTTCTTTGCCGCCCTCACCACCACACAGTAGGCATGTTTATGATGTTTTACTTGTGCCTGATCAGCCTCACAACATGTCTTCCACCACTTGCACTCTAGCCGTTGTCCAGCCTATTTCATTGCCCTTAGCTCGCTGGTGTACCAAGGTGGAAACTGGGCTCCACAATACCTGAGAGAGCACTCGGGGGCAGGTTCCTCCTTACTAAGACTCTGCCTAAACACCTGATATGGACCCAAGAAAAGCCCACCAGTAAAACCTACCTGAACTAGTTAAGAACATAACATAAGAAGAGCCTGCTGGATCAGGCCAGTGGCCCATCTAGTCCAGCATCCTTTCTCACAGTGGCCAACCAGGTGCCTGGGGGAAGCCCGCAAGCAGGACCCGAGTGCAAGAACACTCTCCCCTCCTGAGGCTTCCGGCAACTGGTTTTCAGAAGCATGCTGCCTCTGACTAGGGTGGCACAGCACAGCCATCATGGCTAGTAGCCATTGATAGCCCTGTCCTCCATGAATTTGTCTAATCTTCTTTTAAAGCCATCCAAGCTGGTGGCCATTACTGCATCTTGTGGGAGCAAATTCCATAGTTTAACTATGCGCTGAGTAAAGAAGTACTTCCTTTTGTCTGTCCTGAATCTTCCAACATTCAGCTTCTTTGAATGTCCACGAGTTCTAGTATTATGAGAGAGGGAGAAGAACTTTTCTCTATCCACTTTCTCAATGCCATGCATAATTTTATACACTTCTATCATGTCTCCTCTGACCCGCCTTTTCTCTAAACTAAAAAGCCCCAAATGCTGCAACCTTTCCTCGTAAGGGAGTCGCTCCATCCCCTTGATCATTCTGGTTGCCCTCTTCTGAACCTTTTCCAACTCTATAATATCCTTTTTGAGATGAGGCAACCAGAACTGTACACAGTATTCCAAATGCGGCCGCACCATAGATTTATACAACGGCATTATGATATCGGCTGTTTTATTTTCAATACCTTTCCTAATTATTGCTAGCATGGAATTTGCCTTTTTCACAGCTGCCGCACACTGGGTCAACATTTTCATCGTGCTGTCCGCTACAACCCCAAGGTCTCTCTCCTGGTCGGTCACCGCCAGTTCAGACCCCATGAGCGTATATGTGAAATTCAGATTTTTTGCTCCAATATGCATAATTTTACACTTGTTTATATTGAATTGCATTTGCCATTTTTCCGCCCATTCACTCAGTTTGGAGAGGTCTTTTTGGAGCTCTTCGCAATCCCTTTTTGTTTTAACAACCCTGAACAATTTAGTGTCATCAGCAAACTTGGCCACTTCACTGCTCACTCCTAATTCTAGGTCATTAATGAACAAGTTGAAAAGTACAGGTCCCAATACTGATCCTTGAGGGACTCCACTTTCTACAGCCCTCCATTGGGAGAACTGTCCGTTTATTCCTACTCTCTGCTTTCTGCTTCTTAACCAATTCCTTATCCACAAGAGGACCTCTCCTCTTATTCCATGACTGCTAAGCTTCCTCAGAAGCCTTTGGTGAGGTACCTTGTCAAACGCTTTTTGAAAGTCTAAGTACACTATGTCCACTGGATCACCTCTATCTATATGCTTGTTGACACTCTCAAAGAATTCTAATAGGTTACTGAGACAGGACTTTCCCTTGCAGAAGCCATGCTGGCTCTGCTTCAGCAAGGCTTGTTCTTCTATGTGCTTGGTTAATCTAGCTTTAATAATACTTTCTACCAGTTTTCCAGGGACAGAAGTTAAGCTAACTGGCCTGTAATTTCCGGGATCCCCTCTGGATCCCTTTTTGAAGATTGGCGTTACATTTGCCACTTTCCAGTCCTCAGGCACGGAGGAGGACCCGACGGACAAGTTACATATTTTAGTTAGCAGATCAGCAATTTCACATTTGAGTTCTTTGAGAACTCTCGGGTGGATGCCATCCGGGCCCGGTGATTTGTCAGTTTTTATATTGTCCATTAAGCTTAGAACTTCCTCTCTCGTTACCACTATTTGTCTTAGTTCCTCAGAATCCCTTCCTGCAAATGTTAGTTCAGGTTCAGGGATCTGCCCTATATCTTCCACTGTGAAGACAGATGCAAAGAATTCATTTAGCTTCTCTGCAATCTCCTTATCGTTCTTTAGTACACCTTTGACTCCCTTATCATCCAAGGGTCCAATCGTCTCCCTAGATGCTCTCCTGCTTTGAATGTATTTATAGATTTTTTTGTTGTTGGTTTTTATGTTCTTAGCAATGTGCTCCTCAAATTCTTTTTTAGCATCCCTTATTGTCTTCTTGCATTTCTTTTGCCAGAGTTTGTGTTCTTTTTTATTTTCTTCATTCGGACAAGACTTCCATTTTTTGAAGGAAGACTTTTTGCCTCTAAGAGCTTCCTTGACTTTGCTCGTTAACCATGCTGGCATCTTCTTGGCCCTGGCGGTACCTTTTCTGATCTGCGGTATGCACTCCAGTTGAGCTTCTAATATAGTGTTTTTAAACAACTTCCAAGCATTTTCGAGTGATGTGACCCTCTGGACTTTGTTTTTCAGCTTTCTTTTTACCAATCCCCTCATTTTTGTGAAGTTTCCTCTTTTGAAGTCAAATGTGACCGTGTTGGATTTTCTTGGCAATTGGCCAGTTACATGTATGTTTAATTTAATAGCACTGTGGTCACTGCTCCCAATCGGTTCAACAACACTTACATCTCGCACCAGGTCCCGGTCCCCACTGAGGATTAAGTCCAGGGTTGCCGTCCCTCTGGTCGGTTCCATGACCAACTGATCTAGGGAATAGTCATTTAGAATATCTAGAAACTTTGCTTCTTTGTCATGACTGGAACACATATGCAGCCAGTCTATGTCCGGGTAGTTGAAGTCACCCATTACTACCACATTTCCTAGTTTGGATGCTTCCTCAATTTCATATCTCATCTCAAGGTCTCCCTGAGCATTTTGATCAGGGGGACGATAGATCGTTCCCAGTATTAAGTCCCTCCTGGGGCACGGTATCACCACCCACAATGATTCTGTGGAGGAGTCTGCCTCTTTTGGGGTTTCGAGCTTGCTGGATTCAATGCTTTCTTTCACGTATAGAGCGACTCCGCCACCAATACGTCCTTCCCTGTCCTTCCGATATAGTTTATATCCAGGGATAACCGTAGCCCACTGGTTTTCTCCATTCCACCAGGTCTCCGTTATGCTCACTATATCAATGCTCTTCTCTAAGACCAAGCACTCCAGTTCTCCCATCTTGGTTCGGAGGCTCCTAGCATTAGCGTACAGGCACTTGTAAGCAATGTCTCTCTTCAAGTGTCTTTGGCACTTGTGGTTAGGCCTGTGGTAATTTTGCTCTTCTGAATTTATATCCTGTGCCCCTGCTCTCACAATGCCTACTTCTAGGCCTACCCCTTTTAAAATTTCATCATTTCTTTGGTTTTTATCCCAGGGGGGAGGTTTATTCCGAACCGGACCTTTCTCAGCTCCTGTCGGGTTTCCCTCCTCAGTCAGTTTAAAAGCTGCTCTGCCACCTTTTTAATTTTAAGTGCCAGCAGTCTGGTTCCATTCTGGTTCAAGTGGAGCCCGTCCCTTTTGTACAGGCCCGGCTTATTCCAGTAGGCCTCTGAGAGAACTGGGAACAGTCAGACCCACTCAATATCTTCCACACAGGGCACATCTACTCCCCCCCCATCTCACACCCAGGGAGGGCCAGCCTTCTGCCAGTTGGAGACTCTCACTCTGAAGGCATCTGATGACTTTATCTTATCATTCAGTTCAATGCACAGGCTCTCACCCTGCACAGGAACTACACATGCACCATACACCCTCCCCACTACCAATCTCCTCTAGATTGGTTAAAAAAAAATAGAACTTTGTATTATGGGCTAGAGTTAGACTCTACACCTTGGATTTTCCTTTGCTCTGCTTTTCAGTTTCAGCTGTGCTGTCTACCCAGCCAGCAATAAAGAAGCATGTTTATTTGCCTACAATAAGAAGCAAGAGTTTGTTTATTCTGCTGTTATTATGAGTAGAGCAGGATTGGGTGCTTATTGCTAAAGGGTGAACTAAGGGAGATAACTTAAAGTGATCTGAAAAAATGACTACCCTTTAATCTTTTAAAGCATTCACTACACCCAGAATCATTGTCCTGCCCGAATCCGATGAAATCAGACACAAACACAGAGGTGTGTTTTTCTTTAGTAGATTTAATGCTAAAGATTCAGAGCACTTCATGAATTGGTTTACAGATTACACAGGATTCAGCTTCATTACAGGGAAAAACTATGCATTACTACTCTGCACAAAGATATTATTGTAGCAACTAGACACTCCTCCTCAGTGACCTTAAGTAAGGATGGGTGGACCCCTACTTTCATGGACTGAGTGTCATTGTGGGGAGCATGCACACAGACAAGCACTTCTTCTCAGAGGCATAGTGAGAGCCTGTTGAGATTGCTGGCACCACCTCCTATGAATCCAGGAAGAGGTGGCTGGACCGCCTCAGTGAGGTCCTTCCCAACAGGCGGAGGGGGGCTGCGTGGTGGTGACGGTGGAGCAGGCAAAGGAAGGGGGTGAAACGTAGGCAGAGAAACATCTTCCTGACTGGGATGGACATCCTCTCTGGTAACTGGATCTATAGGGGTGGAATTGTTACTGGCTACAGCGTGGGCGCTTACATACTCTTGAGTTCCTGAAGGCACATCATCGGTGTCTCCTTCCTATTCAAAGTCTGACTCCTCCTCTTTGTTCTCACTGCCTCATGCCTGTTCCATGGGGCTCATGGCAATCATAGTGGATATTTTTCCTTCTTTTTCTTGATTACTTGATGGGAAAAGATGAAAACAGCCTGAGAGGAATTGAAATATTGTGTACACTACAGTTAGCTAGTTGGCTGGCTGGATACATGGGCTGTAACTCAGGCCTAATTTCTAATTTTTCCAATATATGAAGCTTAGCATGAGGCCTTTTCAGGGTTTGTGGACAGAAAAATCAATGCAACCACTAAAAAAAATCCAATTGCTATCCACAATTAGTTTCCAATTGCTTAGTTCATCCTTTATATAGCAGCCAGTTAAAAAGGTTTCCCTTGATTGTCCAGCACAAAGGAAAATCTAAAGGCCAGCGAAAAGACTAGAAGGAGGAACTCTCAACGAAGAGTTTACAAACTCATCCATATAGTTTACATTTTCTCTCTGCCCTTCCCTAAACTTTTAGTATGAACAAGTTTGTTTTTCAGGTGGAATCTAAAACTGAGATACCTAATGCAGCAACAAAGCCAAACTCAGGAGCTCACTGAACTACCAAAGTAGTTCAGTTCATGAAGAATCAGAACACGGGGCAGACCACAGGTGAAAGGAGTCTGTAGCTATAGGCAAAGTCAAGCTTTTGAGTCTGGTATTTCTGGGGATCTCTCAAAAACGGATGAGACAATTCAACAGATTAAACTTCATTCATGTAAGTTAACACAATTTCTGGATGGAGGAGAAGTGACAGGGAAGGTCACTGCCTTTCCCTTCTCCTAGCCTGGCCTTCACATCTCCACCAGTGAGGGGGGAGGATTGGCTGGTGCTATGTGCCTCCCCTCCCCATGCCCCACTTAGAAATGTAGCTGCCCCACATAACAAGGAAGGCTGGCTACAGGGCTGTTCCTACAGCACAGTGCTATTCCTATAGATGCTTACTCAGAGGTAAGCCCCATTGCATTCAGTGGGGCTTACTCCCTAGTATCTACAATTGCAGCCTTAGTGGCCATTTTCATTCAGCTAACAGTGCAATTCTTTGTGTGGTCTATAACAGAAATAAGTCCTACTTAGTTCAATGGCAGTCACTCTCAGGTAATTCTTTGTAGGGCTACTTTGCACAATAGGTTAGGGCACACTGTTGTTTGCAGTGAAGGGCATAAAGACAGCAGGGGAGGTGTCTCCCCAGACACCCAGGAATGGGTCTTTCCCCTTGTATTTGTATGTGTTCACCACAGCAAGAGCTGATGGAACACCATGGTCTCAGGCTATTTCACAATTCTGGAGTCAGGTTGCACCTGCTCTGTCCACAACATTTAACCCCATGAAGTTCCCTTTTTATCCTAAATGCCTAGGATCAGACTTTTTATACCTGACTTGTCTTTTGGACATGCTTCACCTGTCTGTTCCTTCAAGTTCTCAGCATGGTAATCATATAATTTTAAAAGTTGTATTCAATAATAATGTGGTCTGTTTTGAATGCTAATGATTATTTGAGATATGAAAAGCAGGTAGACACGCCTCATCTTTACCCACATATAATCCTCAAGTCACTTTGCCTTTCTGTGGTTGGTTAACCTTCTGTTACTTGGCAAACAGCATCTGCATAGGGCAGACTGGGTCTCCTCCCTGACTGCAGTGTGTGATAAGTAACATTTCAGGCAATGAACCAACATAGTAATAAACAGTAATTGTTTAGTGCACCTTGCCTTCTAATACAATTTAAATCCCTTCTATCAAATGCAAATTTCTAAGTTCCCAAGCAGAGTTTTAAATAACATTTTTCTGTGCTTTTTTCCTTATCTTTTGCCATCCACAAAGTGGTGTGTTGGTAGCAGAGGATGGCACAATTCCACCAGCATCATTTTGCAGCTTAAAGAGAGCTGTCTATTCAAATGCAGAAAAAATGGTTGAATGAAAAGAGAACTGGAATTTAGTAAAATCTTTTCTTTTGCTTTTTTTAAAGCGTTACAGCATATGAAGATTCCTGTCAGACACAGTATTTTCTTCTGTGAACAATGTAAAAATATAATCAGCATACAGCAGAAATTCCTTATACTAAAAAGCGTTGACAGTTGGTTTCATAAGCTCAGAAATCAAAAGGAATATAAGTGAAATCCCAAATGCTGTGTGGATTTAAGTATCTTCAAATTTCTAAGTACATGATGAACAAGTTAACCACTTTTAATGCAGTTTTTGTATAAGTGCAACAGAGGATGGATAGAGAGAAAACATTTTCCAAGTGGAATCCAGCATTTGCTCTGGTATCAAATGATATCACAATATCCCTCCAAATGATAAGACTTTTATCACATATAAATACCAATTTGTGGGAGCAAAATAATGGTAAAATTCTCAATGGCCAGTGTAAGGTCCCAGGCTATGGTCTGAAGGCACATGAGGCCACCACTTTGCTGAAACTAAGCAGGTCTGGGTCTGGTCAGTGCCTGGATGGCAGACCGCCTGGGAACCACATGTATGCCACCTTGAGTTCCATGGTGAAAGAAAGGCGGGGTATAAATGTAATAAATAAATAAATAAGGTGTGGTGAATGTATTCACTCTGACTTGTTAACGCTTTATGAAGGAGCTTCCAAAGAACTGCAGTTAGATGGATCAAAATATTTCAGTAATGCATAATAATTGTATTGCTGGAATTTATTGTTTTATCCATTCAGATTCAGCTCAGAAGTATGTAGCCAGTTTGGAATTTGGGTGTGTATTGGATTCCTCTTGAAAATAATTTTAAGAATGCCATGTGATTGCCACAAGAGCGTGGAGACTAGATTTAGACTGAGACTTCTGTATGCTGACATACGCAAAGATCTTTCAGATGGAGGTGTTTCCTATTCATTACAATGGAGGAACCTGGTCCAAACACATGGATCAGTTCCCTGCATTGAAATAAATGATGAAGTTGCACAAGAAAGAATGCTCTGATCTAATCGCATTCCCTTCACTGGAACAAATTGGCTGGATTGGTGCAATATGGTTTCACTCTACTTACATTATGTTACCCATTTGAAATATGCCTGATGAGTTGAGCATTCTAGATGCTTCATATATTTAATATGGGTTTTTTAAATGTTTGAATAACGAAGAGAATTTGGAAGATGTGAAAGCCAGATTATGCTCCAGTATGGGCTTTTAACCTGTTAAATGGTATTCCATCTCTTTGTATTGCTTAGAGTGGCACCGGTGCCTGCTTAATACACAATGATAAAAAAAATGAATGTTTGTGGACCTTTGACAGCTTTTGTCGTAAGTGTGATCTATAGTTGAGTTAAAACACACACCTTTTTTAAGAAGCCCAGGAACCTTAAAAAAGAGACTTTGCTGTAGCCTTCCCGGTTTACTGGTTTTTAATCATGTAGCTGTCAGAAATAAACAACCACTGTTCTTTGTGTGATGGAGCCTAATGTTAAAGCTGTCAGAGTCTACTGAGAGAGAGGAAGTGTAATATTTATGGCTGTAGGGCTTGCCATTCGTGCTGTTCTCAACTTTCACTGATTTGGGACTCAGCTGGTGTAACTGGGTCTTGTTCCTGCACACTTGAAGCCAGTGAGGACTTTTTAAATGACTTTTTGATGTGCAGGATGACACAGAAATGCCTTCCGCTCAGTCTGTCTGTGTTTCTAATCTTTCAAAAGTCTACCTGTTCCACCATGCTCAAGAGTTTTGGATTAGAATCCTTGGATATATTGGAGAATAATCAAGTGTATCCTAAAAGAGTGAACTGTGCTGAAATAAAGCTTCTTGCAAAGCGAAATACATTAGAGCTATAGTAAAGCTACTACATCATTGGGTAGAGTCCATCCATATTGGTGATGCTTCTGCTGGAAATTTCTTTGGATATTGCCTTTCTCTTTTCTAAAATGTTATACCATATATCCCCTTCTCTTTTCCACATCAAAACTGGTCTGAATCTCAGATGGGAGGAAATTTAGCTGTCCTCATCATAATTGGTACTGAGCAGCTTTTCACTCCTTGGAGGCAGCAAAGAGTAAATGGCAGGGATTGAATTCTGATAAATGTATATCTCAGTAGCTTGTGATCTTGACAAAAGTTATCCCAATGAGAAACATATTTCAGGAATTACTGTATTCTTGTAAAATATCTGTTCGGTCTGTGTAAGAAGATTTGTTTTTCCATGTGTATAATGTACAACCAATATATATTAGCCTTTATTCCAAGAGATCTACAGTTTTGTTTTGTATATTGGTTCTCTTAAAATCAGGATTACCAGCTTCAAATGCTTACTTGCCAATCTACTCTGGAATGATGTATCAAAATGGCCATTACATTTGCTAGAACATCTGTTAATATGCTAGCAAACCTTTTAAATATAAATCATTAAAGAATTTTGGAGAATCCCTGTATTTCTGAATGACTTATCTGACCTACATTAAAGCAATGTGGTGCTTATTAGCCATTTTAAATGCATTAGCTGGTTGAGAATGTATTTCCATTGTAAGCACCAAAGGTAAATGCATTAGCTGGTTGAGAATGTATTTCCATTGTAAGCACCAAAGGTTTTTAATAATGTTAGATAGAAAAGTTATACAGAACTCTTAAAATGCCTTAGACAACAATTACTTGACCATTGGCCTTCATTTAATAAACCCAACGGAGATAAAAGTGTGAAGTACTCTCCTAAGGCAAAGGCACTGAAATCCTATGTAGTAACAGAAAAAAGGAGAGTTGTAGGCTATTCATTGCAACAAATAAATCAGCCAAAGATTGTCTTTTCTTAGTTCTTTCACTTTGAAAATCACATCTTCTGTTAGTACTGATCATTTGAGTTGAACTTTACACAGCTACTACTGTAAAAAGAAAAATTAGCATGCACATTCTATGATAGCCAAGAGCGGTGGAATAACACTGCTGTGCTCTTTTCAGTGCTAGGAAGATTTTTATTGGAGCACTGAGGAATCAAAAAGCTGTAACTTTGAGCATGGGAGGGAACCTTAGGCCCAGAAGTCAAATGCTGCCCCCCAATCCTCTATGTCTTGCTCCTGGGACCCTTCCCCAGGCCACTGACAGTCTTGCTTATTCTTGAGAGTTTCTGCCTGTGTGGGATGTGTCACGAATTGTGATAATGTTCCATGCTTGCCTTAATGAAAGAATGTGTGTGTGCGCGTGTGTGCGTGTGTACACACATATATACTGTACGTAGAACAGAGCTCGGAAGATTACTTTTAAAAAGTAATAAATTACAATTACTGTTATATGGCCCAGAAAGTAATAAATTACTATTACAATTACAGTTGCTCTGAAAGTAACTGATTACTTTACCATTACTCAAAAGTAGTCACTACAATTACACTTCAGTTAGTTTTGGAAAAAATGAAGTGCCTACAAGGTGCTGGGCCTTGGCTGCTGCACATCTTAAGTAGCCTAAAGCAACGTTAAAAATAAACACACACACACAGAGGGTAGTAGAATTTTTTTTTATCCAGAAGATTAACAGAATGGCACAGAGCTTGGAAAAGTTACTTTTTTGAACTACAACTCCCATCAGCCCCAGCCAGCATGGCCACTGGATTGGGCTGATGGGAGTTGTAGTTCACAAAAGTAACTTTTCCAAGCTCTGGAATGGCATAACAGAATCTCACATCCCCCCACAGCAATGATGATACCTCAGCACACATATAAATCAAATTTTACACTTGAAATTCTGCTTTTATAATACATTTCTGTTACGTCTCAAAAAAACCAAGATGCTCAAAGAGCACATCAGACAAGGAATGTCTTTTTACAGGCATTACATTGCTACTGGTACTGAACAGGCGTTCTACTGCAGCGCTTGAAGGCATGCCTGTGTTGTGCTGCAAAAAACACTGCAGCACAAGTGGAAAGCCATGGAGTGATAACACTTGTGAGAATAAAATGAATGGGGGGAGAGCCATGTACTTTTTTTTTTTTTTTTCAATAATTTTTATTCAGATTTTCATAAAACATACAAGACAAAATCATAAAACATTCAAAGACAAAAAACAAAATCAAAAATAGTTAAACAAAAAGAAAAAAAGAAAAAAAAAACAAAAATAAAAAATAAAGAGTAAAATATTGACTTCCCATTTGTCAAAGATCAAATCAGTTATAAGTCTATAATATATAACAATCCTGTCTCTTAAGTCATATTATAAAATCACTTTCCTCCAGTAGTTATCTTACTTAATCATCAAATCTCATAAACATTACTTTATTCTTTCCACAAAAAGTCAAAGAGAGGTTTCAATTCTTTAAGAAATATATCTATCAATTTTTTTTTCCAGATAAGCATATCGATTAATCCATCTCATTACTAATTATGATAATCTTATTGTCATAACCATAGTCAAAATAAACATTTCAATTAATCCATCACATCAGAATCTGTTAGGTTCAATAATTTCAGTAGCCATTGTTCTATTATCTCTATTAGTTCCATTTTCCATCTTCCATCTTCAGTAGTCTTGTTAAGTCCAGTAATTTCAATATCCAATCTTCCATTATCAGTATTCCATAATAATCTTGCTGTCAAAGCCATAGTCATATAGTAAGAGTCTGATGGGGATTACCTCTATCCCAAATATTTTCTTGCCATCCATTCTGAATAGGTTGCTGAAATACTGCTGTAAAATCATATCTCTGTTCTTTTTTTCAAAATACACTGGGTCATCTCTTAAAAGTTTTTCCATTGTCACATGGCTGCAGATAATTCCATAGATTTTCTCTATATTGGGCTCCATCACATCATTCCAGTCCAGAAGATTATCCATGCCATTGATAACTTTATCTCTAGAATCTTCATTCATTTCTTCAGAGATAACATTGAGTTCCAAACAATAGATTTTATTTCTAAAGTCCATAGACTCCAAATCTTGTTCCTGTTCCACGTTGGTTCCAATCTCCGGGATCTCCTCTCTCACAGGGACCCCTATTCCAGTCTCCAGGGTCGCCTCTCTCACAGGGACCCCTGTTCCAATCTCCGGGGTCTCCTCTCTCACAGGGACCCCTTCCAGGGTCACCTCTCTCACAGGGACCCTTATATCTTTAATCTCCTGCTTCATTTTACTCAATTCAATTTTCATTATCTCAATCTCATCCATTATTTTCTGAAACATAGTTATTTCCAGATTTTCAGCCACTTTCTTAATTGCCATTTTAAAAGAAAAATATAGGAAAACCACTTCTTATTTCAGCAACAATTGGGTTAATACTCCAAACTTGGTGACATCACAGTATAAACAGAGCAGACAGCCTTATCTCTCCAATAGTTAAGTAAACAAAATGCAGTTCCCAGGATCGAAACAATTAATGGCAATCGTCAAGAAACAGATTCGTCAAAATAAAATAGACCAAAAAGAGAGTAGTCTCAAAACAGTATAATATTTTTCAAAATAAAAATCTGGAATAGAAATCCCTCTTCTGTGTATATCTTTAGAATGCAAATCCAGGACAGCTTTTTGCAACAAAAACAGAGATAAGCTATTAATTAGTGCGTAGCAGAGAGAAGTTATGGCTCCCCAGTGAGATGTCAAAAACTGATCAATCTGGCAAATCTCTTTTAAACAGCAACAATTTAAGTCAAGTAAAAGAAAAATATAGAAAGAAGGGTGCTTGCCTGTTAATGCGTTCTCTCTTAGAAGATAAGGTGAACGTTCGCTTTATCAGATAGAGCTTGCTGTTAAAAATCCGTCCCACCTCCGTCGGCTGGACCTCGTCCCATAAATTAATGAGATCTGGTCGTCCCAACAAAAATAGGCTTTGAGGTTAATCTCTTCGTTTCTCCCTACCCGGGAGAAGTTTAATCAGTCAAAAAAAAAAGAAAAAACTGACTGATATATCTGAATAAGCTTCTTTTGAGGCAGGAGCCCGTCTCAAAAGCAGGCACAGGCTAAGTCACCCTTCCCGGAAGTCGGGGGGAGAGCCATGTACAATGAATTGAAGTAGGATTTGAAGGTGATGATTATGATGATAATAAATATGCAACATTTCAAATAAATTCTGTATGAGAAGCATTCCATGCCAAGTTTGGAACACCAAGGACGAAGTATAAAATGTAGCCAAAAATACTTTTGACAAAATGCCATTTATCCTTTATATCTCTATATCTATATTTATATATTATTAGTAATATCTTTTCATATATCTTTTCATTCAATATATAAGCTGAATGATGTATGTAAAGTGTTTTTCTCTTTTCCTTTCCTTTTTTCTTTTTTATTATTATTTTAGTACTACTTTGTAATTTTCTTTTCCTTATTATTAATGATAATTAATTAATTCTGCACAAGCCTCTATGCACCATTGCAAAATTGCCTGGGGGGGGAATGGATGGCTTGAAATGGTTTGAAATGGTTTGAGACTCGCTGTAATGAATTTGCTAGGTACTTCCAGGATAAAATCTCTAGCATCCGACAGGACTTAGAGTCCAGTGTTACAGCAGGTGAATCAAGCGAGGTATCCAGAGCACAGCCTTGTCCCGATTTCTTGGATGAGTTTCAGTTGGTACAGCTTGAGGATGTTGACAAGGTGCTTGAACAGGTTTGTGCAACCACTTCTGTGCTGGATCCTTGCCCTTTTTGGCTAATAAAAGCTAGCAGGGATGGAACAGCTGGCTGGGCCAGGAAAGTGAGAGGGGGTGGTCCCTGGCTGCCTGAAAGAGGCAGTAGTGAGACCACTTCTGAAGAGACCCTCCCTGGACCCAGAAAATCTTAATAACTATAGGCCGGTGGCAAATATTCCATTCCTGGGCAAGGTCCTTGAATGAGTGGTGGCAGGCCAGCTCCAGACATTCTTAGATGAGACCGATTATCTGGATCCATTTCAGTCGGGTTTCAGGCCTGGTTTTAACACGGAAACAGCCTTGGTTGCCCTGTATGATGACCTTTGTCGGGAGAGAGACAGGGGGAGTGTGACTCTGTTGATTCTTCTTGATCTCTCAGAGGCTTTTGATACCATCGACCATGGTATCCTTCTGGGAAGACTGGCTGAGTTGGGAGTGGGACAGACTGTATGGCAGTGGTTCTGCTCCTACTTGGCGGGTCCTCTCCAGAAGGTGGTGCTTGGGGAACATTGCTCAGTACCCTGGACTCTCCAGTATGGGGTTCTGCAGGGGTCAGTTCTGTCCCCCATGTTGTTCAACATCTACATGAAACTGTTGGGTGCAGTCATCCGGAGCTTTGGAGGGCGTTGCCATCAGTATGCTGATGACATGCAGCTCTATTTCTCCTTTTCATCTTCTTCAGGTGAGGCTGTCAATGTGCTGAACTGGTGCCTGACTGCGACAATGGACTGGATGAGGGCTAATAAACTGAGGCTCAATCCAGAGAAGACTGAGATGCTGCTAGTGGTGGTCCTTCTGATCGGATGGTGGATGTTCAACCTGTCCTGGATGGGGTTGCACTCCCCCTGAAGGAGCAGGTTCGTAGCTTGGGGGTTCTCCTAGAACCATCTCTGTCACTTGAGGCTCAGGTAGCCTCGGTGGCACGGCGTGCTTTCTACCAACTTTGGTTGGTGGCCCAGCAGAGGCAACTACTCAGAGCTTCGCACGAAACCAAATGCAACCCCCCACTCTGTCAGCCAGCAAGTGTCGTCTCTCTCGCTCTCACTGCAAATGCAGCAAAGTAGCCAGGGAGGGCGGCGAAGGCTGCTTCGTGTGCTCAGTGCAAACACAGTATTAACACGCAAGCATCATCTCTCTCACTATTCAGCCACCTCCCGGACCCTGCCCTATCACCAAATAAGGTACATGCTCCCAAGCAAACATTTTCCCCTAGGGTGCAAAAAAATTTAAACATTGCAAATGCCATGAAGTAGCCAGGAAGGGAGGTGGAGGCCACTTTGCACACTAAGTGCTAACATATCAGTCACACACACACACCATCATCCCTCACCTCCACAGTTCTTCTGCTGCCTCCTTCTTTTACTCCTTCATCCCTTCTTTGCCCTCCAGCTGCTTCCTCCCTCCATTCTTCTCCACCACTGTCCATTTTTGAAACAATTTAAATTTTTCTCTCCACTCCACCACCATCTCGCTCTCCACGTCCTCCCTTGTCACCTTCTAAAAACCCACGGAGCACGAGGGAAGAGTGACGCTACACAGAAGCCCAGTATGAGGCACATGACTCTCATCCATGAATCAGAGGAGCAGAAGATTTCCCCTGCTCCCCTCCCAAGTAACGCCCCAAAGTAACACTGGAAATGTTAGTTACACCTCAAAAGTAATAAAACTACTCCTCGTTCTATTACAAGCAAAATCTAAAGAAATTATCCACTTGTTCCTCAAAAAAGTAATAAATTAAAAGTAATTTGTTTTTCCTAATGAGTTATTTCCAAGCTCTGGTATAGAAACCTCAGACATTTCTGTGTACAAAGGTGTTATATCTATTGGTCCACTCACCTTTGCCTCTGGCCCCACCTACCTCAGGTTGCATTCCTCACCTCAGACTGACAATTTCTCCACATCCCTGATTTTGATTTTTTCTCTAGCAACTTGAAACCAAAATATCCATTAATATTTGTCATATATTTGATAACTCTAAATTCTGGCGTATAGTCTTGTTTCTGTCCCCCACCCGCCCTTAATTAACCTAGTTTTCCTGTGGTGCACCAAGACTCTTGGTTAAAGATCCAGACACGTCATCAAGTATGCATGGGTAGTATTACATATGTTTGGTGAGGACACTCTGATACTTCATCTCCCATGGACTGGGGCAGTTGTGCACACATTCACCTTAAAGAGAAATGAAAGGGAATTAGTAATACTATTTTTGGAATATATACTGGAGACAAGAGAGTTGCCTAAGAACAGATTATGACCTGGATTTACTATGAAGACACGAAAGAACTAAGAAGGGAGAAGGGTCACATGCAAACTAATAGTTTTGTTGTCCCACCGTAGCCAGATTAGAATGAGACTGAAATAATACAGGAGTAGGGTTGCCAGGTCAGAAGCATCCCCGACCCTGGATTACAGTGACTAAAGGAAGACTAATGATTTGTTTTAATCAGTTTTGTGTTTTCTTTGGATCCATGTACTATTACTTTACAAAAGTTACCTGCAATTAGAAAATTATGGGCCATTTGTGTTTTTTTAATATATATATATAATTTAGATGTGTTAGTCACTTGTTACAAAGAGGACTCTGAGGGACTTACAGAATACTTTTAAAAAACATAAATAAAATAAAATAAATAAAATTATAATATTGACACATTCATACCAAAAACACATGTAGTTCATAAAAAATACTACACCCTTCTCCCCATAACAGCCACAGTAAGCTTTGGCAGCACACTAATAGCAACATCATCATAGTCCATCAAAAGCCTGGGGAAAACGTAAGTTTTTACCTGGTGCTGAAAAGATGTCAGTGAAGGCACCAAGCAGACCCCGCTGTGGAGAGGTGGGGAGTCACAACTGAAAAGGCCATCTCCCTGATCACCATCCTCCTAACCTCCTTCAAAGAGGAAGGTGAAAATCTAAGGATCTGGGTAGGTTGAAATTGGGAGAGAAGTTCCAGAAGATATTGGGTTCCTGAACCATAAAGAGCTTTACAGGTCATCACCAGCACTTTGAATTGGGCTCAGAAGCATAGAGACAGCCAGGGTAGCTGTAATGGAACTGGTGTTATATGCTTTGTTTGCCTCAAACCTGTCAACAGGCAGGCAGCCGCATTCTGCACCAATTGAAGCTTCTGAAACATTTTCAGAGGCAGCTCCAGGTAAAGTGTCACAGTAGCCTAATCTTGATGTCACCGGATAATAGATTACTATAGCCAAGTTATCTCGATCAGACAGGGGTGTAGTTGGGCTACTAAGCTGCTGGAAGACCACCAAGGCTTCCTGTGCCTCAGGTGACCGCAATGGATCCAGGTGAACCCCTAAATTATGGACCCACTCCTTCAGAGAGAGTATGCCCCATCTAAAGCAGGCCACACACTACTCAGCCTGACAGAGAAGCCACCAACTAACAGCATCTCAGACTTGTCTGGAGTAAGCTTTAGTTTACTGACCTTCATCCAAACAAAGTATGAGTGGGGAACAGAGAGCTTGTGTTGGGGTTTTCCATGGATGGTATGTTAATTCTACCACTGTTAATTTTGTCACTGTTTTCATAACTAATAAAATATAAACATATACAAATGTATTTTTTCCTGAAGCTAAAAAACAATTCTTTAATTTCACTTTATTGCTAAGGGCATTCTTAATTTCAGAACTAATGTACATGGTTCCATTTTGGTATAGTGACAATTGTTATAGCTTCAACCATATTAAATGGTCAGATTTGAGATTGGCCTCATATAAAATACTCAGACTAGGTATTTTACGATGCAGGGAGATGATTTACATCAAATGGTACCAGTTTCAGCCATGTACCGTATATTGTAATTAATGGTCCCCATTATCAGTTTTTGGAGGGATCAGTAAGGGAGTAAACCCCCAACAAAATCAGTTGGATAGGATAGTGTGAAATTATGTACATGATTGCTGCAATAGATACAGCTTTTTTATCCATGTACATTATGATGTAATAATTACTGGACCTAGAAAGGAGTTTTGGGAGGCTGCCACCAGCTAATCACCCTGGCAGTTGCTCATAAGATTTGCAGTTTTCTAAGGTGTCTAGACATCCAAACCTTTTGTACCTTATGATGTGTTTTTTAACATGAGTTCTTGGACTATTACACCAGAGCTCTTTAAAACTCTCTTTTTACTTGTTAAATTTTTCACACTGGATTTCAGTCTACAGGAAAAGTAATCATTATATTTGGTGTGTGAACCTTGAGGATCATGAATTTTAGGCTGCTACAGTAACTTTCTATCCATTTATTTCAGTAAGCTCTTTATTTATGTTAAGGTAATATATCCACTTTACTGAGTTGGAGATTAAATTTCTTCATAGTATTATCTAAGAAATTAAACTTAGTTGGGTTTGATGTAAATATTTAATATACTGCAGTTTTATAGTTCTGAAGTCAGTATTCAGAGACTGCTAGATTAAAATGGTGAATGAAAATATATATGGCATAAAATTAATTCTGGGACAGTGTGCGTTGGCCACCTCTGGGGGTGGGGTGGGCAGAGACATCAGCAGGATGAAAATATTTAAAGGCTGTAATTGTGTGAAGTGGTTTTCTCCACTCTCCAGCAGTAGACATTTGACAGAAGGTTGCTTTCCTTGCTTTCCTTGTTTTCTGCACAGTCATCTAGTGTTTACATACATCTTAGCCTCTGTGGCATTTTTGAAGACTTTATTTGTCTCATTTACTTTTTTGGTATGGATAATTCTTAAAATATGAATCCCATCTGTGAAGCATATTGCCTAGTCACACTGAAGGGTGAAACCAGTTTTTAATTAAAATTTTATACAGCACTTGTATTTCACTTTGTCCTTTTTTATTATGAAACACTTCAATCTTTTCCCTAAAACACATATGTCTTGCGCACTTCAAGATGTTCCTTGCTGCTCATGCAGAACTGGTTTCTTAGCTCTGTCAGCAGAGCACCATATGCTCAGGGTTCATTTAGCTTCTCTCCCTGGCATTGTGTAGGCAGCATCTTGGCTGCAATGCAACTCGACTATACTATACCCCATTCTTCTATTTTGGAAAACCTGTCAGGAGATAAAATAGCAAAGACACACAAAAACTGCTGGAGGATGCTCCAGGGTCTTGCATTCTAAATAATCTATGATAATTTAGCCAATCAAGACAGGGGCTTAGTGTACACGTGAAAGTTGCTTTCTTAATTATGCCTTATGCATAGTATATAAAGTGATAAATGTTAACACCAGAAAAAAGGGCTGGAAAATGAGATACTATTTGGAAAATGACATGGATTCTAAATTGCCTTGGTGCTCTGTATACATAGATCAGATTTAAGCAGAGAAGATAGCAGGTGTCTTTTGTTGTTATGAAAGTGAAAAGTTTCCCTTGTTGGAATTTTCACCATTGGAGGCAGCTTATTTATCATAATGGCTTTGATCATGTTCCATCTGCTGATTAAAATTCCATTCCTACACAAAGCCATATTCACTGGTATTCCTGGACAGCAAAGGAGTGAAGCTACCACTCCCCCACTGCATCTCTAATTTTGGAGACTGCATGCCATGTTTCAGTGGTTCTAATCCCGACAGCCTATTCGTCTGGGGTGCTTCTAATGGCACTTATCCCCATTAGTCTACATGACTGAGAAGAGGGCTCAAGACCTTTGAAAGCTGTACAGCAGGGGGGGGGGGAAAGCAGGCTCTGTCTTCCCGCAATTTTTCCTTTGCCACATATTGAGTACTATAGAGCCCATCCAGCAATTTGGGACATCTGGATGAGTCTTTATGAGGCCCAGAATATGGTATACTCATGTTGCATTTTCCCTGGTCTGTTTTTGGTCCACTGTCTGAGGTGCTGGTAGTGGTAACCCATTCTGCTTCATTCACCCATTAAGCACTGGAACCTCGTGATGTGTACACATGCCCTGCACAAGAAACAAGTTCTAGAGCCATGCTAGTCTTCCTAAAAACATCCCTGTTGCACTGAATTGGGAGAATCAAGCAGCAAGGCACTTAAACAAGTGGTTCACTGTGAATGAATGAGAGAAGACAAATGATCAGAAAAATTGAGCTTTATAGTGCCAAGTTAAAAGCCTGAACTTTGATATATGTTTTTTTGCAATATTAAAGTAAACAAAGCTTCATCAATTCTCTCTCTCTCTCTCTCTTTTAGAATAACCTTTAGAGTTCTCCAAACTTTTTAGCCCTGAGGACCCAAAGAAATTATAACAGTAATCTTACTTATGACTGTCTGCAAGTCTTCAGAGATGGTGGCTGTAGGTTAATAAAAAATTGAAACCACAACTTGCTGGAGCTTCAAACAAAATGCTTCTTTTTGCAGCAGTTGTAAAGTGTCACACCAGTTGAGACAGTTACAAGTCCATCATGAAAGTGATCATGCTTGAACTTTCACTTACCAACTCCCATTTTAAACAGTTATTAAAACAAAAGGTATAATAATAATTGTTTTCCCAAAGAACTGGCTGGAGTGTTGTATAATCCAGAAACAAAAAACTGCACCAATTCATGGCAGAAACTAGAATATCCAAGGGGGCTGCAGAAAACTACTTTAATTTTTTTTGTTTCCTTCCATCCTCTATTCCTCTAGAATTATTACCTCATTTTTTTCTATCTCATTTTTGTGGACTGCTTTGTATTTTTGAAAATTTAATAAAAAGTATTATCTAATTCAAAAAATACTTTTAAAAGCAAGTGCTGGAGGCATACCTTTCCCATCTTACTATTTAAAATCCAGGATGAACATTATTAAATTTTCAAGTTCAAACATTTCACTTGTAGACCCCATCTCTGTGCCATTATATGGCCTCAGCTAGTAAGTCTCTAGCTTTTAAAAAATGCTGCTGTTGGAAAGCTTTTATTTGCTTAGCAAGTTGATTTGCTGCAGATCTCAGCACTGCAGAAAATTTTGTTGTTATTTGTATGGGGAATGGAACATCTTCAAAAGCCTCTAAAGATTACTACAGTTATTTGTACTTTTATGTGCAGAAGACCATCTATTGTAGAATTAATTACACTGAGGCAAAAACATACAGCAAAGCATCAACCAATTTAATTGGTGTGGGTTGTTTGGTGCTTTCTATTGTGTAGAATCCCCATATCTCTGAAGTATTCTTGCTACTTCAGTGGTTAACAGGCCAGTGGGATAATTTTTTTCTGCCTGGGTTTTAAACCATGTCAGATCATTGTGATAAGATGAATGCCCCAGTGGAAAACAAAGACCTCTGTTGTCTGGCGGAGTAACACACTTGCCAAGACATAATACAAAATTGCTTGAACAAAACCCATAGGCAACTGAGCAAAACAGTGAAAAATGCTTTTGCCTCTGTTGATGGTATAGTGGGGGACACTGTCAAACTTGACATATGGATTTTGTGAAGTCAGTTCAGGTGAGTCACACAAAAGCCTGGGGGAAAGCTGCCACGTGCATGGATTGGATATGTGGTCTGAGTTATTGCAAGGCAGTCATGTGAATGATTTACCATACATACAGGTCCTACTTTTTTCCATGTGCACTGTGCGCACATGATCACCACACCCCTAACCTTTCCAGCAGCAATGCAGTTAGATAGTTCTTCTGCATCTACTTGTCTGATATAAAAACTATGGTAGATGGCCGCTAGTGAGATGGTGATTCTCTCTCATCTTTTCACTTGTACAGATGGCAGTTCCTTCTTCTGGACATCAAGAGTTCTAATGTAACAATGTAGGTGTGGCCAGTACTTACAACAGTGCTGCTACCCCACCCCCCCACCCCCAGGCATCCAATGTGGTAAACTGTGTTTCAGCAGCACAGGGCTACTGAAATGTGACTGCCTCTGTCCCACTAGTGCTTTCACTGCTTTGTAAATGTTATGTGGTATTTTCTGTACTATTTTGTTAACTCGTGGCTCACACAGTGACACTGCTCATGTTAAAAGGCCACTTATGATAACTGCCCTTTAAAACAGCAGAGGACTCTTGCCACTTATTTTGTGCTCTTTAGCTGTGGCAACCTGAGAAGAGGGCACCTGTATACTTGACAACTCTTGTCTTAGGACAGCTCCATGCTTCCCAAACCAAATATGACTGCTGCATGTTACACTTATGTCTCCCACCACAAACCCTTTAAGTGGGAAATGTACAAACATTTTTGAACGCTTGTATAGACAGGTTTAGAAAGCCTGATTGTGCCAGGGTTCCTAGGTACATGGTTACATGGCCTCACCTGATATGAGAAACATTGATGTAACATTACTGAACACACACCCATGGTGTTTGCTGCACTTTTTTCAACTGTCTTTTATAAGTACTGCCACATACTATTTGTTACTTATGTAACAGACAATCCCAGAATACTTTTTTTTAAAAAAATAACAACATGCAGCATTATTGCTTACCAATGTATCAATCCAAACAAACTTTAGAATTTCCAGAGGGAAAGGGATGATAATTATCTTATCTGAATGGCCTCTTTTAAATTTGAATGAATGAGCATGGAAGAATTTCTGGCATTGGATAAAATGGATTGTAGAGTAATAAAGATGAATGCCTTAATTTGTGAGAAAGTCATCTTATTAACTCCTCTGTATATTTAGAATTTATGGATAGTAGTACATAAAAGATGAAAACTGATTTGTAAAACTGCTGTCCATCTTTCCTCAAATTTATGACGTTCCTTTGCCTACAGGTACTAAAAATGTGCCCATAGAAGCAGATTATTTAAAAAAATAGTATATTTCAAATAACATTTAAAAACATTTACCCAATAAATTAGTGTAGAGGCATGTTTGTAGGGGTTCATTGTTAATTTAATTTCTTTTTGCTCAGCCAGCCTGACAAGAAAACACCAAGTCATTAATCTTGGTTTAAAAGACCTTTTTTTTTTTTTTGTGGAACAATAATGAATGACCTTGATAGATTTGTCAGGAAAATGAATGATAATCATTTGCTGATCGACACAGCCCTAGCAGGGAAGATTAATAAGAAAGTATGTATTAACATCATTAAAAAGGTCTGGTGCCAATGGACTTACACGTCAATTACAATTGAGGTAAGGTGTTGCAGCTAGGATAGTGCTGTTGCATCACAATCTGTTTGAAAAACAGATATATATTCACTAATATGGGCTCCTGCGGGGAGGAAGGGCAGGATATAAATCAAATAATAAATAAATAAATAAATAAAATAATAGTCAAAAACCTTGCATTTTAAGAACGTACTATAGCCAACAAATATTTCTATCAAACTTTAAAAAGCAGGGATATTGGACAGCTATAGTGAATGCACCAGGGAAGCAGGAGACCTGACCTCCTTTCTGAGATATTCTATCATCTTACAAATTTGTCAAAATGCAAATACAATTTCGGTTGGTCTTTCACAGTCCAATCCACTTCCTGTGTAGCTTGGAAAAATTTGGTAACATGTGCCTCTAATTACATTTTTGTATGTTTGTTGGTGTACTTTGCATCTTTTCTGTGTTACTACTGTTTCTACAGAGAATCTAACCCAGAAAATTATATTTCTCTCGTTATTCATCCTAGCAATCTGTGTCAAATTTATTTTTATTAATTTCAAAGCCTTTTTATTGGTCAGTGTCATATGATGGTGAAGACAGCCTTTTGTGTTTCAAACTGGAGGTTATGCTCTATTTCAATTTTGGGCACATTAACAGTTGAATCTGCAACTGCAGCTTGATGTAAAATCAGACTGATTACAATATGTTGTCACTTAAACAATGACTCTAGCTGTTGGAAAAAATAAATTTGGCCTGCCCAAGATGCATGTTTTCAGCCTGCTATGCTTAAACTACTCCACTTAAGGAAAGGTGGTCATGGTCAAATAAAAACATAGAGCACACCTAGGATTTTGCTAGAATATATCTCACCTTCCTCTGTTTCATCTTGTGCAAACTGAGACACTCCTCATGTCCATTGGAAACTATTCTGCAGAACAGTCAGTACCATTATTTCACAACTGTTTTTGGAGCTTTTTTTAGTGTTGCAAAGTGTTGCTGTACTTCACATATTCACAGTAACAGAAGCAGAAGAAAATGATTTACTATAGGAAACTTCACTAAAAGTGCAAAGTAAATCAAACATATTTAAAGTGACTATCTGAACTATATCAACTGTTTTATAATTGTTGCTTCGTCCCAGCTAAAACAAGACCAGCACAGCACATGTCTTGTTTCTATTATTTGGGCTGATTGCAGGTGTTGCCACCACTCACCATATGCTCAGAGGCACGTTACCAAATTCTTCCAAGCTACACAGGAAGTGAATTGGACTGTGAAAGACCAACCCAAATTGTGTTTGCATTTTGACAAATTTGTAGGGCAGTACAATATCTCAGGGAGGAGGTCAGGTCTCGTGCTCCCCTGGTGCATTCACTATAGCTGCCCAATATCCCTGCTTTTTAAAGTTTGGTAGAAATATTTGTTGGCTATAGGTACATTCTTAAATGAGAATGCATTGATCATTTGCATGCTTGTTGAGTTCAGTGGGATTTACTCCCCTGCAATCATGCTTAGGATAGGTGAAACTGACCACAAGGGATGGGGAGGGGGGGAAGGGGATAGGAGCAGGCAGGAGGGGGAGGAGGAGGGCAGGTTTGATCATTTGCATGTTTATTGAGTTCAGTGGGATTTCCTCTCATGCAATCATGCTTAGGATAGGTAAAACTGATCATGAAGAGGGAGGCCTGGAGTGGGCAGGGAAGGAGGAAAAAGGAAGGGGGAGGGGAGGGAAAGGAAGGAGGGGAAAGCCAGGTCTGATCATTTGCATGCTTATTGAGTTCAGTGTGATTTACTCCCATGCAATCATGGCTAGGATAGGTAAAACTGACCATGGGAGAGGAGGAGGGATAAGGGAGAGTAGAGGGAAAGATGAAGAGGGGAGCAGAAGGAGGGGGAAGGGGTGAAGGAAGGGGGAGGAAAGGGGCAAAAGAGAGTTGATGGGAGGGAAAAGGGAAGGGGGAGGGGAGGGAGGGAGAGACGAAGGAGGGGAGGGCAGGTTTGATCATTTGCATGCTTATTGAGTTCAATGGGATTTACTCCCTTGCAATCATGCTTAGGATAGGTAAAAATGACCATGGAGGAGGGCGGAGGGGAGGGGAAGGAGGGGATTGGTAGGGGATGGGGGAGGGGAAGGGAGGGGTGAAGGAAGGGGGAGGAAAGGGGAAGAGAGAGGGGATAGGATGAAGGAGGAGGGGAGGGCAGGTTTGATCATTTGCATGCTTTTTGAGTTCAGTAGGATTTACTCCTGTGCAATCATGCTTAGGATAGGTGAAACTGACCTGGGGGAGGGGCAGGGAGGGGAGGAGGAGGGCAGGAATGGGAGGGGGAGGGGAGGAGATTGAGTGGGTGGGCACTGGGCAGAAGGGAAGTCCTTTCCTTTCCAAAAGGAAAACATTGTGTACAGTATCATTTTTTTCAGGGTTTCCCCCACCTTTTTATTCTACAGCAGGAACATGTAGCCTCCCACCCAAATTTAAACCAAAGCTGTCCCTGGCCACATCCACACCAGACTTTTATTTCCCTTTAGATGGTCATGGTTTCTCCCAAAGAATCCTGGGAGGTGTAGTTAGTGATGAGTGCTAAGTTGCTAGGAGACACTCTAGTCCCCCTCACAGAGCTACAATCAGAGTGGCTGACTGTTGAACCACTCTGGCCACTGGAGCTCTGTCAGAGGAATAAGAGTCTCCTCTCAGTACCCATCACAAATTACACTTCCCAGGATTCTTTGGAGGAAGCCATTACTGTCTAAAGTGAAATAAAGATCTGGTGTGGGTGTGGTCCCCTGATTAGCCAAGCCAAGCAGCTGTGAGTCTGGCTTTTAGAACACTGACAGTTGGTTCTTACTGAGCATGCCTGACACTATATTGAGTTCCAGCCAAAATTTCTTAAATTAATTAAAACTCAGCCAGGCATTTTTTCAACTTTTAAACTGTGGAGGATGAAGGTCAGAGTATGGGGCAAGGTCAGTAATAGGATTACAGGTACTCTGTGAACATGTCTGATTTGTAATTAATTTCAACAGATTATGAAAACTCTGACAGAAAAAAGTCCAGAAGGGATGTTTTCTCTCTCTCTCTTCTTATACTTTGAACTCTCAATTCTCTCTGACTGTTTTGTGTATCACCATGAAAATTTAGAGGGTTGTTAAGCAAGCGTTTCTGAGTTCAGGACTATAAATTTTGTAAGGTTTTGTTTTGAAATGAGCTTATGAGAAGCATCAGAATGGCAAGGGGAGTATTTTCAATTTAACATTGCAGAATGTGAAAAACCCATGCTGACTATAGCATACAGCCACTCTTGTGACTGTAGAATGAATTCTACAGTACTGACAACTCATTTCTTGAGATGTGTTAGCCTGGAAAATTCATCCACACATGCCTGTGCATGATACGAGGCTGCACATAGGATCACTAACAGAGTTCTACCCTGTTGAACTGATGTCTGGTGCTGTCATCTCTGATGGTGTCTGTCAGCTATTGGGAATAGAATGGAAGTCTAGATTCTGTATTTCATTGTTTCCAATGACTATTCACCAACTTCCCATCAACTTCTCAGCATGATGGATACAACATATCCTAACCAGTATTCTGAATTAAGCATGTGGGCATTTCTGTAAGGATTCATAGCTACATAATGCACAGGCACCTGCAGAATGAATGCCATGAATTTAAACTTGCTATTGTCTGCCTTTTGTGATGAGCGTTTGCCTTCAGATAGAAACACAGAACGCTGCCTTATACCGAGTCAGATCATTGGTCCATCGAGCTCCGCATTGTCTACACTGACTGGCAGTAGCTCTCCAGGATTTCAGGCAGGGTTCTGTCCTAGTCCTACCCAGAGATGCCGGGGATTGAAGCTGGATCTTACAAAGCAGATGATCTACCACTGAGCTATGCCCCTACCCCAGGTAAGTGCCATTCACAAAGTAAGAATGACTGAAAGCTAAATTAAGTGCATCTCTTGTTTTAAAAGTCACCTTGTAGTTCATGCATTTTTTGTTTCTTTTGGAATATTATGTTAGCTTGTTGTAGCACTAAAGTCCAGTGACACCTTAGAGATGAACAAAGTTATTGTGGTATAAGCTTTTGTGGAATTAAACCCAGTTCCAATCCAAAAAATGTTATGCCACAATACAGTACATTCTTCAGTCTTTGCTCTCTGGTAGGATACTACATTCTTTCTTTTCTTTCTTTTTTGGAGGCTTTCAGGTCTTTGTGAGGTTTTATTACTGTAAAACTACTAGTTACTTAGGTTTTGCCTTTATCATGCTTTTTTCATTTCCAGAAGCATGGAGCTTTGGAGGAAAGTAACAAAAACTAAAAGAAATACTTTGAGACCACTTGTGGTGTGTAAATCACTTTATCTTGTTTGTCTTCACAACAACCCGATGAGGTAGGTCAAGATTTGACTGATAGGGAGGGAGATTGAGAGATGGGGACCTGCTGAAAGCCACGCTGTGGGTCCATAGCTGAATGATCTGGAACTTGTTTCCCCGTTAATGCCTGTTTGTGTTCTAACTGAGGTGAAGCAATCAATCTATCTGAGTTTCTCCCAAGCTTGGGTTCATCCAAAGTATCCCCATAAGAAGATGTTAATAGCCAAGAGAACTACAGCATTGACATTGCAGACAGCTTTCCACACTGGCTCTTCCTTGATGCTGGTGAGCTTCTTTTCAAGGGCTGCTGCATCCTCTCTGGTTAAAGTTGGCTTGGGGTCAATGGAAATCCCACAGAACCAGAAATATACTTTCTTCCAGCAAGGATGCTTCACATCTGTAGGGGAAAATGAGGAAAATGAACTATTCTGTTTTGGGTATTTGTATGAACTGCTAATATGTATGGTGTTTAACAGTATAAGTAGGATGACATAGGTCCCCATACTGAGAAGCTTACCTTCCAAATTTTATGGCACAGGGAGGGGAAGTATGGGAGACTCAAGACAACTTTGAATGGATGTGAGCAGTTGCAAGTAGATTTACTTGGACATCATGGACCAAGCTTGCTTCCCAAAACTGAGGCAATCAAAACTAGGAACCACTGAAAAGACTTACCCATGTTGCTTTTGTTTGAGCAACGTGAAGCTCATGGTTGGCAGAGGTGGGTAGGCCTTGTGGTTCAAGTACTGTCGGAACCTGCGGCCCTTTATATATTGCTTGACTACAACTCCCATCTTTTTTGACCATTGACCATGCTGGCCGTGGCTGATGAGAGTTGGAGTTGAACGACATCTGGAGGGCCACATGTTCCCTACCCCTGACATACTGCAACTGTGCTGGTTGCTGGGGTCTAGAGACCCTTGCACCACTGGTCAATCTACTACAGATGCAGTTTGGTGTTATGGATCCCTCAGACTCCAGTATTGGCTCCCTCTTCTAGACTATACAGGCTGACTATTGAGGCCACCAGGCAGTAGCAGATAAGTCCCATGAGCACATCAGAATGAGTGGAAGCCCACACTGCTGCATCTTTACCTTGGATGAGCTTATTAGTGAGCAGAGGTAGAGCCCAAGCTGTTGAATGCCTAGCTGGAAAGTACAGAGGCTCTTGTTTCCTTGCCCTTTAGCTTTCCTTCTGTGAAGTCCCTCCAGCAAATGAGAGCAGCTGGTTAACATAATCCAATTTACATCTTGGTAAGTCTTTGCAGGTTTTCACTCCATAAGTTGCCATGCTAGCTTTTTTTGCTGCCAGTGTGTGTGTATAGCATTGTTTGTACATCTGTCTCTCTCTCGGCTTCTGTGCCCTTAATAACATCAGCCTGTCAAAGAAAGCTTCACTTCACCTGTTGAACTTTTGCTTTTCTCTAGAGCAACCAGTTGCAAAAGAGAAGAAAGCCCATGTAAGAGCTGTTTAGAAGGAATTGCATCTCATGCAGCTTTTCTCACGCCTTGCTTAACAAGCTAGACCTGCCAAAGTTCTCTCTTTTATATAGTGAATAATGGTGCTGGGGCTCTGTTCACTCTTGCATCTGGTTGCACCCAGATTTACAGGCCCAACAGCCCAGCCCCTCAAAAGGTTGTCAACCAATTGGGGGGGGGGAATTACCCAAAGAGGGAGAGAGTTAACTTTTTATTTGATGGTGTGGTCTGTTCCAAGAAGATGCACTCTGACCTTTGACAGCCATTCTATTCTTGTGATTGTAATTTGTTTTAAATTGTTTTTAATGTTGTGATCTGTCTTGGAACTTTAAGGTGAAGGGCAGGTAAATCTTCCTCCTTCTCTATTTCTGCTCTCTGCCTCTTCTGTGACACTCCTAGCATGTTCTGGCACCAGTTCTCAGTTACTATATTTATTGATTTATTATGAGAAAGCTTCATCATGCATAAAACCCACTGGAATTGTTTTTTTTTAGCTGTCAGCTTTGCATGCTTACCACTTTGCATGCTTGTATGGTGGCCCTGTGCTTTCAAAAAACAACATGAGCATATTTAACTCTTCCCACTATAAAGAGGGAGTCATAAAAACATTTCAACCATTAAATATGGAGCTGTTAAAAGAACAGATCCATGTCCATCTGGTCTGTGGCAGCCTTTGTTCATCTAGTGCCCTCCATATGTTTCAGACTACAACTCCCCCCCCCCAGTCAGCAAAGGCCACCTTAGAATGACACTAAAGAAAAGATGGGGACCTATGGCCCTCCAGATGGGCTACAGCTCCCATCATGCTATGTCCATGAAAATAGTGTCACCTCTATTAAAGCCTCTATTGAATGTGCCTTTCTCACTTATTTTTCCAAGCATAACCCACTGAGAAGCTAAAATCGCATAAAGCATAAAATGGCACATACACACAACCCAAAAGCCTCATTATGTTTTTGTGTGAAGGTTGTTACATTTCTTTCACTGTCAGTGCTAATAACCTCATCTTCAAGATAGCTATTTATAAACAGATGCAAGGACAGATGAGTTTGGCTCATATGCAAAGGTGACAAATAATTAACGACAGGTTGAACAGCTGTTTTGAATGTGAATCAAACCACCTAAAAAGTTCGGTTTCCTCTCCTCACCTTTTGGTTGTTTCCAGAGCTGGTTCCTGCAGAACTCTCCAAAATAAGGAATTTCCAAGAATAAGAATTCTCCTCCCACTCCCCCTGGATTTCCTGTCTCATTTTTTCTGAGTCCAAAAGTTCAGGATTAAAACATACACTAGCATAGCATAGCTCTTATTCCCTAGACACTGTCTTGATTGGTTGTTCTTGATCTGTTGTCACACAGAGGAGGGCCAGGATCTCTTCTCGATTGTCCCAGAGTGCAGGACATAGAATAATGGCCTCAAGTTATAGGAAGCCAATTTCAACTGAACATCAGGAAAAATATCCTAACTGTTTGAGTGGAATGACAATGGAACCAATTACCTAGGGAGCTGGTGGGCTGTCCAACATTGGAGGCATACAAAAGGTAGCTGGACAGCCACCTGTTCCGTATGCTTTACTTTGGATTCCTGCATTGAGCAAGGGGTTGGACTTGATGGCCTTATAAGCCACTTCCAACTCTATGATTCTATGATACAAAAGCAGGGGTGGGAAATATGTGGCCTTCCAGATGTTGCTGGACTACAGCTCCTATCATCCCTCGCCATTGGCCATGCTGTCTGGAGCTGATGGGAGCTAGAGTCCAACAACATTTGCAGGACCACAGGTTCCCCATCCCTGCACAGAGTATGAAGCAAATCCAACAGCTACAAGCAAAGGGTGGGAATTCAGCAAAATGAGAACACCCAAGGATAGGGGGGGTTGTAAACATCTTTGCTTCCCTATGTTTCTTGTGTCTGCCACCAGGAACCAGAAGCTTCAAGGCAGAAGCCCGGATAAAGAAGTCCTGCCCTGTACTGGGCTAACATTTTGGTGCCCTGGCATCCATCTCCAGATTGGGACACAGCTCCCCCCATCTTCCCCATGGCTCTGTTCTGGGGGGCATCAGCCTAACTTGCCCTGGGTTGACCTGGGGGACATCTACACTGCCCTGGATCTGGTCCCAAATAAGTTATGGGGTGAGGCTAATGTTTAATTAGGGTTTTAATCCCTAATTAAACTCACAGCCAAGAGAGGGGTGGGAGAAGGAGATCTTGCATGTCCCCCCCTTCCCAACTGAGACAAAGGTCAATTCTGGCAGGTGCTGTGATGTCTCCCCCTCTCAGCAGAGGCATTGATCCAGGGAGAAGGCATTGCAGCACCCTGCAAAACTGACCCCTGGGCTGAACAGCTATTGAGAGGAGGGGCAATCCTGCACAGGTGATGCTCAGCAAGTGACTTTCCTTTAGAAAAGCCACTTGCAGAGCATCACTCGCACCCTGCAAAATCACTGGGGGATCAATCCTGGGAGGGGGGGAGGCATCAGGCAGGCAGGAAGCTTGGCCTACTTTCTCCCAGAAGACGCAGCCAGCAATCTGAAGTAGGTCGTGGCCTTTTAGCAAGGTTTTTACATCCTTCCTGGCTCTCCTTCTTGCCTGATGCCCTGGATTGCTCTAGGTTATCCAACCCAAACTGTAGTGATCTGTGGCTGTCTGAACCAGACTTGTCCAACACCCAAGTTATTCAGAATAGGCCAGATTTGGCTCGGGACCCAGCCAAATCCAGTGCACAGTCCTAGCATGTCCTCTGAGAACTGCTGTGGTCCAGAGATTCAGAAGCAGAGTGGTAGATGGTGAAGGGAGAGATTCTATGTTTGCCATCAAGGGATGACTGTTTCTATCTGTCTTGCCCCAAGTAGCAGCTGGCAGGGTGACACAGGCAGGGCAGCATTGCTTACCTGCCTTCCTAATGCCAAGAGTTGCTGCCGATGTCTTGAAAAGGAGATGGCCATGGCGCAGGGTGCTCAATGTGGTGTGGACGCTGCAACAGGAGTGTCAGATTGACACTTCCACTGCACCTACACTACACTGAGCTCCCCACACCATGCTCCTCTTCCTCCTGTACCTCTCAGGAACCAGCCATGATGTTTGACATTGGGAAGGCTAGTGAACAACAACACCTTGCCGGTGACACTCTGCAAACCGCTAAGGCTTGCCCCGTCCTCCAGCCCTCAGAGCCTTCATACAGGAACTGTTTCTGGAAGAATTCTGAGGGAACTTTTTGGGCTTTTGGATTGAGGCATAAAAGATGGGGGAGGGGTGCTAGGTACTAATGTCACCAACTTTGGGGCTACTTTTGGATGTGATTAGATGTTTTTACTTTTAACTATTGGTGAGTTTTATGCTCCTTTAAATTTTGATGTATGTTAAATTAACTGTTAATTGTTGATCTATTTATTTAGATGCTGTGATTTTATTTGTAAAAAAACCCCCAACATGTTTCAGCCTGCATACACTCTAGGCCTTCATCAGGGGCTTCTAGGACCCTAAAGAAGAGAATAGAAGTACATCTAGGAGAGCCTTTTACCAGCTTTGGCTGGTAAGATAGCTGTGGCCGTTTCTGGACCAGGATAGTCTGACCACTGTTGTCCATGCACTGGTAACCTCCAGGCTGGATTGCTGTAATGTGCTCTATGTGGGGCTGCCCTTGAGGTTGGTCCAGAAGCTGCAGCTGGAGTAAAATGTGGCAGCATAACTTCTCACTGGGGCAGGGTATCACCAATATGGGACCCTGCTGCTTAAATAATTGCCCATTAGCTACTAGGCCAAGTTCAAGGTTCTGGTTTTGGTGTACAAAGCTCTACACAGTTTGGGACCTAAAATATTGTCTTACTCCTCATATACCCAGGCACCCACTGAAGACCTTCCTCTTTCAACAAGCCTTTTAAGTAGAGACCTGCTAGTGGAAACTCGTTGCACAACAGATTGCCCACTTTATCGTGCAACAAAGTTATCAGCAACCTGTTTATGCATTCACTTGCACGACGTTTGCCAGAAGAACAAATATACGACTAAGTGACTTTAATTTAGTGCCACATTGGACACATCCCCCATACATTTAAAGCACATGGATTCCTCTAAAATAAATCCTGGGAACTATAATTTACCCTTCACAGAGCTATAATTCCCAGCACCCTTAAACTACAGTTCCCCACATTCTTTGGGGAAAACCATGTGCTTTAAATGTGCATTAAATGCATGGTGTGGATATGACCAAACTAATTTACTATGGCATAAGCTTTCGTGGACTGCAGTCCACTTCATCAAATGAATCTGATGAAGTGGTGGATCTGAGAGATCCACAGTCCGGAAAAGCTTATGTCATAATAAATTAGTTTTTATGGTGCTTTGTTTGTTTTTTCATTATATGTGTGGATTAGGGTGAGAGACAGGGAGAATGTATTAAATCCTAGAGCAATATTTGTGGCATCTCTTCACTGAGCTGACTTCATTCTGTATGAAAATGGCTAAAACATTTTATGTAGGATCTTTTTGTGATAATGAATGCTGATTATTCCAGCTAAGCATAATACTTTACACCTAGCTCACTTTCAAGTTCCAACCACTGGGTTTTCTTTTGCCTCACTGAAATTACTGCCAGAAGATAAAATTACAAGGCTGTGAACTTGTAAAAGAGGAAAATGCAATTAATCTTTCTAATCTTTGGCTTCACTAATTTTAATGGAGAAATATTATACTTCAAAAGAAATTGTTTCAAAATAGGCCTCTTAAGAGAACAGCAGCTATTTTGGAAAACTTATATAATGTAACTTATTGTATGCTGCACTGTTCAGAATATATTTGCAAAATCTGGCCCTTTTTGCAAGAAGGAAGCAGAATGATATAATGCTTATGAATTCAGTTAACCTCTAGGAACATTTACTTCTACCCCAAGCTTCTGGTGGTTTGTGCAGTGTTGATGGTTTTGAATGGGGATGAAAGTAGAAGTGACAACTGTTCTTTATCTTTACATTAACACTCCTTTCTATTTATAAACTCCCTACATTCCCTAGCTTTAATTTTTCCTTTTTTCTTCTGTTTCCAATCACTTCTGAAGTGTGTCCACTCATACTATCCTAAATCACTTCATAGTTCCTGCCAAAATTCTTAGACAAAAAAAGCAACTTCTTATACCAGAATAGTAGCTAGTTAATAAATTGGCATACTTTTAATATCTTGTTGAATGACTTCTACCTTCTCAAACTGATTGTTTATTTCTTGATAGGACTATTTGACAATTGTGATTTCTGTTTGTCACCTTGCATGGTTAACAAAAATCCCACTCCATTTTTCCAGTTTGCAACTGCTTTGAATATTTGTTTCAAGAAATTAGATACTGTGTATGACAAACTCAAACATGCATATCGTTGCTTGAGAGATTATATATACATACTACATTTTCTTCTTCCCTACAATTTATGTCTCACTTCACCCTGCCAGGGGTCTAATGCAATTTACAGGGGTGACAACATACAAAATTATTATAAAATAAAAAAGGCATAAAACTAAAATCACCCAACAACCTAAAATAACCACCCCACCCACACAAGAACGAACACAAAAAATAAACTACCAAAATCTAGACCATTCAAATGTTCATGAGAATAAAAATGTCTTTCCCTGGCACCAGGAGGATGACAAAGGGCTCATCCAAACGACTATATAATCTGGAATGTAATTGCTTTGTGTAGTGTTTAATTGGCCATGGTCTATATGACGTTGCAAGCTGTTGCGGATTTTTGTTCTCACAAATCCGCATTAGTGATTCCTGGAAAAAGCTGATATGACTTCCTAAAGCAGAAATCAATCACATTGCCTCATGGAGCTCAGACGCAATGTCGCGGAGTTTACCTTGATAGGCGTTCTGGGCCGGTCCATGGGCATTTCCCCATTATATTCTGAGCCCCTTCTCTCCTTCCCAGCCAATAGCGCATTCAGAGAACTGCACATGTGTGTGGGGAAAGCAGCAGAGCTCGTATGGACCGATTGCGAGGGGCTCTGCTGGAATTTGGCAGTGCAAAGGCTTGGAGAGCAGCCCCATGCTGACTCCTATTCAGCAGGCCAGTTCTCTGCAAGCTTTGGAAGTTTTACTCAGCCATGCACTCAATGGAATTCTACCCCACCCCTACAACGGTGGGGCTCCTGTCCACCCCCCACACACACACACACGGGAAAGGGGGGAAAGGGCAAGCCCTGTGGGAGAGCAACTTTCATTGTGTCAGCAAACAATTCTCTGGCATTTATTCCCCCTATTGAGGTGAGGAGTTATTGGATGGCTTGTGTGACTTCAAGGGAGTGGGAGGTGGGGAGGAGCTGCCGAACGCAGGTGGATGCACAGATCCACTGCCCTCATCACTGCCGCTTGGGATTTCTCCTTTCCTTCCTTAAAAAAAATAAATTGCCCCCAAATGAAAGAAAGAATAACTTGATCTCCCAGGAAGATGCACTCCGGGAGCGGGGGAGGGGGAGAAAGCATACATGGAAAGGGGAGTGAAAAAAGTGTTTTGAGGGCATGTTGCTTGAGATGGCAGCTGCCCACCCGGGAAGGAGTTTGGTTAAGAAAAGGAGTGTGTGTGTTTGTGTGTGTGTGTACAGAGTAAATTCAAAATATTGCGCTCTTCCGCCCAGTCTCCCAAAGCGCATGTGCGTTGAAATGCAGATTTATTCTGTTTGAGGCAATGGGGAGGGCTAGCACACGTCATTTTTTGAGGACCAATTGGCTCATACGGGCGGAGTTACAGGTGGAGCACTGTGAAAAACTGAAATGAATGGTATTTCACATCTGAGCACGAAAACAGTGCATTTGTTGATATTGAACACTGCGAACAAAAGCTGGGGTGGGGACTCTCCGATGACAAAGCGAATATGGAAAATGTGGATTATCGAGGTACGTTTGGATGGGGCCAAAGTTGGTGCCAGGCAAGTGTCCCTGGAGAGAGCATCCCATAATCAGGGAACCACCAGAGAACAGGCCTATTCTCTGATATCAGAATATCAAATGGTACTACACTGGGCATAAACTCTGTAAGCTATGGTCCAAGGAGAACAATACATGAATAGGGTGAGAAATTCACTCATTCATTTCTGCTGTAAGTATAAAGGGCTGCTGGGATAGGTGGCTGGGGGAAAAAACTGCAGATGGGCATTTTCTGTTTTGAGAAATGCTGGATTCAAAGCAAGTGCTCTTTCACTCCTCTCACCCATGATGATCAGTGTTCTTGCTGCTAGTTTAGTGTAGAAATGGGAATCCTTGAGTGCAGCAACAGACATGTAGTCTTTCGCTGTGGTCAAGTTATGTCCCTGAGAACTTTCACTTATCTGATCAAAATATTATTTTTGCTTCTTACAAAATGTATCTTAATGAGCTGGCATCTTCCAAATTCATCACAATATATGGGGCCACAGGTGTCAGTTCTTGTCCAAGTTCGTATCAGCTGTGTTACTGCAGTTCCAAACTTCCAAGAGAACATCAAGTACAAAATGAGAGTCAGATAATACCCACAACAAGAGGATAATTTGACCACTTCTGCAAAAACCTGTCCTAGACCCACTGGTTTGTGACAACTACTGCCGTGTTGCAATTATCCCCTTTCTGGGAAAGGTGATTGAAAAGGTTGTGGCGCAACAGTTCAACTGGATGAAACCAATTATCTTGACCCATGCCAATTGGGGTTCAGAGACTGGTTATGGGACTGAATCATTCTGGTTATGAGACTGAATCGACCTTAGTCACCTGGATGGATGACCTTTACTGAGAGAAGGGCAGAGGGAATGTGATCCTGTTAATTCTTACTTGATATCTCAGTAGCTTTTGGTACCATTGACCATGGAATCCTCCAGAACTGGCTCTGTTTTACAGTGCTGCTGGTTGTATCTTCAGGGTCAGTTTCAGGTAACTGGGTAATAACCTCTGTCAGCCCCATGGCAGTTGTGCTGTTGGGTGATGTAGGTACCACCCTGCCCCAATGCTATTTAATATCTATATGAAGCCTTTGGGGTGAGGTGTCATCAGTACTCTGATGATACCCTTCTCTATGACATCTGAATTGGGAGAGGCTGTGCAAGTCCTGGATTGATGCCTGGACTCAGTGGTGGTTTGGATGAGGGCTCAATAAATTGACTCTGAATCCTGGTAAGATGGAGGCTCTGTAAATGGGCAGTTCCCAAGTCCAGATAATTCTTCAATTGATTGCTTTGGATGGGGTTGCACTGTCCCTGAAGGAGCATGTTCATAGTCTGGGGATGCTCCTTGACTCATACCTGTTGCTAGAGGCCCAGGAACACCTTTTTGCCCAGTCTCAAATCTGCCATTCCTGGGCAAGGCGATTGAGCGGGTGGTGGTGAAGCAGTTGCAAGTGCATTTGGAGGAAGTGGATTATCTGGATCCATTTCAATCAGGCTTCAGGCCTGGACATGGGACTGAAACGGCCTTGGTCGCCTTGGTGGATGATATGAGGAGGGTGTTGGATAGGGATAAATGCACCTTCCTTGTCCTCCTGGATCTCTCAGTGGCTTTTGATACCATTGACCACAGTATCCTTCTGGACCGCCTGAAGAGGTTAGGCCTAGGGGGTACTGTATTGCAGTGGTTCCGTTCCTTCCTCTCTGGTAGGTACCAGAGAGTGGCATTGGGGGATGAGGTTTCGGATCAGGCACCATCCTCTCCCCGATGCTGTTTAACATCTATATAAAGCCGCTGGGGGCTATCATCAGAAGATTTGGGCTGCAGTGTCACCAGTATGCTGATGAAATGCAGCTCTATCTCTCATACAAATCTTCACCGAGGTTGGCTGTAGAAACCCTATCCAAGTACCTGGAATCGGTGAGTGGCTGGATGGGAAGGAATAAGCTGAAGCTGAACCCTGACAAAACCAAGGTACAATTGTGGGAGACAAGGGAAGGTTGGGGGATGTTGACCTGGTGCTCAGTGGGGTACAATTGCCCCTGAAAGACCAGGTCCGCAGCCTGGGGGTCGTTCTTGACTCCCAGCTGTCCATGGAGGCTCAGGTCTCGGCTGTGAGCTGGGCGGCGCTGTATCAACTCCATCTGATACAGAGGCTGCGCCCCTACCTTCCCAACCATCTGCTCCCATCTGTGGTACATGCCCTGGTCTCCTCTCACCTATACTGTAATGTGCTCTACGTGGGGTTACCCTTGAAAACGGTCCAGAAGCTGCAACTGGTACAGAATGCGGCGGCTCGCCTGATTAAAGGCAGCCGCCGGTGATATCACTCACTCCAGTGCTGAAGGAGTTGCACTGGTTACCGGTTGTTTTCTGGTCCCAATTCAAGGTGTTGGTTCTGACCTTTAAAACCCTATACGGTTTCGGCCCAGTCTATCTGAAGGAGCGCCTCCAACATCATCAGGGATGCCGCTCAACAAGATCAGTCTCAAAAGGCCTTCTCTCTATCCCACCAGTTAAAACAGCTAGACTGGTGAGAACTAGGGAGAGGGCTTTTTCAATTGTGGCCCCCACTTTGTGGAATTCCCTCCCAAATGATCTCCGCCTTGCCCCCTCTTTGATGAGCTTCCGCCGGGCCTTGAAGACCTGGCTCTTCAGGCAGGCTTTTGGGGTGGGTTAGGTTTTATTATTATTGTTGAGATTTTTTAATGTTTTAATGTATTTGTATGTTTTTATTTTGTATGTCACCCAGAGTGGCTGGACAGCCAGCCAGATGGGCGACTAATAAATTTAATAAATAAATAAATAAATTTTAGCAGCTTCAGTTGGTAAGATACTTATGGTTGTTTCTGGACTGGGATAGCCTGACCATTGTTGTCCATGCTCTGGTAACCTCCAGATTGGATTACTGCAATGTGTTCTATGTGGGGCTGCCCTTGAAGCTGACCTGGAAGCTGTAGCTAATGCAAAATGCAGAGGATCAACTGTTCACAGGGGCAGAATATCACTACCATATTACACTGCTGCTGAAACAACTGCACTGGCTACCAATTAGCTGCCGAATTAGGTTCAAGGTGCTGGCATTGGTGTACAAAGCCCTCTAAAGCTTGGGACCAAGATACCTAAAAGATTGTCTCATCCCCTACATCCCCAATCAATGTGTTCTCCAGGAGAGGGCGTCATGCAGATACCATCCTATCAGAAGGTCAGTTCTGCACAATGTCGGAATTAGGCCTTTAGGGTGCTGGCATTTACCCTCTCGAACTACCTCCTATTGCGTATCAGACAGGCGCCACCTCTATTGACTTTTCAGCAACTTTGAAAGACGTTTCTCTTTCAATAAGCCTTCTAAAATCTTTATCCCAGTTGTTGTCTGCATCGGATTTGAATTGATTATATGTATGTGCTATTGTTTTAAATGATGTTTATATTCCTCATTTTTATATATGCAATTTTAAGCTGTTTTTATATATGTAATATATATGTTTTATATATGTAATTATATTGTAAATTGCTTCAGGACACCTCATGGGAAGAAATTCATCCAGTAACTAACAATACTGTATTTTTCTGTGGGGCCCAGGCAGGTCTGTGAATCCTCACCATCACCTTTATAATAAGTATCTGCCAATCATGCTCATCCAGTGAGAATAATATGTGGTTCCCAACTCCGGATCTCTGAAACTAGCAATTGGGGATGTGTGTAACTCTTGACAATGAATTAGGAATCCCACATGGCTAAACTAGGCTTTACACATGTAACAGTCTCCTGTCATTTTTTTAAAAAAGAAATGAAAATCAGCAACAGGAGAATGTGAACCCTAACCCTAACCTTTTTTGTTGCTGATGCTCAAAATTGCCTTCTAAGCTGCTTTTCCACCTATAAAGGTAAAGTTATAGGCATCTGCATCTTCTTCCCTGTGAGTAGAAAAGAAGCAGACTCTGGGATTTTGAAAGGTTAAGCAGACCTTCCTTTGCCATCCCTCTGGTCAAATTTTCAGCCTGCCATGAATGTTCATCATTAGTAGAACATTAAAATATCTACCATATAATGTCTAATTTGGTGCACCACGCTGTGCCAAACAGATATATAAGGTTAGCAAGTGAGCTTTCTGTTTATTTCAGGCCCATTCTCTTTGCCTTTGATGGACCTTGGTTATTCTATGTATGTTGCACACACACTCAAATATATACACCTGATAGAAGAAAACAGATAACATACCTCCATGTTCTGTATGTACTAAATCTCCATTCTCTGATTGAATAGTATCCAAATTATTCTCTCCCTTGGATGAAATAATCTCTGTGCTATGGTTCTCCAGGTCTTTTGCAGGTGTTTTGCTATGTCTAGTCCACCATGTCAGTTGGGCAAGCTGGATAATTGCAAATTAGAAACAAAGAAGTGAAAGTTACAGAGTATTTGTGTATCATTTGGGAAGTACCTGCTTGTATGTGATGGACTGAGATCTAGCCAGATTTACAAAGAAGAGCAAAAAGAAGCATGGCTATTGTAATGTGTTTGGGTTTAATATATACAGCCAACAGTTAACAAGGTAGTTTTATTAAGTAGTAGATACAACAACACCGTGTTTTCCCCTCAAGCTCCTTCAGTCAGCCAGGCTCCACCCCCTCACCCCATTCTTTAGGGATCATCTCTAAACTCCCATCCCAATGTTTCTTGTAAGGAAATGTCTCTAAATTACTATAATCATTACATATCCCCTTTTCTCAACCAAAGTAATGAACACCAACAGACAAACAAGAACTAAATTCTGTAGAGGAGAGGTTACTAGCATATCACTCTAGAGCAGCCTTTCCCAACCAGTGTGCCTCCAGATGTTGTTGGACCACAACTCCCATCTTTCCTGACCATTGGCAATGCTGGCTGAGGCTGATGGGAGTTGTGGTCCAACAACATCTGGAGGCACACTGGTTGGGAAAGGCTGCTCTAGAGTGAGTCTTTACCACTCACTTCCCTGCTTTATCCCAGGCTTCTCAGCAAGTTTCTATAAGTCTCTATGGAGCTTTCACCTTCCTTTCTGACCACTGAGGCATCTCATATTCCTTCACCTTATCTTCCATAATATCATTCTAAGGAACAACTTGTTTTGCTTTCTCCCCTGTGAACATACATGAAGTGTTGATGTAGACTCTGTCCCATTTCCACCTCCTGGAGTATCTGGATCACTCTTTGGGAGCGCTTGGAGATCCTGACGATTACGTTGAAATGTCTCTCCTTGAGCTGTCTGAACTAAATATGATTGTGGGTGCACTAGCTGTTGGACTGTGCCCCTCTGATCCCAGAGATTGGAGCTGTAATTTCTCAAGCACACTTTGTCACCTACTTTCAGTCCAGGGAGCTCCTTTGCTCTTTTGTCAAAATTCTGTTTTTGCTTTTGCTTCAAAACTTGTTTATTTTTTTGAACTCCTATACGGTTATGTTCCTCCATAACTAATTCCTCAGTTATGGGTAGTGTAGAACGTATCCTTCTTCCAATGAGTATCTGTGCTGGAGACCAGCCATAGTCCAATGGTGTACTGCAGTAAGCCAATAATGCCTTATATTAATCTTCTCTACTGTCAGCTGCCTTTTTGTTTGGATGGACTTTTCCATAAGGCCATTGGATTGGGGGTAATGGAGACTGGATGTACTGTGATGGAAGTCCCAATCCTTTGCAAACTGCTTAAACTCTGAACCGGAAAACTGAGGTGCATTGTCACTAAAAAGTTCACATGGGATTCCACGCCTTGCAAACACTGCCTTCAGGCTGGCTATTACTGATGCACTGCTTGTACCATTCAGATTGCAGATCTCTGGATACAGGGAGTAATAATCAGTAACTATCAAGTATGCTTGTGAATGCCAAATAAAGAGATCAGTGCCTACCTTCTCATATGCTCTTTGTGGAACAGAGTGCAGATGCAGAGGTTCCGCCTGCTGGGATGACTGGAACTTTAAACAAGTGAAACAGTTTGCTACTGTGTTAGCAATATCCTGACTGATCCGTGGCCAATACATTACTTCCCGTGCCCTTTTCTTACATTTTTCAATTCCAATATGCCCTTCATGGATCTTTTTGAGCATTTCATGCCAGAGGGTCCTTGGGATCACTACTTTGCTGCCTGTGAAAATCAGCCCATCTATCACTGAGAGGTCATTGCCTGCAGTTCCAATACTCCCATAGGCTTGGATCACAGCTGCTGCAGTCCTTTTTTCAGGAGGAACATGGCATCATTGTTCTCTGTTTCTGCTAAAAGTTGCTATAATTTTCTATCAGCTATTGGAAGTAACTGTACTATCAGGTCTACATATGCCTGCACCTCCATATCTGAAATATGCTCTGGGTACAATGAAGGTTGTGTTGCCCTGGACAGTGCATCTGCTGTAAACCTCAATTTGCCTGGTGTATAGGACACTATCAAGTCATATTTTTGTAATCTGAGCATCATCCTTTGTAATTTGAGCATCATCCTTTGGATTCTCAAAGTACAATCATTTAATGACTTTTCAAACAATGCTATCAGAGGTTTATGGTCAGTTTCTACTTGCACTTTTTGTTCATAGATGAACTGGTGGAATCTCTGGCAAGCAAACAGGATACCTAGCAGCTTTTTCAATCTGTGCATACCTGGTTTCTGCCACAGTCAATGCCTTAGATGCATACGTCACTGGTTGCCAGTTACTGCCATGGTTCTGCATAATCACTGCACCCAGCCCAGACTATGAGGCATCAAAAGAAATCATGAGTGACTTACCAGGATCATAGAACTTTAACACAGGGGCTCTGCTAAGTTCCTTTTCAAAATGGTCCATGCTTCCTCCTGTGGTGCATGCCAGTACACCAGGAGGGGTGTTGCTTTAGATGATAAATTTGGTATAAATTTCCCAAGGTAATTAACTACCACTAGGAATCATTGCACATCTTTGTTGGATTGGGGTCATGGCATCATTTCAATAGCCTCAACCTTTCTCATGTCAGGTTTTACTCCCTCTGTAGAGATCACATCTCCCAAAAATGTCAGTTCAGTGACCTGAAAAACACATTTTTCTTTATTTGATTTCAGATTTGCTGCTCCTGTTGCATCTAAGACCTTCCAAAGGTGCAGATCCTGCTCAGCTTTGGTAGAACCCCACACAATATCATCCACTGAAGTGTCAACTCCATCAGTGTGCTCATATATCATATGTATGGTTCTATGGTACACTTCGGGTGCTGAAGCCACAACAAATGGGAGCCACAGAAAGCAATACCTCCCAAAGGGGGTATTGAATGTGCACAGCTTAGAACTGTCCTCTGTGAGTTTTAATTGCCAAAAGCCTGAGGAGGCATCAAGTTAGCTGAAAAAGCAAGTATTTGCAAATTGTGCCATGATTTCCTCCCTAGTGAGAAGTTTGAAATGCTCCCGCTTTCTAGCTTTGTTAAGGCTTCTGGGATCAAGACAAACTTATAATAACTAAAGAGCTCACCCATTCTATGGGTTCCTCAGTCTTCTCAATGACCTGTACAGCCTCCATCCTTGATAGCTGCTCTCTGAGTTTGTCACGAAGGCACTTTTCTGCATGGATGGATCACTGGGGAAACTGATTTATTTATTTGGATTGTATGTTCATCTGGTAAACAGTCAAGTCCTTCAAATATATCATGATAACTCAAAATCAATGTCTCATATTTCTGTTCCCCATTGGCTTTCATGGTCAGTACCCATTTAATCAGATGAAGCTTCTCACATGCTGCCAAACCCAGAATTGGAGTCACCTGTTTAGGAACTATAATAAATGCCAGGTTGTACACATGGTCTTTGTATCTGATGCTGGCAATACAGTGACCCTTTACCAGTATCTTCACTCCAGAATACAGTTTAATACTTGTTGGGTGCATTTTTGGCCTGACTTGGAGTCTTCCATAATCCTCTTCAGGCAACACATTAACCTGAGCACCTGAACTGAGTTTAAAGGACACCATTGTTCCTTGTACTTTCACTGGCAGATTCCAGTCCTTCTCCTTCTCTCTGTCTGATTCCATTACATCCACAAAAAACTGCTCCTCTTGCCGCTGCTCAACAGCATGCACTTGAGATTTCAGTACTTGTGACCTGCAACATTTTACGAAGTGGTTGTGCTTGCCACAGTTATAACAGACCTTCCCAAATGCAGCACACTGTTTCTGACCATGCTGCCTGCCAGTTTCTGCAAGCTTGGCTCAAGCCCGTTTCCTTTCCCAGGAGCTTTGTTAGGTGGCTGCTACACACTCTGATCAGGCTTCTGCTGTCCCTGTTGCTGCTTGCTTAGTACACAGACAGTCTCTTCAGCTGGCCTCAGTTCTTTTGCTTGGGCTCTCATTACCTCTGCTGCTCTACATATTTTGAGTTTTTTTTCTAGTGTGAGATCTTCTTCATGCAACAGCCTTCCCCTTATTGCATTCTCCCTAATGCCACAAATACTCCTGTCTCTGATCAGACAGTCTGTTAGGGTCCCAAAAGCACAGGTCTTGCTAAGGGTTTTTAGCTCTGTAGCATCTTGTTCTACAATACACCTTCATCCATTTTCTGCATGCACATAAAGAATCTATTCCTTTCAACGGTTTCATTCTTTCTGGGTATACAATACTCCTCTAATTTTGCCATTACTGCACTGAACTTCATGTTTTCTCCATCTGCAAACTGGAAGTTATTGTAAATTCTCCAATGCTTCCTCTCCCACCACATGTAACAGTATTGATGATTTTACTATATCAGGTTTCCCTTCAGCCCCTGTGGCTGCCAGATAGAGTTCAAATCTTTGCTTGAATTTTCTCCAGTTTTCTGCAGTTTCCCAGGCATTTTCAGGCTTGATGGAGGTTGTAAAAGTTCCATAATGACCTTTGTGCTGAAGAAGCTCATGGTTCTTCTGCTGTTAAATTTAGACGAGGCCTGAGGCCCCTGGGTGGAGTCCTTCTTTCCTATAGCACTCAGTTGACCCGAGGCAGAAAAAAGCTACACACTGCTTCACAAGCCTTGTAGTCTCCACTTCTGACACCATGTAATACGTTTGGGTTTGATATATAGAGCCAACAGTTAATAAGGTCGTTTTATTAAGTAGTAGATACAACAACAACACATTTTCCCCTCAAGCTTCTTCAGTCAGCCAGGCTCCACCTCCTCAGCCCATTCTTCAAGGATCATCTCTAAACTCCCATCCCAATGTTTCTTGTAAGGAAATGTCTCTAAATTACTACACGTTATGTGTAGATAGGTCAGCATGCTACTGGCAATGAAAAGACATCCGGGTCTAACATCAACAGTAAGTCATTTTGACTTCACATCCTCCAAGATCACAATAATATAAAACCATTATTTAGAAAAATGCGCAGACACCACCAGCCCCCGGCTACTTGTATCTAAAACAGAAAAGGAAAATGGAACCCTCTGAACATTTTGAAGAGAACAACATCATGTGAGCACTGTGAAAAGCTTGCATGTGTGAGCAGTACCAAGTCCACAATAAGCTGCTGCATGGAAGCACCCCATCTCTATTGTGTTGAAGAGTTAAGCGCACACACACCCCACTGCCTGCTCCAACTTACCTCCTCCAGAAGTTGCTTTTCTAAAAGATAAAATGGTGAAGGGTTTTAATATAAGCACATTTGCACATAGCATGCTATTAGCACCCTACTCTACTTGGAAAGCAACTCTCAAAAGGTCACTTATAAATGAACAGTAGTTTTAATACTTTGAATTTCAGGCACAAAATCTAGAAGGCAGTTTCCATCTGACACAAAAACTTGTTTAATCTCCAGAAGATTTATAGCTTTATTTAAATTATTTTCAACCAAGATGAGCATCAGGCAAGACTAATCTTTCTTGTCACATTGTGCTAAATTGCTTTGATTTGATGATCCTCATCTTTCCTGAAGAATCCTTTTAAGGGTCCTCCCCCCTTTTGTTACTCGTTAAATCCAACTAGAATGTAATGAAATTGGAGGACACAAAAGGATTCTAGAGACATTTCCTAGCACAAATGACTGTTGGTGAGTGAAGGGGAAGAGCTGCATTAGGATGAAATAAAATAGTTTTAGCAGAAGCACAAAACACTTAAACTAATTTAAGTGCAGGTGTGACTAACACAGTAACTCTAAAATGCACCTATTTATTGGACTAGAAACAGATTAATGGGCAAAATCTTGCTTCTGCAGGATACATATTTCTGACAAACTAATATTTTTAGGTCTTCATCTGGAGAGAGAGAAGCTGTGTCTTCAAAAGTCCCATAGCACCAAACTAAGCGGGATCCCATTAGTCCATCAGTTGCTTGGTCTGTCTTCCTTCTCTTGCTTTTTTCAACCCCACTGGAATCCTGCATGCTATACCAGGTAGCTGAAGGGAGTTGTCAAACTGCAAGCTGGGAGGTCCAGTGGCTGCAGAATCTTGTTATTTAATAAAAAATTAAATAGCCACCCATCAAAATGTATATAGCCATGCGGTCTGTGGTAGAGGGGCTGAGGGCAAAGGGAAGGTCCCCAAACTTGTGTAAGTGAGAGCTCTACTCGTGGAAGGTAATTCTACCTGATTTGGGGGAAATCCTCCTTCCCCTAGCTGCCCATGCCATAACCCACCATATTTAAAACCTTAAATGGCTTGGGACCCAATATTTGCAATAATGCCTTTTTCCATATCAACTTCTTTGTGTTGTAAGATCAGCAGATGAGGCCCTTCTGGTGGTCCCTCCACATAGAGGTACGTGGTGTGTGGTCCTGGAGAATGACCTTCATAGTGGCGACTCCTCATGTGTGGAATTCCTTACACTTGGCCCCAATCTCTCTATAGGTTTAGATGGTTAGTTAAGACTCATCATTTTTGGCGGATGTCTGGAGGAGCAGAGACCTGATTGCTGCTGCTGCTGCTTTTAGTAACTATTATTCAGTAATTGGTTGTTATGTGTTTTTAAAGGATTATGCTGTTTTAATGGATTTTTATTTATTTGCTCTGTTGTAAACTGCCCTGTGGCTTGTGCAAAGGGTGGTATATGAATGATCTAAATAAATAAAATAAATTCAGTAAGCTCCACTGATAAATTCAGTAGGCTCCACATTTTTAGGGGGCAGGGAAGTTAGTATGCACTAACCCCAAAACTCATCCATAACTCTGGATCCCATTTTGTTTGGTTTTATTATTTTATAAGCTTCTCTGAGTTTATTTTACAAAGAAAAGTGGGGTATAAATTTTTAAAATGAATAAATATAGCACCACTACCATATTGTGATCCCACTTTGTCTGCTACTCTCTGCTTCCTCACATTCTCTTTTGACGAACCTTAAAAGAAACTTTGCAAGGATTTTAAGAAAGTTTCCCCTCCCTTTTTTCTCTGTAGAACTAGAATAAAACCTCTTCCAAAATGCCATCTGGCATCTGGCAGTTGCGTTTCAGCTTCTGTCTCAAATTTAATTGTAAGCTCCTTTGCAGAGTTTTCAAGGACGACATGACACAATATGGGCTATGTACAATGAAGACATATGAACTCTGAGGCATACCAAACAAATTCTTTGCATATTTGTTTTGCAGCAGAGCATCCATCACCACAGGGATGGGAGAGTGTCCAAAACAGCAGGAGAAAATGCTTCTGCTTGCTGTTTTTAGGCTGTAATTCATTTAAAGCTTGGTGCATTAATGGTACTACTTGAACACCAGATACAAATCTCTCCTTCCTCTTCTGTCCATTTGCTACTGTCAAAGAACAAGGACATCAGGGAAAGCTATGCAGGGCCAGGTGTAGTCACTGTTTACCATGAAACTGTGGAAGAATTACGCCCAGCTCCACACCAGCGAGCCAAGGTCCTTACGCATTTAAGATAATAGACTGAAATCATTTTAGCCCCATGTCCTCTAATCACTGACCTGCCGTCATACTAGTATGAATGGATCAGTCTATTTCCAGTCCATGTCATTTTTTGCATATGTTCATTCATTAGGCCATTCCACCCCATTTTCAAATTTTAAAAATTCCATTCAAAAATTCATATTTAAATACATATTTTATCACAAAATATGTGTTTTGAAGTACATTTGGTATGTCTTTAGAGATGATGGCTGTATTGCAAAATTTGGAGAAGTGCAAAATGTGAAAGATGTATTAGTCCAGTTTTCCTAAAAATGCAAACTGAACAGATTTCTCTTCCATCCCTAGGCCATATCATCGTAATGGAGCCCCATCCTGTCTAATATGGGAAGCTAAGTAGAGTTAGAGCTTTCTGGTACTTGGATGATACCTGGGAAGCCCAGCAGCTACAAGCACTCAAACTATGGGCTCCATGGGATATTGTCCATTCACATCAATTGATAATAATATCCATACTTTTGTTTTGGAGGGGAATGTCTCTTCTCATTTTCTTACATTTTGTAGTATTTTATGGAAACCTTAACAGTAGAGTGCATGCTTTGCATCCAGAAAGTTCCAGGTTCAATCCTGATATCTCCAGGTAGGGATTAGAAAGACACCACTATGAAAACCTGGACAGCTGCTGCCGATCAGTGTATTATTCAACATTTATTTAAAATGTACTTATTTATTATAATTTATAAGGAAATTAGAGTGAGGTACATTAAAACAGTAAAACAATATGTTCCGACAAAACACACAGCATCAAAAATATCTAGGAGGACTGAACAGTCTCATTAACAAGAAAAGTTTTAACTGTCCCACAAAACTCAAGGAGTGAAGGAACCATACAAATCTCCCAGGGGAGCAGGAGTGTAGTCGTCCAAGTTCTTAGACCCCTTACATTTTGGGGATCTGGATCCCAGCAGGGACCCTACGTCTCCAGCATCCTGTGAGCCAATCAGCATGAAAGAGATCTGCTGGTCACTGAGAAGTGTCTTCTAACTTGCTTCCTTCTCCTTTCCTGCTGACTGGAGCCAATCAGAGTGAAAGGTGGGTGAATCACTGAGTAGCTAACACACTTCCTTTTCATGCTAATTAGCTTCTAGGGACATCTATTGTTGTGAAAGAAGGAGTTAACAGGATAGAGAAGAAGAAAACTATATTCATGCCTGGCCAGATTATTCTATACTCTTCGAAGGGGTGTGGCTGTAAGGGGGCATGGCTGTGACTATCATGAAGGGACCCTGCACTTCAAAATTTGCCACTACTCTCTGCAGAGGAGGGTATTCCAGAGACCGGGGTGAGGCCTCAGAATAGGCCCTCTTACATATTATCATGTTATGAATTCCTGGTAGAACAGCAGGTAGGGGGTCTCTATGGAAGATATGTGTTTTATTTTTGGGATTGCAGTGAGTTTTGTTTATTGTTTTTGATTTTATCTCTTATTTTGTCTTTGCATTGTTGTTATATTCATTTTTATAAGCTGCCCAGATAACTTTATGTTATGAGATGGCATATAAATGTTTAATCATCATCATCACAATATTTGTATTTAAGCAGGGATTATATGGAGGAAGGGGGCCCTTCAGGCAACCTGGGACAAGCCACTTAAGGCTTTATGGCTCAAAATCTGCATTTTGAATTGTATTTGCAAAATAAACAGGGAGCCAGTGCACTTGATACAAATGGGGGGGGGTGTAACATGAGTCCCATGTCCAACCCTGTAAGAAATCTGGCTGTAGAATTATGAACCAACTGAAGTTTCTGACCACTCTTCAAAGGCAGCCCCATGTAGAGTGCATTCCACAATCAAAAAGACTCAGGCATGGATCACTAACCCGGGGAGGAAGGTTCTAGAAAGAGATACACCTGGTGCGCAGAACTTAATTTTGTAAAGGTGAGGTATGAAAATGCAGGTCTGCAGATCTGAATTGTCAAAGGGAGTGCAAACCCTTTCAATACCAATTGAACATCCAAACAGAAACTCTTCCTACTGATCAGAAGAACCTCTGTTTTGGCCAGATTTAGTTTCAGTTAATGGGCTGTCATCCAGTCTGCAATGCAGTTGGGCACCTTCAGGGGCCTCCTTCTTCAGATAGCGATGTGTACTTTACAATGTCTGATGACACTATTACACCCCCAAACTCTGAATAACCTTGCCCAACAGTTTTAAGTGCATGTTAAAAAGCACAGAGAACAATGCTGAGCTAGATGAACCAATGACCTGACACGAACAGAGGAGCAGTTCTCTGTTCATAACTACTGATTACACCTGCAATAAATTATACTTTACAATACACCAATCCATTTTGAATGCAGCATTTCTTCCAGTTGCTTGGGAAACCCTGCAGTGAAGCAGTGACATGAACATTCTTAGCTCCAACCCTGTTTATTATGCCATCACAAAAGCTGGCAGTAGCGTATGGCATGTGGGTTCAGTCTGGGGATATAAGAAGGCATTGTTTTCCATTCTGACCCATGTCTGTAGCTGTTCCGTTGCAGTTTGGCTCCCAACAAAAACTACGTTATTCATCTCACTGTCCACTGTGGTGAAATTTTGCATAATTAATTAGGTAATTAATTAGGTAATTAATTACATTATTCCATGCAATTCATTTCAGTGCAAAGGATATGCAGTGCAAAGGGGAGTGGGGAAATGTCATCCATTACATGTCGTTTGTGAACCGAAAACAACAATAAATACCAATCATATTCACTGCATAGATTTCTATTCTGGACATGGGATGAATAAGCAAGCATGAGCAATTTCCACTCCTGTTGCCATTTCTGTCAGAATTCCCTGTCATCTCTAGGTGAATCATACGTGGAATAGGAATACATCAAGCACACAATTGCTTCATCACATAGTATAGATCCACTTACCCTAGATTCTCAACATATCAGTTTGGTCATCCAAACCTGGCTCGTCCCTACCCTTCTGTCTTAGAACTTAAAAAAATACAGCTGAAACATACTGTCAAACACAAAAGACTGACTTGAGTTCAGCCTAACATATCAGGCTTTCTGGGCTGACCTGAGAATCTGTGAAGTAACAGGAATGCATCATCAGATATGGACAGGGCTATCAATGGCCATGATGGCTGTGCTCTGCCACCCTAGTCAGAGGCAGCATGCTTCTGAAAACCAGTTGCCGGAAGCCTCAGGAGGGGAGAGTGTTCTTGCACTCGGGTCCTGCTTGCGGGCTTCCCCCAGGCACCTGGTTGGCCACTGTGAGAACAGGATGCTGGACTAGATGGGCCACTGGCCTGATTCAGCAGGCTCTTCTTATGTTCTTATGACAGTTGTGAGGTGCCCATAACAGATTTTTCAGGAATCTTGCCTACAGTAGATTATGGGGACACCATAATCTAAAACTAAGGTAAAACTCTTTTCACAAAGTTGGACCAGCAAAATCAGGAATGGACTGCTTTTGGAAAAACTAGTGATATGAGTAAGTATTCAAAGTATTACTTGAAGTACTCACTGAAAGAAAATGTTTTTTGCCTGTTTTATGTAGCAAATGAAATAAAGTTCTTTGCTGTCAAACCTCAGTTGTTCAATGTAATTGGGATCACTTTGGGATGGAATGTTCTTTCTAAATGCCAGGGCTCCAACAATATTAATCTTGTTAGCTTACAAGATTGATGCCATCTCTGCTGAAATATGAGAGAGGGTTCAATTAGAGCCATTACATTCCCTCCTCAGCAGCCCATTCTAATATGATTTCTTCTCCACTGCTTGCCTCTTTCCTTGATAGGATGCACTGTATTGTTCTCACAGCATGGAAGCCTGCTCTCCATTTCCAGTGCTCACTGAACCTAAAGAATGTTTAACCCTATAATACATGGAAAATGAGTTGGTTTTAAAGAAGGACTTCTTTGTAGGGCCAGCTTGTTTACAATAGTACTGAGGTCCAAAATACAACAGCCTTTAGGAAATCAAAGCGAGTGGAGATTGTTTTCAAAAAGAATATTCAATTTTGAAAGTCACTTACATTTTCCTCTGGGATTGGTGGTGTGCAGAGGCTAACAAAGACGATGACAACTGCTGTTAATACACACAGGATGATAGCAAAGTACAAATAGTGCAAATCTTTCAACACAGCTGGCCTTTGGTCCTCCTCACCACAGGAGGGCACCATGTAGATGAACTCCATGACCATCCGTATGACTCCGACTGCTAGCCCAAACATCAATCCCCAGAAAGCTCCCTGAGAAGAAAACATAGGGAGATGCGGGTGACGAAATCTGAGTGGAAGAGTTGGAAACATCAACTTGTTTAAAGATTTTATTGTTATGTTCCAATCTGGTAAATGAACATGATCCAATTTATTCCTTTATTGGGAGAGGGACTCAAGATGTCTTTAGTTATAATTACACCATATCACATTTACATTTTAACTTATATTTATTCATGAGAGTCATTGACACCTAATAAATAGATTGCCATGCCTAGAAAACCTTATTTCAAATTCAACGTAACTCTCTAGGTTCTGATTATATAAAGCACATTCCTAGACTAATAAGTGTTTGGCTACTCCAACTTTTTGCCTATGCACCAATCCAAGTGCCTTTTAAAAATTAAAGTAGTGCCTTCAGAACAGATTTTCTGACAGTTTATCCCAGCCCTGCAGCCAGCCTTCCTTGTAAGGTGGGCAGCCACATTTCTAGGTGGGGCATGGGGGGAAAGAAACATAGCACCAGCACCCCCTCCACTAGCGGAGAGGATGTGAGGGCCAGACCACAGGAAGGAAAAGGCAGTGATCTTCCCCTTCATTCCTTCTCCATCCAGAGTGTGTGTTTAATCAGTTGAATTGTCTCACCCTTTTCTGAGAGATCCCCAGGAATACCAGACTCAAAAGCTTGACTTTGCCTATAGCTACAGACTCCTTTCACCCGTGGTCTGTCTCTGTGTTCTAATTCTTCATGAACTGAACTTTTTTTGGTAATGACAGTAATCTCCTGAGCTTGGCTTTAATCCTGCATTAGGTATCTCAGTTTTAGTTTCCACACAAAAAACAAACTTGTCCACACTACAAGTTTAGGGAAGGGCAGAGAGAAAATAAATACTTTAGGGTATGTTTGTTAACTCCTCCTTCTAGTTCCTCCTTCTAGCCTTGTTCCTGACCTTTAGATTTTCCTTTCTGTTGGACAATCAAGGGAAACCTTTTTAACTGGCTGCTATATAAAGGACTAACTAAGCAATGGAAACAAATTGTGAAAAGCAAGTGGATTTTTATTTTACTGGTGGCTGGGTTGATTTTTGGTCCACAGACCCTGAAAAGGCCTCTTGCTGAGCTGCACATATTGGGAAAATCAGAAAATAGGCCTGATTTACAGCTTAGATGGCTAGCCAGCTAGCTAGCTAACAATAGCGTACACAGCAATATTTCTATTCCTCTAGGGCTGTTTTCATTCTTTGCCATCACATTCTCAGGAAAAAGAAGGAAAATAGCCACTTGGATCGTAAGTATAGTGAGTGTTCTAAAAGAGTAAAGGGTAGCCATATTTTCAAATCAGGTATCTCTTTATTTGACCCTTTAGCAATAAGCATCCAATCCTACTCTATTCATTATGCTAATTGCAGAATAAACAAACTCTTACTTTTTACTGCAGACAAACAAACATTTATTGCTGGCTGGATAGAGAACACAAATGAAAATGAAACAGAGCAAATGAAAGTTCAAGGGCTGGAGTTTAACTGTAGCCCATAATACAAAGTTCTAATATTTAACTCTTCACTGGTCATGTCACTGTTTAGGCTGTTTTCTGGATTCCTTAAGTAATTGCTGAGTTATTGTGATCATGAAGAATCCACCCTCAGGGAAAATTTTGAGTAAGCTGACTTTGGGGGCCCTTCCAGATGAGGATTTTGTTGCGCATCCACCCTGCCTTATTCAATGAATTTTTCAGAGGGACCCGTTTTTAAATTGCTCCTGTTCTTAAAACAATCTGTCATTCTTTAAATGAAGGTTGTCATTGACTTTTATGTCACAAATTAAAAAGATGACAATTTCCCCCAAAATCTTTGGGGGGGTGCCTCCATTCTCCTCCCCAGCTACAGGCCTGGTTTGTCCTACAGCTCTAGTTTTATATTTAAAGGCATACAGCCACATGAGTGGGACCAACTGCATGAGTCGTTAACACAAAATTTTGGTCTCAATTCTGTCCAGGCAGAGATTTTTCATGGTATAAATGCACATAGTTGTAAGCCTTTAAGTGTTGCAGGAGGACAATGGGAACCTCTGGAGTGGTTCCCATGACACTAGTTACATTTAAAAGATAGCATAGGTAATGAATTCACTGAATACTGTGCTCCAGTGCAACAGAATTAGACAGGGTGGGCAGGAAGGGGAGGGGGAGGGAGGAAAGGGGAGGAGAAGGTCTTTCCTTTCCAAAAGGAAAACATTGTGAATGGTATCATTGCTTTTCAGGGTTTCCCCCACCTTTTTATTCTACAGCAGGCACATGTAGCCTCCCACCCAAATTTAAACCAAAGCTGTTCCTGGCTACATCCACACCAGACCTTTATTTCACTTTAGACAGACATGGCTTCTCCCAAAGAATCCTGGGAAGTGTAGTTAGTGAAGGGTGCTGAGAGTTGCTAGGAGATGCCCTGTTCCCCTCTCACAGCTTCAATCAGAGTGGTTGACTGTTAAACCACTCTGGCCACTGCAGCTCTGTCAGTGGAATAGGAGTCTCTTTTCAGCACCCTTCACAAACTACACTTCCCGATTCCCTGGGGGAAGCCATGACTGTCTCAAGTGAAATAAAGTTCTGGTGTGGATGTGGCCCCCTGATTAGGCAAGCCCAGCAGCTGTGAGTCCGGCTTTTAGAAAAATGACAGTTGATTCTTACTGAGCATGCCCGGCCTTATCATTGAATTCAATGTAAAATTTCTTAAATTAATTAAAAATCAACCAGGCATTTTTAAAAATTTTAAACTGCAGAAGATGAAGGTCAGAGTATGGGGCAAGGTCAGTATTAGGATTACAGGTACTCTGTGAACATGGCTGATTTTTAATTAATTTCAACAAATTATGAGAACTCTGGCAGAAAAAAGTCCAAAAGGGGTCTGGGTTTTCTCTCTCTCTCTTTTTACACTTTGAACTCTCAATTCTCTCTGACTGTTTTGTGTATCACCATGAAAATTAAGAGGGTTGTTAAGCAACCATTTCTGAGTTCAGGACCATAAGTTTTATAAGGTTTTGTTTTGAAATGAGCTTATGGAAAGCAACAGAATGGCATGGGGAAGTATTTTCAATTTAACATAGCGGAATGTGAAAAAATTCATGCTGCCTATAGTATACAGCCATTGTCGTGGCTCTATAATAAGGCTGAGCTCTCTTGAAATTTCAAACCAAAGAAGATTGGATGACTGGAAGATTAAAGCTAGGGAAATTCAGTTTCAGAATAAGAATTACTTTCTTAGGCAGCGGGAGGGCAAGGGGAATAAGTTTTTGTAATTCTTTATGAAGTTCCTTCTTTTCTCCCCCCCTTCCCTCACCCACCCCTGCTTCCTATGTCTTGTCACTACGTTCAGTTAAACCAGTAATCAAAGTCCTGAGAATCTTTTTTAAAAGATGCTGTTCTCTAACGCAGCTAAATTCCACAGTTGTTGCATTCAAGAGAAGTCAGTCAATATAATTGTAATGAATGCCCTTAAAAACTATGAAACGATGACATTTGGGAGACGCTATTATTCATACGAACCTCCTCATTGATTCTGTACTTACTGGCTCATTGATCCTCTTACAGAAGATTGCTAGGATGAAGAGTGCAGTGATGGGTGGCGCTAGGTAACTGGTTATTGACTGAATGTAGTCAAAGAGCTGGCCGCTGTTGGCTGTCTGGATGATGGGGATCCAGAGGATGCTAATGGCAACGAGAATGAGAACAAACACCCTGCAAGAGAAGTACAAAGTATGTTACTTCTGCACAACTTGACAAATCTAACTTTTGAGGTTGTCTGTGAATCACTGGAAGGGGGAAAAATTATCACAACACAACTTGATAGAATGGGCTTTTGGGAAACTCAGCATTGTTAGACTTGAGAGAGAGAGAGAGAGAGAGAGAGAGAGACAGAGAGAGAGAGAGAGAGACAGAGAGAGACAGAGAGAGAGAGAGTATATTTCATTGACCGAAAGAATGATAAGTGAAGGATCTTGTTAGAAAGCTGTAAACATGCTGCTGCATAATGTTTTGGACAGTTCACATTGCACTAATATGAGGCATCTGCTGCCACTATGAATTTGTGCAGACAGAAATCACTTGGACAGCTACAGTGCAATCCCTGAAATGGTGAGAGCACTCAGCCAACAACACAAGCTGCAGAGATGAGTTTGGAGACAGGAGGACACCAGTTGTGGAGAGCAATGATATGTACATTTGTCCAACCAAATCTGCTTTGGGATCAAGTTCAGTGATTTGGATCAGAGACTTGATGGCTCAGTTTGAGCTGCTTTTAGCACTTATCTGAAGCTAAATATACTTCCCTCAGAATGGAATATGTACTATGGAATGTTTCCTATGAGACAAGTTCCCATAAACTTTGTAAGCATTTCACAAGGTCTTGTCCCAGTTCATGGATTGTTTAGGCTCCAACAGGACCTTAACAGGAGGGCATACAATAAGTTCTCAACAAGGAATTTTGGTAGTTGAGTACACCAAGCCTTTCTGAAACTGAGCCAGGTACACCTGCAGATAATGCACAGACAAGTGCACTAAGTAGTGGCTGTTTAGGGACAACCCATGACTGTTTTAGATAAATGAACTATGGTGTAGGGAAGAAAAAGGACCTTCCAACGATCATGAGCTCCTGATCAGTGGCCTTGTTACGGAGTCGCTGCCAGATATCTATGGCAAACAGTGTGCTGCTGCTATTGAAGATAGAGGTGAGAGAGCTCATCAAGGCAGCCATAATCACAGCAATCATCAAACCACGGAGTCCTAAGAAACCAATAAGGAAAGCTTAAGTAACTTTTATTGGCAAATTATCACTAGCACTTTTAGGCACTAGCCCACTTCATCAGCAGGCCATTCAGTCCACCTCCCTCTCAAAATGAATAAAATTAACTTACCTACAGGCATGAGTTCCATTACCAGCTTAGGATAGGCAATGTTTGAACAACCCACTTTAGCTCCACAGACCTTCTCGCAGATTTCTGGGTCTACACATCCCACATCATCTGTAGCGGATAAATAAAGAAATGCAGATTTGATTGTTAGAAGTAGAGAGGAAGCAGTTGTTGTTTACATATATGGGAGAACAAAAGCCCAATGGAGACATGATTTTGGGGTTGTGCTTGGGATCCAAGCCATAATTCCCTATCCCTCATACCTGAAAGACTGTCTTACCCCTTATACAGTATACCCAGTCAATCACGGTGCTCTGCAGGTGAGAGCCACCTGCAGATACCCATCTTATCGGGAGGTTCATTCTGCACAACATAGGAAGCAGACCTTTAGTGTTGTGGCACCTACACTTTGGAAATCTATCCCCTTAAATATTAGACAGGTGCCATATCTTTTTGGCGTCTGTTAAAGACCTTCCTCTTTCAACAAGCCTTTTAAGTAGTGACCTTTCCCTATCTGCATCTGTTTTGGAATTGCTTTTAAAGATGTTTTTAAAGTGGCTGTGTTTTTAAGATGTTTTATTTTTAAATTGTTTTTTAGATGTTTTAAGATGTTTTACTGTTTTATCCTTTGTTTGCCACGCTGGGCTCCTTGTGGGAGGAAGGATAAGACAGAAGTTTAAATAAATAAATAAATAAATAAATGTTATGAGCTCCTGACAATGTTACCCACACATATATAGGGCAACTACAGATGACTGTGTCTATCCTGTGACTGCTGCTTATAAATTCACTGCAAGCTGCTTGCAACCACAAGATCTGGTCGTCATATAGAGTATTCATCTTTGTGGTAAGACAATTTTACTACATACTCACAACCAATTTGGAGATGGGAGGTAGAGGGGATGTAGAAAAGTTTGCCTCATAACATAGCTGGATGAGTCCCCTGGTGGTTGCATATTTACATCTAACCATCTCTTCGTAGAGCACACATAGGCTTAATACAATCAGCAGAAACATACCTGGAAAGAGAGCTCTGCTAATCATGCCTGGCATGACAATGAAAAACATTGGAAATATTTTCAAATATCCACCCAGCACTGACCCGCCTTTAGCATGAGAGAGGCTCTTCGCTGAGAGTGACCTTTGCACAATCACCTGAAAGAAGAACCAGCTATATAAGAAAAATTTGCCCAGGTTGTTTCACATTTTATTGGTAACAGAAGTGTACCAAAATGAACAAAGCAATTTCAGCTGAATTGTTGAGAAATGGCAACTGCTAAAGATGGAAGGCCAGGCTAGGTGGTTTGTATAGCATCTTCAAGAGAAAACCTCTCTCAAATTAAAATTTGATATCTGCCTAACAAATAGGTGAAATATAGTAATAGAAAAATAAGCCATGCATACCCCTTAAGTTAAATTATATGTATTTCATGAATACAAGTTTAAACTGAAACTAAACTTTTAATCTGTGTTGTAAATAATCATTTGTGAACTTTAACTCTGGTATACAATTGCATATTTAGTCAAACTGGCTTTAGAGAGGGTTTATGTTCCATTTGTTACCTCAAATAATAGAGCTGAGTTAGGACTACTTGTTCAGTTTTGCATTTCATTGTTTTTCCCCTACCAGTAGACTTTAACACTGCCTCTGAATTTTCTAATGTATGTTTAAAATCTATGTCAGCGTTTCCCAACCTTTGGACCCCCAGAAGTTGTTGGGCTACAACTCTCATCAGCCCCAGCGCCCCAGCCAGCATGACCATTGATGAGGAATGTAGTTGTAGTCCAGCAACATCTGGGGACCCAATGGCTGGGAAAGGCTGCTCTATGTAATACAAATGATTCATGTGCGCTGCAATGATTCAAGGAAATCAAGACCTCATTTTCTCATTCTGACTGAAAAATCCATGGGTTTTGAATTCCAGCACAATGTTTTCCATGGGCATTACTTGATAGAGCTATTCTTAAAACCTTCTTGTGGAGGACAATGATAAATCTGTCAAACAGACTGACTCTGCCTGATTTACATTACCTGATCAGTGCACCAGCACCACAGGGCAAGCACAGAGAGGCCAAATATAAGCCCGGGCCATGGAATATCTCCATTGACAGGATCCCTCATCATATGGAAAGCATCTTTCCGTGGCAAGTGACATGTAGTGTTTGGCACAATGACACTAGGTATGGCTCTACTATACTTCTCTTGCAGACCTTCATACCACCCAACTTTATCAAAGCCTGAAAAGAAAGAGGTCACAGTCTAGTTAACAAGACCATTGCATTTATTCATTTCCTCAATCATGTATCTTCCCTCCATCCACTCTCTTAGGATCAAAACAGATGTGAAGTTTGTCATGTGATTTTACCTCTGTGTGATTAATTTTTCAGCATTTTTTCCACTGAGACTGCAGTGTGTGGAAGGAGGGGTTTAAGCTTTTGCCCCCTCCCCTATGGAAGGCACTTTTGGAGTTGGTACATGCTGACTCTTCCCTCTTTTAGAAGTGTTTTTAAGCATAATCCCTTTCATTTAAAATATAAACACAATTTATTGAGTGACAATAGAGGTAAATATTACAAACAATATGATGATAATAATATAGTGAACCTTTCATTTGAGCTTATAATAACCTACAATAATAGTCTATAGTAATGAAATGAAACTTCATTTAATAAATACAAATATTACTGTGCTGTTGGAGTCTGGATGTTGTTGGCAATTTTTCTGTATATTTTAGCCATGAAATTAATTTCTCTTAAGAATTTTCTGATCTCTGCCAGGCAGATGATGTTCTCATCTGGTGAATTTTCCTATAACGAGTAGTGTTCAAACAAGGAGCATTGTGAGACCATTTATTTGTTTAATTGATTTTCAGAGGACACAATGGCTATGTTTGCATATGGCACTAAGCCATGGTTTCTTTTAATTATGGTTTATTCAACAAACCACAAGTCATCTCACAGGTAAGCAAACAAGCCATGGCATATTTCTCCAAGACCTGGTTTGGTTTCCAGTTGTTCTTGCCTTTGCAGCTTGGCAAGCAGCTTATATAAATTACAACAACTACTACTAACGTAGGCTAGGGTGGCCAAATAAACCATGGTTATGCAAGAATGTTGGATACAAAGTGACACCAAACTATAGTTAAAACAAGTCTAAGCTAACAGCAAGCCATGGCTTTACATCCTAATTTGTTGCCAGACCATGGTTAGTCTGCAGGGAACATGGTCAGATGTTCAAACAAGCACACACTGGCTAACAAACCATGTGAAGCATTATGGGCAAACAAAGTTGATATTTTATATTACTTTTTAATGTTTTTTGTTGACCTAAGATAGAGATTAGATGAGCCAGACTGGACACATAACTGAACACTAGTCCATTTCTCTTTCCTCATAAGAATGGTTTGATGTGGAAGTTCAGATGACATTGATCTAGATGGTTTTTGGAGCTTCTTCAAGATGCATAATTCTATCAGCTAAAAAAAGAAAGCAATACAACTCCTCCTTCATCTCACCTATAAACATAAGTACCAAAGCTCCAAGCACCATGATCACCGTCTGCAGAGCATCTGTATATATCACTGCAGTTAAACCACCTGTGGAAAGGATTAAAAAAGAATTGGCTTAATCACCAATACTTCTAAATTTTGGTCATTAAACTAATCCCACTCCACACTCTCCTTGAGTGTTTTTGATTAACTGGAAAGTGTTCTTGAACTGTGATAATGCTTCTTGCTTGCCGGGATGCAGGATACAGAGATGTGGCGTGTAAGCAGAAACCTCTGACTTTTGTGTGGGTCCAGCATATGTATGTATGTATGTATGTATGTATTTATTCCATTTATTAGTCGCCCACCTGGCTGGACACCCAGCGACTCTAAGCGATGTACAAAAGCAAAAACAATAACAATATAAACAATGTAAAACATCAAAAGGCTAAACAATACTGTGCAAAGATAATAGTCACATCCATTGCTCCACCAACCTTTGCCTCTTGCCCTATCCAACACTGGCATATGACCCCCAAAAGGTTGCCCACAAGGTAATGCAGCTCTAGGGTCAAAAAAGGTTTTTGTGGAGGTAGTGGTGGGAAATGGTGGTTGCCACACACAGACAAAAATGGTGGCCACCAGTGGAGGCTGCCATTTTAATGGCCTGGGATAACGCAACACCTGGAGCATTTGGGGAAAATAAAGTTGTAGCTGCCAAGTGGGCAGCCACCAAGGCAACTTCTGTGCCACATTGCCATGGGCAGCAAATAAAGAATTAAAACAAACAATGAAAATAAGCAAGAAAAAGGAATATGACTAATAAATTAATCAATGAAACGATTGGGATTTTAACACATGAACAACAAAACAAAGATGTTAATAGCACAAAATGAATGGAATAACAAAATGTCTGCTTCTTCAAGCTTTGCATATTTAGAGCCAGCCTTGTGACTCTCCATCATGTGAATCTTTCCCCTGGAGTTTTGTTATGTTACTCAAATCAGCTGCAGGAAGCTGTAATCAGCATCAGAAAGCAAGGAGGGGTCTTTCTCAGTCTTTCCCCATGGACTGTTTTTTTTCTTCAAAATTGCCTCCTCTGAGCTGATGTTTTGCCCTATGGGGCAAAAGATGTGCATGCCTGAACCTTTTCTCCCGTAGAGTGAACAGCAATGTGGAGAGGGCATTTTTTAAAAAAGAAAAATGACCTCATAGCAAAGCACCCTCTTTCCTGCTTTCCTGGTCCAGATTAGAGCTGCGGGAGAAATCTGATCAGTTTGTATTTAAAGCTGAATTTATCAAATCCGTTCTTTTTGAAACAATATGAGAACTGAAATACAGCCATCCTTCAAAATGTGCACTTATCTGAATTTTGCAAAGCAGTTCACCCAAGCAATGTTTATAAAAAATGCATATATTAGGGCAAAATGTGCACAAAAATGAATATATTAATGAAAATAACATACTAAAATGCATTATATTGGGAGAAATTGCTTGCAAAAATGTGTACATTAGTCAAAGCTGCCTACAAAAATGTGTTCATAAGGAGAAATTTGCACTAAAATGTGGAAGAATTTTCATGAATTTTATTTTAAAACAATGTGTGAATTTCTGCAGAAATGTAGAGAACTGAAATTGACAGATCTTTCCATCCCTACTCTGGATTGCAGCTTCCTACAACTGCTTTTGGTTATAGAACACACACACACACACCATCAGGGAAAATATTCACACAGCTGAGCATCACATGTAGTTTGACCTTCAGCCAGCAAAGTTGCTTTGAAAACTCATGTATGAATGCCACAGATTGGAGACATCTGAACTTTACATTTAACTATTTCTTTACATTTAACTTTACATTTAACTATTGGTGTTTTATTTTGAGTCCACAATGTGGTAGCTTGGTTCATATCAGCAGAAGTCCATTCCTACCCTCCCCAAATGTCAAATCTAGATTGCCCATACTACTCAGATACGTAAATGAATTTCTTGCTTTTTATACTATTATTATTGTACAGCATTGTTACCAGCTATAGTATAGATGGCTGTCACTGCTAACAAGATCACTGTAGAGAGGTAAAGGTTCCAGCCGAGAGAGACTTGGATAAAAAGTGCACCAGAGAAAATATCTGTCTGGAACAAATGCAAAAAAGGATTTGATACTCAGTGGCATTGTCAATGGCATTGGAATATTATGTCTCTGTAATGAATATTATATATGGAAAACAGCAATAAATTGTTTGTAAATAATCAAAACCAGACATCAGAAATGCCAGAGCCCTCAGTAATGCATACATTGACAAAAGCTAGCAGGATCAGCACCTGTTATCTTTGGGCAGCTATTGGGACCCCAGCACTCCAGCAGGGGCCATTGCTGATACCTGCCTTGGCCCCCATTTAAAATTTCTTGGCCTGGCAGTCCAAGCTGCACAGGTAGCTATGTCTCATTGCATTTAAATTTCCCACAATGCCCTTGAGTGACATTACATTGGAGGCATAGTGGCAACATTAACTTGACAGCTAAATGTAACTGCTTGGCATAGTGGCCACCATTGCTCACTACCACATAAACCCACCAGGGGCCACTGATGGAAGAGGAAGGCCACCACAAGGCATTTTGCCAAATATCTCCTCCACTATGGCCCTGAAAGTTAGTATATAACGTATACCAGGAGTACTGATCCAGTATGTAGGACTATTTCAGTGAGACTAGCAAAACAACTCATTCAAACAACTGGCCCATCATCTCTCTGTGAAAGTGCTGTGCTTTCAAAGATGTGATTATATTTCCCTGGGATACATACTGATATTTTGGTGAATATATACAGAACGAGGGACAGTACAGACATGTAGATTTGAATCCTCTGCCCTCCAAATCTTTTCCTTAGGTATTCGGGCATGGTGACCACTCCTGAAGAAATGTAAACTGGCACAAAGATCCAGCCAAGGACCAGCAATGCCCACGTGGCCTAGCACATAAGAAGAAAATAATACAACATATGGACAGATTTTGTACATCATTGTTACACAATCAGTTCTATGCAAGCAATATTAAAATTGTAAGGACCAGTTGCCAGTATCTCTATGGAACTGGAAGGCAGATACAACGTATGCTACACTGCTGGAATGTCTTGCCTGGCTGTCAACTGTACAAGGGCAGGGACAAATGGACACTAGAAGGCCACTGGATAAAAGTAAGGATGAAGGCTGAATCCTCCCTGCTTGGACCGGGCTCACCTGATCTGATCCAGCCAGATCTTGACCAGGATCAAAACAATGGTCCACTTCAGAATCAGCAGCCTGGAAGATTCCATTCCAAAATGGTTTGGGGTTTTTCCCTTTAAACACTGGGATAGCCATGTCTTTTTCCGTACAATTCCCTCTGGGAGCATTGGAATGTCATCAAGCCCCGTCACTTCCAGGGGAACGTGCTCTATATTCGTTCAAGGCAAGTGGCAGCAAGAAACTTCACTTGCTAGCTGCTCAGGCTGTGGATAGCTGTTGGATACACAATTTCAGACAGGTTAAAGGGGAAAAAGTGATGGGAGTAGACTGAGGCAGCACACAACCCTCAAACCACCTTAAAAGTTGTTTTTAAAAGAATATTTCCCCTTGAAAATCTGCCTGGAAATGGGATGGAGAGGATTTAGTCCTGCCCCCACTGAGAACTGGGACAGATCAGACTTCAGTGTGTCCATCCATCCCTAAATAAATATATCTGGATATAACCTTGGATCAGTAGTTTTCAAAAGGCAAGGATGAATCACAGGGGACACAAAAGCCTTGGGTCTGGGTTGCCAGAAATAGATACTGGAAATAAGGAGCTTTCAAGTTTTGGAACGGATCACTCCAAAGCAAAACTGGTGACCACACTGTAGTACTGAGTCCCACAACAAAAGTGTTTCTAATTACTTTCCTATGTTCAAGATAACTTACACCTTGGGGAAGGGCTGTAGCTCCGTGGTAGAGCATCTGCTTTGCATGCAGAACATCCCAGGTTCAACCCCCAGCATCTTCATGTGCCTGAAACCCTGGAGAGCCGCCGCCAGTCAGTGTAGGCACTACTGAGCTGGATGGAACAATGGGTCCAACTTTATATAAGGCAGCTTCCTATGTTCCACTGTGATTCTGTGTACTAAAACAGGACAGTAGGTCATAGGATAGAGCACCATGGTCTCACCCTACCTGGTGCTGTTGGCCAGCACTGGGAGCTGACACAAACCATGCAACTGGTCCATGGACAGCCGTTGTGTCTTCTCTATCAGCAGCTTTCTCCTGCCCTTGAAGAGGTACAGATGTGCCAGAAAAGGACAGTTATAACTGTCTTTGTCCAGGCACATGAACAGGGTATAGACTTTTCTCACCCTCTATGCCATCTTGTGGACTTTTTTGACAGGCCTGTGCCATGAAGGCCAACACAAATATATAAGTGCCAAAATCAATAGTAAGGAAAAGGATGGAGGTTCCTGGCAGATGGGTAGAATCAGTGAGCTCCATCCTACTTGCCAGGTATAGAATTAGGCCAGCCTTCACCAACTTGGTGTCCTTCAGATATTTTGCACTAACCCCCCCATCACCCTACAGCATTATAGTCTAAAACATCTAGAGGGCCCCAGGTTGGTGAAGGCTGAATTAGGATTTAACACAAGGGTGGAGAAACTATGGCCCTCCAAATGCTGTTGGACTTTGACAACATGAAGTGAGTTGCAGTAACATCCGGAGGACCTCAGATTCCCCACCCCTACTTAAACATTACACATTATGGCTTACCTTGCTGAAGCCAAGCAATAGAATGGGTCTGTTTGAAGGTGAACACTACTTATAGATGAGAAGAGTTTTGGTTTATTATGGAGACCTCTAATAATCACTCAGAAGTATCCTGTCAATGTAGTGACTATAACAGTACAATTAAGAGACTGCTTCTACATTCAAATATATTGTCCTGGTTCACATGTCATGTTTAACCACTATTAATGTTTAACTATGGTTTAAAGCAAATGAGCAGCATTCTAGTGCATGATGCTCAAAAGTCCCTGCTTCATTCCTCCCCAGCTCCTGGCTGAATCACACTAGAAGCAACAAACCACAAACCTTGGTTTGTTGTGCCTTCCAAACCCCGTCTTGTGGTTTATTTCTCTCTAAGCAAACCATGTGTGGTGGCCAAGATTTGTTCTTAGCTTACCACTCATGATTTGTTTGGGTAAGACAAACCATGAGGCCAGGTTCAGATGACACAACAAGCCAAGACTTATAGTTTATTGCTCTCGGTGCAGCCAAGACGGAGGGAAAAGCAAAGCAAGGATTTTGAGGGTGCATGCACCACCATGCAGCTCATTCACTGTAAACCATAATTAGACCGTTAAACCTAGATGTATGTTCACAGCTGCTTTGCTCCTCCCAAGTCTTG